>NC_138659.1:30760009-31459597 GCF_964273445.1 Streptopelia decaocto | reverse complement strand
CCCCTCCCCTTTTTGCTTGAATGAACATATTAAACAGCACAGGCTCCAGCACGAGATTCTACTGGTTATCACTGTCAGTTATGAAAACTGAACACTCCTTCCTATCCTTTTTCCCCTCTTTTAAGCAGTTATTAATCCATGAGAGGATTGTGGATATTGCACATTCGTTTTCAAAAATCCCAGTTTATCAACCTGGATCACCTAAAAGGCGGTTGACACCTTCAGAGTGGATTTCTGAGGCATGATTCACCCTAGAAAAAATTACGTTGTTATCAACATATTTATAGAAGCAATTCAATATTGCCTGTGAAGAAGTAAGAATTCACTAGTCTAGAAGTCGCAACTCTGCCCTACAACCATCGCTATAAGAATCTGTAGTAGGTCAGCTCCCGGCCCCGCAGCGAGACCGAATCGAGCGATAGGCTGCACACAGCAAAACCACAGCTCCAAATTCCGCTACGTGAGCTGCTCTTGTATTTCTGTTATCACTCTGTCCCAAAATTCTGTTACTGAAACTTCCCCTCTAAGCGCATCCCATGAAGAACAGCTCCACTGGGAGGATCCCATCGCCTTCTGCTGTTTGCAGAATGGATGCATTACACTTATTTAGATTTTCCACAATTTGCTGTCGTCCTTGAGTGCTCCTGTTACACCCCGTATGCATCTCAAGAGAAGGTGTAAGGGGAAAACCATAAGAAATACATTTAAGTTTGAAATTCAACCTAAATATCAGCAACCAATGAAGACTTTGTGATCTGACAAAACTGCATCAACACAGAAATCAAAAGAAGTTAAATCGACCACACTAGTAAACTGTATGATTAAAAAAACCCGAGATGTTTAGAAAGAAGTTTCTGACATGGACAGTATGGAGCAGGTTGTGTGTAGAGTCAAGGCTTCCATCGAGCAGATGTTGTTTTCTGCAAAGAACTCACCCAAGCATCGCAAGAATACTGAAAGAAGCCCACAGTTTATATTGGAGAAACACTTTTCAGGAGATAAATTATTTCTGTTCAAAAGCTGAAGGTAGTGTTTGGACAACCTTGTCTGCCCTTTTGAGAATTATTGCATAATAAACATTCCCTTGACACGCTATTGTTAACATCATGGCTCACCGGTTTTCTGCGTACTTCATTCAGGTTCTTCAAAGGCAACACTGCAGTTAAAGGGTAACTTGCACATTTCCTCTCCTAAATGAGCGCACTTCGGTTATAATGCCTTTTTTTTTAGTGATGGCAAAGTTTCTTATTGTGTTATTTACAACAACATTTCCACTACTGTAACATACCACTGTAAGCAAATCTCCAGTGTACCACTTCGGCATTAATTTTTCTTCTGATGTATTGAAGTGTTTCTTCTTTTTTCTGTTTCAATTAAAAGTTTAAAATACTCCAGAAATGTCTTTCCTCTTCAGATTAATACAGTTCTGTTTGTAGTGGAACTATTTGCTCAGGCAGTTAAGAAAATGAACATTTCAGCCGCATCCGCTTCAATAAACATTTCACCTCCTGTTTTCTCTGTTTTCTTTGTCACTTAAGCCCAGATTTCCAATTTATCCTGTGTGCTAAAGGGATTTGTCTTTTTTATCATAACACCCATTACTCTTCTGCATGTTCTTCGGCTGAGATCAACCCGAGTTTTGCTGTGAGCACAAGAAGAAACTCGACACCCACACTGGGAATTCAAAGGGAAGGCCAGGAGCAGTGAAAACCTCAGGTGCTGTTTCCAAAGAGTGTTGCATCTGCTGCTGGTAAATTCTGCTCCAATCTCTTTTGGGTTATTTTGTGGTCATTCTTCTAAATGTTACTTCATTTGTCTCCTGTCCATAAACTAAGTTAGACATAAAAAACCGACATCAAAGACCAATAGGAGAAACTACACTAGGCAGGGAGGCGGACTTATTTTTTAATATGTTATAATATTCAATAAAGTTACAAGATACCATTAAGGAGTCCTTGACTCCTTAATGAGGAAACCTCATTCCCTAAATCTACTATATTATTATGACAAAAGCAAAGCACACAAACATATTCCCTTATCACAAAGAAACACTCCATAAAACAATTTAAACTCAAATATAGAGAATTGTTCTACCAGTAAGCGTTATGGATGCACCGTTAATTTCCGTTACAGGGAAACTGAGACTGTGGACTGAGGCCGAATTTGAATTTTCAATATTTCTGGAGCAGCTGAACCTTAATGTACAAATGGTATCTGGTACCAAGCATCTAATAATCCAAAATAAGTCTAGTACAGAACAATCTCTCAACCTGCAATTTTTGAAGGTTGGGAAGAATTGAGTCCAAATTTGCAGAATGGGCACAAGCGAACAATTTTTACATTTGCGGAATGAGAAAACTATCTTTTTGTTTTGCACTATAAGGAACAGATCATCTGGAAGTTAAACATGCCTCAAATGTTTGCTTCAATACGTGACTGAAAACAAGAAGTTCAGGAGCCAGCTGTTTCTCAGAGATGAAATCCTTGATCTTATACATGCTCACAGGCAGAATAAACCTGAAGGCTTCTCCCTATTTGAAAGCTGAATTTTTGAGTTGCTGTTACTTATCAAATTGATCGCGGCGGTTAATTCTATGCACTATTATTTATTTCTAAAGTCAAATATTCTAGTGATTGAAGACATCTGCTGCCAGAAAGGGCTGGAAAACATTAAGCCCAACCAAACATCACCCCACCCAGCAGCAATCTGTCACCCTCCTCAAAATAACAAACTGACAGGCAGCTTGGCAAGCAGAAATTACCAAATACAAGGGAAATCTAGAAATATTTGAAGCGACTGACACAGAGATCGACAGGGAAATGCCAATAACACGTGATGCCTTCAGGAATATTGTTTTTATACAAATCTACAGACAAACACGGGCAACCTGATATAGGAAGAAAAAATAAATCTGCATTTCATGTGTCAGAACCTGGTGCTTTTTGATTTGCCTTTTGGCACAACTTTGAGTTACAAACCGAGTCCAGGTGATGTTCCTCATTCTCTTAAACCTTTAGTTATTTTTTTCAGTATGGAGATAATCTCTAAAGCAGGACCATACACAGCAGGCAGACTGACACACAATGCGCTTTCATCCATCGATTCAACACTAGAGCAGACTGGAAGTTTCTGGGGTCAGGTTAATGTATTCTTTTCCTACAAAGAGCTGTTATTTCTGCGAATAGCTGTCTCTGTTATTTGAGTCGTTAGGCTTCCCCAGGCCTACGGCCCCGGTGCAGCTGACCCCCAAAAGCACAGCAAGCAAACAAGTTTCCCCAAAGAACTGAGTCTAAGTGGGAGAAGTGGGAGGAGCGCAGGTATGAGGCGAGGTCTGCTGGTGCTAAACTAGGCAAGAATTAAAAGCACTGTGATGGAGGATTCCTAAAGCAACACTGGTTGTGTCTTCAGCTTTTCACTCAGGACGTCTCATTGTAATGAACTGGACCCTCCTAGGATCGAGTAGTTTTTGTGACATAAGAAAATTGTGGAGATCGCTACCAGAAGATACTGTTGGAGATCCCTACTGGAAGATATAGGTCCAAATACAAAACAAACTCAGCGATTAGAGAAATAGATGAAGGACGTGTCCATCTGCAGCCATTAAATGCAGTATTAGGGGCATTACCTCAGCCTCTGTAAGTTCTTAAACCATTGCTTGCTGAATGCTGGGCAGGATATTTGACCTTTTCTGAGTTTCTTCTCTCCAATGTACATTATCAGCCAACGCCAACGAGGCGACAGTGAACGAAGGTGCGACCATCTCACTGGGCAGTGTCTGTCGACCATCTCACTGGGCAGCGTCTGTCGACCATCTCACTGGGCAGCGTCTGTCGCTTCTTCTCCAGAATCCTCCCTTTAAACTGCAAATTTCATCCACTGCCTCGGGGGAGAATCAAAAACCAGATTGCAGAAGAGCAGAAAAACGGCTTTCTTGCCTGGAAAGGAAGAGCCTGCAATCCCCCATTTCAGTAAATACAACCTAAATACATCAGAGGATTGTGTTGCAATTTATGAAACCCCCTTTAGCTTCGTGCTTTATCTGCTTGTCCCTTACAAGTACCACTATCTACTGGAAAAGAATATGCAATAATTTGCCAAATAAATCAAACCTTATAAGCCAATTGGTAGAGGATGTTATTATTTGATGGAGCATAATCTCTTTTATTAAAGACTAAATGGGTGCAACAGCTTAGTCCTCAATGATTATGCTTCTTTCCATTCCTGGATATGCCCAAATTAAATTCCCTTAAGTGACATAACTCCGTACTTACCATCAGTAGAGCAGGGCTTATTCCTGCCAAGTTGCCAAGTAAGACAGCTGAAGAAAAAACAATTGCAGTTTGACATTTAAACTCTATTTTTGTTAATAGGTGACAGTGGAATGTTTCAGTAGACAAACCAGCTCATTACTGGCAGAAGGACATAGTCTTCTGGCAGGAGACTGGGAGGAGCAGTCAAGTGAATGAAACATGTGAGAAAAACAGCAGACAGACTACACCGGTAATTTCATAGAGACTCCAGTGAAGAATTAACATGGTAATAAGGAACCCAAGCACTCAAGTTATTAGAAATAGTAAAGAAGCAGCAAATGAAAGGGAACAAAGCAGATCTTATGCTTGAGATGCTTCCAGAATGTATCTTTTCTTTGTTCTTCCTTTTGCTTGGTGGAGTTCTGCACAAGCAGCACTTGTGAAAAGAGCACTGAATACAAAGCAGTGGTTGCACTCCTCACTTCTGAGTTCACAGACCCCGGCCTTTCTTCTTTTATTCTGCTTGTTTGGGTTTCATTACAACTTCTGAAGGAGCATAAATCACCAGCAGCCTTCAGCAAGCGTTGTCAGGACTCCAATCTCAGCAAGCACAACTCTGCTCGCTAAACATTGAACCGTGCAGCACAGTTTACACCAGCGTCCTCTCTAATTTGATGCCAAGAACACGGAGCTTGTTCCAGCATTCTGCTTATCAGAGCAAAACTCTTGTTTCCTTGCTGGCTACCTCATTACTCCTTTCTCATGTGGCAGGACAACATCTAATTCAATGAGTGTATTAGTAAAAATCTTCCCTGCTGCCTCTCCCCTAATGAAACATCTTTCTGTGTGACCCCAAATGAGGCTTCCTGGGTAGAAAATTGTGCAAAAGCTATATAAAAATTTGCAATAAATAATCCAACAAGTTCTGGTTCTGAAGATGGCTTGTCACTGCACATTTAATGCCACATAAAACAGCACATGGGCTTTAAGAGCTTCTGTTTTAGTCCAGTTTTAGATCACAGAAGTACGAGGTGACGGAAGCTGTTCTAATCAGGACATCACTGCAGCTCTGTTGCAGTCCCAATGACGTGAAACAAATTTAAGCCTTTGCTTTATTTTAATTGTGCGCTTAAAGGCTGGTCTGAAATGGGTCATAGATGGCCACTTTCTATTCAGCATCCTACGGGATCCTGCATTTCCCTCCAAGGAATTAATTCATTTTGTCAAGACAAAATCCTTTCTCCATTCTGTACATGTCAACCATCCTAGGCCTAACCAGGAGAAATTTCTAAAGCTTGAGTAATCATTCTCAGACATGACATTAAAACACTATTTTTCTTATAATAAACTGTTGAAAACAAATCACTATGTGGTAAATGATTAATTCGCTACGTCTTTGGTTTTAAGCTTTGCCTAAGGCTGCACGCTACTCTTTCAGGCCATTATTTTTTTCAAACAACCAATTTCCTAGGTGTGTTTCCTTTGAATTTATTATAACACCACCGATGGGTAAAGGTCACCGAACAAATCCTTCTGCTATAAACCTTATCCACTTGCACTCCATCCTTCCAGTTACGTTCTCAAGCCTCCTGATAGATTTTCTGTTGGCCCATTAGGAATATAACGCATCACTAAAGAACAGACCTGGAATATTAACATTTCCAAAATGACTGGTCGATTAGCTGTAGGCAAGGGCCATTTCTTCCTCTGACGACTCTGGATGGGCATCTCCTCTGGGCCCGGGCCAGCCTTGAATTTGGACTCTCTTAACACCGGAGCTCCTTGCTACCAATCGCTTGAATAAAGGCAATTAACGTGCGGGCTGCTAACTACAAACCTGCTGTCATTCCTGTGGAATGTATGTGCTAAGCAGGACCGAATGAATTCTCAGCCGCTGAGATAAAACGTTTGAATAAGCTGGACCTGGCAAGGCTCTGGGAGGTGAACCACCACTGCTCAGCAGAACCATTGTCCTCCAGAGGTCAGATTCAGCGCAGCAAGGAGAGGACGACCCAAGCGTGGTTGGGAAGGGGAAAGACCAGGATTCTGTTGGTGCCCGTTTGCTTCTCGCTAGCAGCCACCTCCTCCCCATTCCTCAGGAGCTGTTCTGCACCCTCCTGTTCCCACCAATCCAACATGATGGCCTGGGAGACATCATCCTCACAGGGTCCGCTCCCTTCCATCCACACGAATGCTTCCTCCGTTACTCCGCTGCTATTTTTACACACACCTGAAACTCTTCTTCCATCCTCCTGTCTATGCCTTTGCAATGTCCATAGATAGTTCGATGACCGGCGAGTTGTCCTTTAGCCAAGTTATGCACTATATTTACCTACTTCAATGCCCTCTCATCATCCGAACCTTCCAGACACTTCCCTTCTTCATTTCTGGGTCTGCTCTGCCCTTATCCAGCCGTCTTCTGCTCAGAAGGGAATGCCATGATCTTGGTGCAAGTGCATAACAAATTACTACATCCCCCTCTGGTATGGGATGGGACCGACCTCCTGAGGACTTGTGAAAAACCTGCTGTGAATTGTTGCACCAGAATTTCAATGGCATCATTATTTCCATGTTTTTCTTTATATTTTTTTCAGGTTATTTTATATCCTGATTTTCACTTTGTGTACTTTTGTCCTTATTTCTTCAGCTACTCATTACTGCAGATTTACTTCTATCCCTTTCCGTCTTCAATACCTCCTCCCGTACAGTGTCATTTCAGGTTTCTCCATACACAGACCTCTCTAATACTTCATCCATTTGAAGCTTAAAACCAGCAGTAGAAGAAAAACATAATGAAATATTATTATATCTTTAAATCTATGCCCTTTTCTTTGTATTGCTACAAATTCAAAAGAATACAGTATTCTCTTATGAAAGCACCACTAGTATTCAGTTCATCAGTTTAATCACAATTCTCATCAAAGCTGTTCAATCATTTATTTTTTTTTTCCCAAATGTCCAACATTTGATTAATATTCACTTAGAGATAATCAACTAACTAACTAATAACTGTCTGGGTATTTACTTCTGTAAGGAAACGATTCTTGTTGATTATCTGTGATTTACTGTTCATCAACCCATCAGTCTACTGGATATTTCAAGGAGTTTTGCACTTGAGATTGTGGGATTTCCTTTTTATTCTTTTTTGACGACGTTTCACTTAAACTTTGTTTTCTAATATGCTGTTCTGTCTTAAGCCGCTAGTTTTGTAAAACTCCCTTAAGAAGGAACGTTAGAGTTTTGGAGGGGCAGGCTACTATTCCTGGGTATAAAGCGGCATTTTTAACCCAAGCTTGAACTAAACACTATCTGAGGTTTTGAAAGTCTGATTTGCTTTTTAAGTCTTAAGAATATATCTTGGTCCAGACCTTTTTGCCCTAAACATTTTCGTTCTGAAATATTTATTCTTCAGTGTAACACATTTAACTGTTTCTGAGAACTGAGCAATAATTTTAACATCTGTGAAGGCTGCGATTGTTACAGTTCAAACTGAGCTCAGTTTATAAATCCAGGTTAAAGGTGCTCGCTTGTCTTGTCAGAAAACACTTGTTGCCAACATGAACCCATTCTTCCTGAAAACTCGGAAAATCTTGAGTAGAAATAACTAATTCCTCCTCCCCACACAGCGCCCTTGTTTTGTACCAGGAATACCCAGTATGAGTAGATTTTTCAGTTTTATACATACACAGTGGATTTTATTCATCTGCCAGACAGGAGTAATGACTCAGAGAGAAAACACCCAGTAGTCCAGCAGACACAGAGGGTCATTAGCAAAGAAAGAAAACTAACCGCTCCTTTACTAATAATTAAATGGAAATTATATTTCCAGTTTAAATTTAGCATGGTGGTAAAAGCTGAGCAGAATTGCAAGAATCTCGAGGAGGACCCCCCTGTGTTTGCACTGTGTCTTCATCGGGAACTGTTTGTTCTAGCAAAGCACGCGGTTTCTCGCTGATGCCAACTCCGCCGATGCCAGAACAGGTCTGCGCGTTTTTATTGCAGTTATGCAACGCACGGGAGGCTTGAACTTCCTTCCTAAATTAGAGAAATATCTGTGCTGTTTTCTCATCCACAGACTGAGCGGTTGGATGGAAGTGCGGGCACCACACTCAGCCTCTGCATCCATGTCAACCACTTGGCTTTTCAGCTTGAAACCATCTACATCTAAACTGAGATGACCGCGAGTTCCAAAAATGGTTAAAGATTTTAGCTAAAATTTTATCTACAGCCAGACCTTTCAGAAATTACATACTATAGATTTATTATCCAGATTGGATTTAAGTCTAGAGTTTCAAACACACCAAATTATTTTTTCACACCAGATTCTCAGAAAATCCTGTAAGTACCAGTTTATGTGGCTGGATGTGCCAGGTATGTACACACACACACCCTCTATATCTATATAAGTCCATCTGTGCAATGTGCTATGAGCTCATAACATGTACAAAAAGCAAGGAAAACACAATCTGCATCATAGTGTGTAATATCAATTACTCACAACCAAGAAAGATAAAAGAAACCAAAGGAGAAATACTTACCAGCTGAGGTTTTCGCTATTCAACTTGACCTGCTCAGCTTTAACAAATCATTGTTAGTAAAGCTGGAAGATGAAAAATTACATTTTCCATAGGGATGCTCATCACCGACAGCCAGATTCTCTTCTATGTAACAAAGATGTCCCTGCATGAGCTGATGCATCATTCTCTGAGCCCTGGTTGATTCTGTATTTAATTTTCACCGAAGACTGCAATTCTGGGATATTTCCCCAGGACACAGTCCTGTCCAGCTCTTCACCATGTGGACAGATGGCTTGACTGGGTAACCAGCTTCAATTCTTTGCTCTTCTCTCAGCTGATTTATCTGCTGACGTCTCCTGACACCTCATAGCTCCCTGTCTGTGATCCCGCCCAGTCACCCCTTGGCTTTGTTTGCCTGAAGGACTGGGGAATGTGATCTTTTGGGTAGTGACAGGCACATACGTGAGACAGAAATGCCACTGCGCTGTGTTCTTTGCTAAATGTTCTCTTAGAAAAGTGAGATGCTTGGTCACAAATGACACAAGCTTTGAGACTGAGATTAAGTCAAGACTAAAGAACATTCGTATGACCCACACGTTCCTATGTTATTAACAGAGAAGAGAGCAACAGTTTTGCTCTTAAGAATACACATCTTAAGTAACTATCTCTAATCCTAAACACAGAACATAAAAATCTACGATTGGTGTATGGAAATACATAGATGGATCTGCACCCTCCTCTGAACTGAGGGGATCACAAGTTGGAACAGCAGCGGAAGCATCAGGCAAAAATCTGTAACATAACACATACACCTACATTATCTTTGTTCTGGGTTTTGTGTTAGTAGCTTAAAAAAACAACCTCCCGTTCCATTTCCTCCAGGTTTAGATATTTCTAAAGCTTTTCCAGAAGGACACCACTTGTATTAACTCTTACTTTTGTTACCCTTACAGAGATACTTTGCTCTTTAGAGCACATCAGTCCAAGTCAGCATTACTTAATCAGATTCAGCATGGACTGGACTTTACAGACCATACACACCATCATAATGGCAAATTCATCATAATTCCATAATTCCTCCATAATTTCCTCATCATAATTCTGTGTATTAAAGCCCGGGGACAAGGTCATGACACTCTCAATGTTCGATATTCACAGAGTGTGTTTAAATCAGTCCTTACAAGACCAAGCTTAATTTTTCACATTTTTTTCCCACTTCCCCACTTTTAAGTTATTATGAGAACCACTACTTCACAGCAGCTTTCCTTTTCGAAAGGTATTTAAAGGCTTGGATTAGTGAAATGAACAGTAAATTTGTCACTGAAAAATCAGTACATACATACATGTAGCCATATGCAACAGTGTGTGTACAAATGGTACCCGTAGAGTGGATCCCCAGCTATCCAGATTTGCTCCTTTAGCAAATGTTATCATTGTCTAAACGAGTAAGCCTGCCAGAGGAAAACCTTCGTATTTTCACTTACATCTGAGTATGAGAAATATAAAAGGTTATCTCAGTTTAAATTACATCGCACTAGTTCATACAGGGACACTTTAGTGGACTGTGACGACCGGCACATAGCGCGACCCTCCTCAGATTAATCCTCTCTAATTATATTCCCCGTCAAGCAGACCAGTGAGCTCTTTGGGAGCTCTGCGGATAAACTTTGTGTCCTCTCCCCAAAATCTTAATTTGTTATTATTTCTTTTCTACTTTGTTTTGCAATTACTTTTAATTCTCTATGTTTAGATATACTTTAATATGCATATTTATCTAGTCGAGTTCATGAAACATCAAAACCCAGAAACCTGGCAAGGAAAAGGTTGAGGTCAGAACCAGAGAGAGGAGACAGAAGAAGACACGTGTGTACATTGATATCCAGGACTTGTGCACTCACAAATTCAACATTTGAATGGATTATTTCAGGCTGAATTCCCTGCACAATTTGCACGTCAATTCAAATTTCTGATCTAATTTGCCTAATGATAGTCTATTCGCTAACTAAACAAAACATTTATTGCTGTTAGGGTTGTTTACCTAGCTCTCAAAATAGGCATTTTCAGGCTTTTTCTCCCTGGAAAAAGATGAGGGTACAAGCTAGAATGTTGGGAGTAAAGGAGATTTTGGTTATCTATTCCTTTTTGTACAGAAGTCAACAGATGATGACTCATGTTCTCGAATTAGCCGGAACGGAGAGTTACTTGTGAAGTGATATCTAATTCAGCAAATAAATCAACTCTTGGCCAATATAATCTGTGGAAGGAATCAGGCAGAAATTAACATGAAATATGCTGGCAGCTTCTTGCTCCAGAACGTTTGCGAGCACAGGAGGAGAGGAATCCTTAAATCCTCCATCCAGTGCAAGACACATCGAAATGCTTCACATGGGTCCTTACACAAACCCATGAGAGTCAGTTTGGAAGCTCTTTGGCCACAGTTCATCTTCTATCTGCAAAACCACGCAGCAAAACCACACCGATCGTTCTCCTGCTCTACACGTGCATAAAATAGCAGCAAGTTTTCTTCCAGATGGGTCTGTCCAGCTTCTGGTTTTTAGGTTTTCCTGTTGTCTTCCGGCATCTGAGTTATGAAGAAACTGAAGAAACACAAGGTGGACTCAAACCAAACCTCTCCAGGGAGTGACGCTTCTCGTCTACAACAGCCACGTGGAATGAGCAGAGCCTGCTGGACTAAAACACTTGCAGCTCTTCTCAAAACAAAGCACTTTGTGTATATGCACATTGTGCATATATAAAATTTGCATATGTAAAATTCAAAGAGAGAGAAAACAATTCAACTTACGACAAGGACATAGCTACACCAGATGGGAAAGCCTAATTTTAATCCACAGGCGGGTAACAATTTATTAATATTTTAGTTAAGCATCTGAGCAAAAATAAAGAACAGTTTAGCAAGAGGAAAACTGAAATTACCCTCCTAATTAAGTTGGAATCAGAACACCCTTGGAAGGGGAGGTTTTGAGATCTTCACCTGGGTGGAATCCGAACAGGCTTAGGGTATAAAATGAAACGTACGATCCCAATCCACGTGATTTTTGATCCTAACGTCATAGTTTTTGCACAGGAACTGCTTCCCCAGTTCTGCTGTTAAGTCGGTGTTACCCAGCTGACAGGCGGGGTTTGAAGATAAGAGTTCTGCATAGAAGGTTGTTTGCCACAAGTATTTTAACTGTCCGAGTGTTGATGTTGTGCACAAGTTCTCAACAGAGAAATATCACATTAATCTGAGGCGGCCTTGTGCTGGGGAGGACTTCCACATCACTGGCAAACACCAAAATATTCCATGACCAGGATAAGACTTGTAATTTATCCAAAATATTGTCACATAAATCCCCACAGAGCTGCAGAGACTTGTTTGGGAGCGGGCAACAAATCAACCGATACCGTAATCCTGTTTGTGCAGCGGTGGGCAGCAAATAGAAGATTGATGTTACCCGGATTACCTAGTAATCCCTGCTGTGCAAAGTGCTTTGCATGTGTTGGGGTTTTTTCTTCCCCACTCATTATTGCTCAAAGTGTGACAATAATTAATATATGACTTCTCACAGTCCTGCCTTGATGTCATTTACATTCATTAGTGTTAAAGAGCAGGGGATAAGGAGCCTTGGGCAACGGGGCTAATCGTTCTTACCATCCAAGTGGAACGACAAAAAGTTCTACACATAAATATTTCTCCTCTTTCCTACCCTCTGGAAAGTCCATAACCATTTCAAAATCCCCAAGAGCTAAGTTACACCACCTAAGAACTGCTTTGCATGAAACACTGCATATTTAATTGATGGGGCGGCTATTTCCAAGGAATGTACCGAGAGGAAGTTCTCAAGGTCTTGCTTGCCACATCCCGCTTCCATCCATGGCCACCCCGAGATGCCCATTGGTCTGACCCGCAATCATCCGAGTTCACCGAGTCCAGGAGAGCGGGTGGAGAAGCCTTTTGGGAGCTGCGTTTGTGGCCAGAGCGAGCCATGGAGCAGCTGTTTCTATACAAGCCATGGCCATTCCCTGCAGAAACTGAGTCTCAAGGAAGGACACACACAGCACAGAGTGCAGCACGAGCTGAAACTCTTCAGGAGCTGCAGGAGACAAGTTCACTGGGGCCAGCAGGCACTGGGCATCCCCATCATGGTGGTGAAATACTTCAAGAGTGCCCTTGTGTCACTGTCCCCTTGTGGCCAGGAAGGCCAATGGTACCTGGGGTGGGTTAGAAGAGGGTGGTCAGTAGGTCAGAGAGGTTCTCCTGCCCCTCTGCTCTGCCCTGGGGAGACCACACCTGGAATATTGTGTCCAGTTGTGGCCCCTCAGTTCCAGCAGGACAGGGAACTGCTGGAGAGAGTCCAGCGCAGCCACCAAGATGCTGAAGGGAGTGGAGCATCTCCCGTGTGAGGAAAGGCTGAGGGAGCTGGGGCTCTGGAGCTGGACAAGAGGAGACTGAGGGGGGACTCATTAATGTTTACAGATAGATAAAGGGTGAGTGTCAGGAGGATGGAGCCAGGCTCTTCTCGGTCACAACCAATGATAGGACAAGGGGTAATGGGTTCAAACCGAAACACAGGAAGTTCTATTTAAATATGAGAAGAAACTTGTTGGGGGTGAGGGTGCAGAGCCTGGCCCAGGCTGCCCAGGGGGGTTGTGGAGTCTCCTTCTCTGCAGACATTCCAACCCTCCTGGACACCTTCCTGTGTAACCTCATCTGGGTGTTCCTGCTCCATGGGGGGATTGCACTGGATGAGCTTTCCAGGGCCCTTCAACCCCTGACATTCTGGGATTCTGTGATTCTGTGAAGTTGCCCAGAGAGGTGGTGGATGAACCATCCCTGGAGACATCCCAGGCCAGGCTGGACGGGGCTCTGAGCAACCTGAGCTGGTGAAGATGTCCCTGCTCATGGCAGGGGGGGGCTGGGGGAGCTGGGAAGGGCCCTTCAACACAAACTGTTCTGTGATTCTATGATCAGCTTGGCCACCATCTGACCTAGAAACCACTCTAGGTCCACCTCAATCTTGTGACAGCCTTTGCAATGGTCTGGAACCCGTCACTTTGAAGGAACCGGTGGTGGCTCACCGAAGCAATGTCTCCTTACGGGCACCAGCACAAAATCAGCTCCCCAGACAGAACTCTCCTATTTCCACCCCAAGCTGCTGGCAACACTCTCCAAAACAATCCCAGGAAAACCGGCGTGCGAAATGAAAGCCCGAAATAGCACGCCTTGCCAGAACACGTCGCAGAGCCCTCGTATACTTAACGAAGTGCCTCTGAGGAGCGCACAGTGCTTCGGCGGCACCAGAGCAGATTGCCACAGCTGGTGGAAACAACTGAACGAGAGCAGCTGGAATGTTTTCAGTTGGGTTTGGATGATTTATCTTCTCTTCACAGAGCGTTAGGAGGAGAAACAAATCCCAAAATGTTTCAGAGAGCACCTCCGGGTAAATAGAAAAATAGTGGAAGAGAGTCACATCAACAATAAAGCAAATTTAAAATTCACGATGTAGGACAAATCATGTGGAGCACAATAATAAAAACTAGATGGGCTGTGGGTCTCATCTCTTACAGCCACTGCAGTGTTTGTATCTCCCTAGTTATTTTTGTATTTTTGATCATTAGACATTCTCCCTCATTGAAAATTCCAGGGAAAAGGAATTAAAACCAGCGAGACTTTATTTCCTGATGAGTCCCGCATTATTTCCTTCGGAAGTTTGCTTTGAAGCCCCGCGAGCCAGCCAGTTTTTCACGCCATTACATAAAAAGCCGTCTCAAAAAGCATAAAAGCATGCGAACAATTTCTCAATTATTTGCCTTTGCTTAAGAGTCATATGTCTTGGCAAGACACAACATGATGTGATGTCTCCTTCACAATCATCTAATCTCACTTCGAAAAAAGAAGTTTCCCCAGATTTTCTCCCCTGAGCCGCACATTTTCTTGGCAGAACCTTCCTAGATAAAAACTCTTGTTCTGACCTGAGTAGCTTCACTCGCAATATTTCTTAAAGTGCCTTCAATTCTCACTGGTAACTACGAATAGTTACAACAAAGCACTGAACATCATCGCTTAACAAGCTGTGCTTGGTCATACGACAACCCCCTGTGGAGTTACTTTAATACTGATTTGCTGATCGCAGTGAGTACAGCAGCGTCACAGCAACCTCTGCAATGCTTGCAAAGCAGCGTTTGAAAAGCAGAGGACAAGCTGAGGCCAGTTCGTGCTCCAAAATAAACCTCCACCGAACGTTTTTATAGGCACTGGGGTGTATCCACCCCGTGAGATTCACTCAAGTCCCACCATGTACTGAAAGCATAAAAGCCCTACACAGAAAGTCTGTCTTACACACTGCACACATAAGCTTTCACAATTACTCTTCACACGTGAGCTGCATACGTAGAAAATTTATTGTGATGAAACCTTGATGAAAACTCAGCAGTGGCTAAGAGAGCAAAAAATCATGATGAGACGTTACAATCTGGTACTGAAGATCATAAAAATAGCCTGACACTTGTATTAAGCGTGGCTTTAAAGACTGAAGTTTACAGCAAACTGCCCGAATTAACAAATCCATCTCTGCCCACAGAACTCGATCGCCCCTCACAGATGATTTATAGTTGTATATGTGGGTATAGCTATAAATAATGTCTATAGTTACATATACATGATGTCCCTGCTCACAGCAGGGGTTGGACCTTTGAAGGTCTTTCCAACCCAAACCATTCTATGATTCTATGCTATATGTGGAGAAATGTTTGAAACCTGAAACCACGAAACCTGATCATGGTTTGTTTTATGCAGTTTATGCTCAAGTGCTGCTGCCGCCTTTTTTTTCCTTTGGCAGGTGATTCTATTCGAGATACAATATCCATCTCCATAGAAAACACTGAGTTTCAGCTACATGACAAAGGAGCATTTGGATCACAACATTCTCTTAAACATTCGATAAATACTCCTATGAATATTGTATCTACAGGATCCGTGGACTTCTCTTAGTGACTAAAGGCGGCTCATCTTACGAAACTACAAATTCTCGGAAAACCTTCTAAACCCCAGCAGAGTGGAGGTTAATAGATGGAACAGCAGCTTTTGCACTGCCGCAAAGGGATCTGGTAAACGCTCCTGTGGAAACAGAAAACAAAGGCCCTTCTTTGCAAACTGAGGGAGAAAAAGGATCAATGAACAGAACTAAATAAACTTCAGCACCCAAAGGGATGTTGTGTGTAAAAAAGCCTGACGCCAAAACGATTTTCTGCTCAGTAAAACCTACTATAATTTCCTTTATGCTGTTTAATGCTGGGAAAGCAGTGGGGGGTCACAAAGGATGGGATTTGCATCAGAACGGACCCACATTCTGCTGTGCAACAAAAGATCCTGAAACTGGGTGAAGAATTCACTAAAAGTTGAGCAGGAAGTAGTTAAAATTCCAGCGTCTGCAATGAGGAATGTAACATTTGCAAATCTTCTCTCTATGGACAGATTTTTCCATGGAGGTTTTCCACGGATAGTTTGATTGTTTGGATATGCGATCCTTACTCTAAGCTGCAGAACAGGAGCAATTACCCTAATATGAGTTACAGACGTTTGGTGAGGTGACAAAAAGCAGAGGAAATGTCAGCTGATGCTTCTTTATGTAATAGAGTTACAAAACCTCGTGACGTCTTTTTCAGAGCTAACTGTGATCAAATGTCTACATAGGAAATGCAAAGCATATTGAGACTACACAGAGCAGAAAAACAGGGGCTCTGCTAAAAAAAAAACCCAGAGAACTGAATCACAATAGCAAAGGAGCTCAATTTCAGGAGCCGGCTGCCAAGAAAGAAAACTTGTTCTTCTTCATTCAAGTAACAATGAAAAATACTTTCCATTCTAACAGGTATCATTCAAATAGGTAGAAAATCCCATAGATGAGTGTATTCAAACAAGGTATCTAAAAATTAATCAAAATGTTTAAAAAATCCATAGATCTGAGCCAGAGTGTGGCTGCCAAAAGCTTAGAGCTTAGGCTTATGGCCTCTTCATTTAAATTCACCATGAAAAGGAATCAAAAGTCTTGCCGCCTAAAACAAAATGGGACAGACCAGGATGAAATTTTCAACGTTTGCCTCTGCCTCAAACTCAAAATATCATCCGGGGTAAAATTGTTGTGCTTCATGCTCCATTCGTCTACGCTCCTTGGAAAAAGCTCGTCCTCGAGTGCTTCGAGCTGAGCTTAAGTCATTTAAGGCCTGTTTTTCAGGAAGTCGTCAGGCAGGACTCAATTTGTGGCTACCAGGCTTGCAAATGAGGAAAAGAATAATATCATCTAACACATTTTCATCTGAAAAACATAATACGCAGTTCTGAAGGCCAATTTGCTGAGGCTTCCTTCATCAGCTTTCATTTAAGATAACGCGAATTCGATGTCTAGTCACCTCCCAAAGCAAAGAGCTTGGCCTCGCTTTGCATAAGGCAGACATGCAAATTTTAGCTGTTATTAATGAGCAATTCTTGTGGGTTTTTCCTCTCCAGTTTTGTGACAAATGGATGTTCACCATGTGCTCTATAACCAGGTTATAATCCAGGTAATTGGCAAAGAATTTGCAGAGCCAACAGATCTATCTGGGCAAACCTGGCCAGGATGCAGAACCATGTACAGGTGTCTCCTTTCGCATCCCACCAGTTACATTCGATAAAAGTTCACTCTTTTCACCTTAGTTTCACTTCAGCCTTTAACTGAATCTGTCACGAATGTCAGAGGATTAAAACAAGAGCTCGGAGACATTGATAAAAAGAGAAACATGGGAAGGGTTATGAGGATGTGGTTTACTCTAAGCAGATGTTAATGATAGAAATGACAATTTTCCATATTGGAAAACATCCTCCAAAACTTCTCTTGGCTTCCGAACAAAACACAAGCTGTGGATTTATGTGTCTTCTTCAGTATCCGGAGTGCAAAGCTAAGCTTATTTGAAAAGGAAGTAAAACAGGGGGGCCCAGACTTGCTCAGGTCTTGCCTAAATCAGCTGTAGCTTTTTGTGTCATCTACCCATATTCTGTATATCATTCTTCTGGATAATTCACATAATACACTAATGTGTTTCTGATTAGCAGAAGGTACCAAAAAGCCTTACAGACATCTAATTCCTCCTCAGGTCCTTAGATTTCCAACAACATTTTCAGAACATGAAGACTTGTTATTGCATCTTCGCACCCATCAGCCTCTGAGTCCGTTTTTGCTTCGGATGCAACGTATTAAAATCTTCTGTCATAGCGAACTTCAGAGTAAGCACATTTTGCAATAAAAGAGCAGAAAAGTACAGGCTGAAGAAATAAAACTGCTTCACTTGCAGGGAAATTACTGTATTATTTAGCATAACTATGAGATTCTTACAATCACAGAGGGCGGGGAAATATTCGAAACTTATTAAAAACGATGGAAGGTAAACTCAGTCCTAGTTTAAGTGTGAAGAGCCCACTGGTTTGAATTCTATTTACTCCTTTGACCCAGCTGATATGAGGAGTCATCAAACACGCAAATTCGATGAATGGGTAGGGAAAAGATGTGTTTTCTTCCATTCCATTTTATAGAGTACCTAGAAATATTTAACTCATGTTTCTGTGTGCGTGTGGCATGTACCATGTTTCCTATCAGGGCGAAAATAACCCTGGCAAGGCTCTGATGTGCATCTTGCTAAGTACAAATCAAAATATGCCTTTATTTGGTGCTGGGCATCATCTACTCACTGTTTTAGAAACATACTACACAGGTGAAACTCAGCAGAAGTCACGACCATCCCGGTATCAAGACAGCTACTCGTGCGCTACTCCAGCTCTGCTCCAATGTGTAGAGTGCAATCAGCAGTGAGCAGAACTAGTGAGAAAATGGGGCTTTTTTCTTGGAAAAACAACCTTCCAAGAGATACTTTAAACAAAATCCTTTCACTCACAATTATAACAGGTCTGCAGCTTAAAGGTAGATGGTTTTGTTGTTTTCACCAAACAAGAATAAACTCATGTGCCTTCTAAGAACCGTGAGTTCTTAGACCATACAGAGAGAACCGCCAGAAAGCACCAGACAAGCAAAAATGCATTAAAAAGTCTTATTAATTGAATTTAAAACCAATTTGGGGAGGTAATTTATGATTATAAAGTGGTAAAATTATAAACATCTTGTTTTGACTTCCTTTTCTTTTTTTCCCAGCAAATTGTAATTCCAATTCATCTTGCCTTTCAGTTTAGCACATTTCTCTGACATCTGCAGCATCTGGCTCACAGCGAAAGCCCCTGGGAGTCATTCCCATACATCTGATGGCAAAGTGGTTTTAAAATTATGCTTAACAGCGCAATACAATCTCGTAGGTCAAGTATTTGTTGAGTTCCATTTTTGGTAGCTACAATTTGAAATTTTGGAAGAACAAAAAGTATTCCAAACGATCAATTTATCTTTTTATATCCAAGTTACTTAAACTTACTCATTTTTTCCCCCTGTGTTTTATTTAACAGTTTCTAATGACAGCTTAACCTGGCAAAGTTTGGTTACAAAACAGAGCTTTATGTGGCTTGGACTGTAAGTGATTAAATTAATAGAGCTTATTCTCAAATGAAGTATCATCTAAAGAAAGAAGAGCAAAAATGAATTGCCTAAATTACCTCCCCAAATTGGTTTTAAATTCAATTATTAAGACTTTTTAATGCATTTTTGCTTGTCTGGTGCTTTCTGGCGGTTCTCTCTGTATGGTCTATGAACTCGAGGTTCTTAGGAGGCACGTGAGTTTATTCTTATTTTGCGTCTCATCATTTATCACGTCATACAATAAGAAACAAACACCCAGCGAGAGGGCAGCGATACTCATTGAATCCTTCCGCTTCCTTCAAAATCGTCAAAAACAGGTCATGTGTGGTTCTACCTCCTATTGGGGCAAAAAAGCCTATATCAGTTTATATTCTACTATCTATAGAATTATAATTTGCATGCACAGTTGTTAAGAAAACTCCCAGAATGGCGGAGGCAAATTTCACATCAGGGGTGCAAATAATCCCAATGAGTGAGGAATTTACCGATTTTTCCCACTGAACCACAGCTACAGATAAACCGAATTAAAATAATCACGTTGCTGCTTTGAAAACGGTGCTTAGTGGCTGCGCACACCTTGCATTGCAGGCACCTGATGGGCTTTGTGAAGCCCCAACCTCCCTTCCACAGCGATGCCGCACCGCAAAAATCATTATTATTAGAACAACAGCATCTGCTTTGGATTTCCAAGACTCAGAGCAAAACCAGAGTATTTTTCACAAAGGTAGTTTATATGCTAAAATCAAACCAAACCAAAATACCCAGCGCCCACATTGATGCCAAAAAACACATAAATCTCCACCTGGTGGTGGATCTTGCCACAGCAAACTATTTTATTTTAAAGAAAAATTCCCATTCCCACAGATAGTGGGTTCTTTATTCTAGACAATCCCTAAGCAAGTGGGGAAACGCAAACATAGGAAAAACAGCACCATAATATCTCCCTGATTCTCCATGTTCTTTCACCAGCCAACACCAGCCTGACGCAGAGCTCGCATCGCCCACGTGTGGAAGGGGTTGTTATTTGTAATAATTGAAAACTTTGAGGAATATCAGCTACCTGTATCCCCAGGGTCCTCCAAATCATAGCATAGTTAGCATCGTAGTATGATTTTCAGGGTAATGAGCTGCACACAATTAGTTCGGTTTTCCCCTTAACGTTGCTCGTTCTACGGCCCAGAAACGCTTTTTGGCTTCACATTTTCCAATGCATCTTATTAAAATGTAACATCTCACTTGCTTAATGTTTCCACGCGAGGCTTATTATCAAACAGCATCAATAAAAGCTTCATAAGGACAAAAATCAGTGTAAAATGAAGACGTGGTGTCTATAAAGCCAGACTCTTGACCTACAGCACAGCGCAAATGACCAAAGCAGGGGGGATTGTTAATGTCTGTGCGTGTAAATATATAGATTTATAATATACGCCTTTTCCTACGCCAGAAGAGTCATGCAATTACACGCTTTCGTGCACCATTCCTTAAAACATCTAGGATGACCTACTGCTGATGTATACAAATTATTCACCAACCACAATACGATTCTTCTGGGCCAAAAGTAAGACTTTGTTTAAACCCGGGCCCAATCCACCTTCTGTAAAGTCACGGATGTGCAATTTAAACACAATCAGCGTCGACCCTCGGAAGATATTTTTATGGGAACGGCAATGGGTTTTTTTGTTTTGCTCGGTGCTGACATCAAGGGTGAAAGTGCGGGCGATGGCCAGGCCGAGCGAGCCCCCCGCTGCGATTGCACAACCGGCCGGCAGCCAGCTGGTTTCATAATATTCCACGCGCAACCAAGATTAAAAATAGAGCAGCACACTGATTAAAAAACCATAATCTATGACAAACAGGTAAAGCATCCTCAAATGGCAGCGTTTGAAGGAAATGAGCAAAGATTTGTTTACAAAGGGACTATCCAGAGCAGTGGGGGTGATTTGAAAGCAAAAGCACCGGGGGAAAAAAAAAAAAATCACTGGGCATTTCAAAATAAGATGCCTAATAATGGGATTTGGTCTCATCAGAAGCACGAGTTTATAGAAATGAAATGAAATACGAGTAGTGTTTCTCTCTCCGCTGTGTGCGCTTTGCAGAGAGCCCCGTGGAAACGGGGATGCAGAATAAAGTGCCCCGACGAACATGTTCAAATTACCTCATTAACAATCTCACGTTTCGAGAGCGGTGTGTCACAGGGGGAAACCCAATCGCCGGTGGGACACCCGGTGCCCGTTTAATTTCTGCTGCTGCCTGACGGTTTTTATTGCGTTATTTTCAGCCAGAAAAGCGCGGTGTGTGCCGCGGGGCGGGCAGGTCGGGTACCGAGCGCCGTTCGGCAAACACCACCTTGCACAAGGGGCAGTTGGGGGGGTGAGGAAACCGGCGGAGGCGGCATTTCGGTCCCCAAGCAGCGGACGCGCTCCCCGCCAACCCGCCCTGAGGAGCCGCCGGCGGCGCCCGGAGGGACAGGGCGAGCCCGCGCTGAGGAGCCGCCGCCTCCTCCTCAAGGCCGCGGGGGATTCAAACAGGCCGGCGGGCCCAGCAGCTCCCCCACGCGGGTGTTCCCCAAGCGGCTGTTTCCTGCGCGGCTACCGGGCGGGAAGGGCCGCAAGGTGGCCGCGAACCCTCAGCACCGCGGCGGCCGCGCCGGGGGACCGCGCTGGGCTGGGGGACTGCACTGCACTGCACTGCACTGAGAGCGCTGGGCCGTGAGGGCGCTGGGCTGCGGACGGCGGCGGGATGGGGACAGCGCCTGCCCGCACGTCCGCCGTCACCACGCCCCCGCCGCCCCGTCGGGCCGGGCGCTGCGGGGCGGGCGGCCGCGGGCAGGTGGGAGTGGAGCGGCGACCGCGACGGGGCGGGACGGGCCGGAGCGCAGTGAAATCTTCCTTTCGGATTTTCCGGCGGGCGTGACTCACCGCAAGGGCCGGGGATAAATACATGGGCCGCCTACCTGGCAGCAGCACAGCGCTCTCGGAGCCGATTCCCGCAGCACGCAGCCCCAGCCCCGCCGGGCCATGCTTCTGTCCTGCGCCCTGCTGACCGCGCTCCTGGCTGCCGGCCATGCGGGTGAGTGAGTCCGGCCACCGCCATTCAAACCAGCGACCGGGTTTCTTTCTGCTTTTCAGCTGCCGGATGGATCTATTTTTTAACTGTTCTCGTGGTTTGTCCAATGGTTGTATGGTAGGAAGGACGCCAGGCTTCTTCTGGCTTGTGTGAGATGATCCAGCCCTTCTGAGGGGGGGTGTTGCTGTCAGAACACACAGAGCAATTCCTCTCCTTTCGTTAGTAACTGTGACCTATGTGAATGTGTGCTCGTGTGTGAATGGTGCGTGTGAAAGGATGCTCTCTGTCTTCCTGGTAAGCACCAAACTTCAGGGCATTGTCTGCCTAAGTTTGAAAAGTTAGTTTAGCGAAATCCCGTAGCTGTTTGGGACGCTAACCAGAGCATTTGGTTTCATTCCAGCCAACCCTTGCTGCTCAAACCCCTGCCAGAACAGAGGGGTGTGCATGACAACGGGATTTGATCAGTATGAATGCGACTGCACGAGGACAGGATATTACGGAGAAAACTGTACGACGCGTGAGTATATTAAATACCTTTCCGTGGGGATGAAACTTCAGAATTCAGTTCCAGGATTGCGGGTTGTTCTCACTAGCTAACTTAAAATCATCTTTCTGTCTGCTCGCAGCGGAATTCTTCACGTGGCTGAAGGTAACGTTGAAACCGTCACCAAATACTGTCCACTACATCCTCACCCACTTCAAAGGAGCCTGGAATATCATCAACAATGTTCCCTTCTTGCGAGATGTTATTATGAGATACGTATTAACGTGTAAGTATGAGATCTCTCTTCTAGTCCTCTTAACCGGCAGGAGCTACTCGTAGGACTCCAGAACATTGCGCTTGATTTATCTGCTAAAACGCACCAAGGCAAAAAAATGCCAAAGAACGTGTAAGATTTCGGCATGTCGCAGACTTCTGTGAAATGTGCTTTGAAATGGAAATGAGTTTTTCTCTCTAATAAAATCCAGGATTTTGCTAGCATGACCTTTGCCCAAACGGCTCGTGGCTAATAGTTGGATCCAGTTGATAATCCGTGACCCAATCCTGTTATTCAGTAACTGCAATCCCACTTAACATCAATAACTGATAAGTGTGGAATTTGTCAGAGCAACTGCTGGCAAAAATATACAGAAGAGATCTGGCCCTGTGATTTACATTTGAGACCAAAATGTACAGTTTAAAAGAAAACTAAATAACTTTTTTTTTTTTTGTCTTTTCCAGCCAGGTCACACTTGATTGACAGCCCACCAACCTATAACAGTGATTATAGTTACAAAAACTGGGAAGCTTATTCCAATCTCTCCTATTACACAAGAAGCCTTCCACCAGTAGGACTTGACTGCCCAACACCAATGGGTGTTAAAGGTAAGGAATAAACCAGATACATAATGCTCGCTTCTAGGAAATCCTACTTATCGTTGTAGAACATACAATGAAAACTGCTTGTCTATAACTTTTTTTTGGTGTAGTTGACTTTAAGTATAGCCATGTTTCAGACAGGCTATGTAAAGACCTAAAAGATAACTATTCTGGTTCTTGCTATTGAGTTACATGCTAAAAACAGCGTATTTAGAAGTTTCTAATAAAATGAGGAAAGCGAGCATAGAAAAGCAGATAGTCCCCTTTATTTGTGTGCCGCTATCCTTCAATAATACACTGAAAGTCTTAAGCCTTTTTGTTGTTAGGAACAAAATTAAGTATTGCATAAATACCATTGTCTCAAATATCTCACTCTCTCGCAGGTAAGAAAGAGCTCCCAGATTCAAAGCTGATTGTGGAGAAGTTTCTACTACGGCGAAAATTTATTCCTGACCCTCAAGGCACAAATGTGATGTTCACGTTCTTTGCCCAGCACTTCACTCACCAGTTCTTCAAGACGGACCACAAGAAAGGACCTGCCTTCACCAAAGGCCTCGGCCACGGGGTACGATCGGAGTAACTTGATCTTAGCTCTGTAACCTGAACACAGCACTTAGTTCTCAGGAGCTCCTGAGCAGCTCGGATGGTACCTTGCAGGCTGTAGGTAAACACGGTGGCACGTCCTGTGCAACGCTGTTTGCCACAAACCTGCTGTAGCTTCTCCTTAGGCAAAATTCCAGCACTCGATAGCATCTCTTCCTGGGTCAGAACTGCTCACGTGCTTCTGGTTAAAGTCTCTGCACAGTGATCTGGATGTCTTTTTGTATTCTTCTCAAGAATTTGCTTTCACCTAAGGCGTGTTAGATACATTGCGGACTCTTGCTGGCTCTGGGCTATTCTTGTTGGTTACAGAGAGCTGTACCTAGCACTGTAAACTATCTTGTGTGCTGCTAATTGGAGAGACTTAGTTTAAAAAGAACTTTGAAAGCAGACTTGGATTTAGGTTCTTTACAAAACAGGCAGTCTTTAGACAAAAAGTTCTTTAATATGTGTGTGCGTGTCTAAAACGTAAAGCTATAAAATATGTGTGTATATACAAAGAGCTGTCTGTGTAATAGAAAGCTGCTGACACTTTAAACAGAGTCCTCTTAAATTGCCAGTCAGTTTTAAAACTTGCTCTTATGCAGAGACGGCTCCGGTTGCCAAGAAATAATTTGGCTTCATCTTAAATATCAGTGCATGATACTTATAAGGTAACACTAATATAATTTAAAGGTAAACATCTAAGGGACAAGATCCTGTTGGCATCCATAGAAGTGGGACCTATCCTAAAATAGCAAAATATGCGACTTGGCTTCATCTTCCAAATGCTTTTATTTTATAGGTTGACTTGAACCATATTTATGGAGAGACTCTGGAGAGACAACTTAAACTGAGGCTTCTAAAGGATGGAAAGCTAAAGTACCAGGTATGTCTTATCTCAAAATTCCTGCCTTGTTGTCAGATGAGTTATTTCCTAAAACTAGCACTCTGTGCACGGTGTAGTTGATCTAAAGTCAGAGTCAACAGAGTCAGAGTCAACACAGCTTAACTCGTAAGCATCATAACTTATGACTCTCGCTATGTTCTTTCTTCCTCCCCTGGCAGATGATTGACGGAGAAATGTATCCCCCAACGGTGAAGGACACCCAGGCAGAGATGCTCTACCCTCCACACGTGCCCGAACACCTGCAGTTCTCTGTGGGGCAGGAGGTGTTTGGTTTGGTCCCGGGTCTGATGATGTACGCTACAATCTGGCTGAGGGAGCACAACCGGGTCTGTGACATCCTCAAGCAGGAGCATCCAGAGTGGGATGACGAGCAGCTCTTCCAAACAACTCGACTTGTGTTGATAGGTGAGTGTCCTTTTTACTACACACAGCTATAACCTCCTCTTGAGTGTGACGCTTCTGCCCGTTACCTACTGTGGCTGCTGTAGGTGTAGTAAAGAAAAAGAAACTATAACTTAAGTTGGTGTGTCAGGGCATAGGCCTGAGCCTTTGTGACCTGTCACTGGGACTTTGTAATAAGATACAGCTTCCCCCCAGCTGTGCTCAAGACAGAACTGAAGAAAACTGAGCTAAGTGATACTTAATTCCCTTATGTGGGGTTAACAGAACCGAAAGCAGGGAAAAGGCAGGATGCTAAGGTTCATTTCTCAGGGAGAAGTCGCGTGAGGCTACGTCATGACCTCAGACTCTCCCATCTTGTGGGGCGTTTTGTGGGTTTTTTCCCCTGGGGTTGGGTCAGTTCAGGCATGCTTTAAAAGAAAGGCTGTGATTAAGTCTATAGTTCAGGAAGTTATGCAGAATTTAGTTTTACATACTTCTTCTGTCTAATTGTCTGCTCAGTGGTATTTAATCTTATGTAAATGGTGATGAACACTAAGCTTGTAAAAAAGACCTTGCTCAAACTGTGACTGAAAGGGCAAACCAAGGCGGTTGCGCTAAGCAGCTCGGGAGCTGAGAGTCGCTTTCAGATTCCAACTTTCTTCATCATCCCCTAGTTCTCTCCCAGAGAGCATTGTATAACTGAACACAATGTAGACAATGTGTTGTATTCTGTGGAACATGCAAGGAAACCTATCTCCAGGAGGGAAGCAGGCTATGGAAAACACTTCTCTGCTCTTAAGTGCTGTTCCATCCCTTGCATAAAATTACATGAATCATTTTCTAGAAGAGATAACAGAATGTTAGTGTGTGTTATGCTGATCACTATGGTGGTGTGGGGGTTTTTTTCAGAATAATTGAGCAGTGGTATTTCCTCTCGGAGCAGGATAACCACCCGAAGGTTCTTAGGGGACCAGCACTAATATTATCTTCTGTTTCACTGGCCAACAGGAGAGACAATCAAGATCGTTATCGAGGACTATGTGCAACACTTGAGCGGCTACCACTTCAAACTCAAGTTCGATCCAGAGCTGCTGTTCAACCAGCGGTTTCAATACCAGAACCGCATTGCAGCCGAATTCAACACTCTCTACCACTGGCACCCGCTTCTGCCCGACACCTTCCAGATCCACGACCAGGAATACACTTTCCAGCAGTTCCTCTACAACAACTCCATCATGCTGGAACACGGCCTTTCCCACATGGTGAAATCCTTCTCCAAGCAAAGTGCTGGCAGGGTAGGTGCTCTTAAATTGCTAGTGAACCAACAGGGACATGATCTGGGGGTGGGACGAGGGGCTAGAATAAAGCTATCCAAAATTAATCATTTACTATGAAGGTACAACTTCCTCACGACTCTGATCGGGAGATCTTACTACCTTTTATCTTTATTAAATAGGTCGCTGGTGGGAAAAATGTTCCTGCTGCAGTACAGAAGGTTGCAAAGGCCTCGATTGACCAAAGCAGACAAATGAGATACCAGTCCCTGAACGAGTACAGGAAACGCTTCATGTTGAAACCATTCAAATCATTTGAAGAACTTACAGGTAACAGTTTTCATCATTTCTAACAAGCAAGGGCCCCTGTCTTAAAATGGCTAATAGAGTCCTGCAATGGACTTGAATGTGATAATGTTGCGATGAAAACAGGATTTATTTTTTCCACTAATGGTTTTTACCCTTCGATAATTACAGGAGAAAAAGAAATGGCGGCTGAACTGGAAGAGCTTTACGGAGACATCGATGCCATGGAGCTGTATCCAGGCCTCCTTGTAGAAAAGCCGCGGCCAGGCGCCATCTTCGGCGAGACGATGGTGGAGATGGGAGCGCCCTTCTCTCTCAAAGGACTGATGGGGAACGCCATCTGCTCCCCCGAGTACTGGAAGCCGAGCACCTTCGGCGGCAAAGTGGGCTTCGAAATCATCAATACCGCCTCCTTACAGAAGCTTATCTGCAACAACGTGAAAGGCTGTCCCTTCACCGCCTTCCACGTCTTAAACCCCGAACCCACAGAGGCCACGATTAATGTTAGTACCTCAAAAACAGCAATGGAAGATATCAACCCCACACTGCTTCTGAAAGAGCGATCTGCTGAGTTGTAACAATCCACCTATTTATTTATTTAACTGCATTATTTATTCTATTTATGGCTTCAAGTGCTTAAAACCAAAAAAACTTGAGCGTTTTCATGGTAGGGGTTGCCCTAGGCTCCCCTTCCATTTACAAAAGGGATTTTGTGTGTCTGAGCTCGACAGCGGTGAATCCCTTGTTTAAAGTCTTCTGTAACAGAACTATGTATTCCAAAGTGGACAAAGGTTCCAACTTTTTTTTAATGTTGTTTTTAATACTTGACAAAGGGTCTTCGTGGGGTATTTTTTTGTCTTTTCACTTGATAGGTCAAATAACACTAAAAAAGTAAGTTATTGCCTACGCAGCTTCTTAAACTTGAAAACAGGCCACTGAACTAAAAGTATAAGAAAATTTGACCTAGTGAAAACTGCCAGAAAAGATTATGAATTCAGTATGAGCATTCCAAAATTAACAAAAAATACAAATACTTGAGACTCATTTATTTATGTAAAGTCAGAAAATGCATTCCATTTATTGTTGATACTACCTCTCCCTCATTGCAAATAAGGCACTTTGTACAGTAACTTATGTTGGGTTTGATGTGTAAATCTACTTTCATGTGGCATTATACTTTTTTAACTTAATTATTTAAAGAAAACTCTACTTGTTCTTGAAGCATATGTCACAGAAATATTATTTGTGTAAGAGGAGGATGATAATAAGGTACTGAGCTTAGAAATAACTGACTCAGGCTGCAATACAAGGCTGCTTGTATTTTGGTATACAGATGTTTTATTGTGCAAGTTTGGGGAGGTCTTAAACTTAGTCGGAAGTCTTAGTTTTCTTTCAATAGCTGTAGTTCTCTGGTCTACTTGATAATATGATTTTAATCTCACTTTAAGGACAGATGGACAGCGTAGCTTTAGTTAAGGACATGACTATAGTGTAGCTCTGTGTACCTGAAGCACAGAGGTTATTAGGGAATAGTGAAAAGCTGTGTAAATACACAGTGGGGAAGTTAATACAGAATAGATCTCTCAAAACTTCAAGGCACTGAGACTTGAAGGTACCTTGTCTCTATCTACACATGCTGTACTCGTGACTTAGTTCTATTTATTGGGGGGAGGAGGGATGATCTTTTATTTATAACTTCTAAACAGAGGCATTTTAAGTAAGTGGCTTAAGCTTAAATAAAACTGGCTAGCTAGCACAAAATCTCCTGGACGTATTTGTCCTGGTCCAGCACTAAAACATAAGAAGTTACACAGGATCTTGTACCAGCACTTCAACCTTTGCATATAAGGGTATCTTTTTTTAATTTCTAGAGAGGAAATGTAGAAGATGATCTTCCCATAAAAACAGCTGGGGAACTATAGGTAAAAAGAAAAAGTCACTTCAGACTGGAATAGAGCAGCAACCTGGTATTCTGTGCCCCTGCCCAAAATTCCTTGACTACTTGTGGAAAAGGACTTGAGTTTTCTGTCTCATCTGAATCTCAAATGTGTTTAGAGGCTTGCGCACTGTAACGGCTCTGGCACTAGTGTAGGCGGACTGTGACTTCTGTTGATTTGTTTAGAGACACCGGTTACCTTACGCTCTCTAAGTTTGTAATTATTAGCACGAACAGCTGGATCGAGCCCTCCTGTAGCGATCGATACCAGGGACTGATTTGAGGTGGTCTCTGGTATAAATGCTCTGGGAAAAAGAAGGGCATCTACTTTTCCTTTTTCTATTTGAAGCACGAAGAAGGGAAAACCTTCGGTAACCTTATATTAAAAGGTGGTCAGTACTGTATTTGCTAACAAGTGACAACTGCCTGGACACTTGTTAAACGTGATTGTCATCCAGATCCATCTTTGGGACACACTTCAGAGCGCCCTGCTGCCCTTAACAAGGAAAAGTGTCTGGCTCGGAGTCGAAGGGAGACAAGTCTGGACAAATCTAGTTATTTTGGGGTAGGTAAAGAGGAATTCCTCAGCCCACGTCACTGGAGCTCAGTTAGAAGCCGCTTCAGAAAGGAATCGTGTTCACTCTGCATTTTGTTGTACTCTGCAGCCACATTTCAACAGTCACTTACCTGTGACCCAACCTGCTGGGTTTGGCTGGGTTCAAGTTGCTCGTGATAAATGTGTATCGTTGAGATTATTTATTGAAAATTCTGTGAATTGTTTTTCACTTTATTTTTGTAGGATGAGAATGTTTTTAAAAAGCAAGTGTTTATATAAATAAATTGAAAACGTTACCTACATGGGCTCATTTGCGTTTGATTTCCTTCAGCAATGTTCTGTATGAAACAATTAGTTTGTCCTGCTTGTCAGTCAAAATGAAACAGAGAATTCCATGGAATTACTAACACCTCTTAACAAAACCAGCATTAAATTCTGTCCTACCCCAAACCCAAGATGCCTGTAGGTTAAATTGTCCAAGTACAGTTATTTTTTCCAGCAGTGAAAAGGGATTTCGCTGTTTGCAGCAGTGAAGGTGCCGGCAGTGCTCTCTGGGGTACCCAAGGGCTTCCGAGGGAAAGTGCGCTATTGGAGTTGCACTGAGCTAAGACTGTCCCAAACAACAGTCCAGAGACATTTCTCTCTGAGCTTAGTGTGCTCCAGAAGGAGAAACTGCCTTGGGACACGAGAACCACCGGGTTTGTGTGGTTTTGGCCCTGGGAGCTTGTCCCTGCTGTCCCACAGCAAACTCCAAAGCTGTTCCAGCCACTTCTTCGTTGATGCCATTAACTGTGTTGATCGAGCACCTCTAGGGCCACCCAGGCTCGTCCCTGTGTTTTCGTCTTCGATAAGAGAAGAGGGGATCACACACCCTGTATTGCCTCAGTCAAGCCCCAGCACCTCCACAAAGCCACTGACCAAACGTCACCTCCAGCTCCGCTCTGTGCTCAGGTCCCCGCTGTCACCCCAGTGCTGGCTCCAAACCCTCCACCACTGCTGGTCTGTCCTCCCACAGCCCCTTCCCAGTGACCAACCTCATCACCTTTACCAGAGTCACCTTCCTTCTAGCTACCCAAACCCTCTTTGGTCCCAGGCTCATCGCAGTGACCCACCCTGGGAACATGACTGTCCTCCTGCCCTGCAGCTCCTTTCCATCCTCACCAGTGTGCAGTTCCCATGTATTCCTATTGTATCCAGACACCGAAACCCCTCCAGCAACGCTCCTCAGCTTCAGACTCAGCCCTGACCACTTCAGGGACTTTCTTCAGCCCCCAAACACAACATCCTGAGGGCGCATCACTCCAGCCCTGGCTGCACAGGGAGGCACCTGCAGATCATGTGCGAGCAACCTGGGGCTTTTCTCTTTAGTAACCGGTCAGCTCCTTCACTCTATGATTTAATTCACATTTCCTACAGCTTTCTGCTTCAAGGGGAAGTCAAGCGAGGGAGGGAGTGAAGATGGGGCCGGTCACGCCAGCAGGGGGTGGGGATTGGCCGTGACATTTGGATGTCCACGGAGAAGGTGTTTTGAGTGACTGCTGCCACAATTAGGGAAGGGCCAGCCCAGATGGATTTGGCGCACGACGGATGAGATAGCTCCATTGTGGAGGAGCTCCTCCTTCCCCTTAGGCAGGGGCAAGTCCTGATGATACAAACAGCAAGAATGTTCCTCCGAGGAAGCCTGCCCTGTGAAATACTTGCTCTGCAGCCCAGGTTGAGGTAACTGTTTCACCCACGGCAATATGATAAAGGAGGGGCTCAGCATTTCAGCCCTACCCTTGGAGGCAAGTGCATCAAGGATCGTGAGATCAACGTGCTTTGGGAGCACCCTCCGCCATCACCTTCACTGAGGCTTTTGCCATATGTCATTTGCTCACAGGGGACTTTACCGGCACTGATCCCCGTGGGGATCTGACCAGGTTTATGACTTGCGATTCACCGGCTGGAGGTGCGTGGACCTCCACACTGGAGCACTCGTGCTCCCCAGGCTTTACCCGCCTTGCAGGAGACATTTGTACCACCAAGAAGACATCTCTGTGGCTTTCAGCATCGAGCTGGAATAGTCAATGGGTAGTTTGAAAGAGGCGACCATCTCTGGAAAAGCTTATTGCAAAGGTGCGCTCTTTCCTTTGGAAGACCAGAAAGCAAAACAAAACTCCTGCAAGTTCTACCAATACATATATATATATATATATTGAACAGAAGGGAGCAGGCCATAGCTATATACTCTAAAGATGGAAAAGGAGAGATCCTAACCTTTTTTTTCCTTCTGCTAAAAGGCATGAAAAGAGCAGAAATGCAGTAAAAACATCAGATGGAAAAAACCTCTCCTTGTTAAGAGCTGAGTGCTCCTCTTCCCGTAATGGGGAGTTTCAGTGTGCACGTAGCATTATACTGAGAGACAACATGATTGGTTTCAAATTGTACTTTTTTTTCCCCTGATACTTATTTGGTCAAATTAGCACAAAATCCGCTGTGACTCCTGTGCTTACTTACTCTCAGTGCAGACATTTTCATTAGCATTGGCAAGAGTCTGGTCACAACCGAAAAACCCAACCACTCCATTCTTCCTCTGCCACCCAGGAATCAGACAGACAAAGCAGATGTCAAGAAAGTGAGAAAGGAAAAGGTAACACACAAAAAATGACAAATTTTCCCTCCTGGGCTTTTCTCTGGCTGAAAAACCTGAGGTGGTACTGAAAATCACAGCGTTCACTTACATGGACGCCACAAATTTGGGGCAAGAAGGAAAATGAATGTTCAAAGCATCGATTTTCAAAGCAACCCAGTGCAAACAGCTGAGGATTTAGCCCGTAGCAGGGCACGTCTACGGAAAGTTGAAAATAAATTGCATCTTCTAACCAGCTGTAATCCGGGTATTCTTTTTCCTGTTAATTAGCAGCTGTTACCAGAATGGCAGTGGGAAAATAAAGAGTGTTGCATAACTAGGAGCATCCTGCTTTCAAGTGTCTCAGATCTTTACTTAATACAGTAGCAAAGTTCATGCTTCTGTCTCGGGATAAACCCAAAAACCCTCACAAAAAGGAGGATCCTGCAGGAAATGCATTCTTGCCCTGCACTTTATTTTTTTCACGGTAACCAGGTGTAGCTCATTACTTCAGGCTTACACTGTAGTGGATAAAGGTGTGTGCAAGCACCCTTGTCCAAACCTGCCCTGATGACAGGTAATTTTTACACCCATTCATTTTCTGCAAAAGGCCTGCATCGATGGTAGAATTTTCTATGGGAGCACACGAAACGTTTTAACCACGCAAGTGAAAGCAATGGCTGTGACGCCGAGCGCGGTGGCTGGAGGAGGCGCCCTCCCCAACACCACGTCGGCTAATCTTGCTTTCCCCCACACCGTGAAAATCTACCCAAAGACAATATTTTCATAAGCGTTCATCATAGTGCAAGTCATACCGGCTGTTGCACGACGCCGTAACGTATGGTTGCTAATATGGATATCTCTAAGTTTATGCTGCTGGGTCTTCTAAGACACAAGGTGAGACCCACACCCTGAGCAGCAAAGCTTTGGTGTAAAAACCCAGCCCCACGAGACTGCAAAAACATCAGTTGTTCCAGATGATTTTAAGCTTTGTTGAGCCGCGACAGAGCAACAAAACGTGACTAAAAGCCGTGACGCCGACTCCAGATACGTTCTCCAGCACCTTCCAAAACTTGCCCTGCGAACTGACACAACTCGAGATGCTTTCAGTTGTGGCTTTCCAGACGGTTGCCTAGACAATCTTAATTAATCCTGCCTAACAAATAATGACAGAGTTGCTAAGTAGCAGTCACAAGTAATAATTAAAACACAACTGCGTTGAGCTTGCTCAGCTGTGAAATACTAGTTCTTACATAAGGCCGGGACGTAACACGAGATGATCCAACCACATCTTGGAGAAGCTGTTAAAAAGGTTTTATGACCAACGAGGTGGGGAAGCGGAGACCATTCCTGAGATTGTTATAGTGCAGAGAATTTCAGTGAAATTAGAAAGGGACTGACTTTTCCCAGTGTCTAAGAAATTTCTAGAATTTCAGGCATATTTTTAGCCCCAAAACAACAAAATCAGCCTCTTTTTGCTGCTTGCTAGGTGAAATATTTTATTGTTTGTCACCATAACTGACCCAGTCTTAATGGTAAACAAAAGACTTCCAAACTTGACCATGAAATGGAAGCTTTCTCAAACAAAATATATAAAATGATCCAGAAATAAAAGGAATATGTGCCTCATTTTGAGGAAACTTTTAGGAGCCTACAAGCAACCCCTGTAAAGACCAAGTTAGTGGCTCCGATAATTGCAAAACAAATGTCCAAACATTGAACAGGGGATGGGACTTTGGTTTTGGTTTCTGCAGCTCTTTGGCACTTGTGAAAACATCTCTGGAGATCTTTTTGTTACTGAGGTCCAGGGCTCCCCGAGCGCTCTGTGTCACCGAGCAAGTAGGTGCCAAAAGTTTAAGGCTTCTCAGTTACAATATCACTTTAAATAATGTATAGGAAAAAAAAAGAGCAGGCAATGGTTTACCAGTAAGCCAAGGTCAACGCCGTTTCACAAACTGATTTTGAAAAGCAACAGCAAAAATTAAAACAACCAACCCATCGGTTTCTCAAATGAAAACTTTGCGAAGAGAGAATTAAAATCCCCAAGGTTCCTCATTTTTTAGGAAGATTATTTCCTCTTTAAAGTCACTTCTGCGGTCACCCTTGGTTGCAAATATTTGTCATAACTCCCTTTAAAGCTTCTGTGCAAACAAGTAAACATTTACCACCATCTTCCGAAATATTTGCTTATTCCAGTCAAGTCTACAATGACTTCAGCTGTCGCATTAAATTTTACACTGGTGATGCTGCATGATTTGAATAATGTTGTTCTGCTGCAAACATCATTTGCAAAGTTTGTCCTTTCATAGGAACAAGTGGCAGTTATTTTAACAGTACCTTCCGCTCTCTATCTTCAGTGGGATGCAATGGAGAGGTACAAAGCCTTTTTGCTACATAATTTGTGGGGAAAATCATTAAACAAAAAGCCAGGACCTTGGGATGCTTAGTATTGTGAAAAAAAATGAAGAAAACTCTTCTGTAACTGCGTATCAGCTTTAGAACTGAGTTCTGAAAAACTGAGTTTATCTGCATCTCCTGACTCTGCAAAAATGGACAAGGAAGCTCACGAGAAAAGGTTCCCTTGAGATTTCTGTCACTTCTGCTTTCAGTCATAGTGAGATAGTACATGATGAGCATCTAATACAGGATTTTATATATATATATTTTATTTCTTCTGCTTCACTTACATACCAGGAACCAGAAGAGAGACTGAGGAACTATTTGCTTCAGCACTTTCATAATGAGAAAAAATTAGAGAGAAGGATGTACTACTCCCCATCATATTAAATCTGCTTGCTCATTTTCAGTAACTGTGGAATTTACTGGGAGAACTGAAAGTCAGAAAAAAAAGGTAAATTTTCTTGAGTGACTAATAAAATCTGTATATATTTGCCTCTAGCTCCATTTTCACAGGAAAGAGCTTCCTTTAGAAAATAAGTTCCATGACTGATGATTCAGCACATGAATGGGTAGGCAACATGGGAGATGACGACTAAGATTTCTTATGATTAAATGGCCATAAATGTGCCCACTGGAATAAAGCTTTGAAAGAGGAATCTGTCATCAGATTTTAGGCTAGTCTAGATCTGTGTGATTTGCATAAAGCCAGCCCCACCTTTCAGTTCACCGTCATGCTCAGTTCTTCTCAACTAGGGTCAAGTTCTCCCTACTCTTATATTCATGTTGAGTCAAAAAGAATTTAACCAAACCGTAGAATTGTTTAGGTTGGGAAAGGCCTTTAAGATCGAGTCCAACCTTTAACCCAACCCTGCCAAGTCCACCTTGAAACTATGTCCCTAAGAACCTCATCTCCATGTCTTCTAAACACTTTCAGGGATGGTGGCTCCACCACTGCCCTGGGCAGCCTGTTCCAATGCTTAATAACCTTTTATGGGGATAAATTGTTCCTAATTTCCAATCTAAACCTCCCCTGGTACAGTTCTAGAAGTTAGAATAAACATCTTCTAAGTTTTAATCTTCGTGGTTTAAAACACTTCAGAGCAGCATATGATAAGATTTCTTCTAAGCTTCTTGTCTAGTATTTACACAAGAATATATTATAAGAAAAAGAGCTGTTTTCAGTTAGAATAGAGTGTAACATAGGAATGTTGCAGTGAATAAGAGTAAAGTTAATGTTTAAAAGAAATGCAAACCTATTAAGATAAAAAAATGCATATTAGGCAATAAATGGCTTCAGCTCTACTTCACAATGATATCAAAAGTTAGAACAAGTGAAATGAAACCAATTTTAAAATAAATGTATTAATGATAACAGGGGCCTTCAATAGGAAAAACCCATGAAAGGGCAGAGCAAAGGTTCCCTTGGCTGAGTTCAACATTTAGATAAGCAACAGAATATTTCACCCTCACTTTTTTGAATTTTTTTAAGCACATTTCTAATCTACTTATAAAATCCCTACATGACTAGCCAAGTTTTAACCCTCCCATCAACACAATCCTTAAACAAAAAAGCCCTGTTTGCAGACACAATAATAAACCAGGTCTTTTCAGCGGCCGTGGACCACGGCCAGGGCTGCAAAACTCCCTCATAACCTTTTTCGAGCTGGGCTTGGACTCTTCCTGATCTCAAACAAAAGCATCTTTAATGGGAAGTTTATTTTGCTTAATAATATGAAGTGTATTGAGCGGACTCACGATGAGTAAGGGGTGGACGTGTGGAGCCGCATTCATTCAGAACTGGAAGACGCGTTTCCCCCCGCCGTAGAAAATATGAGGTTGTTTTCAATTCTTCCGTATTCTGGGAAGCACAGAAATGTCTCCACTTGAGTCCGGTGGAAATTTTTGGACAAATCAGGCTTTTGTCAGAATGTAGTATTTCTATGGAAACAAGCCAAGTTCAACTGAACTGTTCTTGGGAAATATTTCTCAGGTCTAGCAAGGAATTTCTTGGTCAAAACCCAGCTGAGATCTTCCCTCTTCCCTTTATCTGATAGATCTTGTGGAAGTTCATCCTCAATTTGAGGCTCTGGGCAATTGCTTGGGATAAACTTTCGCAATGCCTCAATCCTCCAGGTGAGGTGCCAATAATTCACTGTTGCAGGATCACTCTTTCCCCACCAATTCCTTCCTTTCATTAAAAAAAATATACAATTTTAAGTCTCCATTTCTTTTCCACCATAAAATGGGAGAATTTTTGTAGGATGACAAATCCTTTCCTGCCTAACGCTAATCCATGTAAAAGTTTTCTCACTTCATAAGTGGCCTCATGTTTCACAGAATGGAATTTGCCTGCAAAAGCAGCTTTCCTGGAAAAGCAAAACATGGAATAACCGGTTTCAGCAGGAACGTTGATTTTTGGATTGGAAAGTTAATGAGACATTACAATTATAGAAAAGATGCAATGATTGACCAGTCGTCCATTGCTGAAATGCTTCGGAGAGTCCCTGGTTGTTGGTGAACCTCTCAAAATCTCTCCATACTCTAAATTATAATGTGGGTGGTTCTAACCAGGTCCATAAAATAGCAGACAAGTAGAATTGGGCAGGTCCTCAAACCTGGTTCCCAACCTCCCACGGGGTCATCCACCTTTTGGACGGATGCAAAGAGCGGAGTCCAGAGCAAAGCAGCCCTCTTGTTTCGCAAGAGGTCAGGGAATTTTTTTGGCAATGAAAGGAAGCTATGAACATTGTACAAGGGAAGTCTGTAATAGTTATTGGGGCCAGTTGGCTGATAAAGCACCATCTGGACGGGATAGCAAATCCCATTATGCTCTAAAAAGAAGGGCCCTGATGAAAATACAGTTGTACCACGTGAATGATGTTGCTTAAATTATCACAGAAAAAAAAGGTGTTTAAATGGCATCTATAAGTTGTTTGGGGGATGGAAGCCTAAGGAAAGGCTTAGAGATATTTGATAACGTCCTCAAGTGAACTGGGACAAGCAGAAAGCTTTTAAAATTCACCCCATATGCAAAATAGAGCCATTGTCAAGCACGACAAGTCATGTTGGCAGCACAGCAAAAGTGCCTCTGGGAAGCAAAACAAACACATTTGAATTGACTAGGGGAAAAAAAAAGCTATTTGTTTGTTCTAGACTATTATGCTAGCCTTTCTTACGCAGGCTTGTGAAGATAAAGTGACCAACCAGTCAACTGTTTGTATCAAACCCGTTTTAGCCATATGCGGCGTATGTGACGCACTTCAGGGCACACAGGAGCAGGTCACAGAGGTGCAGGCTTTGGATCACAACACGTCTCCCTCCTCCTCCTCCTTCCCAGTGGCTGGCGGAAAACAGAGCACTGGAGTGCTGGGGGTCAGGCCGGTCCCGGACCCAAACCGTGAGCCATCGAGCAAACGTCAGCCACAGAGCAGCCCCCATGCGTGACACCGGACAGCCTTTTGTTTGACAGATTCGGGCTGCCTGTGTGGTCGGAAATTATCTCAGAGTTATGAGAAACTTGGCGGTATAAACCAAAAAATCACTTTATGTGACACGATGGTCCTTGGGTGTACCTTGGGTTTTGACTGCTGCCCCAGGAGCCTGCAGAAGGGTGCTAAGTGCTGGCTGGTGTACTTGTAAGACAAGCTCATCATCTTTGAAACATCATGGAGATCAGGGAATGACCCAGACAACTGAAAAGGCAAATGTTGTTCCCAGCATATGTTACACTTATCTGCAAAAAAGGAGGATGGGGGAAAACAAAGGCCAGTCATCCTCTCTTCAGTCCCTGGAAAGCCGTGGAGGAAGCATCTTGGAGCACAGAATCACAGAATCGCAGAATCGACTGGGTTGGAAAAGACCTCAGAGATCATCGAGTCCAACCCTTGGTCCAACTCTAGTCCGTTTATTAGATCATGGCACTAAGTGCCATGTCCAATCTCAGTTTAAAAACCTCCAGGGACGGCGAGTCCACCACCTCCCTGGGCAGGCCATTCCAATGCCTGACCACTCTCTCTGTAAAGAATTTCTTTCTAATATCCAGCCTAAATTTCCCCTGGCAGAGTTTAAGCCCATGCCCCCTTGTCCTATTGCTAACTGCCTGGGAGAAGAGACCAATCCCCACCTGGCTATAACTTCCCTTCAGGTAGTTATAGAGAGTGATGAGGTCACCTCTAAGCCTCCTCTTCTCTAGACTAAACAACCCCAGCTCCCTCAGCCTCTCCCCATAGGTCTTATGCTCAAGTCCCTTCACCAGTCTTGTTGCTCTTCTCTGGACTCGCTCCAGCACTTCAATGTCTTTCCTGAACTGAGGGGCCCAGAACTGAGCACAATACTCCAGGTGTGGCCTCACCAATGCAGAGTACAGGGGAAGGATCACTTCCCTTGTCCTGCTGACCACGCTATTTTTGATACAGGACAGGATACCATTGGCCTTCTTGGCCACCTGGGCACACTGATGGCTCATGTTGAGCTTCCTGTCAATTAGTACCCCCAGGTCCCTTTCTGTCTGACTGCTCTCCAGCCACTCTGCGCCCAGCACGTTTCTGAACATGTCAGGGGAACAAGGTGACTGGGAACAGCATGGGCCAAGCAAGGCTGAGCTGTGCTGGACATCATGCCAAGAAAGGCCTTGAGGTGCTGGAGCGAGTGGAGAGAAGGGAACGGAGCTGGTGAGGGGCTGGAGCACAAGTGTGATGGGAGCGGCTGAGGGACCTGGGGGGTTCAGCTGGAGAACAGGAGCTGAGGGGAGACCTTCTGATCTCTGAACTGCCTGAAAGGAGCTTGGAGCCAGGGGGGGTTGGGCTCTGCTCCCCAGGAACAAGCGCCAGGACCAGAGGAAACGGCCTCAAGTTGCACCAGGGGAGGTTGAGGTTGGATCTGGGGAACAATTTCTTCCCCAAAGGGCTGTGGGGCATTGGAACAGGCTGCCCAGGGCAGTGCTGGAGTCACCATCCCTGGAGGGGTTGGACAGACAGAGATGAGGTTCTTAAGAGACATGGGTTAGTGCCAGTTAGATTATGGCTGGACTCAATGATCTTAAGGGTCTCTTCCAACCAAAATGATCCTATGATTCAAGGCCAGCTTCACTGCTCGGCTCAGTGCCTTTTGTGGAGTGCCACGAGCATGCTTGATGGTGCATCAACTCACGTCACTGCAGTGCACTGGAGGAAACCCAGAAATAGCTCATTTCAGGTGGGGACATTTTGGAAGAAAGATATGAGGAAGGGTATTGAATTGTGAGCTTGTTCGTCACATACTGCCAACACATATATGATAATAGACACTGCTGGATGGAAAAGTAATTCAGGAGTCCATAAGGCCTTGGCTTGTGTTTACTTTGGCCAACAGCAATTGGGCAGAGCTTGCAAGGACCTGGCCTAACATGTTTAATTCCATCTGTGGCTATCGTTCATTAAACTCGCTTATGCGTAGATTTCTTCTATATTTGAGTATGCATAGCTCTGTGCCTTGCTTGTGTGTTAATGGGTAACTCCTGGGAGCTAACAGCACTCTGAAGCTATAACTGCTTCCGCAATTGCAGGAGAAACATCTCAGCAGCCTTTCCTTAATGACTATATACGTTTCCAAATGTCAGCTCTATGTCGTCAACTCTCCCACCTCTTCCGTATGTGCAGTGCTCCATTAATTATTGCTATTTATATTGTTGTGCTGCCCTGAGGCCTCCACAGCGAGCAGTTTTTGTGGCCTAGAAACACAAGAAACAACACAGACCCTCATGTGAAGGGTTTTCTTTTCAGAAAGACATGACACAGCAGGGAAGGAAAGCATCAGAAGCGTGGTGGATTACTTGTGTTGGAAAAAAGGACTTGAATCACAAGGAGTTGAAGATGGAACAAAGGGAGGTGATGGGGTAATGGGAGGAAGAGGAGAAAGGCAGTGATGAAGTAAAGAGATAGCGTAGGAAGAGGAGAAGGAAAGAGAAAGAGACGGCAATGAAGGATGGCAATGGAAAGGTCCAGAAAGCGGAGAAGCAGAGGAGGCACAGCGTGAGGTGGGGAAACAGGCACCGCCAGTGGACATCACTCGCTGGCCAGACTCCCAGCTGTGCAAGAACCTGACATCATGCTGGTCTGGGGGAGGAAGGGGCGGCAGATGTGACGTGGACCTCGGCTGCAGCTGAGGACAAGCCCCGGGAGCAGGCGTGCTCGCCCAGCACGTCTGCGGGGCCAACGAGGGGACACGCTTCCCACTCTCCCTCCTCTGCCTCTGCTTTCCTGCTCTTTCCCCTGCTTCTTATTTCCTTTTTCTTTCCCTTTTCCCAAAGAGCCCTTCCACATGTTGATTGCTCTGCCAAAGAGGTTTCTCCCCAGAAGGTGACAACTCAGGTCTGACCAGAAAAGGTGGACCAGGAAGGCCATGAGGAAAAGATTTAGGAACACCCTCCACAAAGTAAGGAAAACCACTCCAGATTATGTGTTTTAAATGATGTTTAAATCCTGGATGTGCCTGCAACTCCCCACAGAGCAGTTCCACATTTGAACGCTGAGCTTACTGGACCAGCTCTGCTCAAAACTCACAACCATTGCCAAAGGATTTGAAGGCAAAGGCCAGCTTATCTCTTTTAACAAATGCATTTGTCCCAGATTAACCAGATCGCTTTCAGATTAAAGCCACGTGAGGGGCCTCGGGTGTTGTAGTCACTTTCCTATGAGCACAACAGATTTCCCAGCTGCAGAGAACATCTGGAAGAGCCCTTCATCCTGCTGGGGGCCGGGAGCTCCCCAGGTCCATCAGCAGGAGCTCTTCTGTTTGCAGCTTGCTGCCGAGTGAGACGTGCTAGGAGACTGCTGTAAGAAAACCCACATTTATGGAGTCACTGTGCACCAAGATAGGGTGTAAGGGGACACTGAGGATCACAGTATCACAGTATCACAGTATGTTTGGGATTGGAAGAGACCTCAAAAGATCATCTAGTCCAATCCCCCTGCTGGAGCAGGAACGCCCAGGTGAGGTCGCACAGGAACATGTCCAGGCGGGTTTGAATGTCTGCAGAGAAGGAGACTCCACAACCTCCCTGGGCAGCCTGTTCCAGTGCTCTGCCACCCTCACTGAGAAGAAGTTTCTTCTCAAATTTAAGTGGAACCTCTTGTGTTCCAGCTTGATCCCATTACCCCTTGTCCTATCATTGTTTGCCACCGAGAAGAGCCTGGCTCCATCCTCCTGACACTCACCCTTTATATATTTATAAACATTAATAAGGTCACCCCTCAGTCTCCTCTTCTCCAAACTAAAGAGACCCAGCTCCCTCAGCCTTTCTTCATAAGGGAGGTGCCCCACTCCCTTAATCATCTTTGTTGGCCTGCACTGGACCCTCTCCAGCAGTTCTCTGTCCTGCTGGAACTGAGGGGCCACAACTGGACACAATATTCCAGATGCGGTCTCACCAGGGCGGAGTAGAGGGGAAGGAGGACCTCTCTCGATCTACTAACCACCCCCCTTGTAATCCACCCCAGGTACCACTGGCCTTCCTGGCCACAAGGGCCCAGTGCTGGCTCATGGTCATCCTGTTGTCCACCAGGACTCCCAGGTCCCTTTCCCCTACACTGCTCTCTAATATGTAATTTCCCAACCTATACTGGAACCTGGGGTTGTTCCTGCCCAGATGCAGGACTCTACACTTTCCCTTGTTAAATTTCATCAGGATTAGAAGGAGGTTTGTGGCAGGGTTGGTAGGAGATGTTTGTCGCCTTCTGGACTCTAGAACAAGCTGGAAGTGTTACATGGGGGTTTGAAGACCCACAAAAATTACTGATGGGTGGGAAAAGTGATCATGCTGGGGTAGGTGGCATGTGCTGTTCTTCCCCAGGCACCAGCGCAGGGGATGGGTACAGGGCTGGAAGCACCCCCGGTCTGAAACAGCACGTGCATCCTGGAGATATACAGATGAGACCCGAGCGTTTCTACTGATCATTAGAGACCACGTCCCGTAACAGAAAGATTTTGTGTTACAAGCCCCATTTGGGGCCGCTCCCACTCAATGTCAGGTCCAATGGGGCTCCTTTTGACGAACCCCAGAGCTGTTTCGTCCCCGAGGAAGGAGGTGAACCCACCGTCCCCCTCCCGTCTGATCCTCCTCCTCCTGCTGCTTTGGGAATGTGACTGAGCTGTGACTCAGAAGATCCAAAAAAGAACCTTTTCTCCCCAATGTAGTCAGTGGACAGAGCTGTGCACCTACAAAGAATGATTCAGAGAACCTCAAGTGTCTAAAGCCCTTTGATATTTGGAAAATCTTCCTAAATTGTAAAGCTTCCTATGGCCGCCTAAATTGTCTATGACTTGCACTAAAGCATAGGAGGGAGAAAGATGGACCGAGTCACTTGATAGTGAAAGAATAAGAGGAAAATTTCATGATTCCTCCTTACACAATGTGGAATAGCGAATTCCCTGGCTTTTAGAGGGTTTTGTATGCATAGAATAACCCCAAAAGACAAAAATTGTAAAGGCAGAAACTGTTTCTGTCCTCTTAGGCGTTAATGCTGTCACTCAAGCACGAAGAAAGCACCCAGCGTAAATCATTTTATAACAAGGAGTGTAATCACATCATCGCAAGCCAGAACTGTGAAATCTCCAATATGGAGTGAAATCCCTCAGGTGTGCAGCCAAAACGCTGCAAAGTGGCGGCTAGGAAGACTTTGTGAGGGATATGCAGGCTCAGACAGCCAAGAGTTGTGTTATGATGCTGGAACAGCTTTTTGCAACCACATCTGTCTTCATCTCTCTCTTGAGTGGTGGCGCAACAGCGCACTTGGTTCCAGCAGTTCGGAACGGCAGCGATGATTTCTTTTTTTAATTTTTTGAAATTCCTGGCCTCTGACATCGTCTGGCAGTTGTTGGTGAAAAGGTATGACTTCCATAAAAATGCAGCTGTGCGCACTAATTGTTTTTCCATTTGCTTCTCTGCTCGTTGAGATGCAGCGCGAGCACAACAGTGCCCAGAGCGCTAACGCAGGACAAAACAGCACTTTGCCTTCAAGTCCATGAACAAGAAAGCTTTTAGTAACCCAAACTAATGATAGCTGTCCGGCTTCATGTAATCTGGCTATCACACTTTTGTCCTTTATCATCCCCATTTGAAAGACTGTCTTTCCTAAATGAGAAGTACCATACTATAGTATATATCATAAGGACGATGTACACATTATAAACTAAATTAAAATTCAAACACGCACCAAAGGGCTTGTAATGATGACACCTGAAATGTTTTTCAAGACTGTAGCGCAGTGGATTACCTATGAAATGTAATTACATTACATATGTAAATGTAATCCACCGTTCTGGACCCATTTCATTTCTATGCATTCCATACATTAATAGTCTGAATTAAAAGAAACTCTAACTTTCACAACTGATTCATCTGTCTTCTGTGAATCATTAATCCTGACCTTCTTTTACCAGAAATGGACATCAGGTCAGTCCAACAGACATCTTAGGTGTGCGTAAGCAAGTCTAGCAGCACAAGGCAAGTCTGAATCTAAAGTCTGAAACCTATCCAACTATTCCCACTCTCATTCCTGATGGGAAACCCTGTTTCATTGGTATTTATCAACCCACATGCTGAAATGGAATAATCTATACCTGCTTCTTCATAAGCTTCAATCCCTAAATGACACATCAGGGACTGGCTGACTTCTGAATGTGATGATAGAATTAAAAAAAATTCCTTTGGTTGATCATAATTTTAAATGCAGGAGAAGACAACAGAGACCTGAAGTAATGAAGGAGAATGAGAAAGAAGGAGAAGGAGAAAAGGAGAAGGAGAAGAGAAGAAGGAGAAGGAGAAGGAGGACAAGAAGGAGGACAAGAAGGAGAAGAATGAGAAGAAGGAGAAAAGGAGAAGTATGGAAGACAGCAGGCTAGTGGAAAAAAGGCTCATAGCAAAACTCAAGCTGAAGCTCAGGAGGTCTCTAGTCCAACCTCCAGCACAAAGCAGGTCAACTCTGGGGTCAGCCCAGGTTGCCCAGGGCTTGATCCATGACGCAGATATGACCGGCTGTGTTTGGAAGGTGACTAGCACCGGAGTAGTCACTGTTTCTCACTACCCAGCTTGAGAGCTATTCAAATTATCTGATGCAATTTTAAAACAAGAGGATGACTTTTTCCACACAACTTATAAAATGACCCAACATTTTGCCACCGTATACTGGCAAACCTGAAGTATAAATAGATGTAATAATTAGTCAGATTAATGGCAGAAGGGTATTCATTGATTAGTAACCATAAATAGATGCAAGTCAATATGGTCACCCATACGCTATGGCGCTCCGGTAGCGTATCCCTCGATATGCCAGCAGAACCAGCCATGCAAGTGACAGCAAAACATCAACCCTGGGATGGGAACAAAAGAAAAATCCTTCTAGTAAGAATTGCTGGTGCAGGTAAAGAATCAACAAATTCAAGCGTCTGCAACATCAGCTTTTCTGATCTCCTAAAAGCCATTTCCAAGGCAGAGAAGTGAGATCTGACGCCATCGCAGGGCAGGGGTTTCATTTTGCAAGGACGCTTGTCTACGTGGTCACAAACAGCCCCAGGGAAAGTCCATTATATGCCACCAAGTTACTACAGAACTCACATTAGCTCACACAAAACTTTAACAAATACGTATTTTAAGGGCTTAACGTATTCACAAAAGTATTGTTATGGTGACAGGCTATAAAACTGTGCAATAACCTGCCAAAGGAAATTTTGGAAATATTCGCATCTGAGTCATCTCCATCGAGGTCATGAAATGGAGAAAGCCTTTGAAATGAATTACTGTTTTCTGAGCTGGAAAAATGGCCAACACCCTGCCACACACGCACACCAATGCCCAGACAAGATCTTTCCCATCACTCACTATTGTTTTTCTGTCATTGTCACAGAACCGCACCACTGACTCAGCCTTGTTGGATGGCCGAGGGTAAAGACTGCCACATATGGCACATCAAAACTCAGCATTTCCAATTTGCACAGAATTTCAACATTGTCCATTGGCGTCCAGCTTGGTTTTGTTGCAATTCAAAGAAAAATAATCTCTTGAGATTTCCTGTAGTGTAGAAATTCTGTAAGAAGTGCCTTCAGAAATGCCCACATCAGGAATAATGTAAGAAATAATAGTGGCTGGGATCAGTAGCTGTTAAAAGCTGTATTTCATCATCTTGTTGCTATGGTCACACAGTAATGATGCAACCCTACACTCTCTCATAACAAGACTTTCTACGAAAAATTATTTAATTTAAATTCTTCTTCACATTCATGTGTCCACCTACGACTCACAAGGACAAAGCAAGATTTAGGAAGCTGTTCTAACACGGACCAAGAAACTGTATGTTTTTATATACAAATTAACATTACACAGTCTCTATATCTCACAGGTATCCTGGTTAGAATATATTTCAAGTTTTCAAAGATACCGAGCCATTGTCTAATAGCCCCCTCTCCAGCAGATATTAGCAGGTAAACAAAAATGTCTGATTTCCAGTATTTACATGGTTAACTGTGCGCATGGAAAGTAATTCAGTCCTCTGTGTCTGGAAAGCCAACAGAAATAAGTGCATAGAGTATAAGAAAATATCTGAATTATCTGTCCAAGCACCACATACTCACTCTAGGAACAGAAAAAAAATGTTCGGAGGAACTCACTCCCCCAAGAGATGGAAGGTGACAGAGCACAGAAAATCCTTTAATCCTTTAATCTACCTGAACATATCCTTCCTGAACATACCTTCTGTCAATACAATGGAAATGAAAATATCACACACCGAGCAGCAGCACAGGACTGTTTACTTTGAAAAGGAACTTTGCAAACCTGTGAACCATTATCTTCTGTTCTCCTCAGATTTTTGGCACTTATCTAGTGACTCACAGATTAGGTATGTAAACATGGATGAATCCACTATGCCAGAGTGTATGCAAATAATGTATCTTTTTCTCTAATTTACCATTAAATACAGCATGTAAAGGTCACCATGGCCCTAGAAAATTGTCCAGGGATATCTGCCCAGGCCTGCAGAGTATCAACAGCATCATGTAATCATGTCAGAGTTAAACTCTGCATTCTAGAATAAACACTTTTTAAGACTTTTTTTTCATGTGTAAGCAAAGTTTCCTATGTTTCTTCACTTCTATAAACACCAATGGCAGTTATAAATACTCTCTCCTGGCAACTTATGATTCAGGAGCACTACTCACAAATGAATACTCATCCAAATGTCGTCTCGAATATTTGACAGGGTTAATAGCCAGGTGAGAAGCTGAAGACATTGTGCTTTCACGGTACAACATGGAAAGAGAAATTCAAGAGTCACAATGTGCTCTTAGATCTGAACACAGGAGGAAATCTCTGCCTTTATGCTTTTTCTCTCTGCAAAACCGAAATTCTCACCAAAATAGACCGTGTGGTTTGGGGATGTGGTAATCCACGGCAGCCTTGTCTAGACTGAGCTCCAGACCCAGAAGGCAGAGTCTGAGGGACCTGCAAACATGGCCCAAGCACGCGGGGATGGTGACACAGAGGCCCCAAGGGATATAGAGGGCAGGGAGAAGAGTTTCTGCACCTCCATGGGCAGTAGAAGGCTAAACAACGAAAATGTGGGCCTGCTGCTGAATGGGGCAGATGATTTAGGGACAGTTGATGCAGACAGGATGAGGTACTCAATGCCTCCTTTGTCTTGATGTTCACCAGGAAGGTCTCCCAGGTTGTGAGCTTAGAGGCAGGGTTCAAGGAGAAGGGGATCTAACAGTGCTGGAAGAGAATCAAGTCAGGGTCTCTTGAGAAATCCCAGCCCCTACGCGTCCATGGGACCTGAGGGGTGGCATCCACGAATGCTGAGTGCTGGCTGGTGTACTTGTAAGACAAGCTCATCATCTTTGAAACATCATGGAGATCAGGGAATGACCCAGACAACTGAAAAGGCAAATGTTGTTCCCAGCATATGTTACACTTATCTGCAAAAAAGGAGGATGGGGGAAAACAAAGGCCAGTCATCCTCTCTTCAGTCCCTGGAAAGCCGTGGAGGGAGCATCTTGGAGCACGTTTCTGAACATGTCAGGGGAACAAGGTGACTGGGAACAGCATGGGCCAAGCAAGGCTGAGCTGTGCTGGACGTCATGCCAAGAAAGGCCTTGAGGTGCTGGAGCGAGTGGAGAGAAGGGAACGGAGCTGGTGAGGGGCTGGAGCACAAGTGTGATGGGAGCGGCTGAGGGACCTGGGGGGTTCAGCTGGAGAACAGGAGCTGAAGGGAGGCCTTCTGATCTCTGAACTGCCTGAAAGGAGCTTGGAGCCAGGGGGGGGCGGGCTCTGCTCCCCAGGAACAAGCGCCAGGAGCAGAGGAAACGGCCTCAGGTTGGACCAGGTGAGGCTGAGGTTGGATCTGGGGAACAATTTCTTCCCCAAAGGGCTGTGGGGCATTGGAACAGGCTGCCCAGGGCAGTGCTGGAGTCACCATCCCTGGAGGGTTGGACAGATGGAGATGAGGTTCTCAGGGCCATGGGTTAGTGCCAGAGTTAGATTATGGTTGAACTGAATGATCTTAAGGGTCTCTTCCAACCAAAATGATTCTGCGACCAACCTGGTTGCTTCCTGTGGTGAAACGCTTCCATCTGTGAATGCAGGGGGGGCCGGGAACATTCTTATTCCACAAAGGCTCCTGCAGTGGGTACCACAGGAGTCTGCCCTGGAATCTGTCCATTTAATATCTTTTTCCATTATCTGAAAGAGGAGGCAGAGCACTCAGCTCACAGAGTCTGTGCACATGAAGATGAAGCCAAAGCCCTTCACAGTGGTGCACGGCAGAAGGTAGAAGGACAACCAGCCTAAATCCAAACAAGAGATGGTCAGACTGGATTCAAGGAGAAATATTTTGACCATACAAACAGTCATGTGTGGTAGCAAGCTGCCCAGAGTGTCTGTGCAGCCTCTATTCTTGAAGGTTTTCAAGCCCCAAGTGAATAAGTCCCTGTGTAATCTGCTGTGAATTCAGTGTTGACACTTGCTGTGAGCAAGAGAGACCTCCCAAGGTCCCTACACCTCGAGTGGTTCTATGAATTACTGAGCATTCCACATTATTTATGACAAAAACAAGGAAAAATGGTGGATTTTACCTACAAGATTGTTCAGTGCTTGAACTCTGAAGATTTCTGCTGTGGTAGAAAAACTACTGTGAATACCGAAGAAAAAATTCTAGGCTTCATTTTCATGAATTGACTACTCAACTCATTGAAAGTCTATTTTACTTCAGGTTTCAGCCAGTATTAGTTAAATATACCTTGTAAGGAAATTGTTGGATTTTTGTAAAGTTCCAGCTGCAGAAGCAAAAATCACTCATATTTGGAATTGATTTATTTAAAAAAAAAAAGTAACAATGCGTTCAGATAGAAGAGAAGCATCCCTAGGCTATGGACGCTAGTAAAAAAGAAGTATTTTCTTGAGCTGTAACCAGCAATTTAATCAGTTTTATTAGGGAAACCTTGATTTCAAAAGAATGCAGAAAGGTTTGCCATTCTTCCAATAATAGCGGGCACAAAAAATGAAAATAAATAAGAACAGGAAAACAAAAAAATGCAAAACATTTTGCAGTGCACAGCAGTCACTGAACAAACAGCCCTGGTCAAAGCTCTGACCGTACAAAGTAAAGAATATTTCACTTCATGGATCTGCCTCTCCAGTCCTTCGACCAGCAGGAGGCCCACTGTGTTCAAAAGCATTTTTGTTTGCTTACATATGCTATAATTAAGCACAAAAGATTTAAATAATTTCCAGTATTTCCATCATTCCAACAGAAATCTTAGCAGAAGAGCAATTTCCTGGAGGGCCACGAAAGAAGATTTAAGTGGCATTGAAGTGTCATTGACAACCTGGCCAATGACATGACAGCTTGAGAGCTACTTGTTCATTACGGTAGTTTTGTGAAAGTGTTCTATTTTAGCTGACTTACTGCTGGGAATTAATTTTTGTACCAGCTAAGACATCTTCCTTATTTGAATTTATTTTTAAAAGTTTAGAGCCCAGGAGTAAGTCTGACTGTCTTATATAGCTAAAATAATCTGAACTCTAAAATCTAGCTAGATTTAGGTGCAGTCACGGGGAGTCTGGACAAGGAAAAAAACCCATTCAAGGGTGGCAGGAAGGGGAGCAGAGCACCCCTGCCAACCAGGGTGCTGATCCACCACACCTGGGCAGGTTGAGCGGAGCAGCTCTAGTGGCCAGGGCCATGCACAGCCTAGAGATCATCACACAAGCCTATAGAGATATGGAATCATAGAATCACAGAACCACAGAATCATTTTGGTCATAAGAGACCCTCAAGATCATCGAGTCCAACTGTTACCCCACCCCTGGCACCGACCCATGTTCCTGGGAAACTCATCTCTGTCTGCCCAACCCCTCCAGGGATGGTGACTCCAGCACTGCCCTGGGCAGCCTGTTCCAATGCCCCACAGCCCTTTGGGGAAGAAATTGTTTCCAAGATCCAATCTGGAGGCTAGGACAAGCCTGTTTTGGTGATCCAGGATGGTTGCTGTAGGACCAAAGGTGAGGCCCCGCTCTGAAGTCAGGCTCCCTAGCAGAGCTGGAGGAACCTTCCACTTTTCCCCCAGCTGCTTTCACCGTGGTCTGGGGCAGCCTGACCTTCAAATGGGGGAAACAAAGAGTCACAGAATGGTTTGTGTTGGAAAGGACCTTCCAAGTCCATCCAGTGCCAGCCCTGCCATGAGCAGGGACATCTTCACCAGCTCAGGTTGCTCAGAGCCCCGTCCAGCCTGGCATGGGATGTCTCCAGGGATGATTCATCCACCACCTCTCTGGCCAACCTGGGCCATGGCCTCACCCACAATTCCTTCAGTTCAATTCCAGAACTCATGTTAAATGGCTTCAGTCAAAATACTTCAGGAATTTTAACCACTTGTGCCTACATTCAGCACTCAACACATGCTGGGTTTCACTATGAAGTGTGACATGGTTAAAGTGACTCTTTTTTATTTCAAAGAGTAAAAACTCTTAAGACTAAAATTAAAGATTTCAACTCCAAAGTGTTTCAATCAAACTCAATTGTGCTGACATTAAAACTGAAAAATGCTTTTCAGATTGACCTGACAATTTTTCCAGTTTTTTAAGAAATCCATACATATTACAGCTAAGCTGATAAACATGTTCTCAGTGGCAACGTCCTGAGGACTCTTAAACACCCACATTACCAAAACTGCCCAGCAGCCTTTCCTTAAACATTACTCCAATTCAATCAGACTAATTAATTTAAAGAAAATAGTCATATTTTTAGCTGTGCAATTTTAAATATATAGTTCAAGTGACTTAGTCTATTTTAAAAAAGGCTTCAAACAGACCAGAAAATTCACCAGCTCTTTCACAATTTGCTTAAGCAATATGTCAGCACTAACACAAGTTGCCATCAGAAGAATGAATTTTACTTCAATTTTGTCGCCTTGAGCAGGATGTTGCAAAGCGCTTCCCTCTGTAACACTTCCTGTTACAGTAGCTCGTGTAAATCACCTCGATTTTGTTTATACTGTGCATGACCAACATTTTTCATACATAATAATTCTACAAATGGCATTGCAAAAAGGCGGATTTCAGCTTGTTGCTTGAACAGTTACTGACGACAATAAAACTGACCTTAAAAAAAGAGTAAGTAAAAATACTTTATCATCTCCATGGTCTTAGGCAATCTTTTTTTTCTTTTGCATGCTGCCTAGTATTCAATTCAAGTGATTTTCCATGAAGACTTTAGCAAGGACAATGGGAATAACATAATGCAGTTGTGGCCTCTGCATCTACAGCCTCCTTAAAATAAATTAGATCAGTATAGAGAATGTGATCTTGAAAAGAAGCTCAGGGAAAGAAAAGGGACAAGTATTGTCCCAAGAAGGAAGAGTTCATCCCGTTGGTCCTACTGCCTGGCATGGAGGGAAAGCTCAGGTGCACAGAGCAGATCCTGACACGTGCCCCACGTCTCCTCCTGCCAGTCACTGCTGCATCACCAGGGCTGCCTCTGGGATCATCCTGGAAGAGTTTCTTCATATTACTGTGCAAAACGCACCATAAAACATTTTAGTACACAATTTTAGTTTCCTGAGACTCTATTGCTTCTACTCAAGAGGCCAGCAGAGCAACAACAACGGATTTGGGGCCAAAACCTGTCATATCCCCAGTCTGAGCAAGGATCAGCAGCAAAGGAATCCATTTTAGATGCAGATGTCCCGCTGGTGCTTTGGACAGGAGTGACGGCTCCTCATCACTCCATCTGGAAGGTACCACATGCCACACCTGTTCATGTTGCCCAGGGAGGTTGTGCCGCCTCCATCCTTGGAGGTTTCCAAGACCAAGTTGGTCCAAGCCCTGGGCAGCCTGGTCTGACCCCAGAGCTTTGAGCAAGAGGTTGCACTGGGACCTCCTGAGGTCACCTCCAGCCTGAGTTACCCTGTGACCCTTTCTGCAGACAGTAGTCCTCAAACATAGTATGTCACTGCTCTTTGACACCATTTTTAAGACTTCCTGCCCTTATGCAAAGATATTTCTCTGTAGGAGATAAGATCTCTGAGAATTAGGAGGATCATCGAGCCGACCACATGAACTGTTTCCTCATGCTTACACAACTGGTGACTTAGCAAACAATTACGCACTATAAATTCTTTCATCTCCATGTTTGAAATACCAGTATTCTTGGATTTACTGTATTTTTCCCCTGACAAAACGTAGTCACTGTTTAGATGTGTTAACTGCTGCTGCAATACTAAGCACATTACTGTTGGTCATGCAGTTATTAGTGTTGTGTTAATTGTGCACCCATTTTTGTTGAAACTGGGAGAAACAAAAAGCTGTACAAAGGTCAGATCCTGTTTTGCAGCAGGCAACACCTCTGACCCAAACAGTGACACTGGTCTCCATTGTTATAACTAACTTTGTATGGAAATGTTAACAGGGAAGCCTTTAAAGAACATGGAAAAAAAATAAATCCTGTAACTGCAACCCAAATAAATCCCACTGCAAAATGTCCATGAACCCTGAGAGGGACAACACCACGCGTGAGCAGACCTGTCAGGAAACCTGGGCAAGATCCTCCAGCCAGCCCAGGGCTGGCACTCAGACCAAAGCCCAGGCAGAGATGCTCAATATTCAACATTATCGTTCAAGTCTGTGGGTATTTCTGCAAAGTCCTGAGATTCCTCCTTGCTGTGAGGCTCTCACTATTTCATTGCGAATCGCAAACTCATTCTCCCTGGTAGAAGTGAGCAGAGGAGAGACAATCGTGGCATGTCTTACACAGAATAATCCCTGAAACAGGGAGAGCTGCTGAGCGACGGCGGATTCTGGCTCACGTGCGCTGCTCGAGTTTATGCACGCACACCAAATGAAGATTAGATATGCCAGTGTTACAACAGACACATCTGCTTTAGCCAAGAGTAACTACGCTTAATTGTTTTGCTTTTATGACCCGCTGAATTTTACATCTTAGGAGCTTCCTCTTCTCGCTAAGTCCTGTTATGATTTCAAGGATGCTTTGCTCCTTTAGCCCTCACGATTTGGTAACAGACATTGGCTTTGCAATAACTAAATTCGTGGATAGAAACAGAAATATTTTGCTTCGATGCTTGAGAAATCCAGATGTGTTGCACATCACACTGTCTGCTACCACGTGCGTGTGGGTCCTCAACAGCCACGTTGCAACAGCCAGAGAGGGGGGGAATTGCAGTCTCTGCGTTCCTGCAGCCACCGTCACCGTAGAAAGTGCGTGTGTTCGCGTGACCCACCTCAGCAGCCACAATCGGAGGCATTTTCGGCTAACACACACAAAAACCTGCAGAAATCCGTCCCAGAGAGTGACATTTGTGGGTGTTTGAGACACCCGGTTGGCTCCAACAGGCAGTGGGAAAAGGGCGGTGGTCTCTGCTTCATCTCAGCTGCAGTTTTTGCCGTACAGAGCTGTACTTAGTTCCCCCATGGATTCCATGCGCTAGGACAAAGAGGATTGCTTAAAATTCCCGATGGGAACACGGCCAGTAGTGCAGGGATGGTCAGGTGTGCTCTGGTTGGGGGGAAAAGACAGAAATAGCACTGACGAGCAAACTTCGCCAAGATGATGCCGGCTCTTCCGAGAGGAGATGAGCTGAAATATGTGTTTGCTCTCACTGAGCTCCATCACCCACTGCAAACACATTTTAAAAGCGCCCAGAAATGCTTCCGTCCATTTTCTTTGCTATGAAAAGTTCCCTCGATCAGGATCGTAGGCTTAAAACAGACAGACCAGACAGCAGAACTTGACGGAACTCGATTCCAGCCCCACGGAGGCTCAGAAGCAATCATATCAAGTCCCTGTGGGGTTGTTATCAAGCTTGAGTTACTCAAGAGAACACGTTATTTAATGATGCTGGTTTGCATCATATCCCTTCCTCTCCAATCTTTTCTAATAAAATGCTAGAAGTGTTTTCTTGTTGATGAACACGCTGTTCTGAACCCTGCAATTGCAGTTACTTTGCTTTCACACTTTTGGATAAGATACACAGAAGTGTCTCATAAAACCGAATCTTTCAGCAGGTCCTTCGTGTTACTCAGTAACGTTAGTGGATAAGTTTGTTCCTAGAGGCAAGGCACAAGAGATTAAAAGCAATCCTTCCCTAATATCTGTATTTCAATCAAGTTATTCATATCATTAAGTGTCAAACCTGCACAGCAAGTTCCACACACAATTCAAAGTGCAATAAACCATTTTCCCTACCTCTGGTTTTAACCAGAGCAGACAGTGTAGAGCAATGCAAGCAATTTGGACCTTTTAAACAATTGTTATACCTGTGTGTTTGCTGATGCTTAATAATCAAATACATTAATGCCTGACCAAGGGTGTGTGACTTCGATTTTCTTAATCTATTATACAGAAAGAATCACAATAGGCTGGTTTTACTATGAAAATCTTCACTGTCTCTTAATACAAGTTAGGATCAACTTTTAAATATACACCACTGTGAATGCGAGTATAAATATAAAAGAGCCAAGCAGTAGTCTCAATGGAAATCACTGAATAACTAACACGGCTTAAAGACTACCCACCCTCTCCATATGTTATATACTATAGTTTGCCACTATACAAAGTAATTTTTTGTTCTCTGTCCAGCCGTTATGGGAAATAATGGCGAATAATCTGCCCATTTTCAGTATCTGGGACTGCAGGACAGTGATCAACAGGCAGGTGAAACCTTGCTGAAACCAACCGACTAACGCAGATTTTAGTTGCATTTTAGGAGAGCTTTCATCAAGCGGGGCTTCAAGATAACATTTTTATCATTTCAGGGAAACAGAAACAGTTCCTGGACATACTAACAATGTCTGAGTGCCTAGAAAAAGGGGAACCCCTCAATTTCTTTGACCTAGGGGCTTTTTTTAGCTGGCCAAGGGGCTGATGCAAGATGCCTGAATCATCGGCATGTTGCCAGCGCACCATGACCCTGCTACACAAAGCTCTGCCACCTGTCTACCTGCTCTCAGAGATATTTGCTGGGGCTGGCTGGGGTTTGCAAGTCTCGTTGCTCTCGGTGAGGAGAGGAAACAGCTGCTTTTATTCATTGTTTGGTCTGTGTTATAGAAAGACTCCAAAAGAGCACCCTTGTCTAAGACACAGAGGCCTCTAAGAGGCCACTCTGTGGACTGATCCTGGCTGAAAAAGCCACAGACAAACATTATACCTTGGGAGATCCAACCGGAGCGGCTGCTTTTGACACAGAACCCCAGGTCAGCCTCCGGCAGGACCGCCAAAGCTGAAATCTTCACGTATTTCCTCAAAAAGTGCACACCAAGGCACGTTACATAGGTTCTTTCCAAAAGACACTAGTAAATGTCCTTTATTTAAGCCTTGAGTGATCACCAAGATAGAGCATGTCTGCATCCCACATACACCCTGTGACATTTTCTGTGCTTTGGAGAATTGTCTCCCAAAGTCTGACGCAGCTGAAGTGATATTTTTTGTGAGTCAATCAACATCAGGTCTTGCATTGGCTCAGCTGGAAAGTCATCGAAAAGGGATGTGCTGAACCTCCTTCTCTCCCACCAGAAACGGAAGAGTCCAACTGGCTTCTGCTCATCTCCTTGTACGGGCACCGCTGGGGACGTGACATTTCATCCTTTTCCCCTAATTTGCAAACGTTTTTCATAGGAGAAAAATTCCTGTGTGTGACTGGAAGCACAAAAATTTCCTATAAGGTATTGATGTCATAAACCTCAAGTATAACTCAAAACTCCTGAAAGTTTACTGTAAATACAGTGGCGGGGAAGCAGATACACCTTAGCTGACAGGTTGCCAAGAAGAAGGGGAAAACCACTATTAGCAACGGGAGGATAATTGTTGGGAACCGCCGCAGTTCATGCAAATTTTTTTCCAATAGGAAGAAGGTCCCTTCCTAAGAAAGGCCTTTTAAACATTCACTGAGACTGAACTCTGAAACAGAAGCTGTGCTGTGTGGTCCCAGGGGAAAATGTTGAATAACGGTCTAATTTTCAGTCCCAAGAGGAGGCTTTTTTCTTAGTCTCTTCAAATGGAGATCAGGTTTAAGGAAGGGATGTTCACACCAGGACTCTTTGCTGTTTTGCTCAGGCAAAATGTGAGTTATCCTGCTATCCACAGGCAAGTGAAAATAAGATGTGTAAAAGTAATGATCAACAGACATAAAAAGCCTACAAAGATCACCATTTCTCTGGGCTGCTGACTTTCTGGCAAGATCCAGACAAAAATAAACTAGATTGAGAACTTTTAAAAATTAACTTAAATAAAGATATGGGGAATCAATGCATAGAGGTTTGCTCACTGTGGTTTCTAATACATGGGATTTTTACCTCCAGTCTGACCTTAGACTACACACAAATACACGTGCACGTATATCAGCTAGTGACAACACATGAAGGGCATTAGGGAAGCGTTTAAAGTTTGCAGCCAAATGTGGATTTCAACAAGTGAGAGTTCCCCAGTGCTGACATCTACAACGGCTGGGGAAGGAAGTTATTAAACTAAAGAAAAATCTTGGGCTTTCTACATCAGGTTGCCATTAAGCTCCTCATTTAAATTGTTTCCAAGTTAGAGAATATTTATGGGGCACTATACAAAAAGGAATTTGCTACTATATAATAGCAAATGTTGAATAGGACCACCGCATTGTCCATCACCCGTGACAAGGGCGGCATAGATTTTCACACCTCCTGGACTAGATCAGGAAAAAAGTCTGTTAGTCGAAATAATTCCATTTGCATTCCTATTATCCTCGTCTTCCAGGATGGGAAGTATGTGAGGAAGAATGTCACCTTTTAGTGATTTTTACTTTCCAATACCACCAGCAGTCAGGGCTGTCTCCATCTAATGCTGTACATCTGAAATGGCCTCAGCTCCTCAGGCAGATGCTCTTACAGGTCAGACCTATTTCTACTCCTTTTCACCCTCTCAGAGAAGAGAAAAAGCTGCTTTCCATCAGTGCTACTACATGCCCCAGCTGCAAATGAAGTTATTCCTCACTGCGAGCACTTGTGGAGCTAAGACTATTACCCCTACAGGCCTAGCTGACTATTTAATCTAAGACTATTACCCCTACAGGCCTAGCTGACTGTTTAATAATGGTGGGGTTTTTAAATCTTTTAAATTCAGTCCTTCATTCTAAAGCTCATACTCAGAGGCATTGCAATATGTGCTGACTCCAAGCTACAGGGCAAAAAAACCAAGATATATAGTAAAGTTATTTGCAGACCCAAACTGCTCAGGGTGGAATTTCTGCTCAGTAATTTTTCAGAACAAGACTGAACATCTCAAGTCCTGAACTTCCCTTCACAGAGTGTTGGGTTTGGGGTAAAATGTTCAGGCACAGAGGTCACATCCATCCTGGTGCTGTGATTTCTCCTGTAACCTCCATCCTCCAGCTAGCTGGCCTTCTTGCAGATATTGGCATCTTCCAGCCCTGCTGAAATAGAATACAATAAATATCAGGTAGTGTGACCCAATTTTCTAACAGCCGGCATAGACAAGCGGTCAGAGTAATGAAAACCTCTCTAATTATGCGATTTGATTCATATACTACATGTGCAGTGTGTGCCGAAGAAAAAGCTTCAGCGTTTCTGAGACATTCATCATCATCTACCTGTTAATCCAAACAGGACTGTCAGGCTGTACCAACTGCGCTCGCTCAGTCCTAAATTGCTCAACTTGTGCTAGATTTAACCAGTGACTCAAAATGTTGACAGTGACTTCTTAGATGCTGGAAATGCGAAAGGGAATAGGTCAAAAGATCCGACACCCGAGCGCTCTTATCTGGCATGGGTAGGGCGGCTCATCCTGGCAAAGCCTGGCACGGCAGGGTGGTTTGGGTGTGTAGAGCATGGAGAAGGCTCATGGGAGTTAAACCATCAGTCAGACCTCCACAAATACTGACTTGGCATGAGCCTTCATGGTCCAAACTGATCCAAAACTTCCTGCATCAAATTTTTCAGGGGCTCCAAACTCACTGTGCTTGGAAAGTCGTGGTCAAGAACAAGACCGCTCAACCATTTTCAACCACCAGTACTAGCTTTCTGCTGAGAACCGGGCACCCTAACTGGCCCAGTTGTACATCTTTTCCGAGAACTGGACGCCCTAACTGGTCAGACTGGAAAGCAGGATGGTTCCCATGTCACCACCGCGACAGCTTTCCCAAAACCACAGGGATTCCCAGCGGCTCCCTCTCCCAAGGGCAGGTAACCGAGCAGGTTTCTCCCAAAACCCTGACTGCTTTGGCCATGAGTCCCTCAGAAATGACATCTTTTCCTGAATTATTCTGGGTGACAAGAGCTTAACATCATACCTCCCTTCTCCATTACAGACTTCTGTGGTTGAGATGCATCATAGAAGCCTGCCTTCTCTACAATTTTATTTTCTAGTTTTTCCTTCAATTTTTTTTCCCTTGGAAGTGGGCATGCCTTTTCTAAAGATACCCCGTATTCCATATTTATATGCCCTATATAAGGGATTGATTCCACAACTGCCTTGTGCTGAAACAGAACCAAAATCGGAGGAGGAAGCTGCATGACCTGCGGTAGGAAATCTGTGTTGAATGGCTTTGCAGAGGCCAAAAGGCAGCTTGTATTTCTGACTGATAAGAAAGAAGATAAACCAGAGCAGGATGTGGTTTCTATTCACCTCCTCTCAGAAGATATAAACTTTGTAAAACAAAGCCCAGAACTCTTACACTAAGGAAAACATCCAAAATCCCCGAGAAATCTAAGGAAAACCCCAAGGAAACAAACAAAACAATTAGCTTTCTGCTTAATGAGACATTCAATTAGCGAGTCATATGCAACACCCCCACTGTATCTGTTCCTGACTCTGGTTGACTCAGAGGCACTTGACTTTCCCAGAGGATTAAGACATCACTGCCCTCTGAAAAGTGAAATACAGATGTCTGCTTCAGTGTTCATCACTGATTTTAATGGTGAAACAACCCTGCAGATGCTAAAACAGCATGAAGGCCAACATGACAAATAATCGAATTTAACCTAGGTCAGAAAATGTTTTGTGATGATGAACGGTTTTACTTTTTACACCTACAAGCGTAACTTCAACCCAATAGAACCAAACCATGTGTCATGACCAAAAGGCAACACCAAAATCAAAATTTGCAGCCTGGCCAGTGCTGCATCATGTTGGAGGAGACCCAGTCCTCCTTTTCCCAGGATTTTAAAGTGCTCTGGAGACAAATATTTACAAAATCAGGTACAAATGATTTCAGGTGTCTCATCCAAGTTCAGAGTGCTAAAAAAATGCATCAGGGAGGAGAATTACATGTTAGACTAATCGTAATTTTGGTGATCTAGGAATAGCATGACTGACCATGATCGAGAAGAGGGACAAAAACTCAAATCCTTCTAGAAGGTTCCCATTACACTCAATGGTTTTAGGTTCAGCCTGTTACAAAAAGGAGGAAGCCTTTGAAAGAAAGTTTATTGTTTTAAATGAAATCACCTTTTCCTACTGCATTGCTGGCTTTTTCTGCTTCCTGAAAGTGGTTTGGCCAATTAAACTAAGGGGTAAAATGGAAAAAGGAGGAAGACAGGCATTGAAACAGGCATAAGGAACACTTGCCATTTCCAATTATTATACACACTTGAAAAAGAAATCTTAAAAAATTGTCTCCTGCCACAATTCCACCTTAAATAAGTCCAGTGAGTCTGAAAGTAACTTCAAATAAATAAATCAACTTCCTCTCCTCGAAAAATCTGAGGGTAAGTTATCATTTGTCATTTTATGATATCCTAACAGCCTCACCCTTTATGCATGAGAGTTCAGAGAGAAGAAATTCCATCAAAATATGCTGCATCCAGAATGAGGAAACTATTTTTCAATGCTCATCAAATTAAGTACTAATGTTAATAGCATACACAGAAGAGGAAATTTGGGACCTGAAATTGCACTTTAGCATTTTGAACTGATATACTTCAAGTTTCTGTTTCAGAGTCAATGGGTTATGGGGATTCTCCCCTTTCCCCAGACCAAAGGCAGAAGTTATAGAGTTTGCTTTATCTGTGGGTTTGGCTTCCATTTAAAGCAAGTATATAAATATAACTATGAACCAAAAGCATTGATTTTGGTAGATCCAGAATTAGATTTTAATTTTATTTTGTGTGGCTACTAGGACACAGAAATACAGCTCAACCAAGCACAAACACCAGAGCTTGAACAAGCTGACTCAATGGATCTTGATCGGGGCTGTAGAAACAAGTTGTTTTGCTTCCCTCACTCCCACAACCCTACAAAAATAATGGAGCTGAGAGCTCAATTTTTTCCCCCTAAGGACTTTTATTATTTTTAATTAGTTCTATTATCTATTAGTTTTATCCCCAGCCCACAGCTGCAGACTCCACCTGAAACACAAATCAGTGGGAGACGGACACACCAGAAGAGGTGACGACACAGGCCAGGAATCAAGTGGCTGAACAACGTCCCTTTTTCTTAGTTCTATTAATATTTAGTTAAGCTATATTTACTGTGTCATTACATTGAAGTGAATATGGTATAATCCCATTTATTGTGTCTGATATGAAAGCAAGCTTTTTAAAGGTTAGCAGCATCTCTGATATCTGCACTAGAAACTATTACACACAGAGTAACTTGGGTTTGCTCTGTGCCTCGAACAGTACTTTTTTTTTTCTGAGAGAAAGTTAATTAAAAGCAATCTAAATAGCAGAAGCTTGTGTCTCTGTTTCCCGGTGTCTCCCCAGATGACGGATATTCAGCGTGCACTTTTCCTGCTGTCCCCCTCTTGTTTATTTCCCTGATTTCAAACAGAAACATCTCAAACCATCCACTTTCCTTAATGTCTCCTGGGCAGAGAGGCAAAAAGCACATGATTTCTACCAGTCTGGAATTAAAAGGATTGAGCGGCTTGCCAGAAGGAGCCGCACAGACAAGCGAGATGGATTTCTGCGCAAAGAAAGATGTGAAATTCAAGTCCTGGGGCAAAACAGACATTTTTGTTCCAGAGAGCCAATTTCAGTCATTACAGGCTGCCTTAAATTGTAAGAAAAGGGCATTTCTGTAACCACAGTTTTAAGAGTCTCTTTGCAAAGAGCTCAAAGCAACTCTGTGGCAAGCAGAAGTGGCTGCGGCACTTGGTGCATGCTAGAAGATATCCAAACACGGAGGAGAAACACGGTTAGCAAGCGCTTTGGGTGGGATTCAGCTCACCCAACTCTATCCGTGCAAAAGTTCAACAATTTGGTCATCCTGGCTCCATCTGTGGTCAACAGATAAGAGATGGATGTGTTCAGAGGATGAATCATCCCACTCAGAGGCAGACGTTCAAGATGTGTGGTACGAGCCTCGTTTAGACAAGACTTTCGGATGGCTAAATTTAGACTAAATTAATTCTATGCGACCATTACCTCACCCCAAACCTGTGAAGTCTTGCCCTTCTTGCATCAAGACTGTGGGAGATGTGCTCCTATTCAGATGTTGGCATTTCATCATCACTGAATAATCTCTTCAAACCCCAGTGTTAATTCCATTCATGCCACATGCCATTTACCATTGGTAAATTAGTCATCCTGAAGATTTCCAAAGCAAATACCAAATTCCCCTTTTCTACACCAGCATGCACCAAACTGAACTTGATTTCCAGGAATATTGACTATCTTAATGACTCTAGATTAAGATCTTTAGGAAGTGTATAATTTGTTTAATTCTCCAATTAGTACACATGCTAAAGACACTAATAACCACCAGCTGGATCACCCAAGACCCACCATGGCTTTCCGCTGATAAAACAACCGCTGGAGGAACAGGGCATTTCCAACAAGGCTGGGTGGATATTTTCATCTAGATTCCTAGTCCAGCCAACAGTGATAAGGGTTCAGCATTTCCCTTATTGTCTCAGTAAACAAAATATTATTTTACTGAACCCAACTGTTTCATGGAAATGGTTCGATTTGGTGAATTGCCCTCAAAGTAAACCCAGCACAAGGAGCTTCACAGCTCTGAAGCTCCAGGACTCAGCACGCAGCTCACCCTCTTCAAAATGAAAAAGAAGCACAACTTGGCGGGGAGGAAGAAGTTTTATTGTTTTCTGGTCTGTATTTGATTAATAATAATGTCATTTTGAAAGGACTCAAGGTTTCCATGGAAGGGAATGGCCGAGTTTTAACCCGATCTCAAGGACACTTTGATGTGGGAGTGAAGGTGCTCCAGCCCCACCAGGTGCTGCTCCTGCAGCCAGGTGCTTGGGGCAATGGGAGGTTTCACTTTTGTTTCGTTGTAAAATTGAGTTTCTTTATTGCAACTGATTTAATATAGCACTGAGAAAACACCGGAGCTTATTATTTAACCACTGTCTACTTTTACGAGGCCTCCCAGGAGATGAAAGCAAGTCTTCAGCAAGAAGCAACGGACGATTTCTTTCATTCTGTTCCTCCGGGAGCCTCTGCCAAGTTGCACCATTACGGTAAGAAATGCTGCTGAGAAAAGTGGGGGCCGCTGAGCAGAGGCTCCCTGCACACTGCCACAAAAGGAGGGTGGGTTTTCCCTACTCAAAGCTGATTCTCAGCAGTGCCACACACAGAAAACCAGAATTGAAACTCTCCCTGACATGACTTCAGCCCATCCCTTCCGCCACAAGCCATCCAGCAGTAATGTTGGATTTGTGGACACCTTTGCCACTGGGAAGCAGCTTTCCCCAACCTAGTTAAAAGTCGAGTCCAGGTTGTGATGCCAAGCACACGCAGAATCAGGGCTCAGTATCAAATCTAGGATGAGTCAGGCTGAGCACTGAAGACAGAGCGCATGGCTGCTCCCACCCATCCCTTCCAGCCCAAACTAGTCTATGATTCTAAGCTTAGATCCATTTTGGTAAGCTATCATCTCTATTTAGCATATCAGCCTTTGACTCAGGTGCTCAGGAAGCACAAGCCAAAATCTGGCTGGTGGTGACGACTGTGATTTCTCATCTGAGCACGTAGCAGAATCTGGCTGGTAACGGGGAAATTGTTTCAGTGAATGGACAGCAAAACCTTATTCTAATTTTGTTCAGAGCAATTAAGGAAATAGGTTAATTGTATAAAATTCATTACTGGTGCTTGAGTCATTAAAAACCATGTTGGGACCACCAATGCAGCTATGAGATTGTATTTCACATCCTTTCATTGCTTCTCTCTCTGGGGGAAGAAAAGGAAAATTTAGTGTGATACAAATGGCCAAAAAAAATAATCTAGTGCCAGAAAAACTTCATTCTGGAATTGTTTTTTTGAGGGAAATCATCTGAGGAAAACTTATATTGAGTCAGTTGCCACAATAAGAATAAGCAGCAACAGGAAGGTGCTGAGCTGCGGAACTTCAGGGTTATTCCAGCTCTGTTGTTGCTCAGTTACAACCCTGTCAAAACCAAAGCACACTTGTGTTGGTGCATCCATTTCTACCTCTTCAAAGTGTATTTTCCTTCTCCCTTTCTCTCCATAGCCTCGAGCTCCAAGTGATATGCTGTTTATTCTGGCTTTCCCCCACCCGCTTTCCTTTTAATTTTTTTTTCCCCCTTAAAAGAATGCGTGCAGGCTGAGAAATAGACTTTCCCGGCTGAGTTTTATCGAGTTCAGCCTCTCTGCCAAGGGCTGGATGCTGCCAGCTTAAGACGAATTTTCTCCTACTCATTTTCCCATCAGCTGCTCTGCGAGTAACTCGATGACCGAAACATCCGCTGCCAGAGGAATCGAGGGGAGAGCCCCTATTTTATCATCTCCCTTGTTAAAACGAGCAAACAAACACACGCATGGCTGAGCTGTAGGTTCAGACTGGTCAGACCCAGTTCGCTTCCCCTGTCAGCGCGATGCTGTTGCAGTCACAGGGTTTCTGCACAGGCAGCAGCACACGTAGGAGATGCCCAAAACCACGGCGGACCCCCTCCCTGTTCATATGAGCAACGAATTCAGGAAACCCCGAGTTTCCCCTCAGCACTAAGGAGTGGGTTTTCCATCACTGGGATGAAATAAATGTACCCCCAGTCTCTAAATTCACGTGCCATGCCAGAGCTTCCCGAGCGTCTCTGGGCATCTTGTAGTTTAAGTAATAAACATTTACAAACAGGTGGCCACGATGAGAAAAGACAAGGAAAAAAAGGGCAAAGGGATGACAATTTTCTCTTAGGTGAATGTCACCTTAAGGAAACAGTTTTTTGCTAAGCTAAAGGCGCTCAGATCTATAAAATTAACATGAACATCCAAATATTTGTTTATTCCCCCAGCAGACACCGAGCACTCTGCAGTTCACCGTATGTTCTGTTCTCACAAGGACTCCTGACAGCAGACCCAAGGGGCACGGAAGGGAGTTTTTTCTTCATGTCAAGGTGGAGGCTGAAAAACACCTTTTTGGACATATATAAAATGTGGTGGCTCTCATCCCATCTCCTGTGACAGATTTAGGATGAACTGGTGAATGGTAAGTTCTTCCCTACTTCTGGGTGTATCCCCCAAGCTACCAAAATTGCCAACATCATCTGTCCCGAGTCTACAAATCACTTAATTGCTGTAAGAGTATTAATGCCTGCAGGTGATCATGGGCCATCAACTGGTGATAAGTTCACACTACAGCCTCTCAAAGGCTTCAAATATATCGACTGTGAATGCTGCTGGCAAAGAAATGTATCCCTTCCTTCTGGACAAAACCACAGACAAGAAACTCCCATGATTTGGTTCAAGTGTTGAAAAAAGTCAGTGTACACTCTGGACTAAAAAAATGCAGCCAACACTTAGAAGCCAGGGGTTTTATTCTATTGTAACCATAATGACAGGGAAATTTCCTATTGTAGTTTCTATGGTTGCTAATAAACTAGTTTCTGATGAAGGGCAAGCATGGATGAAATACAAAAACCAGCACAGAACCCAAAACAGACTCAGCCAAAATTTTATGTATGGAGGAGAGCAAAGAGCTGGCAAGAATGACCCTCATTGGAAGTGAGGAACCAGATGCACAAAGGAACGGTGCTTATTTCCTAATTGACACTCAGCTCCGAGAAGACCAGACATGGTTCCTCCCGCTGCCCCAAGCCGTGATCAATTCGATCCAAATGATTTGACAGATGCTGGTCCAACCTATTCTTAAAAGCCTCAGACCCGCGCTTTGCTTTCATCAGAGAAAGGCAGTGGAGCTTCCAATTGAAAATCAAACCCACAACTTCTTGCTCTGTTGCTGTAGCCAAGAAGAAACAGCTCATTCCCTCAATCGCTGCAAGAGACTTTTTCAGACTTGGGGGCGTCCTCCTTTCCTCCAGGCTCTAGAATCCTGTCCTTAAAACGCGACTTAAAATTAAGTCTACAGAACAAAGTCCATCAAATACAGCTTAAAAAAGCAGAGCTATAGTTACACAACTCAGAATCCTCCATATCCATGGAAAAAAATTGTTTAAAAATCTTTAAAAGCAGGGGGTACACGAAACCATTTTTCCATTTTTCTTTGGTGATCAAAGTTCTCCAGACATTGCTCATTCTTGCCAACATCTTCTCTACTTTAACCAAGCCAGACCTTCTTAGGATCACTCAGCCACGACATCCAGCGCCCCGACACATTACCCGTGAACATATATTTATTGAGCTTTTACAGGTATTTCCACCCTTCAAAGTGTTATAAATGAAGACAAGTTTTTAGGCCAATCAATTAATTTTATTAAAGTTAACCAATTAAAGCAAGCGGTAATTAGGCAAAGCAGCGCTGGGTGACCGGGGGAACTCGGTTCCGCCAACGGGCACACCCTCCAGTCTTCGTGGGTGCTTATATAAGTTTTACACGTGTTCATGCATTGGTTGATGCTGTTTGCGGGCATCCAGCAGCTCTCCGGATTGGTGGAAGGTGTTGCTGTGGAAGAATTTGCTGTGGAAAATGTTGCCTTTTGAAAAACCGGGCACTGCTGGTTTTTGGCTTTGAGAAGCTGAGTCACTGGGGGGGTGCTTGTCCTATTTGACCTTGCTGCCTTATCCAGGCATTCAGGCCTTGGTTTAACTGTCACTACAAGGTCCTACAAAACATAATCAAACTTGTACAAACACAGTTACTACTTACAACAATATGCATAATATAACTGAGTTCCAATCGATTTGTTCAACAATAACAATTTTGACCATTACTTATTACAACAGTATCTTGGTTTTATTGACCTAAATATCCCCTCTCTGTTACTTATTATAGCAACCTATCAAATCTTGCTTTTCCTGAAAGCATTTGCTGCATCCACAAACGTACTATTAATTTTATTTGGCCTGTCCATTAAAATGCATCAATGTTAATGCTTAAATCATAAAATAGTCACAGATGAAGAGATGCACTTAAGTTGAAATGAAGCTTCCAGGAAACAAAGCGTTTCCATTTAAGAAGTGTTTAAAAAAAAAAGAGCACCGGGAACAGCAAATTTAATAATATGCTTTGCTGCATTATTATTTACTGTGCTTTAGTCTCTCAGGCAGTTTTACTGGCTGACTTGTCTTCCAAGACTGAACTAACCCAAACTCACCCAGCGCTTCTAAAGGGCTCATAAAACTTTAAGGCAGCAGGTTCACATTCCATAAAAATCCAAGTGCCTTTGCAGCACAGTAGGAGCATGTCTATGTTATCCTTCCCCTGCCTCTGTCCCAGGCTGGCACATCCATCCCCATCATCCTTCTTGAACCGGTATTTAAAAACCTCCTTTTGATAAATGGAGGTCTGCAGCCCTAGTGAGAACCACAATAAATCATGTCCATGTAGTAGGGTTTTATTTGGAGGAAATCTCCTCCCCTGCCCTTGGCGCCTTTTTTTGCTTTTTCAGCGCTGTCTCTGGCCTTCACCCATGAAATCTCTCAGAAGCATCAAGAGCTTTTGGCTACTACTGCTGACAACAAGTGTTTAATTGATCTTATTTTATGGAACCTGCAGAGTGAACAGGTCTGAGGAGACTCAATTTGCAACAAAGGCAAGTCCAGACAAGTCAGCTACACCCGGCTGGACACCAGTAACAAGACCTGGACTGGTATAGAGCTTAGACACAGTCTTAGAGCTTAGATTTTTGTTATACACCACCTGGTGCTGTAAAGGCACGCTTAAAGGTTGCTTTAAAAGTAGTTTTACTGAACTATGAAATGAAATGAAATTATCATTAGCAGAAAAGGTGGACGCATCCAACATCTGGAACAAGCAGCGGATCAGTTAATACTTCCCAGGGGTTTTTGGGCAGCACAATCCTCTTGCAACTATTTGTAGCTCCTGATATCATCCATCCAATGGCCTTTTTCTTTTTCCAGAGCTATGCGAAGCCAAAAGTGTGGGTATGCCTCTGAATCATCCGTTTAATACTGCATTTATTGAGGGAGCCTCACACAAGCTAAACGGTGTCGCAGGTGTGAGAGGGATTTTCTGGAAACGAGTGACTCAGCTGGAGTTCAGTTTTTTAACTGTTACTAACAAAGCTCAATTGGGCACAAAAGAAAATGATGCTTCCAAAGACCCTGCTAATAAATGTGGTGTCCACTGGATGCTCAGTGCAGTACCTGCTCACCGGTGTTGAGGCTTGAATCCACGGAATAGCTACGTTTGCCTTCTTTAAATATCCATTTCAAGCATAAAAAGACATCAGGAAAAAAATAAAATCTGTTTTGAATACACAAAACAAAGAAAGAAATCTTTCGCTCATTCTTTCGCTCTTCCAGCATGTGTTTTTCCCTCTCATTTTTAAAATCAGAGGCAATAAATCCCTTGAAACTCGTGTTTTATTTTGCTTGATGAAACAGCTAAGGAAGCAAATTCATCATGAAAGCTGCAAGGCAGGGCTGGGCAGAATGCTCATCTTTAAATATTTAAAGATTTATCTAGATAAACACTTGCATTACTTCAAAAATGGATTAAAATTATGCTTCATAAGGAGAACCAGAGAGGCCAAGCTGGAATATCAAATGATTCTTTGGCAATTTACTGAATACTTTACTTAATTTCAGTGTTAGATTCCCCTAAATCAAAGACAAACATCATCACGACCCTGGAAATCCGTCAGGAAAATAAACAGGACGCAAGCAAAATGTGGGTAGCCAGCTGGGGGCCAAGACACTGCCCAAAAACAGAAGGTCTTGTGAAGGCATTTGGACTAGGTAGCTTCGGAAAGGAAACGGAAAATATTACCTACAATAAAATCTACATGTAAATTAGATGTCTGTCATAAATCCAACCCAACGCTGTGTGCTGGGAGGCACGCAAAAGAGAGTTTGGATTGCCCCCAGTGAAATAGCTGCTGGATTAGAAGTCAAGCTGGCCCGAGGACAGGAATTTTTGTCTTGTGGAAATAAAATGAGGTTTTGACATTCTTCACGAGCATGTCTGCACATGTACCTGAGTGTGCCCAGCTCTGCCTGCACGTGTGCAGGGCGAGCTGCCCCCTAAAAAGGCAACAGCACCTCCCAGTCGAGATGCTCCACTGGGCTGTTGGACGGTCACTTTTCCTTCTGATTGGAAGCGGGGATACGAATTCCATCTCTTTTATGCGCCAAGAGAATCAAATGCACCTTCTGGTTGCTGGCAATTCAAGTTATTGAGAAATAATATTAATTTTTTTCAATTCCTACATGAACTTGCTGCGTCCTCCAGCCCCTGCGCACACCTGGGGATGGGGCTGGATCTCACCTGCCCCACATGGAGTTTGGAGTCATGGCCCCCTCAGCGTGACCACAGGGTTTGTCCCACCTTTGAGCGCTTCCCGAGGAGGCTCCAAAGGACATGTTTATGAGAACTGAGAATCACTGAAAAAATCCGTGTTGGTTTTTTCCTCCATAGCGATGTGTCACCTGCGTAGCTGTGCTCCACAAACAACCGCTCGCCAACACGTGGGCAAACGCTCAGGCGAAAGAGAGAGAAATGGGACTTCTCCAGCTTGCTCGAGCTGTGAAATCCTTGTGAAAAGATTAATTTCTTGAACAATGAAAAACCTTCCCATGCCTATGTTATGAAGAAAACCTTTCTCAGAAAGATTTCCAGAGCAATACTGCATTCTGGAGAAATTAGGGTGGAGTTCATGGGTACATAAAGGTTTTGGGTGCTACAAAAAACCTCCCTAAACCCCCCAAAGCCAGGATTGCCTTCCTGGCCATAGCTCTGCAGGGTAAACGCCCAAAATCAGTCCCTCTTCATTCCTCAGCTTCCTAGTTTTAACACCGAGTGACACCAGAGTCCCCGGTTGGCCAGTGGCGACCTCCACACCAGTGGCACCCTGTGCTACACATGAAGCAGCATGGAAAGAGCTCTGGCATTTTCCATAGGGCTTGGTGTCCTGTTTTTGTTAAAAACAAGTTTCTCTTTTAGTGAATTTGCCTGTCAGCTAAAGCTTCATATTACTTGCATTTTCCTGGAGAACCGGATACATGTTTTGGTAAACATAGCAATGGAATGCGAAGTTATTGACAAGGACAGATTCACATCTCGCGAGAGGGGCAACGAGAAACAGGTGACCAAGAAACTGACCAACTGTGTATAACGTCCCATTGAGGTGAATACTTCATATCAAAGTGGGAGATCACGAGGATCTCGTCCCTTTTTCGTCCCTTTTCCTTATGGCCGACATTAGGAGAGGACGTTGCGAGTCTCCTCTGGGAACTGAGGCCTCGTGACAGACTGAATCCAGCTCCGGTTGGCTGCAGAGTCCAGTCCAGGACTTCGGGTGCCAGCTCTGCAGTTGCTGAGACTTTCAAGATTGGTTTTGTGCATTTTGTATTATTTTCTCTATTCTTATTAGTAGCATTAGTAAAACATTTTTAATTTTTCCAACTCTCTTCTCTCTTTCCTCCTTTCCCTCCCGATCGCTTGTCCTGAGTGGGAAGGGGGGAGAGGCGGTTAACAATACGTCTGCCATGGGTTTATTGTCACCCTGCAATCAAAACCTACGACACTTGGTAACACTCCATCATTCAGACAATTTTAAGAGGGAAATAAAACTCAACAAATCAGTTTTCCACACAAAAAGTCCTTTGCGGTCACTCGCCTTGTGATGCAGACCATTCAAAATGCCAGGGGTGAACAAAGGGCAGCCCAACGTGTTTCACAGTCAAAGTTGTTTCAGGAAACCTCAATATGCTTGTGTTTTTCTCTCAAAACCCTCTCTCTGAAGCACAGCTGACCTGCAATGTCTTTATTCTCCTTTTCAGCCCCTTTTCCTAGCAGGAATGGCACAGGATATTGCTCTGATTAAATCCATTCTAGTTGGTATGATACTTGGGAGGTTATAACTGAAAGTATAACTTTCAGATGTACTCTCATCCTCCTAGCTAGATATTTAACAGATTTATTTAACTTAAGTCTGCTTTTAACCATAGCTCTACCTGACCTTGCTGGTGACGTTACCACATCACAGTGAAAAATGGGGGTTTGCGCTGGGACACCCTCTTGATGTGAGAGTTGCAATACCAAAGGCTGGTGTTTAATTTACATAGCGCAAGGAATACAAGTGCTGCAACCCTCCTGCATTCCTTGTCGTTAGCAGAGACACTGGGACAAGGTGAATTTTTCCTGTTCCCAGCCGTCACCTCCGAGTTATGACATTGTCATTGCTCTGCATCACTACATACTTTATATACAAGGGGTTTTTCCTTAGCTTACTTAAAATTTTGGAAGTCGAATCACAGAGTTATCGTTCACCCCATAACAATGATGCTAACACTTATAGCATCTTGTGTCCCGTGCTTGTCCTTGGTGCCATCTCAAGGCATATCAAGGATAAGAGGGTTATTAGGGGCAGTCAGCATGGCTTTACCAAGGGTAGGTCATGCTTGACCAACCTCATAGCCTTTTATGAGAATGTAACAAGGTGGATGGATGATGGCAGAGCGGTGGATGTGGTCTACCTTGACTTCAGTAAAGCCTTTGACACAGTCTCCCACAGCATCCTCACAGCTAAGTTGAGGAGGTGTGGTCTAGACAATAGAGTAGTGAGGTGGGTTGCAAACTGGCTTAGGGAGAGAAGCCAGAGAGTGGTAGTCAATGGTGCGGAGTCTAGTTGGAGGCCAGTATCTAGTGGAGTGCCTCAGGGGTCAGTGCTGGGGCCAATATTATTCAATATATTCATTAACGATTTGGACGAGGGAATTGAGTGTACTATCAGCAAGTTTGCTGATGACACCAAGCTGGGAGGAGTGGCTGACACGCCGGAGGGCTGTGCTGCCATCCAGCGGGACCTGGACAGGCTGGAGAGTTGGGCGGGGAATAACCTAATGAAATTTAACAAGGGCAAGTGTAGAGTCCTGCACCTGGGCAGGAACAACCCCAGGTTCCAGTATAGGTTGGGAGATTACATATTAGAGAGCAGTGTAGGGGAAAGGGACCTGGGGGTCCTGGTGGACAACAGGATGACCATGAGCCAGCACTGTGCCCTTGTGGCCAGGAAGGCCAATGGCATCCTGGGGTGTATTAGAAGGGCGGTGGTTAGTAGATCGAGAGAGGTCCTCCTTCCCCTCTACTCCGCTCTGGTGAGACCACATCTGGAATATTGTGTCCAGTTCTGGGCCCCTCAGTTCAAGAAGGACAGGGAACTGCTGGAGAGGGTCCAGCGTAGGGCAACGAAGATGATTAAGGGAGTGGAGCACCTCCCTTATGAAGAAAGGCTGAGGGAGCTGGGTCTCTTTAGTTTGGAGAAGAGGAGACTAAGGGGGGACCTTATTAATGTTTATAAATATATAAAGGGTGAGTGCCATGGGGATGGAGCCAGGCTCTTCTCGGTGGCAAACAATGATAGGACAAGGGGTAATGGGATCAAGCTGTAACACAGAGGTTCCACTTAAATTTGAGAAGAAACTTCTTCTCAGTAAGGGTGACAGAACACTGGAACAGGCTGCCCAGGGAAGTGGTGGAGTCTCCTTCTCTGGAGACATTCAAAACCCGCCTGGACATGTTCCTGTGCGACCTCACCTAGGTGTTCCTGCTCCAGCAGGGGGATTGGACTAGATGATCTTTTGAGGTCCCTTCCAATCCCAAACATACTGTGATACTGTGTGATACTGTGCCAGTTCTCCTCTGCTGGGGTCACCAAACAACTAGCTGTTGGCTGAGAAATATGGCCAAGTGACACCCCACCACATTGTGAAGCTGAGCAAAAAAGAGCCTTGCAAGAAACTTCCAATGAAAAATTCCCTCACCGACTCATGACCCAAGGCTGTATTTAAAAACAAAGCAGAGAGGGGCTGGGCTATTCCTGTTAGGCTTCATCTACAACCAACAGAGTTCCCAGAAATTCCTGTCTCAGAGAAAACACACTTTCCAGTTCAGAATAACAGAGAGATCCAGTAAATACAGGCGCTATGTGGTTCATTGTATTTTAATATTTTGTTATCTTAATGATGTAGGGTATGATGTACCAGATCAGCTGAAGACACACACTCTTCAGAAAGCCAAGATGGTCCACTCCACTACTGATTGCCTCCCTTTGTAAAATCTAATTAGATGAAAAAGGAGAATATCGAGATGTAATTGTAGCAATGAGAAAAACAAAATTTGATCGCTCCTTCTCTCCCATTCCTCCCCTCCGTGACCTCTGTCCCTTCGCTGACCACGTCCCCGCCTGCCAGAGCGCAGGGTTAGCATCAGAGGCTATAATTAAACTTCAGAGCTCCGTGACACCACCCTCCAAGCACGTCTGATGAGAGCGCGGCTGCGGGTCCTCAAGCGCAGAGCGGCTGGCGATGGGTGTTTCTGGTGGCACCTCGGAGCGGGACGAGGTTGGGCGGCACAGAGACCCACTGACATACACGGACACTCCGCAAACCACCATCATCATGGGCTGCTGAGACTCTGAACTCACTGCAACACCGCGGGGGGTTATTTTATTTATTTAAGTCTTTTTTTTCTTCTTCAAACAGAGAGCATGAGTCTGTTGGGGAACAGGGTTAGCAAGCACGGGGTAAGGGAGGACAACCAACCCAGTTTAGCTCAGGACATGCCTCAAAAAGGTCTGCAAAGATGTGCGAGACCATTCACACTTGTAATTATATTTCTTGCATTTAAATTCCTTGTGGCTCTCTTTTTTTTTCTATGTTTTGGACCAGCCAAACAGGTGGATGCAGCTCTTTGTATGCACAGCACAAGGAAAATGCCAGCCTTCAGGGGATATAAATAGACATCAGAGCTGGTTTTGGTGTTTCTGATGGTCGCCTGAAATACCAGGAGGGGAAAAAAGGCATCTGTCATCATGTTTTGTTCATAAATGGCTCTTTTCTGGAGAGGGATGGGAGAGGGGTAAAACAGGTTTGTGAAAACCAGCACACATATCAGTTTCTTCACGTTCTTCCACATAAATAAATACATTATGCATTGCCCTATTCTGACCCATTTCTAGCGCTTCTTTGAGCCTACACAGTTCTTCCTGGTCAATGTGAAGCAACCAGGAAATCTCGTTGAAAAATACCCATCCTCTGAAAGGTCTCAATATTTCCCACATTACACTGGACAAACATCATCCCACCCCAGTGCTTCTCACGCCATCCCCTTCACAGCCCCAGCAACAAGGAGAAGCCTGTGAAAATGCAAATAAGGTCAGCAGGAAAGACAGTTTGCTTTCAGATCACGGTTTGGGTGAAGTTTGCCATTTCAATCTATGCAATTTCTTCCTCTTTTATGTGCCACCCTGCTGAAATTTGGAAATTATAACATGCAGTAATTTGTAAGGGAGACAAATCACATGCAAATGAAGTTGTAGTAATGTAAGCGAAAGAGGCAGGAAAGTGAGAGAAGACACACATGAGAAAAAAAATCCATCTCAGTCATTATTTTCCAAATTGAGATGGTCTAAATACCAGCCCAAGGACCCAGTGGCCTCAGGGGGTAGAGGTAACTGGACAACTCAACACAAGAAATAAAGACTTCACTGCAAATGCAGTCTGCGAGCACTTGCGCACACACACCACACGGCCAGCACATCATCACCCCCCATGAAGGTGCTTTTCCCTGTATCCCTGTGGCCACACCACGCGACTGAAAAGGCGGCCATGGCACAACGGGCAGGGACACCGCGGGGGCTCCGGGCTCTGATGCACATGGGCTAATGGCATTTCCCTCAAACCACAGGCTGGAGTCCAACGGGATGACTGTGGAAATGTTTTGTCATCTGCCCCAGGCTGGGAATAGCCCACATTACAGAATTCGAAGCGTGTGATGAAAAAAGAATCAATAACATTATATCATTCTTAGCAGGAAGACTGTATTTTCAAAACAGCCTGCTGCCCCTAGCAATTGAGGCTCAGACTCAATCACTCTAAGTCAGTCCTATGATGGTTTCTCTCATCCCACCCGTCTTGCTTTTGCCAGTCGGGTTGCCTGCAGGACACAGGGATCCTGGAGGACTGAGACAGAGACCTGAAAAGCTGACAGTGACATGAGAAATTTCCTGCTTATTTTTGTTGTTAACTTCTCTGGAGGATCATGCACACTCTACAAATTGCAGCACAAACTGATCAGAGAGGGTAGAAACTTCATGATGCTAAAAAGCCAGTTTCCTAGAAATCAGGCGAATGAGTATCTGTCTTTCTACACAGTGGCCACAGGAGAGAAGTCATCTGGATGATCGTTTAGGAAAAGAAATGCCTCAGACTACACAAGTCTCACAAGGTTTTGCTACAGAGGCAGCACCATACTCCTTGGGAAGGTGTATTTTGCTACAGACACCAGCATTTCTGGCTGTGATGTTCCATCTGCTCCCTCTTGTCCCTTCTCGTCCACACTTTCTCTCACTTGGGATACATCAGCTCTTCACACCTCTGCAACCTTCCCCCTGTATAGCCTGCATACACAACCCTAAGAAAACCAGCCCTGGAGCAGACTAGGAAGTTTCAGAAAGCCCTTTTTCTAGATGATTAGTCAAGAATCTGTAGCAAGAGAGAGAATTTATTGCTCTTGTGACCTAATTCTGCATTTGCTCCTGCTGTGCCTATTGAACATGGTACAATCAGATTTCCGGACCAGCTCCAGGTAGATGCCAGAGGTCCGGCTGGGCAAGGAACATGGATGAAGGGAGACCCGTGAGTCTCATAACCAGATGTGGAAGCTGTACATGTCTCTTACTCCAGCTCACTCTCCCTACAACACTGTTTATGTTCCCAAATAAACAGGCAAGCATCTATTAATATGAATGCTGTGTATTTAGAGACACAATAAGTTAGGCGACTTGTTTTTCTGCTTTCCCTCCTTACCCAAAACAAGCTCTTGGCTTCTTTTCCACCATTCTACCCTACTTCTTTATGGTTTCTGTTGCTCTGTAAAATGAGTAGGGTGAGAAGCTCCTTGATCTCACTCTTCCTGAACAACTAGGAATAGAGTGTTACTGCCCTGATATGATCAAGAATTCATTAGGTCACCTCTGTTTGACTATTACTTTTGCAGAATCTGATCTTTGTTTCCCACAGCAGCAGGAAGCCTTCTTCTTGAAGCCCTACAACGTTTTAACCATTAAACACACAAACGCCACTCTTGTATTATGCTAAAGTCGAAGCAAAATAAATGATCTCTTACATAAACTGAGAAAGTCCAGAGGGAAATAGGGATAGGAAATGAACTTCCTTGTTATGCAACTCATCCTGCCTAACTCTTTAAAGAAAACCTCAACAAGTGAAGCTAAAATGGCAGATGCAGAATCTTACTGTGTCAATTGAACATTGACTCTCTCCAGCCACATAAAGGCTGTGTGCGGCAGGAATGGCCCTGTCTGGTTCACATCACCAATGGAGGCACTTTATGCACACATAGTGCTCCATCGCATACAGCCCTGTCAACATGGATTCAATCGTGTCACCATTTTAATGCCGTTTTCTTATCTATTCACAGAAAATAGAATCACTAAGTGGGGTACGTTGCTTGCACACATCTCAGCAAGCCATTCGAGCAAATCCATTTATAGCATCCCTGCATTGGGAGTGAGGATTGAAAGTCTCTTTTCAAAGGCGTCCAGTCTGCGCCGTGCACTGGGTTTTGTGCAGGATGCATGTGCAGAGCAGAGCCAGCACCCCCAGCCAAAAATAAGACTGCAAAAGCACATTTTGAATACCTCATGGCAAAGCAAGATTAAAGTCAGGAGCAGTGTGGTTTTCCTTGTGATACAGGAGCTGTGAGAAGCAGGGCTGGGGAGATACTGTTGTGCTACAAAGCAAGGTGCTACCCCTGAAGTGCCTGAAAGCATCTTACCTGTCTGTGTTAAGTTTCCAGCAGCATCCTTAGCCTGTAACTTGAGAAAGGAAAAATACAGTCTAGCACACCACCCTTGGAATACAGCCCACCCAAGCCCAAGCTGGTATTTATGGTTTCCCTCAAAAAAGGTCACCAAGTACTCTGCAGGACTAGTGTGGGACTGTGTATCCACATGCGAAGTTGGAAAACTCACTAAAATGAGTGCTTAGTTCTATGCAGAAGAACCATTTTTCTGTAACTCCCAAAATCTTCCTTAAAGCCGTGGATTTCCTCCTTCTCCCATTAAGCCATCATAGGAGAAGTTTCCTAGATCTCCCGTGATGTCCCTTACAAGCTAACCAGCCTATGGAAGCCTGCAACTCACAACAAAGTCAAATGAAGCCCTTGTGATTTAAAAACGAGCAAGTTTTCTAGCACCACTTGAAGAAGAAAACAGCTTTCCTTGGTATTTTAATAACAAGCACAGCTAGAAGCGCATGGACTGCAGGCCATTTGCATGGCCTCACAAGCTGGCTGAAAAAATTCGATGGTTCATATTAAATTTAAAACCTTGAATTTAAAGGGGTGAAAATGGTAACAGTAATTTGCTAGAACAATTCAAAGTTTCTATTTGGGAAATGTAAAGTTCTAAATGATGTTTTCTTCTTCATGTCTTGTTCCCAGGAAGGGTCAAGTCTGTACAGCACAACCCAAAGTTGCTTTTGAAGGAGAGGAAAATTACATTTCCCAATGTAATTTGCCTTTCACTGTGAGTAAAAAAAAAAAAATAATAATAAAAAAAAAAATATATATATATATTTGGATATATTTCACACTGCACATAACGAGATGATGAGAATTGTGGTTCGGTTTGAGGGAGAAAAGAAAGGAAACGATGGCTTTTGGTTGATGATGCTCCCAAGCAACCATTTGTCTGAAGTTCTACATCTCCAGATTTTATACGTAAAGGGAATACAGATGTAGGTGAGTAGGACCAGAGACATTTGCCAGTGTACAGCAAGGAAAAGGAAATCACTGTGTCAAGCAGAAGTGGCTCCTGGAGGAAATTAGGGAAAAATAGACTTTTTGGTTCTTCACCTGGTGAAATCAGGAAGCAGATTCATTTGAGGTATTTTTAAGAAGTTAAATGGAACACCAAGTTAGCTTCAAGTGTTGTTTACTTGGATTTCTTTTTTTCAGATGAAACAAACTTTAACGATTCTATGAAAAAAAGCACTTTTGGGAAAAGTGCACCTCAGCATCTTTGACAATTGGAAATTCAAAGTTTCTCATTAACCAATATTTCATTCCTATTTTGTAAAGGTGGAAAACAGGGAACGGAATAATAAGAGGCATATTAGAATTTTCACAAAGTCCAAAAGTGACAAAATAAATGAGTTAAGACAACAAGGCATAAATTGCACAAGTCAAATGGCACCATACTGATGGCACAGTCAATGATCAAAGCACTTCAGCAGCCCATCCTGTTCAATTGCCACATTGTACTTGCATTAAGCTTTGGAAAACTTCTGAGAAATAAATATCTTTACCCTCAAGACGCTTTTCAAAGATGTCAAGCAGTTCACCCAAGGATGTGAACAAAACCAAGCTCCACAGAAAACCAGCAGGACATTTCCCTGGCCTTTCTTAGGAAAACAGCAGGACAACTGGTCCCTGGGAAGCAAGACAGACATACAGACTGATGCAATCACGGACTAGTTACCACAGGCTGGTTTTAAAAGAGCTATTCCATGAAGCTGCATTTTGTATTCATGACTACAGAAAAAAGAGCAGACTAAGTATCTCAACTGCACCTCAGTTGTGATGCCCAGTACCCAGCAATGATGTTGACCACGTGAATTTTCAGAATGATTTGAAGTTCTAACAAGATCAGGTACATTATAAACTGATAGTCTAGCGACTACCAAGCTCTTATACTACATAAAGAAGCAAAAAGGAAGCTGTGGCTGCAGGAATGCTTGGTAAAACAAATTAAATGCAGGCTTCATCCAGAGGTGGTGGATGCCCCATCCCCAGAGACATCCCAGGCCAGGCTGGACGACGCTCTGAGCAACCTGAGCTGGTTTCATCCCTATCAAACAACTGGTCTTTTGCATTTTCGAAGCAGAAGTTCATCCCAGTGCAACTTAAAAAGCTCTTCAGGGGAAACTACTGAAAGTAACTTCTCCTTTGCAAAACGACCTGCCCAAGATTTAATCTTCTCCTATTACAATTACTTCTGTTTCATGAGAAAAAAAAACTCATAAAATTGTTATAATTGGTGCTAGGTCAAAGCACACATTAATTAAGAAATGAAGGAATATTTCTATTAATACTGCTTTTGTAATGTAATGTCTGTCTCCTGAAATGAACTGCAAGCCACTAAAAATAGCAAACTGAACAATCTTTGGGGCCAGTGTTGTCTCTGAAATATAAACAGCTCCAGAATTTTATTGAGCACACAGAATTCCTCTGCTCCAACCCCCTTCTGCTCACAGGCAAAGAGCCAACAGAAAACCGACTTGTAATTAAAATCCTTGGAATTCATGCAGCCACGCAATTTGCTAATATCATCATTTTTAGGCACTGAGTTAGCACACGGATACCACTGTGCAATCTTTATCACCGTATCTTTTACCTCTTCTGTTTGTGTTTAGCTCTTCCAACCATTTCCAAATTTACAAGCTAACGAGAATGGGTTTATTAGTGGAGAACTAAGGTGCCACACAAACATTTTGTTTTAAAGAGTCTCATTTTTTCATACTTCTGACAAGTTTCTTTTTTTCCTATTCCATTTCTTTTATGTGTGGCAATTACAAAACTGCTTATTCAGTTCATTATTCTATTTTTCTTGGAATTCTTCTAAAAATTACAGCCTTTTCCAATAAATACTTTATTTTTCTTTTCCTTTTTATTAAGAGATTTCCAACCAATTTGGACCCAATATATTGTTAACAAAGCAGAATATGTTTCCAGCAGCAAATACTGGCTGGAAATGCACAATAGAATTTTAGCTCTGTAGAAAAAGAGAAAAATCATAAAATATAAAACTTCTCATATCAGATAAAAAACTAAGTCGAAATGGAGTTAAGGTTGATATTCCAAGGCTATAACATTGTGTGAAAGATGCTACCTCAAAAGTAAGCAAATTAAAGAAGTACAAACTACATAAAAGAAATTTCTTATAAGAAAATAGAGATATTTGAAATCCATTTTAACACAAAATTCACACATGTTTAGGTATAAAAAATGAATATATGTACTCAGCAATTGTTGTTATGCCTGCGTTTGAGGCACAAAACCTCAGAGTCAAATCTCATAGACATACACAAAGTATTTTCCTCTCCTTCAAAAGCATCTTTGGGTTGACCCTTCCTGGGAACAAGATATGAAGAAGAAAACATCTTTTAGAACTTTACAGAGCATAGAAAAGAGATTTTGTTTTTTGAAGAATTAAAAAAATTAAAAAATGTGTTAAGACTTAAGTTAGGCAAAGGATTGCTGGAAATTGAACAGGAAATTTGAACAGTATCTTTATTACTCCACCAAAACAAAGCTTGGCCTGGTACCAGGAACTGAATTGCATCAAGAACTTTCATTTGAATAAGTTTAAAAAAATGAAAAAATGGGCGTTGCTATGAACATGTGGAAAACTGAATGAACTCTGAAAGATGTAATGCTGTAATTTGAATCACAACGAACTAGCTCACTTAAAGAAAATGAGGTTTTCTCATCCCTGTTTCCCAGGAAGAACTCTCTCAACTAGGGAGCAAAATCAGTATGACTGATTAACCTCCTCTGATTAATAAGGTCAGAGTGAGTCCGTCCAGAAGACTTAAGCAATCAAAGGCAAAATATAAGATAAAAATCAAGAGACAATGTTCATTTCTGCTGACTATTGAGTATAATTCATACTCAATAATACACACTCAGTCCAGTAGGATCTTCATCATGGAAAATGTGCCAGAAGGTTGACTTGAAAGATTTTAGCTTAGGAGAGTTAAAAATGACAATATCATCTTCTCTTGCAGGGAAAAAAAATGAAACAAAGGACTTATTTCAGCAGATTGGTATACCGAACCATAACAATAGCCCTTCAGACAGTTTTAGAGTGATTATTGGTAAAGGTTGGTTCGTAATTAAGACTTTCAATCTCAGTCTAATAGTGAAGCTACTAATAACTGCCCAGCATTCAAGTACTTCCAACAAATTCCCATCAGTTTCAATTAAACAGACAAGAAATGTGCCAAAAATAAGCACTTTTGAAGGTTTTACTTGCTATCTACTCAAGAGGTTATTGCTACCCTGTGTAGGCATCATACAGCACTGGTAGAAGCACAAGAAAAATCACTGTTAAAAATGTTCTATAATTTAAGACAAGCACAAATAGATTGGCAGCTGGTGAATCAAAATTTGATGCCAGTTCTCTACGCGTTACAAATGTGAATGACATTTAGCATTAGGGGACACACACTGTAATCAAAGGAGGAATAAAAGCAGCTGTAGTGAAACTGCTGCTCTCAGTGATGCCCAAGGACAGCTCTGGGCCAGAGTTTTGAGAAGAAAATAATCTCATTTCTCTCTAGACTTCTCAAAATCAATTTATGCACATCTGTAGGGAGCACATTAATAATTTCCCTCTGACATTTTATCAGGGAATTATCAAAACAAATAGGAACACTGCTCAAACTTGTTTTCTTGGTGACGTTGCCAGACAAAGATGCTCAAGTTGGCCTCAGCAGCAGCTGCTTCGGGGTTGCAAGATCTTTACCATATATACATGGGCCATAAGGAAGGAAAAGAGTCAGGGAGCAACAGCTTCAGAAATACAGAAGAGCAAAGTTCGTTTTGAGTCAGGAAACTGAGACAAGATCAAACATATGTGGGTTATGACAGGAGATTTCTGCTCAGGCAAGCTGGTATCTGGTCACCAAATCTTGAGAACCCACCAGGTAGAGGTGTCCTTAATATTTACTAAACCCAAACATTTGTGACTACAATGTTAAATATCTATAGTAAGACAAGACATTAAAATAAACATTTGGGGAAACAGGTTTACAGACAGAGTAGCATAAATAGACTTTGCAACCTTTCCTCACTGAAAAACCTAATTGCAGTCATTTGGTCTTGTACTGAAATGGGATTTGCTGTATTTCAGGGAAGGGATTAGAGCAGAAATCCTTCTAATGAACATTGAATTCATCACACTGCTTTATTCATGTCTCCTGCCCCATTCCCTCTCTAGTTCTTCTCATTTCAGACTGACATAGTTGGAATTACGGAACAATTCAATCACAGGGTGAGGAGAAGGAAAAAAACAGGGCAGGGCATATTCTGTCTTTATACAAGGATTACAGTGAGGAGGAGTGTTCAAAATGAAATAAGCTTTTGCAAGCAATTAGTGCAAATTCCTACAATCTTGGATTATTTCTCTTTGTTACTATTCAACTGCAACAGGCTAGTCAGAACAGGAATTCTCCTTTTTGCAGGTGGTGTTCAAGGTGTCTGTACAGACACATATAAAACTCACCCACAGTTACTAAAGTTGTGTTAGAATTTTAAGAGCAATTAAAACTAAATCTGTTAAACTGGCTCAAGCTTAGACTGAGAATCAATCTTAGAAGCAGCATGAAGGCTATTTCACTGGTTCTCTTGTGCAAAGTCAAGTGGAGATTAGAAGAATGTCAAGAAATGAAATGTGATGCAGACTGCAATTATTAGGAGAAAAAGTTTTATCTTCATCTCTTTTCCATAATAACAAACAGCCCTTTGGCTGACGTTTCAGAAAATTCAATCCATCATTTCAAGTTCCTTAGAACTGGAGATGTAACTTGTGAAACAAGAAGTGGTTAAATTCCTGCTTCTTGTGTGAGATGGACCCATTGGATCAGGACTGCCCCACAGGGATTCCCAGGCAGGGGCCACTCAGCTCCAGAACGCTGCCCCCCTGCCTGACTCACCTCGGGTCATACATCGGGGGGCAATACGGTGCAGAAAGCTTTACATGATGGAGAGCTTTATACCTGTAGAATGGCCCTGAAGATGCCACTGCATTACTGGTGTCCCTTGCCCCGCGTGCAGGACAAGGCAGCAATACACCGACAAGACATTTGCCCATCACCCATGTACCGATACCAAGGCAAAGGTGCAGTTTGTGTCATTTGGGCATCTCTCAGGCTCAGAACTGAAAGCTGGAAGCTAGAAGAAGATTACAGCTACTCTTGCTTAATGTTTTCTGTACCAGGTACAGACACCACAGCAGCAAAGAATTACCGTTTTATTTCATTTCAGACATAGAATCATCTTGGCTGGAAGAGATAATCAAGCCCAGCCATTAACATTAATACAGAACAGGCAGTAGGTAACAAAAGCGAACCTGGCACCTTGAGTTTAAGTTTTAATTTGCTGAAGGTGTTACTGTAAACCGTGATTGAGGTTGGGCTTCAGGTTAGGAACACAGTGTCCGAAGAAGAACAGAAGCACCTGCATTATGTCTATAATAGTCTTGATCACAATTGTGACTGATGGACTTTGTTCAGCCTGTCTTGACTACAAACACCCTGCCCCCAAAACAAGAGGTCTGAAATCAAATGGAATAAGTAACTTTAATTTTATTAATAACTCAAGTTTTATTAAGATGTAGCTCACCCAGCTATGCTTAAAGCTAAGATAGGTTAGACCTGCAAGTCCTAGGAGACCTTTATTAGCCATTAATGTGTATATTGCAAAAGCCAGAAAGGGATTAGACCACAGGAGACACAACAGTCCCAGTTACCAAGAAGTCTGGGACTTGGAACAGCAAAAGATCTCTGGGCAGTCAGAAACCTGAACGTGAAAATGCCAAGATACACACAAATTGAAATTAGTAGCACCAACTCCTCACCAGTTACCCTTCTGTTACCACATCTTTAGAATTTTTTTTAATAACTTCACTTGCCAGGTAATTTATAAAGCAAAATGAGCAAGAATAAAACATTAATTAGAACTACTGCTGAACAAGAAATAAATTATCCACTCTGCCACAAGAAGACAAACAAGTTGAGCAGAGTGGTCCGTACACAAACACTAACAAGCGCATGAACTCAACCTATTTTATTAATTACTGCTCTAGTAAAGTCCATTTGCTTGTTATGTCCTCTGCCACCTCTGAAATTAATGAGCTCAAAGCTAACCTCTTTAAAACCTGTTAATGGTTACCACCTGGCTTGCTCGCACTAAGCCCTTTTGAAAATTTGGAGAGATACTTTACATATCACCCTACTAATTCCAAGAATTAAAATAAGTCCCCATTCTCTGAAAATTAGTCACCAGTTTTTGGTCCACCACCACTGTTTCCAGTCAAAACATTTGAAAAAGGAAACTACAGCAGCCAAGATAATCACGCACTGAGTTTTCAGGGGTGGATATTTTGACACCTTAAATTTTACCATGGAAATTTGTTCTGCTTGAATGAATCAGCAACCTGGAGAAAAACCAAAGTGAGTAAAAAAAAATACTACAATAGGTTGTGATTCATTTTTTCACTAAGCAGCTACGTGCACTCATACCATGCTGAAGGACACACTGTGGAGATCACTGCAGCAAGCGAGGAGAACCCAAACTAGCATTTGCATCAGCAAATGAGGGTGACACATTCACCAGGTTCCAGATCTTCATCACTGAAGAGGTGCTTTGACACCACAATGATGCATCTGGCAGGAAAGTCAGGGGACAAAGGAAGAAAGAATAACTGAAGAAGTCAACTTTTCACAGCAGGAATCTCTCCCTAGACATTAGGCAACATGTTTTACTCCTCAGAATGATGTTAAATATTAAACATACTGAATAACAGGGTCTAGAGCTTTTGCAAACCCCATTTGGCATTTGAAACAGTATATCCTTTCATTACAAGCCTGGAACAGAGTACAGGTAGACACTGACTTATCTAATGTGGAGAAACTTAGTACCCTGCATCGTGCTGGTCAGTACCAACTAGTGGTACCTGCATCTGAAGTGAAAAAATTTACCATTTTCCCAACTAATACCAATGATTTTCTAGTAGGGAAGGAGAACTTAGAGAATCGCTTTTGTCAAAAACAAGCGATCACTCTAAACACACTTTGCTTATACCATTTTGAACCCACGTCTTCTAAAGGACCTACTTGTGGAACAGAAGCTGGTTGTTTTGTATCATGACATGAAAGTATAGATCACACCTTTACTACGTGATGTAATAAAACAACAGTTAGGAGCCAGCTCTTGCAAACATCCCTCTTGCCAAAACATCCATGTTAACTGCAATCAATCACTGGGTCCGTGTAAACAAGTTCATAATTAGTGGTAGTGCAGTCTGATGAGCGTCATTAACTAGTTTACTTATGAGACAACGTCTCAGTCTATGGACTATAGTCATGTATACTACAAATCGGCATAATTTCACCGATCTCGCCAAAATTCCATCTACTTTGGGCTCAATTGGACCTTTAACTCAGTCTCGGAGCACAGGAGATGTGGCTCCCACAGTTTGGCACACAACACACAGCAACGTGTCCCTCAGACGTCAAATGTCAGACCCAACTGCAACAAAGACCATATGGAACAGGGCTGGGCAAAAAAAACCAACAAAGATGCTCTTTTGACTCAAAAAAAGCTGCTCTTTTTCTAAGTTTCAGCTACCTTGCTGAATCACACCTCTCTCCTGCCCAGCTCTATGGAAACAAGACATGTAAAGTCCACACAGTGTATAGATTTGAGCAACTAACCCAGCAGGATCAGGGGTTTTCCAGTAGGAAAAAAGAACGTGGTGTTTCATTTCAGAAGTTCACAATTAGCCTACCAGAACAGGGGAAAAAATAGAATTAAATGTCGCTATTTTAAAAAATTATATGTCCATAATGCTTCTTCATGAATCCATCTGGCATGCAAGACTGGGTTCATAGCTAGGAGGGTTGCATTGAATTTTCTGATGACCCTCAATTTTACATGCACTCAGCTAACCTAGGAGATTAAAGTACTTTTTCTTCTAAAAGAAAATGTTTTGAGAGCACAACTGTCTCTTATTTCAGAGACTGAAGTCATAGCAGGTCAGTAAGAAGAGAAACACAAATACAAATCGCTATTTTTTTCCTTGCGCTCGATTCCTAAACCGCCGCGCTGAGGCTTCACGAGTGAGCAACTAAGTTTTCTTCATCTGCTGCAAGCATAAAGTTACATCAACACCCTTTATTGATCACCGGCAATACCTGCTCCAGTGTTCACATAGAAGAATTATAGGACTGTTTCTAATTTTCTTATCTGGAAAGTAACTTTTCCCTACAGAGTTTATCATCGTTCAGGCAATTTTCAGTCTGTGGAGAGGCTGAGGCGGGAGGAAGATGCTGCAGATGTGGCCGTCCCCTTGGCGTCCCCACGCTCCCCGTTACTAATGGTGGCATCACGCCGGGCAGACGAGCCACGCAGGCATGACTGTACCGCGACGTGCTCCAAGGTACTCGCGTTCTTACACAGCTGTATGCACACGGTACGGGAAGGCAAGGAAAAAAGCGTTCTGGCGCTTGACATTTTGAGGAGCAGGGAGGAAGGCGTGCGGTTTGGCGGGTTTCCTCCCACCCCTCCGCCGTCACCCCACACGGTCCAACACCAAGCCTGTTTTCCTACCGTCTGGATATCGGGACGGCAGACGTGAGTGCCAGACCGGTTTGTGATTTTTGCCTAGCAATTATCTTCTATCTTTTGATAACATGCTGTAGCCTCCTCCTTCGCAGTCAAGAGCTGTCCTGACACGGGCGTTCTCTAAAGCAGCTCTGGAAACTGCTCTCTTCTCCAGTTTGGGGTTTCCGTCCTTTTTCTTTAAATATTTATATTGGAACAACCTGTTGAAATATGCAAGTGTATACAGAAAAAGCCTTGAAACTGGAGAAGGCAGCCAGTTCTACTTCATCTATTTGTTTTCTTGCTGCAGTAGAGAGAAGCCAAAATACAGGGCTGGAAGGAGTTCAGACTGAAACCGCTGGAACATGGCAATGAGTTTTTTCCATTACTAGATAGAGTTTTATCTATCAGTTTGGAAAATATTCTCAAACTGTACCAGTGAGGTTAGGAGAAGGTCAGTAAAAATGAGAGAAGGCCTCCTTTCAATTATCCCCTGCTTTAAGTATTTTTTAAGAAACTACACAACAAATTCCAAAGACAGACACAGGAAAATATAATGACCACAATCTTCAGTAACAGCTGGGGGATGTATTTAACTTGGAGGGGGTAACATAGAAGAAGCTTTAAAAGGCATCTTTGCAGTCCCCTAAGCCCTGGCCAGATGTGCTTTTTCCATCATGTAACATAAATCACTGCATCCTGCAATGATTTCAGTGAGTTACCAATGTCCCCAGGGGCTGCTGGAGATCATTGAGAGCAGCAGGTGCTCCCTTGCAGCTCTACCTGTTGCAAAGATGGAAAGAGAACAGAGGAGGAATATCATGTCTTTTTAAAGCATTTAATCCAGTCTGAATTGCTTGTGAAACCACGATTCTTTGTTACATCTGTAAAGAACAAGATACATTCATTTCACCTTAAGCTTTCATTTCCCTTTCATCCTGAGGGACTTGCATCATCTGCACGGCATTTCCTCATTAGCTGCTTTTCACTTGCTGCCTGTAAGTCCCATTACTTGTAGGGACTACACCTCTGCAGCATCACTGACATTTGTCTTGAGATCAAAATGATCAGTGTTTCACAGAAATGAAAATGTTACAGCTCCATGCAGCTCCTTCAGTAGATCACCTGCAGGCTCTCAGTGCACCCAGGCCAAGGTGAAGCCGAGACCTCCTGTTCAGCCAACACGCTCTTGGGCAGTTCCTTGAGTGTAACTGTGAAAATAGCCAAAATCTGACTTGACACGTGCCTCTTGTTCCTGTTAGAAGTGCAATAAAGAAACAGTGCAGCATTAAACCCCCACTTCCCTGATCTCTCCATTCAGAGCACCCCAGCACAGTTGTACAATGTTTTACATATTCCACTTCTTCACACACAAAAATACAGGCGTGTATCTTGATGAGATTTCTCTGAATGTACTTAGTCAGGATACTCTGGAGGTCAGCTGTACGTCGTGGATCACTATTTAGTATAAGAGATGGATGATGTGAAGCATTAAGCATGTTCTTCTCTCATCTAGCGGCTGATGATGAACGTTTAATTCATCTGTCCAAGTACGTATACTGGGACTTCTCAAAGGAGGCTCAGGAAGTTTGGTGGTGAGATCAGTGGATTTCGATGGCCACTCAGCACCAATATTACACACACATCTTATATTCTTTGGTATGGCCTAACCAGACTGCCATCTGACAAGCAAATTCCTATAATTTATGTCATAGGCTTCAGGTTCTTGTATTATAACCAACTCACAACAGCTATGTAGAAATATGCTGCTCACACAGCATAGAAATATAAAAAGGTAATTCCTCTTAATATCTAAATCTTGAGGTAGGCGATCCCATTGGGGATCCCATTCCAATCTAAATGAGAGTCTTGACCGTATCAGTCCTTCTGTCTTGTTTATATTTGTTTTAATCTCTTTGGGCAAAAGACCTGGAGGTCTGCTCCAACCAGGCATGACTGGATCCACAGAAATAAAAGTAAAAAGTATTTAAGTACATATGAAAAGTAAAGCCCTCCATGCACCTTCCCTCTGGCTGGATAATGAGCATCTTTCTTTTTGTGGAAGAGAAACAGGTTAAAATACTCAGGGTGATTAGCCAAGCAATCATTGTTGATAAAATTATAATGACCACAGCAATATTTCTCAACATTTCCCTGGATGCATTGTAATGCAATGGATAATGGAAGAAATAGTGCCAGGACTGATTCCAATATGCATTTCCACAACATCTTCAGGAAGTCGTGTTAGAAGGACCACTGTCAGATATTGACAGGTCCATTTATAAAAATCTATAAAGCACTCTTGATATGCAAGACCTTAGATTTTTAAATAAGTTAGGTAACCAAGGATATGTCCAGAAAATTACTTCAAACCATTCATCTTGACACATTCCGCAGCTGAACTCAGCCTGCTGCAACGGTTCAGAGGAGGATTTCTGAGTGGAGGAATGTGTTGCTCCCACCTTTTCCACCGGCCAGGACATAAAACTTTGTGAGAGATGTTCACAAATACTAATTCTCACATAAAAAAGCTAACTGCCGTAAGCACCCTTCACAGCCAGTAAAAATAAAGTAGCTTGTATCATGTTATTTTACATAATCTTGTTCTAGAATTGCAATATTTTAAGACATGATCTTGATTAGGCTGCAGTGCTGGTATAGAAAAGATCCAAACCAAACCCTTAGAGATATAGAAAAAGGAAAGAGCCTTCAGCACAGACATGTTAACATCACATAAATCAGGCAAGAATGGGAGCCAACACAAGTATGATTTAAGAAATACATTCGTTCAGACAACAGAGAAAATGAAAGCCCCGGGATACAGAGAAAGCAATCTCTTTCCCTTAAAATTTGGAATATGCCAGATTATAATGCTGCTGGGCTTAGTGCCATTAACACCATGCCAGACTGGGCAAGAATCCTCTTCCTCAGGCAATGACTGGCAGGTTCAACAAAGGAACTCTTTCGAAAGTCAAATGAGGTAATATAAATACCCAAAGGAATCAGAAAAGGCCAGGGGACTATTTATAGCCCATTCATATATTTTTAAGTTTGTGAATCCAACATCCCAGTGAGTCAAATGAAGTCAACTAGCCCATTAATTCAGCAGTACCTGAGCGAAGCCAAAGACTGTACTGAGATTGCTTGGGCTGATTAAAAATCTTAGTGCTACCTCTTGTTCCATTATTGTGTTCTCTACCAAGAACCACACACTTTGAATTCCCAAGGCAAAGCTTAATTACCTCTTGCCTCCTTTTCTCTTTGATTAAAACCAATACATTTACACCAGATAACATCCAGCACATCTGACTGTTGGGCCAACTTCTTATTCTAATTGTAACAACTTCTTGTGCTCCAACATTTCATGACTAAAGTCCCTGAATTGTCAAAATTTTGCCCTATAGTTTTTGCTATTATTAGAAAAATAATAAATGTGGCATACCCATGGAAAGGAGTCAGTAAAAGAAATATGCAAGAATGGGAATTTGGACACCAATGTGCTACAGGAGGGGAGAACGGAATGTAAATGAAGGAAACATGCTTGAAGCTTAAGTTTGAAACATGGAACGTCCTGATGTGTCCTTTATCCTCAGAAAGCGAAGCTAGCACATAATCTTACCCCTGAATGTCTTTGTACTGCCACGTCTTCGGCAATGACTACTTTTAAACTCAGTCCTGCGGAAGGATCTGGTCTGGTTGACCTCAACGCCTACAGAAGGGCTTAGGCTTTTGGCTTAAGCCAGAGACGGTAACCAAGAAAAAGAAAATTTCCTTTTCCAAGGAGGAAAAGTTTAATTAAGCAAAACAAGATAAGGCTTATTGATGCAAGGAGAAGGTTATCGTGAACACATTACCAAGATTACAACAAATGACTTGCGCAGTCCTCATGGTAGTTGAGCCTCTCACGTGATTGCAGCTGAGAGAGTTGTAGGTGCCCCATAACACCACGATACTGCACTAATCCACTTGCAGCTTCAAGCTGGAACACTCAAATTCAGTTTAGCATGAAACAAAAAAGTGCAAGTCAATGCCAGACATAGAAATCCTTATTTTAGAACATTGCTTGGGTTCAATAACATAACTGTGAAAATCCTCTGTCCTTCCTCAGCTTTTACACAGAAAAAAAATTCTCATGTTTAGTAGATATTTCCATTATTTTTTTAAATAGATTTTATATATTTTATGTTGTTTTCTCACAATTCATGTCGGAAAATATCTGCACAATCGAAGACTGAAGTCTAATTTGCTGGTGTCACAAATCACTTTTTTGCAGGATGGCTGTCACCGGTCAAGGGTTCAGAAACAACCTTGGCAACAGGCAACACCGGATCAGATTGGGAGGTGGTGTAACCCAGACTAAGTTAGAATTAGTAACTACTGCACACATCTTTTTAAATACGTCTCATAAGCAGTACATCATGCTTCACATCTATAGATCCTAATGGTTCCATCACCCCATGTCCTGCCTCTTCACCATCTTAGCTTTCACTTTCAAGGTCTGTACGTTCTAAGGCTTGTTTTGACCATAGTGTGGGGAAAAAATACTAGAAACACTTGCTTCTGTTGAATGTGATAGAGCAACAGATCAGTATTGTCTTGAAAGATATAGAAAAAGATCATCTGGAAAGTATGATTTAGGGCCAGTATTGATCTTCAATATTGACTTGGTCTGCACTAATTTCATCATCCAGAAGCAGGGAACCTAAGCACACGGAAAAATGCTGGGTATTTGCCATAAGAGCTTTCAAAATCCAGAAGATTACTTCAACTAAGAAAAATTATTAACTTGAACATGGTTATTCTGTGTGTCCTTCCCAGCAGATCCTCATGAAGCGTATGTGGCTGGAAAGGTTTGTGTGTCTTTTTTCTGTTTCTTTGTATAGAAACAGAGTCGTAACAGCATCATGTTGCTCCCAGTTGCCAGAATTTTGCTGGCACCAGCCACCAAACGTGCCCTGTGCTGTGTCTTCCCAACAGGGAAGTTACACTCACCCAATCAAAGAGGAACTCAGATTTGCTTACTCAACCACATGCACACACACAAATTTGAATCTCAAATACTTGAAGTAAAGCGTGCACAAGGGACCTAAAAGTGTAAAAATTCTTTGCAAAGTTTCATGTAGGAATGCACAAGAATAAGGCACAGCCTGTTCAGATAACTCGCTGCACCAAAAGGACAAATACTGATTAGAAAAATAATTATCAATTAATTAAACATTTACTGTAATTTTTCAGTTTCTCCAAGGAATCAGAAGCAACTCAAGAACTCACACTCTGCTATGTTTAATGCACGTGGAACACGAACATATACAGATTTTATATATATACACACATATATAAAACAACCTATGTATCTGACCCAGAGATTCATTAGCAAAAAGCTAAGACAGAAAAAGCACAACCCAGCCAGAATTTCAGCTCCCAGAGGACATTTTCGAGGACTCTTGCTCAGGAAACAAAATTACAAGTTCACTTATCCACTGAAAATACTTCAGTGGAAGTTACTGAGAAGCAGTAACCATGAAGCCCAAATTATGCCATTTTTTACTGTCATTTCCCAGAGTTTAACAACAATATACTGCGGTTCTTTTGCTTCTAAGACACGGACAGTGCAGCAAGCTGCCAAGAATTATCTTCACTGGACATAATGACCACTTGGCCTCCATCTGGGAACGAGCGGCTTAGTGTGGTTAAATTCCTCCATGACGCAGGGGACTGGACCTGATGACCAACAAAGGGTTCCTTCCAAATATCTTTCTGTGATTATATGCTGATTAAATACCTGTGTGTTTTGCCAGTTTCTTTCTCCATTTTGCTTGGAATTCATCAGGCAGGCTTAGATCTGCATCACTTTATGACGTCCAGCATTATATGAATAACTGCCCACCTCCTTTTTGTGTCTTCCCCAATCACTTCTGGCTTTTCATGTGGGTTGTTTTTTTTTCTTTCCCCTGGTTTTACAATAACTTACTCTCTCCATGTCATAACTGTAGCCCTTGTAGACAGACCTCCCAGCCAGCCCCTGCACGCAGACAGCCAGCACAAGCAGTCTGACATTCCCATGGTATATTCTCCAAAAGATCTGGCAAAAATCTGCCCTTGATAAACTGCAAAAACCCCACAATATTACCACAAGCAATTAGAGTTTCACTGCTACCCATGACGTTCAACTTTAAATAAACTTTGGAGGAGCAGCTGGCCATTGCAGAGAAATCTGAGAAGGAGCTTAAAGAGACCAGAAAGCACCACACTCCTCTCGCTGGTACAAGCAGTTTGTTCAGGTTTTCTTCAAAACAGGCAAATAGGAGAGAGGTTTGAAAGACCTTTCCTGGGGTCTCAGTGACATTGCTCAGTGTGGCGCTTTAGCACAAGACCCACACATACCCTGATCGTAGAGGACGCCATCCAAGAGGAGCATGGATTCTGGACTCTGTTAGGGGAAATCTTCCTATTTGCTTTTAAAGCTTTTACTGAACCATACATGGAGCTCTGGTTAATCCCCGGGAAGGAAAACCACATGTTCACAACAAATTTCTTGAATGCATCCTTTACACCCAGCCCATGGCAAATGCAGTAAGACTCGAATTGGCAACGTCCTTAATGATACCATATTGATCAGGTTTGAGACCATCTGAGGAACCTGAACAAACTCAAGTCCATGGGACCCAATTAGATTCATCCCAGGTTCCTGATATAGTTGCCAAGCCACTCGCCACCTAATTTGAAAGGTCATGGCAGTCAGGCAAAGCCCACAATAGCTGGGAAAACAGAAACATCACACCTATCTTTGAAAAGGGTAAAAAGGAGAACTCTGGGAACTAGCAGCCAGCCTGACCTCTATATCCAGTAAGATCATGGAACAGATCCTCCTAGAAGCTACATCAAGGCATATGGAAGGCAGGGAGGTGATCAGAGACAGCCGGCATGGCTTCATCAAGGGCAAATCATGACTAATCTGGTGGCCTTTTACAATGGACTGAGTGTGTTGGTGGATAAGGGAAAAGGAACTGATGTGGCCTATCTTGACTTCTGCAAGCCTTTGACACAGGCCTATAGAACATTCTGGTCTCTAGACTGGAAAGATAAGGGTTTGATGGATGGACTATTTAATGGATAAAGAAATTGGCTGTATGGCCACATTGTAGTCAATGGCTCAGTGCCCAAATGCAAACCAGTAGCATGTCCATCAAGGGTCCATACTGGGACGAATGCTATTTAATATCTTAATTGACAACAAAGACAGTGGGAATGAGTGCACCCTCAGCAGGTTTGCAGATGCCACCAAGCCGAGTGGTGCAGGTGACACACCTGAGGGATAGGATCCATCCAGAGGGACCCTGGACAGGCTTGAGGAGTGGCCCATGCAAATCTTATGAGGTTCAACAGGCCAACTGCAAGGTCCTGCACCTGGGTCATGGCAACCCCCAATGTCAGTTCAGGCCAGGGGGTGAAGGGATTGAGGACAGTCCTGCGGAGAAGGACTTGGGGGTACTGATGGGGTGGCAAATTGGCCATGAGCCGGCAATGTGCACTTGCAGGCAGAATCATACCCTGGGCTGCATCCCCAGCAGTGTGGGCAGCAGGTGGAAGGAGGAGATTCTGCCCCTCCAGTCCACTCTGTGAGACCCCCCTGCAGTGCTTGTCCAGCTCTGGGGTTGCCAATACAAGGAGATGGGCCTGTTACAGCTGGTCCAGAGGAGACCAGGAATATGGTCAGAGGGCTGGAACACCTCTCCTATAAAGAAAGAGTTGGGGTTGTTGAGCCTAGAGAAGGCTCTGGGGAGGCCTTATGGCAGCCTTTTGATAAGTTTGGAAGAAAGATGGAAAGAGATTTTTACTAGGGCCTATAGCAAAAGGACAAAGGGTAATTGTTTTAAGCTGAAACAGGGTATATTTAGATTAGATATTAGGAAGACATTCTTAGCTGTGAGGGTGGACAGGCACTGGAACAGATCACCTAGAGAAGCTGTGGGTGGGAAGGGTTCAAGGCCAGGTGGACAGGGCTCTGAGCAACCTGGTCTAATGGAAGAGGTCCTTGTCCACAGCAGGGAGTCTGGAACTAGATGATCTTTAAGGTCCCTTCCAACCCAAACCACTTGATGATCACATTGAGGAGTGGCAATATGAGGGTCATAAATCACTATATTATATCCCTATGAGAAGACAATAGGAGAATTGCTTGATCTGACTCCAAACCGCTGCTCAATCTTAGCAAGCAAAGGCTACCACCAGTAACTGAAGAGACAGAAAAGCCTTATTACGTGGCAATGAATTAGTGTAGAGCCTGTAAGCGCATCGCTGAACAGTTCCCAGCCTCACCCTTTCCGCATTGTTCTGGTGGAAGAATTCGCTGCCTGCGTATGCCAAGGTGGAGGAACCCAGGCGTGAGGGGAGAATTACTGTGCCTTAGGTAAGAGTGCTCCCTCCTGGCTACACATCTGAAAGAAGAAGACCTGAAAAGAAGTGATCTTCATTTGCCTAGATGTAAATTGAGAGTCGGGCATCATATTGTCCTATGCACTTCATTTTAAAAAAAGAAGTTAGGAGTGTTGGAGTAATGGAGTAATGGAGTATTTCAATACTATGAGAAGCCCTCGCCCCACGGCCAAGACACCTAAGGAGGGAAAACACTTTTTAAGGAGGGGAAAAACAGATGTACCAGCACTTTCAGCTGAACATTTCCACCAATATATTTCCAAAAGCACTAGCTGCACCACGCTTTCTGCAAATATTTCATTAATAATCAATCGTTCATTTAAACCTCACAATGAATGGAATACTAAGTATTAACAATTTAAAGTAATTGTTTTGATTTTTGTAGAAAAATGGTCACTCTTCAAAGAGGGATTAGGCCAACTTAAAGGAGCACACAGAACTGTTAATGGTAGTTTTATCAACAGGCGTGAAATACAAGAATCCAGACTACATTGCAGCCAGGCAGACATCCAAACCCATTTCCAACCGTCACACCTGAGGAAGCTAAGGAATGCTTATTTTAGTAAACTGAGTTGCCATGTCTTCATATGACAACCTAGGATTTTTACCCAACCTGTAAGTTAATTTAACATTTCTGCTTGAAAAGCATTTAGAGAGTTAAGTAAAGTGCAATGCACACAGCCTAAGGGTAACTTACAAACACACTGGAGGAGATAACTAAGGGTGGTGCAATACACAGGATTCCTATTTCACTGCCCACGTGAAAGCATACAGAAACTAACCCGAAGTACTATTTTTTTAGGGTGTTTAGGCAACACTGTTTGCAGTTTATTTAAAGAACATTTGAGAAGACAGTCCTTACAAAATACAACCTGCAGCCATGGGTTTTTGAGTGACTGCTTTTATACTTTCCTCACCCAGAACTCATTCAAAACTACTCTACAGACGTGATTTCCCAAAGTATATTCCATAATCTCAGTCGACTAGCTCATGTAATTACTCTCATAGAGCCACAACTGCTGCTACCATTGGCAAATAACAGCAGATAGGTCTCAGGATAAAGATGGAGGGGTTTGTTCTACAAGGCAGCAAATGGCTGCATAAAATATATGTAAGATGACAAATACAGATACGGTTCTCACTCTGAATGGTCGTCTATATTTCTCTTTTAGATATGCAAATATTTTATGAAATGTCAAGTTGCTGAGCTTTCTGAAATACGGTGTTTGATCTTTTAAAATACGTTAAAGATAGCGAAACCTAATGATGTACCAAAATACATACTAACGCTTTCCTTCTCAGTCGTGTCTTTAGAACCTCAGATCAATTTAACGTTATTAACCCAAGGAAATGGGTATAAGCAGATAGGAAAGCCAGCTTGCCGTGTGTTAATGTGACAGATACCGCAATGCTTCAGGCATACGGCTCCTCCCGTTCGAAGGCAAACACCGACCTCTATGGGCAACATGTAATGGTGCAAAAGAGATTTACTAGGTAGGATATGGATAAGGATCCTTTCTGTGGATGCAACGAAGAACTTCAGAAGCTGTCAGCGGGCATTGAACCGTCTCTGTGTGTGTGACAGAGACTCGGGCCGCACTGGGGTCAAAACCAAACACAGATTATGGGACAAAATGCAAAAATATCCAACAGCAGCGCATGGCAGTGAGAAAACAGGACAAGTGTAACCCCAGCAGTGTGAGGACAGAGAGGTCTGGCCACCAGCACCTTCAGGACTATCGCCTGGTTGCACGGGGGTGCGCTGAACTTTTCAGTGGAAACAAAAATACGTCCAAGTATTAAGTTTTCTATGCGTCAGAGCTTCAATGGGTTAAGACACAACAGCTCCATGATTAACGGGATATGGGAAACACATTGCTCGTCTTCCTGCTCTTTATTTTAATCTTCCTTAAGTTAATGACAAAGATGCAAACAAATGGAGTTTTGCTAATTGGTTTAGGATCAGTTTCCACGTCAAGACTTGATCCATCTTTTTGCAACAAAGGGCTTTATAAGCCAATAATGTACAAGTGTATTTTTATAAATATTCTTGCAAGTACAAATTCTTCATCATTAGATATAAAAGTATCATGAAATATCACTAGTAATCAATTACAGATGTTTTTTTTCCTGAAATCATGGCACATACACTACAGCTTGCTAGCAGAGAATAAGTAATTTTAAATTAAATACATTAAGGGCATATTTTAGCTTAAAACTGTAGAAGTAAAAAAGAAAAAAAGGAGGGAAAGGAAAATAAGGGGAAAAAAAGTAAGAAAATCTACCTGCTGTACAAGACCATAAACTGTTTCAAAATGGCATTTTTAGGCCTCACAAAGCTTTTTGGCCATGCTAGTTTAAGAGGCATACTGGGAATTTTTAAATCTCTTTTATGTTCCCGTGACTTGCAGTAGATAAAAGGCAGAGGGTGATGGAGTTCAGTCATATCCAGGCCTCGCACTGAAGTAACGCTGTCACGGAGGAGGAAATTAATGTCCGCAATGCGAAGCTGTAAAAACGGATGAAACGAATAAAAGTAGAAGGTCAAACATTTAGAAGCAACGATATTGAATATCACAGCCATACACAAAGCAATCTCAAACCTAATGCGACCCACTATCTTAAAAAAAACTGGAATCTGACAAGTTTATATTTCGAAATCTCCTTGTCACAGAGGTGCCCAAAAGTCAACATAGAGAAAGAACCGGCTCCAAACAGACTTTATTCCAGACAGAACCCTTTAGCAAAGAAAACCAACTGAAAACAGGGTTTATCCAAAATTATTCAGCACTGTAGCAACATTATAAAACACAGGTTTGGATACGAGTTGAGGATATTATTACCACACAAGAACAACGAGGATCCCCAGCACATGTGCTCACTCGCATGAAATGTCTGGCTTTTGCTCTTTAGAACAGAGCGAAGTGAGCTTCCCAATTCAGTGGGATCTTCCATTAAAAATTAACAGCCCTCTCCTAAAAGACATTTAAATATTGCATAAGGAAGGGAAATAAATGAAGAACCGTAGGTCTGTGACAGCTGGTGCATGGCAGGTAGGAAACATGGCAGGATGGGCTCAGCGAATAGAGATACAGCCAAGCAGGAAACAAAAACAGGCAAACAAACACATGTATATAAACCACATAAATACTAGAAGCTATGGGGGGAAATGTCATTGAAGTGGCATGTCTGATTTAAAAGGAAATAATATCATTTTGGCTTCTCAAAAGATTTTTAATTGGGGCGCAAGAGCTGTTGCCATCATGATGTCCCATCAAACCCAGATCCAGGTCCCAGCATTTCCTCCTGGGGCGTTCCTGTGTTCTCCACTTGGCACTTATGCCAGATACACAGTCGCTGTCTCAGCTGTCTGCGACTTCCATTTCGAGATACAGAAAAAAGCTGCAATAATCCGTAGGTTTGTCTTTCATTGCAAGAAACTCTGTGAAGAATTTTGGCAGATCCCCAACACGTCTACACTGTTATTTCTGAGGATAAACCAACCTTTAACGTGAAATTGAGTTTATCCATACAGGGGAAAACTGAATTCTCTTATCCTCATCTACAATCTTATTTCTAAGGAAACAGCGACCCCGTTTTTCAAGAATTTGCAACTGATCCTTAAGGAGCTGCCACAGTGTTAACGGGTTGAATAATTGATGATCTGAGGTTGGAGGCTCCTCGGGCAGGGTCAGGTAGAGCGGGTGCCCAGGACTGAGCTTTCAGCTTTCTCAAGGGTCGCTGCTGGGTGGACAAAAGCAGGACTGGTGGTTGACCGGTCATTGCTTTATCACTAAAGTTAGTCACAAATCACATAAAACCTTGGTTAACCCAAATTATCAGAGAGCCACTCCAGCAGCCCCCTCGGAGCCAGGGTCCCAAAAGCTCTTGGTCCCCTGCAAGTCTCACTATACCCTTGGGACAATAACCCTCATGTAGCATTTTCTCCCTCTATATAATGTTTTGGGGTTTTTAACTCGGTCAAATCTGCTCATTTTGGTGCGACAATAAACTATCTAAACTACCTCCATTACTGCTACATAAGCACTTCGAATGAGCTGGAAGCTAATGGTGGACCGAACCATGGAATAAAAGGAATGCAGTTCACATGAATTTTTTTGATTAGCTTTATCCCAGCAGACATTATGAAACTTACGGTGGGATAAACCCACCAGCTAATTTGAGTAGAGAGGAAGAAATCCAAAAGGAATAGTAATAAAATTCTCTCTTTCCCTTTTCTCATTTGCACTGTGTAGTATTTCATTCTTTAAATTAATGAGAAATATTTAAAAGGCCATCAGGGTTGTGAGAGTAGCTTTCCTACGTGCAGTAACAGGTTCTTATACCATGCTTATATCCATCCTTATATCTTCAGCATTTTTAATACACCTTGCTCTGCAATACCGAGGGGCCATCTGTATCTCTTCTTCAGCGTCACTTGTTTTTCTCCCTTCCCAATTATATCTATGCACTAAATCCTTTAAACCTCCATCCAGTCTGCAACTCCATTGGCTCAAACTAATGAACAGAATTTTCTAATTCCCTTATCATAATCCTATTACCTGTCCAGGGCTATTTCTGCAAGGCTCATCATTACACCGAGATGTCAATCTGAGACCGGGTCTATCTGTGGTCACTTGTAATCCAGCTCCTCTCCTGGACACCACCAAGGACACTTGGCAGCGCTTGGAAAAAGTGGAGCTGAGCAACTGAGCCTCTCAGGTAGAGTGATTTGTATGTCGATTGCCTTTCAAGTTTTACTGCAGTAGGGGAATGAAATACGGTGTTTTGAAGACGGCCACAGCTGCTAAAATTTATTAGCGCTGTATTAAACATTCTAATAAATAAACCTAACTGATATGGTCTCTCAGTAGAACCTCACCTTTGGCATCAGGCTGACCTGTAGCTGTTGAGATAAAAACTAATGCCAGATTTCCAGTTACAAACTTGGCAGGCAGTTTTGATTGAGCTGAGAATAACAAGCTACAAGAGCCGTCTTTATTAATTCTTTAAATAATCACAGGTTTTGCTCTAGCACGGACAGTAAGCGGTGCTTTGCTCCAGATGGAGTCATTTGGGGGAAGAGGAAATATATTAGCAATCTGACCCCTGGGCTGCTCGTGGTGTCTCAGAAGTGACACCTATGTCTAATTTAACTGAGCTTTTAGATTCTTTGCAGGGTGTCCTATCTCTCTTTATTTGATTTTGCCATTGATTTAATTCAAAATGGGATTTTGAAACCTAGCTGTATATAAGAATCTGCAAGAGAATATAAACACACCATTTGTTTTGGGGTGGGGTGGAGTTCAGCGCATTGGTGAAGGGTGAGCGAAGGGCTCAAATATCTGGGATAAGGCCCAGAAAGCCTTCATGTCTGGGTCCTTTGTTTTCAGAGCCTCCAAGAAACTCTAAATCTTACCTTTAGAATAAATCCTATCTAATTTCAGGCTCAGAATTGTTTTCTTGCGAAAGAATGTTGTGGTAAGTATGAATATTGGCGTGGAAGAATAGTAAATGCACAGGACAAGAAATTTCACTATGCAGCTGGTGTGACAGCATTAATTTTAGGCAGGTTGCAAGTATGTCACTAAAGGTGTAAATGGTGCATTACATGAAAAGATGAAGGAAATGTCCCTGCTCTGAGGGCAATCTGCCCCCGACTGCAGTGGAACAAATCATCAAGTCCACGGTTTGGTGGAGATGCTTCACTTACCTGTCAGTATTTTGATGTTCTCAGTGGCAAGCCTTAGCTATTTGTAATCAGATTTGGATTTGCTAGGGGGCATAACAACAGCCATCTTTATATATATGGAGGGATAAATATGTATATTTTATATATATATATGTATGTGTATATATATATGCCAATCCTTCAAAACTAACCATAACGAGCAAGCGAAGAAAACTTAGTGTATATAATAGCTCACTATCTCCCCCATTTTATGATACTGAGAGGTTGCTTTCTACAGCTGAGATCCCCAGAAAATAAGCATGTTGTGAATTGTACAGGTCCAGGTGGTCAAGAAACCCCAGGGCAAAATTACATTTGGGATTCTTGCTTCCAACTTGCTTACGCAAACTATATGATATTTGCAATCAACGGCTTTACAAGTTTCCTGCGAGTACTTGAAATGTTTTTGGCAGGAAGTAACAGTTTGAACATAAAGTTACTCTTCTGCAGCTGGTATATATACCAGATTGTGAGAATTATACATGAATACTTCATCCTGTTTCAGAAGGGGATAGGAGACTTTAAGCTGATCTCTGTTATAAATATTAATGTCTAATCCTAGCAATTCTAATTACAGCACAGCTAAAATCGTGGGGAAATGCATTAGGTAATGAAAGATAGTAATAATACAAATTGAGAGCAAATCGCATAACTAGAGATGATCGCTGTAAGCCAGTATATGCAACTACTAGTTTTCAGTGATAAAGGGATCACTAGCAGCAATGGATCTTCAAGGCATCACAGGGTTCTCTTATTCCTAATGCACAAAGTGCAAAAACCCTACAGGTATTTTACATCTTAAAAATACTCTTATCTGTTCATATCCTCATCTCAGCTGCAAAGATTTTCCTGAGTGAATTACATTATTAAAGGACATTCGTACCCCCTTCCAGCCCTTAAAGAAAAAGAAGGAAAAAATAATCAAAGAGAGCAGCAGTTCAGAAAAAAGGGGAAAAGGGCCTGGCTGATACAAACAGTAGCCCCACCTCAATGGGGAAATAACTTTCAATAATTACTGCACTAGACTGAATTACAGGGATTAGTCAGCTCAGTTGTGCAACTCACTGCAGTTACAGGAGGCTGCAGTTCTCACTTTTGCTGTGCAACTCCAGAGTAGTTTTAAAAGCAGAAGACACAAGGATTGATGAAAAATCTACATCACCCTTAAATTCCCACCCTGTCTTTTAGACCTATTGTCTTTGTAGACCACTTTCAGATGTCTAGTGGTATAAAAGCAGAATAACAAACCCATAGTCCACAAACCACTGTGGACAGAAAATCCTCCAGAGCTCCCTGGTTAGACACTGGTGAGCAAGGAGAGGAAAGAAGAATCAAGTTGCCTTCATGATTTGGTATGTTTAATATGGCAAAAAATGCAGGGAGCTCAGCTGGAGAGGCCAGTAACCAGCTTTCAGTGCTATTCTATCTTAAACCAGGTCATAATCTTCATTTTAAGGCATATGGATAACCAGAGTTAGACTGAATGATAACCTCAACTCTGAATTCCTTGTATGAGCACAAGGATTTAGCCTGAGTCCAAATACAGTGAAATGTTTCTCACTGATTTAAATGTAAGCTGGAAAATGCTGTAAAACTCCATTATATTGCAATGGGCATACACCTCAGTTCTTGCCTTTAACATTCAATGCCTGTGGAGTTCAAGTGAAAGCTGTAGAGGAATTTCCCCAATCAGTCTACCTGTACAGAGCAATTCCTATCCTGCTGCTTGCTGGAAGGAAGATATCAAAGAGCTATGAGTGGAAGAACATAAAATGAAAGAGAAAAGCAGGGTCTGCCCAATATGGGGTATGAGAAGGGTTGGCCAAAATTAGAGAAATAACACTTTCTGGTTAAAAGGATAAAAATCAAAACAAAACAAAACAAATCCCTTCCAACTATTTCAGGTGAAAGATTTTGTGAATTCTTATTGCCTGTTGTATTACTATTATTTTTTTAAGCTGAAATGAAACATTTCAATTTTTCATTGGCATTTTCAATTTGGACAGACACGCAAGACGAGGGCAACAAGTAGTACAGGAAAGGATGATAAGCCTGAAAAATAGCTCCATATATTTGCCTGCCAAAACAAGAAGTGGTGTTTGATGACCCAGAACCCTTTCCACTTTAACAGCCAGAGATAATAGAAAAAAGGAAAATGCAAGAAATCGCAGTGATTTTTTTCTGACCGCGTTCAATCAGAGGAAGGGATTGCAACACTGTAGGAAGAATGATTCCTGCAGAGCGAGCTAAGCCGGGCTTTAGTGGGCCATGCCAGCTGCTCTGAGCAAAGTACCTGCTGCATTATGGAACTCCCATGGTCAAAGCTCCTCCAAGAAATGCCCAAATTACTACTCGTTTCCCAATAAGGGATCTGTGAGCTGTACCTACAGCAGTGATTTCAGCTGAAACTCAGCCAGGCTGGCAGGCAGATTTGGTTCTTCATCTTGCAGGTGAGAACATCTTACCAAAGTCCTGAACAAAAACTCCCTGTTTTTTTATTTCTAATTGTTTCAGTGTTGATGAGAACTCCCACACAGGCAGTATCTTTGCTTTGAAAACATTAAGGTAATAAATTCAAATGGCATCTTGAAAATAAATTTGTTTCTATTTGCAATAGTATGTCATTGATAATACAACAACAACATTAAAATATTCTTAAATTATTCCACTTATGGAATATCTTAAAGAGAATAGCCTTGCATATTTGATCTTAATTTGAGATGAAAGCATGTAATATTAAAGTATTGTCATTTTTACATGAAGTATCAAATAAAATAATAGAGGTGCTGAGTCCTATTCTTCACAATTGCTGGAACCCTATTAAAATAGCTGCCTCCAGCGGTACCCAAAGACAACCACATGTTGTCTATCCTTAAAGCAGTAACATTAATAAATAATAAAATAAATACTGAAAATACAGCCTACCTAAAAATAACCTCGCTAAGTCTTAAGCCCAGCAGAATTAAGTAGACCCTCAGGAAGAGTTAGGAGAAGTCTACATCAGATGAGGAAACACACCGGCCATTGCCTGTCTGAGGTTGAAATACAGACTCTGAGGACTTCCAGGTGCTCTTTTCTTCTCAGGAGACCATCTCTCCCAGTTTTTGTTTCCATTCTCCATGCTAGTTGAGTTCTGTAGTTCTCCCGAAAAGGGCTTCAAGCCACTGAACCAAGTTGTCAGGAATGCACAACCTATGGTAAATAAAACAGTGGGATGTATTTATTCAGAGCTTACTTAGATGACTTTAAAAATCATTTTAGAAATTGTCTATTTATTTAAAATACATTAACAGTCATTTTAGGGCTTTACAATTTTATGATACTCTTCTGTTTAGTATGAATATTGATGCATCATCCAAGACTCTCCTACAATTTTATAATACAGGTATTAATATAGACTTGCTGTCATACAGACCAACCTAGTGTTTATTGACTGTTAAATGGTTAAGTGAATTATAATTTGATTTTCTTCGCAGAGCTTGTTGGAACACATCAATAAATGAGGCTCTTGCAAACTGATTCACATTTCAACTGTTCTATTGGGACAGTTAATGCTGTAACAGCCATTTATCATGTAAATCCAGATCAGTGACATCACGCTCATCTGAAATAGCATGTTTTTCCTCTGATTTATGATGCTCTCTGGTTTTATATCTGAGTGTAATTCTTCCAAAGGGACAGCGAGTGCTCTCACGTGCATTCACATCTACTTTTTTAACACTGAAGAATTCACAAATAGGGCCCCTTTAAGAGCTGAAGCCACACACACCCACCAAAATCATTAGAAAAAAATAATCCTAGAAAAATCAGATTTAATTACTTCTAATGCTCACAGAATTCTTCTGCTTTTCTAAAATCGGCACAGTGCTCATGGTTGCTGCTCCATTCCCTTCCATGACTGCTGCTCCATCCCCTCCCATGGCTGCTGCTCCATCCCCTCCCATGGCTGCTGCTCCATCCCCTTCCATGGCTGCTGCTCCATCCCCTCCCATGGTTGCTGCTCCATCCCCTCCCATGGCTGCTGCTCCATCCCTTCCCATGGCTGCTCCTCCATCCCCTTCCATGGCTGCTGCTCCATCCCCTTCCATGGCTGCTGCTCCATCCCCTTCCATGGCTGCTGCTCCATCCCCTTCCATGGCTGTTCCTCCATCCCCTTCCATGGCTGCTGCTCCATCCCCTTCCCTGGCTGCTGCTCCATCCCCTCCCATGGCTGCTCCTCCATCCCCTCCCATGGCTGCTCCTCCATCCCCTCCCATGGCTGCTCCTCCATCCCCTCCCATGGCTGCTGCTCCATCCCCTTCCATGGCTGCTGCTCCATCCCCTTCCATGGCTGCTGCTCCATCCCCTTCCACGGCTGCTGCTCCATCCCCTCCCATGGCTGCTGCTCCATCCCCTTCCATGGCTGCTCCTCCATCCCCTCCCATGGCTGCTGCAGCCAGTTCTGCAGCTGCACTCAGGTCCGTGCAGCAGCTCGGGTTTAACCAAACATTGTGCTCTGCTGCATAAATAAATCCGGAGGGAGGAGAAAACCCACCATCAGAATATCTTCAGTATCTCTTGTTCTTACTTCTCTTGATCCTGTGGCCAGCTGCTGTGAACACGGGAGGACAGGACCTGGCTTATCATGTCAGCCATGACAGCAACGAGACTGGGCTGCCCTGCTGCTTTGCAGAAGGTACCTAAATCCTGCAGCAGCTTCCTACAACACGAGGAACACTGTGTTCAGACACGTACCACCCATTTCCTATTTTATTCACTAGAAGCTTGCACCGTTGAGCATATTTTCCATTTACCCTCGAGATTACCACTGCAGACCCAAAGGGATTCAGAGATCTTTGCCCATACCTAGGACCGCAGAAACTGCGGTGCTGTTATTTCTTGGGCTTTACATGGCATTGTCACATTGCGCAGGTGACAGTGATGCTTCCCTCAGCCTTTGCTCCAAATTCTGTCCCTAGGAGGTAGATTGGCGTTCGAGTGCTGTACTGGTGCGCACATACAAAGCAAGTGAAATGAATTGGTAAGATCTTTTCTGATAAGATCATTATGTTCCCTTCATTGTCCTTTTGCCCTTTCACTTCTTTTTCCCCGCTAAGCAAACAATCTCCGACATCTCGTGCTGCTTGTTATAACAAGCCCTTTTCTGCTGATGCTCTTTTCTTCTGCTCAGATGAATGTTAGAAGCCTTCAAGAAAATACCACCGTTAGATGGCTGCAGCCATCTGCTTCTTATGGGGTGATACGACTGTATCTATGGCTTCTTATGGGGTCATACAGCTGTAGCCTGACCTCAGGGGAATATTTGGAATTAATTCAGGATACAGCCATGGCAATCTCTGTGAAGGAGTCTTAGAAACAACTAACGCTGCACAGAAAAATTGGCCCAGAATTTGTGTTCCAGTTTCTACATAAATAAAAGCAAGTCACAGGGAAAGTATCTAGTGTGCTGTTTATCTAAGCTGTGCTCTGGAACAGGATAGGAAAAGCACGTGTTTTCAGCCATTGGCAATTTTCTACAAATTATAACATTTATTTACACATTCAGGGAAACTTGTGTAAATGCCTTAGTTGCTGCATAACCGCAGCCCCAGCTTGCTCAGTTCTGGTCTGCAAAGGAGGCAAAGACATTCTAATTTCATGCCATTTTACAAGCCACACGTGAAGCCGTTTGCAATTTAGCTGGTGAGTTTTCACCATGTATAATTAAGAGTCGATATTGCAGGATCCAAAGGGAAACATGAAGCCTCTGGAGAGACACCAAGGGTATCTCTAGAGGAAAGGGGTAAATCGTGAAGCCAGGGCCCTGACGTACCCGCTGCGGGAGTTCCAGCTCTGCAGGGCTCTCTGTGGCCCCACAATATTGTCCACTTGGCCTTTCATCTTCTGATTAAACATAGGGAATACACTCCTACTGTCGCTTTTACTTGTAGTTTCACAGGGATGTCAGGATCATATACAGCAGAGACAACATTATTTCTCATATTACAAGCAAGGGCGCCAGGCCGCCCTGCGTACTGTAAGGCTGCAGCTGGCTGAATGGGACTTGGCCGTGAACCATTTGATTAATTACTTTATAAACAGTTACTGTATTTTTTGGTAAACAGTCAAATGAAAAAAAAAAGAGCAACATTCTGTTGTAACATGTCCAGCTGTCCACAACTTTACAGTTCAACAGAGGAATTTTGTTTCCTTCTATTTTGGATATACTAACCCGACTCAAGATCGCCAGCATCCTCCTGACAGCATCTATGCTGCCTCTTTTCCACTTTTACGTGGGGATCTTCTCATTTCACATAAATATGGAAATTAATCCCCCAAACTAGCAAGTTTCACTCTCTGCTCTATAAAGGGAGACAAGTTTGCATCCAGTAGTGCAGATGTAGCTATTGTGTTAGCGCGAGTAAGTGTAAGTCTTGCTTGAGCTGCTCTGACTTTACTCTTGAATCATCTCCGCAATACACATGTAAATCTAATTAAAGTCCCAAGAAGTTAATAAATACACCCTGTCAGGAGTTACTGGCCAAGCTTGCCCAAAGCTCTATCCAAAGGGGTGAGCAGGTCCCACTGCAGAGAAAGGCGCTAATTCAGTGTTAACAGCGGCAGAGCTGGAACGTAATATAACTTTTCAAATGATGGGATTGGAAGATGATATAACTTTTCGAAAGGCGGGAAAGCAGCAAAAAAATTCTTGATACATCTCAGAGGATGCTTGTTAATGCTCAGAGAAAGCCAGGAATGAAGAATACATTAATTTGAAAGCTATTATGAACAACTTTTTGGGGTTTTAATTGCTTAATTCTCTCAAATTTGAGAGAAAGACAGCTTAGGTAGACCCTGCATTTATAGGGAGCCTGGTGGCTAGGTCAAGCCTGCCTTTTGTAGATAACAAAGCGTAGATATGAAGAAAGCAAAAGCAAGAATTTCTGCTCATTTACTTCTACAGTTATAAATACATATTTGTAAAAAAACCTGCAACCAAGCTAAGAAAAAAACAACCAAACAACCCCCACGAAAATGAAATATTGGAATTTCTGAGCCAAAGCTATTTTCCTAAGTGGGCAATCTTTTGCACATCCAGAGCCTTAGGAGGCATTTTCAGGCAAGCCCTGCCCAAAACAGACCGTGCATGTTCTCCCAACTTCCCAAGGTTTCATTCCTCCCAACCCTCCACCCCAGGCACCTTTTATCTTTTCTGGATGGGAAGGAGAAGTAGGTGTCTGTCCAAAGTCCCTACAGGGTACAACTACTTCTAAATCTTTAATTCACCTCACAACAAATTTAAATTTCTTCCCTTTTCCAGCAAACACTGGCCATCGATGTCTCCAAATGTCTGGCTCCAGTCACTGCTGGAGTTACAGCTCTGACATATGTGATTTTTGACAAATATAGGGATTATACGAACTGCCAAACATCTGCTGAGCTTGGGAAAAAAAATACATAAAATCTCTCCCCTAAGGCTTCTGCCATTCATCGTGCCTTTGCTAATTACAGCAATAAACTGCAACCAAACTCTGAAGGACATGTCAATTCTAGCAGGCATAGAGATGTTTATTTAGAGTTGGGATGTTAAATATGTACTTAGACATCAACTGAAAACTCTGTCCTGACTTTCAGAGTTCCGCGGTGAAATGCTCAGTCCATCTGGCAAATCTGGGCGGGCATTGAGGTTAAACACGGATTGAGGTTTTGTGTCTTTAAATAGCTGCATTTGAAAACCTGGCTGTTCTGCTTCGGATTCAAATAGACACGGTCTTACCATCAACCACCCTCCTTTGGCACCCCTATGGATAGAGCCAGGGTTTGGTTTTCAAATAATATAAATGGATAAGAGGTTTCCTGAGAGAATTTTTAAAGTAATAGCAACTACATAACTGCGCCAATGCGATCCACAAATTTGAATCCTGAGATCCAAAAGACATTGACCATTTAATATACAAAATGAAGCTTTTTCAGATTAGAAAATTTGGTTAATGATAATTGAAATTTGACGTTATTAGTGTCAACTAATATTTTTTCCGAAATAATAAAACAAGTCCTGTTTGAAAAGATCTGCATTCTGCCTTTCCATACAAAACATGGGGGTCCTGCAGTAGAAGTGAATCTGATTGATGTGAAAGATGTTGAGCTAATTGCCCATTTCAGAGCGAAATCCAGAAATAAATGTGCAATCCATACAAGATGAAGAATTTCTGGTGCATAACGATACACCAGATTTGGAAAGACTAAAAAAACAAACAGGAGAAAGGGATATTTTTTTTAATCCAATGCTTTTTAAGTTAACACAGTGCTGTAGCCTGGGGCAGTCACATAGGGAATTTCCTAATTGGGAAAGCCTGAAGGAGAAATTAAACTTTGAACTGCATCTATTTAAAGTGTTTCTATCTCATGAATAAAGAACAGCGTAACCCTCCTAAAGCGGATGGAGCGAATAATCCGATCCTGCAGTCTCAGTGACCTTCCTATGTCAGCCCATCCTGGGTTAGATTTTCTTCCTATTGTACGGTCTCTTCTTTAAGCAAAGTCCCAGTGTTTTGAAATAATGTATTTTCCTCAAATACAGTGATTTAATCACTACCTGTTACACCATGTTTTTCCTCTAGGTAAGCCCAGGAAATATCGGTTTATCCATAGAAGCCTGTTTTTGCATGTCTGGTAACACAAGGCCGGTGCAGGTGGTCAAGGCAGAGGTTGGCGGCTCTGAAAGCTGGTTCTTCAATCTGTATTTACCCACCTTAACATGAGGGACCCGATGGTTTCTGGCTGCAAAGGCAGCTGCGGGTACTCGGTGGTTTCCAGCAGCACTTCTTTGGTTGGGTGCCTGACGGTCATTGTCGGGAGCGGATCACTAAAGGTGCTGATGGCTCTTGGCTCTGAAATCCTGACCTCTGCCATTGACTTTGCTGATGTAATGATGCTAATGCGTCTTGTAAATCTAAATGCAGGCGTGCTCCAGGATATATAGCGCTCTTGTGCTTTTTTTGCCCGCCTTTTATTTTTGAATTAAAGGGACCAGCTGAGAAGCACCTTGTTCCTGTGACACTGATGTGCTCCAACCCCCTGCCCAGTCTCTCATTCAGCAAACATGCGTTTTGAGTAACGGCATGAACTACACGGCATACAGAACATGCAAAGTGAACAGTGTGTTGGAATAGCACCTTTCGTTTAGTAGCTACGAGGCAGATCATGGCCAGGTCTGAAGCACACGTGTCCCAACCACGCAAATCGTGCAAATCCACGTTCAACCATTCAACCTTCCCAGTTCCCCGGCAATGTCCCAGCAATCGCTGGGGATTAGCACACACAGAACTGCATTTTCGGAGGGATTTGCATGTATGGAAGGCAGCAAATTTGGGCCTAGATCCTGTTTATATTTTGAGAAAAATATTTCGCATGTTTACTTATTGGACTAGTAGCTAAAAAAGCAAGATTTATTTATTGGCTTTGTCCTTAACAGAATGCATCTTGCCTTTTACAGTTTGTTTAGAGATATTTTTTTTTAGTAATTTCCCTCTCTTCTGTAGCTATAATTTACCACTAGAAGACACTATTTTTGTATTTACAGCTGCAATATATTACAAAGAGTAAATAAGTCTTCACTACGAACACACAGGCATAGCTTTTATTCCTGAGCTACCTCAGAAATTCAATATGGATAGAACAGTTGGAAAAAAAAGGTAATTTTGGGTGCACAGAACACTTTGTGAAGGCTAAAGGCACAACATACTTGTTACTAAGTAGAAAGCATTATTTCATATTGCATAAAAAGGAAACACTTTATCACATGGCCATCTCTACCCTGTGGTAAGGCTGGCCCGTCTGGTCTAATGACAACACAAGGATGAGCATCAGTAATAGGAATCGCTCTTCTTGAGCTAAAACAGACCCAAAGCTCACAGAAATTAAATGCCATTGATGATCTGCAGACCTGATAAGGAAAATATTTTCTCCCCATTAGCACATTTCAAATAAAAATCACAGAATCACAGAATGTCAGGGATTGGAAGGGACCTGGAAAGCTTATCCAGTGCAATCCCCCCATGGAGCAGGAACACCCAGATGAGGTTACACAGGAAGGTGTCCAGGTGGGTTGGAATGTCTGCAGAGAAGGAGACTCCACAACCTCCCTGGGCAGCCTGGGCCAGGCTCTGCCACCCTCACCGGGAACAAGTTTCTTCTCAAATTTAAGTGGAACCTCCTGTGTTCCAGTTTGCACCCATTGCCCCTTGTCCTATCATTGGTTGTCACCGAGAAGAGCCTGGCTCCATCCTCCTGACACTGCCCCTTTCCATATTGATCCCCATGAATGAGTCCCCCCTCAGTCTCCTCTTGTCCAGCTCCAGAGCCCCAGCTCCCTCAGCCTTTCCTCACACGGGAGATGCTCCACTCCCTTCAGCATCTTGGTGGCTGCGCTGGACTCTCTCCAGCAGTTCCCTGTCCTGCTGGAACTGAGGGGCCACAACTGGACACAATATTCCAGGTGTGGTCTCCCCAGGGCAGAGTAGAGGAGAGACACTTTCATTTGTCAAAAGCAATGACAAAAGGCAATGAAAATGCAGTATATCTTCTAAATCAGCAAATTTTTGCCCCACAAAGGTTGCAGTTCATCTGACACATCACATGCTGTTAAAATTATGCAAAAGGAAAACTTGCCAGCAGTAGCAATGCAGCTGGTGTCCTGGAAGGTCTGTTGGGTACTTACTTAGAACTAAGGAACACAAATGGCTTTTGTGATGACGTTTATTATCATGTTGCCATCGCTGGACACCATCCTGCATTGCTAAGTGCTGCCTCTGACCTCTGCGATCCATGGTGCTCTTTGCCTGACTCAGGCTTGAAGAGATTATGTTAACAGATGACCTTAACGAACTTCTAAAAGACAGCACTGTCGGCCAACTAATTATCATCGAACCGCAGAATCCCAGGTTGGTAGAGAGCACAAGGATCATCTGGTCCAACCTTTCTTGGCACAAGCCCGTTCTAGACAAGCTGGCCCAGCACACCTGAATCTTAAAGTGTCCAATGTTGCAGAACCCACCACTTCCCTGGGAAGATGATTCCAATGGCTGATTGTTCTCACTGGGAAAAACTTCCCTCGTGTCCAATCGGAATCACCCCAGGAGCCACTTGTACCCATCGCCCCTTGTCTTCCTTTCCTCCAGGCTCAACCAGCCCGGGTGTCTCAGCCTTTCCTCCCATGGCAGCTGCCCAGTCCCTGGATCATCTTTGTGGCCCTTCTCTGGCCCCTCTCCAGCCTGTCCACAGCTGGTTTGTGCAGCAGGGACCAAAAGTGAGCACAGGATTCCAGGTGTGGCCTGGCCAGCACTGAGCAGAGCAGGGTGATGACTTTGTCTCTGCTGGCGATGCCCTTGGTGATGTGGCCCAACGTCCTGTTCTCCTCCTTTGCCGCAGCAGCAGCCACTGATCACTCAGATGGAGCTTGTCGTCCCACCGTGCCCTCAAGTTCCTCCCCACCGAGCTGCTCCCCAGCTGGGTACAACCCAGCCTGTGCTGCACTCTGGATTATGTTTTCCCAGGTGCAACACCTTGCACTTGTCTTTGTTGAACTTCGTAAGGTTCATGCCAGCCCACTCTTCACCACTCAGTGTGGTGCCATTGGCAGACTTCAGCAGGGTACGCTTGATCCCACCATCCACATCACTTACAAAGATATTAAACTAATCCTAAGTAGGACCCACCTTCAGCTGGGTGCTGCAGTGTGTGGCTCCTATCTCTTGCAGAGGATGGCTCTAGCTGTCCCCACCGCCGGGCACACCAGATTTAACCCCCCTGTAAAGCCAGGGAGGTGACAGCTTTGGATCTGAGAAATCTGGTGAGGGGTCATTACCACCAACTCTGTTGGGCTATTTGCTTTCCTGTCCCAGCACTATGCATGGACATTTCCTCATGGAGGTATTTGCACAGTGTGCTCTGGAGCTGGTAGGACCCACACTTCTCCAAATACCAGGAACCTCCTTTTTTCCTTTGGAAAATGCTGCATGCCCAGTGTATAAAAGAACACCACCCCCCAAAAAACCCCACCAGCAACAAAAACACCTCATCTAAACACTTTACAAGGATGTGGAAGAGTTTCCCGCCCTGATGATTGCCCACACACAAAGCATGGTAACTTACACCTTTTTCCACTTAATTTATTGAAAGGAGAGCCAGCTCATCCTAGAACTGAGCGTCCCATGGATCACCTTGCACTTACACATTCATTTGCCCTCGTCCTCAGGTTGGGAAACACCTGGCTTGGATGGCCTAATTCTCCCAGCACCAAGATAAGCACAAGAAATATTTATAACTCCCCTGAGCGTGAAGAACAGTTTGTATAACTTGCTCCAGGCTCAGAGCCTGACTCAGCCACAGAACCAGGATTAAGTTGTAGGAGTTTCCCGCTCCCAGGTCCATGGGCAGCTTACCAGCCTGCGCGTCGCCAGGACCGCCGGCTCATGCCGCGCTGCAGAATGGTGAACCGCAGCTTTCCGTGCTGCTATGATTCACCTAATCTTTTCAGATTTATTAGGCACAACAGATCAGTAACATAAACTTTACAGAGATTTTTCATTTGTTAAGCAATCAGTTCCCATCTCTAACGTTTCACCGAAAGTGTGCTCAGCTTTCTGGTTTGAGCATGCAACAGACTGCTTAAGTTTCATACCCTGTGTTTTTAGCACCTCTCAGGGCTACAAGCTGTTAAATAGCAAAGCACACAGAGAATCAAGCCCTCTCTTTCCTCATGGAACAAAGAAAAACCTCAGCATCAGCAGACAGAAGAGCTTTTTGTAGATGTCCATGTAAGCCACAGGTCTGACTTAGGTGACTTTGACCCAGCATATCCACACAGCTCTCCAGCCCTGACATGGCAAAGATTCATATTTCCATTTCAGAACTGATTTAATGGGAATTGGTCCAATAATTTGGATCTATGTGCTGACAACAATCTATCTACAGAAAGAATTTAGACCGATAAAGTACAGCTCAATATCTGCTTTTCTTCCAAACTTATTTGCAATGCTTCTCGCAGGTTTTGATTAATTGCCACAAGTACATGTATGGAATAATTTATTCTCACATTTACTAATTAGCTTTGGTCCCAATACACACCAGAATCTGATTCCTTGTGTCTTGCTCAGCTGTTACTCTGGTTTATTCCTTGATGCTGGTATGTGAAGATGAAGATGCATTTCCTCTTGTGCATGTGTGCTACAACACTAACATCACCCCAGCCTAACCCACCGGCAGCTCTGAAACACGGCATTCATGGCATGATAACCTCTCAGCATTTACTGTGAAGTCCAATAAAGCTTACCTTAGCACCTGAACAGCTAAAACTGCTCCAGACTGGATGGGAGTGCTTAAGACTCCTGTGGACAGAGACACTTTATCACATTAGAATTACCGGTTTCAACTCAAAAGGAAACTTGTGCAATGTGAGAAAACACTCAGTACCGTGCGGTGGCAGAGCTGATGCAGAGGGCTATGTAGATGTCTATCAGCAGTCTTGTAAAAAAGCGTGTGAATAATTGGTACCTTTTTCCTCCTCGATGCTCTGCCCAAACCCTGCTGCTCTGGGATGCTCTGGCACCACCCAGCTGGGCTCATCCATAGGAATACACAAGGAAACCTCTGCCCCTAAAGAACAGCGGTTCCTCTTAACCCCTCCAAAAATTCCATAAAAGACAAAGGCTCTTGCGTGAGTGCTGCTGTATCACAATGTCCTGTCATTGCCATCCACTACTTGGGTTGCCGTATTTATAGACCAGGTGGAACAAGAAAAGGATTTTGATTTACAACCCACATAATTTTCCCTGTTTGTAGCAAACATGGCCAAACCAGTACAAGCAGTTTATCTCCAGGGTGTTCAGAAGTCTCTTGCCCAACAGCTTCAAATACTTGGCTCTGTCTTCTATATGAAAAATGAGCAGTTCAGGCAACCCTTAAAAATAAATACCTATAGGACTTGGGGGAATAATAGGTTCCTGATTCCAAGGGGAAAACAACAAAGGAAAAAAGAAGAAAATACTCAGTACACATTCCCAATGCAGACAAGTTTTACAACCAGTATTTCACACCATGTTCCCAGTATTCTCCAGTGACTGAGAAGGAACAGTATAACGAAGAAACCCTCAGCCAGGCAGTTTCTGTAAGAATCTGGCCACATGTCTTTTTAAAAAGACTGACATATATCCTATTTGCTTTTGATGGGACGATGAGGATGAGATGCTCTACAATTATCATGTGTATCTCGATCTCCACGGATAGCTAACAGCTGCAGGGAATTACACACCGCCCTGTACCTGCTGGAAGTTTATCCCTTTTCTATCCTGTTATTAACCATTCTCCTTTTCGAACTTGCAGCATCTCCTACTCCAGCCACCAAAATGGAAGAAAATGCCAACACCAGCTTCGAAGAAGATTTTGAAGGACAAGCGACACACACAGGCAAGAAAACTAACTGCTTTTCTTTTTTTTTTTTTTTCCTAAAAATAAGGTAAATTGTCCCTGTTCACTGGGGAAGCTCAGAATTCAAGTCGATCCAATTGGTTTGACAACAAACTTGCACAGAAACATCGACTCCAAAGCCAATGAGAACGGGTTTTGGAGTGACACTCCTCATGGAAGGGCAGGTGACACCAAACTGACCTTTGAGCCAATCTCCTTACACCCGAAGCAAATGGCAAATGCAGAAAACAGCTGAAGAAGCCACCAACAGCAGTGGCCCATGGCAGGTCTTGTTGGTTTATTGCTTCAGTCACAAACAACAGCCTTTGTCCTTCCAGGGATAAGAGAAGAAAACAAAACAGCAACAAAAACCACACTTGCACGCTAGAATTAGGTTATAAACTTTCACTATAAAGGTTGAATTATTTTTTCCTTCTTACAGAAGGAACATTCAGTGCTAAAAGTGAACTTATAAATCCTTTTGGCAAACACAGCATAGCATTTAAAAGCCTTAAAAGCATCCTTGCTCAGAATCACAACTCTTTTTAACCCAGCACTCAATCACCATGGTTTTTGTGAGTATTGACATTGCATTCAGCTCTACAGACGGGCATCACTTCATCCCACCCCACCAACAGGTAATGACACGGCAATCATTCCCTCCCTCTGCTCCGATGGCTTCGTTTGCTTTGGGCTATAATAAATGTAGCTCTTGTAATAACTCCTCCTGGCGTTCTTTCCCAACCAGCCTCACTGCTCTTGACTAACATTATTATATACATCTATTTTTCTAAGGACCCAAATGTAGGGCACTACATCAACACCTAGGCTTCCAAATAGTTGTAGATATCAGGCTGTTGTACGGTTATTGTTACGCCAAGAGGTTCAGGCTAATTCTTGCTTTGGAATCTTGTTTACAAAAGATCAGGTCACCTTCCCTTTCCAGCGAGGGGTGTGGTGCCTTTAGCCACCTCTTTAAGATGTTGAAATTTGATACAAAACAGAGTGTTGGCAACTGGCAACACCATATCTCTCTCACGGCAGGGAGAATTGCTTACTTAGCCTTTTCTATAGAGAAATGCAAATATACTCCTACGGAACACCAGCTTTGGCCAATATGTCAGTTTTTACAGGTTTTGATATCTCCATCCTCGTTAACTACTCATGTAATTCCCCAAAATCTTTGTAGTAGATCCTGACAGGAACTAGACCATCAAAGTAACCCAGGTTAGGAAAAAGTTATTTCTTTTGGATGCTAAAGTAACACACTGGTCCCAAAGCACCAAAGAACAGAACCTTCTTAAGACAACTTGTTGCTGCAGCCAGTTTCTCATCTAACTTCATGTCTTTTAGGGCCCAAAGGTGTGATCAATGACTGGAGGAAGTTTAAACTAGAAAGCGAAGACAGAGACTCCCTATCCTTGAGCAAGAAAGAAATTCTTAGACAAATGTCTTCACCACACAGATCTTTCAGTAAAGAGGATAAAGACACCAGAGAGAGATTCTGCCGCAAGGTAAGAGAAGAAAAGCAAAATAAATAAAACTTGATTCTATATAAAACATACTGATTGTAAGGCAGAAAATCCTCCATTTGCCAGATTCAATTTCTTCGCAACTTAGCAGAGCTCACACAATACAGACAGAACAAATGCATGCCTGACCATCTATCCAGCCCTATCTCAAGCAAAGTCTAACTTCACTAAAATAAGCAGTGTATTTCACAACGTATCACACAACATAGTTTGATCTTTCTTCCTCCCTTCCCTGCCTCAGTGCTCTATCCTTGGTTAAGGCAATGGAAAAATGTTAACACGTTTAAAAACCTACTAGTCAGGGTAGAGCTCTGAGCCTGAACGTTGCTCATTACTACTTACCAGTTCTGAAAGTGGGGGACCCAACCCCCCTCCAAAAAACCACAGGAATTAAACTTTGACCCCGCTACAGTCCCTGGCACAATTCCCACCAACTCTAGAAGACCTGGAAGTTTTTGCCAAAATGTGGCAACTGTCTTTAATACCATCAAGTTGACATGCAAGTGTTGAGACGGGATCTTCACCCGTCTCCCAAAGAGACCTTCCAGTGTCACTGTGGGAAGCGATGGCTTTTCTGGCTAAGCTTTCCACGCCACGTTCTTTAGACAACAACTTAGTCTCTTCCTGTCTCAGCACCGACACATTACCACTTATTAATACAACATTCTCTCAATATTCACAGATGAGCATGCAGGAGTATGAATTAATTCACGATGAGCAAGAAGATGAAAGTTGCCTACAAAAATACCGCAAACGCTGCATGCAGGATATGCACCAGAGGCTGAGTTTTGGGCCAAAATACGGTTATCTGTGTGAGCTGCAGAACGGGGAACAGTTCCTGGAAGCCATCGAGAAAGAACATAAAACCACCACTGTCATCGTCCACATTTATGAAGACGGCATCAAGGGCTGCGATGCTCTCAACAACAGCTTGGCCTGCCTGGCGGCCGAGTACGCCACCGTCAAGTTCTGCAAGATCAAGGCCTCTGACACGGGGGCTGGCGACCGCTTCTCCAGCGACGTGCTGCCCACTCTCCTCGTCTACAAGGGTGGGGAGCTCCTGAGCAATTTCATCAGCGTTTCTGAACAATTCAATGAGGAGTTCTTTGCTGGGGATGTGGAGTCTTTCCTAAACGAGTATGGGCTGCTACCTGAAAGGGAGCTTCCAGCGCTGGATAACGGCAACGCAGAGGAGCAAGATGTTGAATAGCTAGAGCGCCGTAGTCCTCGCTGTCTCCCTTCCCTCTTCAGTGTGGTGTAAATCAATCTCAGTAACACCCGCCTCATTTAGAGAAGGCTGCCTTTGCTAACTTATTTGTAAGATACACGTATGTATACATTGCTTAACTGCTAGTATGTGAATTTTATTTAAAACATATACGACTGGCAATCCTGTACATAATTATTGCTATGCCAGCTGCAAGTAATAAGAACAGGAGACAATACTGGTGGTGTTTAAAAAAGCAAGGAAAAATAAAAAATGAGGGCAAATGTGTGTCTCCATTAAGCACAAGGAGAACTGAATTCCAACAGGAACAGGATGGATCCGTCCCTCTGTATGCACAAAAAGCCATCTCCACGCTCCGGAGTTACGGCCAGTCCTGGCTCTGCAGATTCACATCTACTGGGTTCAGTAGGAACAAGATTTCATCTGGCGCTTTTAAGGACAAACAAACAGCCCGATGTCCTTGCATTCCTAAATGGCTTAGGTACCTAGGACATTATTTTATGCTTCTGCATTTAACTTTCAGTATTCATGAAAATACGGATGTTAGCTCAGCGCTTTGGTAAGTTTGCCATCCAAACAGCTAGCACAGACACATTATCAGCTAATTGTTGCTCCATATTTTGAACAGTGATTTTTAAAACGTCTGGGAGTTACTGAGGAAGTATATTGTGCTTATGTAATTTCTCTGAATAAAGCTTAACAGCTCTCAAAACCTGCCATTAGAAGTGTGAGATACCTTGGTAATATTTAATCTTAAAAACATCTGGAATATTAGTAAACACTCATTAGACGTTTACTAAACTCAAAGTGTTGAGTTTTGCTAAAGGGATGCTGCTGGGAAGTACGATTTAACAATCTGTTTGAGAAGATGACACAGGGTAAACTCACTTTAAAACCTCCTTTCTCTGTAGGTGTAAAAAAATCCCCATCCTCCACTTCTGATACCAGAAAGAAACCTTAGAAACATTTCAATGATTTCTTTTGCACGCTGGCAAAGCTGGAAGTTAAATCTTACTCTGAGGGTAGAAATATCTGTATCTTACTCTGACTACAGCGACAGATATGTGCTAACTGCACACAATTTTGCTGATAATATTTGAGATTATCAAAATGTTAATCATTTTCAGTACTGATGTGACTCATTGGTTTTTGATTTGATAGTTTCATGTTTCGCTGGCTTTGGTGGGAGCTTTCAGTCCGGCATCAGGTCAGCGTCCCAGCACAGAACTGTCACCCCGCGAAACTGCGCGTGGATCAGTGAGAATCCAGAACTGAGCAGCTTCTAAGTACTTTTTGTCTTTCACTTTTCACACATGGAAAATTCACGGGGGTAGCTGAAATATACAGTATTTTCAAACAGGTCTGCACAACAAAACAACTCAAAAAGACTCGGGAAATATAACCCCACAAAGCTGAAGGAGCCATGAGACACCCTGTCAAATACAAGGATTTAAGCCCAACTTATGCCTTGCTTTAAATGATGGTCAAAAAACATACATCTCTTTTGTTTGTCTCAAAATGCTCCTGAATTTCTACTTTTCAGATAGTTTTGTCATGGATTAATAATCTAATAGAGCACTGGAAACTTCACCTCCATGTACGTGTGGTGGGTGCACCCACCCTGATACAGACCAGGGCTTCCAATGTGGCAGCCGCTGCCTCATTTGTGCCCCTCACACTCCGCTGTGGCAGGCAGCATGTCCACCCTTTGATGGGGTCCCCACCACCATGGGGAAAAATTTAAAGCAATATAACAAGGGCAAGTGTAGAGTCTCGTATCTGGGCAGGAACAACCCCAGGTTCCAGTGTAAGTTGGGGAATGACCTATTAGAGAGCAGCGTAGGGGAAATGGACCTGGGGGTCCTGGGGACAGCAGGGTGACCATGAGCCAGCACTGGGCCCTTGTGGCCAGGAAGCCAATGGTACCTGGGGTGGGTTAGAAGGGGATGGTCAGTAGGTCAGAGAGGTTCTCCTGCCCCTCTGCTCTGCCCTGGGGAGACCACACCTGGAATATTGTGTCCAGTTGTGGCCCCTCAGTTCCAGCAGGACAGGGAACTGCTGCAGAGAGTCCAGCGCAGCCACCAAGATGCTGAAGGGAGTGGAGCATCTCCCGTGTGAGGAAAGGCTGAGGGAGCTGGGGCTCTGGAGCTGGACAAGAGGAGACTGAGGGGGGACTCATTCATGTTTACAGATAGATAAAGGGGGAGTGTCAGGAGGATGGAGCCAGGCTCTTCTCGGTGACAGCCAGTGACAGGACAAGGGGCAATGGGTGCAAACTGGAACACAGGAGGTTCCACTTAAATGAGAGAAGAAACTTCTTCATGGTGAGGGTGGCACAGCCTGGCCCAGGCTGCCCAGGGGGTTGTGGAGTCTCCTTCTCTGCAGACATTCCAACCCGCCTGGACGCCTTCCTGTGTAACCTCATCTGGGTGTTCCTGCTCCATGGGGGGATTGCACTGGATGAGCTTTCCAGGGCCCTTCCAATCCCTGACATTCTGGGATTCTGTGGTGTCCACCCTTTGATGCGGTCCTGACCATGACATCTACCCTTTGATAGGGTCCCCAGCACCACGTCCCCCCAGTGAGGTGACCCCAGTCACAGCCACCTCTCAGGCAGGGCAGCAGTGAGAGGCAGGACCCCTCACTCACCTGTCCCCAGTGAGGGATTATTTATCCTGATTTATCCTTGAGAGAGGCCTCGCCCCTTCAGGCAAGCGATTATTTCTCCTGGGTGCCCCTGAGAGAGTTTCCTGCCTTGTGTATTTGGGCTTTGGATCATTATTCTGTGTGTTAACCTGCAGCAGTAATACCCCAACTGGTACAGCGAACGTGTAGAGGATTAAAGGTGACCAGAAATGTTGCCTGGTTTTGGGCTACCCCTCTGATTCTCAGCGGTTTCTGTCGCTTGGTTTCGGTTTTGCCGTGAAATTAAGTTCGTCTGGGCAAATCCTTTGTCTGGATGAGTTTCAGTTTACCTCTGTGACAGCACACCGGGCAACACGAATGAGGTTCCTCCTCTTAACAATGCACAATCTTTTTCGGTCTGTAAAACAATTAATTCTTTTATTCCACTAAGAATTCAAACAGCATCGTTCTGTGCTGTACATTTCTGAATGCAAGAGTGTCATAAGGAATAAAGCTTTTCCCCCCCGAGCAGTTCTTTTTGCCCTTACACAAGCATTGTATTTACCCTTCACATAAAATCATCTTAATCTTAACATTTCTTTTGCATCAGTAGTTAACTCTTTGTAAAGCCGCCATTTGCAGATATACCTAACGCTATGAAAATGCCGTGATCTTATAACAGGTTATGGAGAAGATAATGAATTCTCGCACAAAAATAACCAGCTCCTTGAGTAGCGGGACAATATTTGTCTTGGATTTTCTTTATGTTATTTATGTTTTAAAGAAGAGGCATGAAAAAATTCTGTTCCTCTACACACCAGAAAATCACCACATAGCTGGTGGGAATTTGAACATTCTCGAGAACTTTCCCTCTTGCTCAAACTCGGTTCCAAAGTGATTAGGTTGCACATCAGCAGCTTGATCACATAAGCATCACTTCTCTGAGAAACCAGGCTGGAAGCAAATAAATCCTAACAAACAATAAGCACCACAGAAACTACATTTATAACTAGTTGTGAGAAATGAGCTGACACTCCAATTTAAGAGACAGATTAAACATGTTTAAGCAGGATTTCCTTCCACCTGTAATTTAAAAAACAAAAATCAAAGAAAAAGCAAACACACGTGTGATGTCGAGCCTCAACAGAAGCTCGTGACTAATGCAGTTGCAAATAAGGTCTGATTGCAGCAGTCATTCGTATTTCTGCAGAGAAAAAAAACCCCTTAAACACAAAAAGCAAGACTTGACTCAAGCATCGTGAAGATTCTCAAATAACAAACAAGTACATAAATAAAATAATAAATGTGTTATTAAGCAGATGGGAGCAGCCTTCCCGCTGCCCTCGGCTATGGTCACTCTTCCTTTAGACTCAGAGACCCTGAGTGTCCTCAAATATTCTGGCGCAGGCAAAAATGGGAAAGGAAACTGATTATCAGCGGTGTCACTGCTGCTCAAACTAAGCAGCTCTAGTAGATGCGTGTCTGTGACTGCGTGCCGAGCGCTGCCCCTCAGCTCTGAGGAGTTATACATCTCGTTGGACAAGATCACTGAGGCGTTTTAAAACTACATTTTAGAACGACATAGCACAGAAAATAAGGTTTCTGTGAAATTACTCCGTAAGATCAGTTTTAGAACTGCACTCTGAAGAACAGGATTTTCAGATGTGGAAGTCTCAACCGTTCCTATAGACTCTTTCGTATTAACAGTCATGGATATGAGTTACCAAAGCTCCATTTCAGGCACGAAGGAGTTTTCACAAACTGTAAGCTTCAGAAGATGACACAGGCAGCAGGAAAATTATATATCTACATGAAACCTGAGCACATGTTAAGCAGCAGTCAAGAAATAGACATTTTTCTCTTCCACATGCCTTTCTGTTTCTCTTAACTCATTTCCTTACATTATGAATGGCCAAGGGTAGAACCACAATGGGAAGGAAGACGACAATGAAATCCCCTCTTGGTTAGTTCTGTAATTCTTAGGCAAGCAAGAACCTGCTTCCTTCTACATCCACTGTTTCCTCACGGCAGGATGACTGGAAGGCTCAATCTGTAGATACAAGCCAAATTACTCATTTTTTTCTTTGGCAGGGTTAAATAATTTTCTTATTGCACAGATAGTTAAATGCAGCATCCTGTATTAGAGCAGAAACCTCACCCAAAGCAACTTTTCTTGGCCTTTTTCCAACCTCAAACCGGAGAATTAGACTCCACAGACCTTTGACAGTTAGTTATGGATTAATTTGACATTCTGTAGAGACACTGCAAAGAAAAAGATCGTTTGCTAAACATTGAATGAGCTTGCAGGGGGGAAGAGAAACAGCGTTCTTTGCTAATGGATCCATGGAATAAAACCTCCAAACAAGCTCTACTTTTTACACCACCAGTGCTAAATAAGATGATCTATTGGAAGAGCGTTTCATGACAACTTTACTCTCTGGTGTGAGGTATTTAGCATCTCAAATGTTACACTTCACTTCTATGGCTGAGTTTTGAGTAACAGGCAACTACAGAATAACCATTTTGTGTTTTACCTCCAAAAGCATCCATCACCATGGGGAAAAAAGAAAGACAGAGACAAAAAGAGACAAAAGACAAACTTCTTTCTTCTCATTACTCCCCTGCTCCTCCTTCTAATAGAGACCTTAGCAAAGCAATTTTTAAACCAACCATATCTGAAGCACATTATAGAATGCCCATGGATTCCACCCATTTGCCCAGAATGACGTGCACCGATGTCACACGCGGCAGCTGAAGGAGTCCCCTGAAAACAGACCCTCTGCTCCAACACCCCCTGCCCTGCTCCAGCAATACTGACACACAAGATCAACACTGTGTTCCAAAATACAGGTATCATACTACAAGCAGATCTTTTTTCCAAACAGACTACACAGATGAGGCAATAGTATTTAAGACATTGTTCTCATAGTTGCCTTTTGTTAAAAGTACGCTAGTACAACCTCGATTATGCTTTAGAGCTGAAGTGCTTATATTTGTTCTTAGTATTCCAGTGCCTTTATACAAAAAAGAAGTTTGCAGTGGAACTAAAATGCCCGATAATACAGAATCCTATTGTAGTTTAGATCCAAGTAAACATCATGTTTTATATACAAATGATCTTTTTTAAACTTATCAAAATTCCTCCCTCCTTCCACTCTCTTCGTGGCAAGCAAACAATAATGTTATTGCCTAAAGTACCCAGGAGAAAGCTCTGTTGGGCCCCGTTGAGCTTTCTTGGGCTCTTTCGGACTCTGATGGGCTCTGTAGGGCTCTTCCAGATCTTGCAAGGCTTTGTTGAGCCCTGTTGGGCTCTGTCAGGCTTCATAGGGTCCTGTTGGGCTCTATCATGCCCTGTCAGTCTTTGTCAAGCCCTGTCGGGCTTTGTCAAGTCCTAGGGAGCTCTGACAGGCCCTGTCAGGATTAGTTGGGCCCTGTTGGGTTCTGTTGAGACCTGGTGGGCATTATTGGGCTCTGTCGGGCCCTGTCAGCGACTGTCGGGCTTTGTTGGGCTCTATCATGCCTTGTCAGTCTTTCTTGAGTCTTGTCGGGTTCTGTCAGGACTTGTTGAGCCCTATTGGGCTTTATCGAGCTCTCTTGGCCTCTGTCGTGCTCTGTCAGGCTTTTTCGGTCCCTGTAGGGCTTTGTCGGGCTGTCGGTCTCTGTCGGTCCCTGTTGGGGACTGTCAGGCCTTGTCATGCTCTGTCAGGCTTTTTCAGTCCCTGTTGGGCCTTGTCGGGCTCTGTCAGGCTCTGTTGGGCCCTGTTGGCTTTTGTCAGGCTCTGTTGGGCTCTGTCATGCCTTGTCGGTCTTTGTTGGGCTCTGTCTGAATTTGTCAGGCTTTGTCGGGCTTATTCAGGCTCTGTTGGGCTCTGCTAGGCTCTGTCAGGCCTTACTGGGCTCGGTCAGGCTTTGTTGGACTCCGTCAGGCTTTGTCAGTCTTTGTTGAGCCCTGTCAGGCTCTGTTGGGCTTTGTCAAGTCCTATTGGGCTCTGTCAGGCCCTGCTGGGTTTTGTCGGGCCCTATCATGCCTTGTTGGTCTTTGTCGAGCCCTAATCGTAAAGTTATCATCTGTTTATAGTCTAAAAATCCTGATTAGCAACCATTTCTGACAACTTGCATCGATCTACAAGATAATCCACAAGGACTGCATAGAGGTAGCTCTTGCTGAAGTAGTTAATATTCCAACAGAATGATGACAGGAGTCAGAGCTGGACCAAGAAGTTCTCTGAGTTAACAGCAGCATATACACATCTCAAAATTTCTATGTATTTTATTGATTTCTGAATTCTCCATGTCTTGAAGTAAGGTATTTACATGCTGAATTGGTCTAGTCTTTAAATTACTAAAAACTATTTGTATACCTACTATTCTAGTTAAACAACATTACCTATGGTGAAATGTTGCATTCAATAGATCTAATTTTTCCCCAATTAACTTGAACGAGATGGGATTTCTCTTAGCAAAGGAACCCTTAAAGCAACAATTGTCTTAGCAGGTGACTCTGCCAGTCTTACCAATAGCCTGAAAAATACCAGTAGCAGCCTTTTGCATTAAAACAGCAAGTTAGAAGAAAATGAAGGTTTTACATTTGTTTAAGGGATTTTTCTAGAAAATTATACTATCATTCATTTATACAGAGTGACATGGTTATTTTCTTGTAAACTTGATTCAGTTTCTACAATACATGATATTGGAACTGCATGATTCTACTTGATACATTAAGTGCATGCTGGAACAAGGTACCTGAACCTATCATTACAATTTATATTGCACATCTAACTGGTGATATTTAGGCAACAATTCTTAATTACTAAGATATTAAACCCAGATGATTCCATCTCGTAACTGGCCAATACTTCCATGAAGCTCCAGTTCCTTGAGTTTAATCACTGAAGTAATTGAAGGAGAAGATCGATGCCAAGACTGCAACAGCAGCGGCGATGACCACACCTAAAATAACAAAGGCAATTCATTGGGTGAGTGGCACGGGCGCAGTTGGCAGCAGCCAGGGTGTGGAGGGCAGGGACGAGGTGAATGACAAGCAGAAGAAACAGCAAGAGCCACCTCAACAACCATGTACCACTGCTAAGCATAAAGTTAAAGCCATGAAGTCAGATCATGAAATTCTAAAAGCTCCATGTGACATTTGTCATCAGAGCAGGACCCTTCCAGCAATGCAGGTGACTACACACTTCTGCAGTGCCTTGGCCACGTCCTGGCCTACGAAACAACGCACTGACTCTGCACTACTGCTTAATTCTAGGAATCGGACTATGAAACAATATAAAAATTAAGCTTTAAGAAACAAAAGCTTTGAAGTTTTGTTCTTTTCTGTGTGGCGCTACATCTACTCCATAAGCCTTTTTGTAGCATAACAGTCATTTTTCTATTGATTAACATGCTTGCTACTGATGCAGTTAAGACGACATAAAAAAAAACCCCAAAGACCTCAGCGATGATTCAAGTGAAAACATTTTGACATCCACAGCAAACACATATTTACTGCTAGTACTCTAATCTTCCGGTTACCATGTCCTACTTCTAAGAATTAATAGAAAACAAAAGCTACTGTTTTGTTGGCTAAAATATAACTGTATTTTAATATGAAGAGACAGTGAAAGCTCACAGCAAAGAGCTGTACAAAGCACAGACAGATCTACGAGAGCTGGATGCAGAATATCATGGAGAAGCTGTAGCTGAAAGAAGAGTTCTGTGGCTGGAGTTCCCTGAATTATTGAGGCTGACAATTAGCACCCAAGCCCACGTGCATTTGTCAGCTTTGGGAGGAGATTACTGAGTCACCAGCCAATTTATGGGTGCCTACTTGACAAAGCCATTCAACTGTGTTATTTTTCAAGTGCAAAATTATAAAAGCGGTGAGTCTCCATGAAAGTAGTAAAGCCTACACGAGCCCTTTGTGCGGACTTGTAAGCGGAACGAATGCATATACTGGTTTTGTTCCCACAGCGGGTTGTGTTTTTTCCTTCCCCAGAAACACCCTGCCCCTACAACACTGAAATGAGGACTCATTTCAGTAAAACACTGCATTAATCTCACCATCTTCTTAATAATTCCGTGGAACAGTACTGAAAGGGTCCATTGAAGTTTCTGGATTGCCGTAACAAAACCAGGGAAATAACGTACCCATATTTTGTTGAAGTTTCAACAGCAACGTTGCTTTTGTCACTTGTTTCTGTTGTGTGTCATCCGCGTTGTCAGCAATGGGACAAATATCAACTGCACGGAAATCAAGTGAAGAAGTAAATACTAGGCGAAAAGCTAACAGTTGTGTTTTACAGTTGAATTAATGCAAAAGGCCAAGAACTTAATCTCAACTTTATAAGAAGTAAGTTTATGGTAGAAAAAATACAGTTTATCATAGTAGAAATAGTACAGTAGCACCAGTATAGCACCAAACTATTCTATATGGCTGGAAGGGTAAAAATAAAGAGAAAAAATACATTTGTGAATGAGTTCCTCTTCCAAAGCTCATTTTCCACACCCGGCTTCCAGAATAACATATCCAACCACCTTTAGGTAACTCGGGGAGAATTTGAGTGCTTTGAGAGGGAACCACCAAAACGAACCATTACCCACCTTCCAAGATCAAAGTTTGCCCTCTAAAGCCATTTGTCTGGAGCTCAGGTTACACACAAATCCATTGCCACTAAAAGAGTGAGCCCGGCATCATTTCCCTACCTAAGAGGCATAAAATGCTTTATTTCAAAGCACAGAAATTCCTTAAAAATCCATTTTCAGAGCAGACGCAGAGGACATGTGCCCCTTTGGAACAATTACTAAATCCTTAGACTATGCAGCCAGGCTGGGAGAGCGCATGACTCTGTTTCCAGTCTGATGGGATTCAAACCCATATCTAGTGCAGATTATCTTCTGGACCAACTGTTGCAGTGAGATCTGGATGTTTTCAGAAAGAACAGAATGGGCACAGTGAGATGAGAAATAAAGACTAACAGATTCTTCTTGTTCAGAACATGAAGAAGAAAACCCCCCAGGGGTACCAACTATCAAGTTTTAGCAGTCTATGGAATAAAACCACATCTCCCATCTCCAGAGGGGGGTTGTCAATCACCTATAAATTACAAATTATATAGCTGAGTAATACGGCACATCCGTTGTGTGATTCATATGAAAATGATTCATGGAAAAGTACTTTCTCTATCATAGCATTAGCTATGGGGGAAATGTATAATCTAGATGGGTGATTGTAAAGGTTGTTTCTGTCGCATGAGTCATGTGTGTGCTTGTCTTCAAAATCTCCTCCAGTCAAACTTGCCCAAGATGTTGTTACACACAAGCACTCTAACTGGACATTTAGGACCTGTCTCTAGCCATTTTTACCCCTGAACCTACTGACTTTGTATAGGATGTACTATCGCAGAGCAACTAATAACTGCTCGGTATGAAACTTAACAGGATAGCAAGACCTATAGATATGCAGATGCGTACACATGCATCCACTAAGCATAAACATTATTTTGAGATCTCTCTGCAACCTGCATATACACGTAAAACAAAAATAAGGGCACAACATTTCAATGCAAGGGGTGCTATTCTTGAAGAGAAACGACCACATATTTCTGAAGCCAACTGGTCCACAATGAAGCCGCAGTTTCATCGTTAGTTTTTCTATGCGAAGGAAAACGCATCGTCATCTGCCTAAAATATGAACAGAAATCTTCAACCGGAATAAATGAATTGTTAATTGTTGCAAGATACTTTTCCAAGTAAGTACATTAACTAGCACAGTAAGAGCACCACATTCTCTCCAAACTACTTAACAGAGCTTTCAACTCCCTAAAATAACGTATCTATTTTAGAGAAGCTGACCCCATTTCTTGGGTCACCTTTGAAGTCTAGACACAGCAGGTTTCTTTCTGCTTTAGTTTTCATGAGCAAGTAGGATAGTTTGCGCCCTCTAACTCGGTGTTTCTTCGCACCTTCATAAGAACCGCTGCACTTTTAGAAAAATGGCTTTGGAAGGTGCACATCAAGGCAGCAATGCTTGCTTGTTCCGGAAGGGAAAACACAAAAAAGAGGAAAAAAGAAACACCCTTGAGCTACTTAGGTACCAAAGGCATTTATGTCATTAAGGAAGACTTGCATTTGAAGTGGCTGTGGTATAAATCACACAAAGAGTTTTCAAAAGCAGATGCTTTCTAGTACCAATTATATGAATTATTAATTCATTAATTCTTCCATTTGCTAACAAAGATGGGGATGCGATTACCACTCCTGAGGTCCTATTTAAGTTTATCTACTCAGGGTATTTAACATACCACCCCCTGCACCAAGGAGGAGCAGGGATTTAGCAAAGCCAATCCTAAATGCAGAGCTTTCAATTGCTTGTATTAAAGCACTAATACCTTGAAAGCGCAGTGTCAGAGCTCCTTATATCTCTCAATCATAAATAGGGCAGTTTTTACTTTCTATTTTCCATGTAACAATTTTAAAGCATGACCTGATAGACCTCGCTGGAGAGTTGTACAAGGAATCAAGAGAGTAAAACTGTAGGAGATGGCAGCAGGGGCTGTACTAAGCACATAAAACTGACCTTCCCAAAACACCTTTATTTCGTATATTTTGACTCGAAGCTCCTTAAAAAGAAATCTTTTGGCAATACTGATTAGATAATCTTCTTCTCAAGTGCATATTTTAAAAAGCAACAGCAAAACCAAAACAGAGATTATTTGAAAAGCCTGTTCACGTTCTTGAATTGTAAACAGTTCTTTTTATCAGCAACTTCACTATGACGGGCATTTCCAGTCAATTCAAGGTCGGTGCCCAAGACCACAGGCATTTTAATACAAAAAAAATTCACTACAAACCAACTTTTATACCATTACTGAATTCTGACTGTTATTAATAGAGATAGCGCTAAGCTTTGAGAAACAACAAATGCTACCCAAATTGGAATGAAGCGTTGAAAAAGCTTTTACACAGGGGAAACCTCAAACTCTCATTGTGTCACAAAAACATGGTTACAGCAACGCTTCGACACCTCACACCAAAGCACCAATAAAAGTCAAATTGCAAAATCAATGCTTTTTCTCACAATGCAGAACACTTTTCTTACCCAGTTAACAGGTCTAATTTCTAAAACGGCCTTCCTGGCATTAATAAAAGTGTGTAAAGAACTGAAGATTTTAATAAGCCACAAGTTATTAATATGGTAACAATAATTCCCAGAATTGAAGAGCACTGTGTTGATAGCATTATTACCACCATCGCTATGAACAGAGCCCATTATACAGACAAACTTTATGGTGTTCATGGGAATAAGCAATAATAGCTTAAAGATTGTTAAAATTACGCTTATAACGCAAGAGAGATTTTTATTCGCTTTCCTGTTTTTCGTGATGGTCTTGAGCTGTGTACATCTGCTACTTTGAGATAATGAGCCAGATTCACTGCTAACAGGTTTAGTTAAAACCCAGGAAAACTAAATAATTTAGAAAGGCTTAAGAATTTGTGGTTAGCTCTGAAATTAAGAAACTCAAAAAACCCTCCAAGTAAACAAGTAGGTCAAGCAGAACATCAGTTCACCCTATGCACCAAGCTCATGGCTATGTTTCCCATTTTTTGGTCCCAAATTATCAACATCAAAGAGTCTCTCTTATCTGAGAATTTCTTTTTAAAATTTTCAGTTATAAAACTGCAACCTGTAGCTCATATTCACATTGATGGGAGAAAAAAGGGAAGAAAAGAAATCTCTTAGTAAGATCATAGGAAGCATTGTTAGATGAATTTCAACTACAGATTTGACCCCTACATTGAAATCAAAGCCACGTGGGGAAAAAAATTAAAGACACAACAGGAAACAATTTAAACCGAAAATATTCAGAAAAAGAAAGTCAATAACTACATAAAAAAAAAAAATATCTCTATTAAAGGGAACATAACAGTCTTGTGATCAGATCAGAAACTTCTAAGATATTCAGTAGAAAAGGAAAAGCGCTCACAATTTTCTTTCCATTTCAAGTGAATCACAAAACTTCAGGTTTGGGCTCTGCATTTGCTACAGAAATCAAAACACTCCGAACAAAGAAAGATACTTGGTGTTTTTGAAAGACTCAGGTTCTAGCATGAGAACTTCCTGAAAGATGCATTAGACTATACACATGGTTTTTAATATTCAGTGAAAATTTGTAGATTTGAGAACAGCTGTCAACTTCTGATTTTGACTTAGAATAAGTAGTGCCAGAACTACTCAGCTCTTAAACCAGCAACATTGAACTACTGAAGAAGTAACCAGAATATAAAGCTTTCTATGGCTTTTTTTACAGTTTATTTGCCAATATATATATCCTTAATTCCGGTGCAGAGTAACGTACGTAAACCTTGTTCAACTGAACCGTAGTTCACGAGCTGCAACCATACTTGCACAGAAAGAGCAAAATATTTGAGAAAAGAGAAAAAAAAATCTGTTAAAAGTCAAATACAAATCCACCAAGAGCCTTTACCACTTTTCACAAATATATTTAAACTGTTATTAGATTGATATAAACCCTTAGAGCCTGATATGAAGGAAGCCAACTTGAAGCATATTCACATGTGGATGGAAGTGTTCTGTGCCATCGGTCACCATTTTTGGCTCTCAGATCCCATATTTACCTGTGCTCATCTCCTCTGCCACGTGGATATCTTCAGCCTGCACAGCTTGATCCAACATCTCAACAAAACGTTCCTGAATTTCTCCAGCGGCCTCATCACCAAACTTATAATCGCTGAGCATCACGCTGGATCCAGCCACGGGGACAAACAGTCTTTGAGGTAAGACATGATATTGCCTTTTAAAGTCTAAAGGAAAAAGGGGGAAAAATTATCATCCAAATAAAAGCCTTGACAGTTACGATAAGATTCTTTATTCATCTCTGACCATAAGATAAAGATATTGCAAAAGAACTGCTCAAGGTTTCCACGTAAAAGTCTTGGTTTTGGGTTTAGCTGTTACTGTTTTATGCAAGTTTTGGCTGCTATCATACTGATTTATGTTCTTATGTTAGTCTCTCCAGAAATACCCAAGAGAGCTCCAAAACAGCCCATAAAGTGCTAAACAGCCCTTTTTTTCAGGTTCAGAATGACTAGCAAAAGAACACTGGGAGAGACTGCAGATAAGAGCATCCACAGAACAGCGCATGATTTCAACACCACAAACATTTGGCCATCAAGCCACAAAGTACGGGTGCCACCTAAAGAGGAAGCTGAAAACTGCATGCGATTGAAAAGTTCAAATCCTGCAGGTTGAAGTTGGCTAACGCCAAAATGAACCATGTTCTCCTAAAGCAAATGGTAATTCTGAACATGAATCATTTTTCCTTACATAATCCACCCGTTTCCATTTCTTTTCTATTTTTCCTAAAATCACTATCAAATATAATATCTTTTAAAAGGCTTTCCCTTCTTTAAGATCGTCAAACTGATTATTTTGACTGCTTTAAAAAACTCCAAACAACACAACAACATGTAGATAACTTGATACCATTGCACCAACTCAAGTTTAAAGAATCACCCAGTATGAGCTGGGAGATTTGGTCTCATCATGTACCCCATTAGGTTTTAATATAATCATGCTAAGTTTTATTTTCATTAGATCAATTAGCACGGTGTTCTGGCCACTGCACAGTGCTCTGTTGAAGTCAAGCTAATGCAATCCCACAGTTATTCACCTTGCCTAAATAAGATCTACTTCTTTAAAAAGGAGGACAGGGGTTTTCAACTACAGTATTTTTAAAAACTGCAAAATTTCTCATCGGTGAGAAAGAAGCTGAAATTGCATTTTGTGGTCAGGAGAACTGAATACAAACTTGGTATGAAAGCTGCGATGCCAAAGCACATATCTGGACTTGACAAAAAATCCTCAGGATTTTAAGAAAAACTCAAGGCTGCCAAACAGAAATTGTGTCATTTGCTCGTTATTCTCCTCTAACTTCACTACACTAGCAGAATTTTCTACAAGAAGCAAAATTCACTCGAAATGTTATTTATTTATGAATTCCTACTTTTTTTTTGAGGTCCTTCATTTATAATCAGATCTTCAAACAGTATTTCACACCGATCACTCAACGTGTTTATTATGTCTCTCTTCAAAGCCTGCAAGGACAAAGCAAAACCATCAGTAACCTAAAAGTCATTTGCAAAGCTTTTGACTAGTAAGAAACAACAAAAGTCGTCCCGCAGAGGTTTAACCCGCATTGAAATAGTTTTTCCCACAAAGTAAAAACTCTGAGGAGAATATTAAACAATCCAATAAAGAGAAGCTAACTTTAAAAGAATTAAAATCAAAACCAACAAAAATGAAAAGCTGAGGAAAATGTTAGTATTGTTAGAACTGTTTTTAACAGGAACGTTTAGAAGTTGTCAAACAAAAATAATCACAAGGCATTAACTCAATAAGGGGAACAAATGAATCTGTATTTTCCCTCCAAACATACAAAAATATAGTCTGTAACGTTTTCTTAATTTTGAGACAATTCTTCAAAGCTAATCAGTTTGACAATTTGTGCAAAGATTCACTGGAGAACAGCCTTAGCAACAGGAAACGTACCTTCTAGAAGTGAAAAAGGAACTGAATCCACCACACACACACAGTTTGTTTCTAAAACAATCCCTGTGTTCAAGGGCATGAACATTTTGACCTCAGTTTAGACTGGGGCAAAGAAAAAACAGTTTGACAAATTTCATGTATTTCAGAAAAATGTCTGTGATGAGCTAACGACCTTTTTACTACCTGAATGGCTTCTTTAACTTTTGGCTTGTTGTTATGTACGTAGGCTCTGCATTTCACAGCACCTTTGAGATTTATGGAACCGCTGCAGACCTGGACTGTAGCTGTTGATCTACAACTTGAACCCTGGGACTGAAAAATAAACAGGTTTCGGTTTTATCTTGTTACCAAGGCACTTGCAGCATGAGTAACAAAAACCAGAACTAGGAATTGATAGCATACCTTAAAATGTTTACTTATAACCTGTTTTCCCTCACGATTTATAACTCTGGTTTTGTGGGGTTTTTTTTAGGTTTGTTAGTTAAGACTGAAAATTTCTTTCCTTTTCCATTACAGAAAATGTATTTACTTTTGCGGACATTTCTTGTGATTTAAATATTTGTGTGTATAAGACTTCTAAAACTTTCCAGGCAAGCGGCTTGTGGCTAATATTAGTATCACAGTCTAGAAATCCTTTTAAGATTTTTTTTTTAAATGAAGTTTGTATGTCTACTATACAGCCAGCATAAGCTACCATATCCTGAGATTCATCCCACCAGTCAGTACTAAATTATAAATGTGGTGACGTTTAGAACTGTATTAAACTGTTGCCTAGAAATACTCACCCTAATTACCCAAACAATGAGTCTGTTGTGTGAAGGACTTTAAGACACTACCTGGAAACACGGGGAGGCTTAACTTCCACAAGAACTGCATAAACTGCAACTGAAATAAAAAGCTTTCCTTCCTCTGAGGCAATAAACCATTGGACTAATGTAACGACAAAAGATACTCATCAAGTCTTTAAAATGGCATTTTAGGCATTTATAAGTTTTGCTGAATGTAACTTTAGAGAAACCAGGAACTACTTGACAAAATAGGGCGGTCTGCGCTATGCAAGAAGCCGACAACACATCTGGACTCGTCTGGACTTTAGGACCTTGACTGGGGCACCTAATTCAGGGGTCAAGTCAGTATAACCTCTGGTAGAGAGGAAACTCCTGACATAGACCCAGCAGCTCCAGATTCAGATTTAGCTCACAGGATTTGTACTTGAATCCAAAACGAGTGACTGAGCTGCTCACAAGGTGTTCAAGTGCATGTCCACAGCTAACTGTGGTGACTCTGAACTTCCGAACAATGCAAAGCCACCTTCAAATCAGCGTACACAGGTACGCACAGGTATCCTCCTACCGCATGAATTAGTCTGTGGGATTTCATTTCTACAACCAGCTTTTAGAATTTTCCTTGCAGCTGGACTCTGAAATTCTGAGACAACGCGGTTATCACAGCACGAGAATTTCCAAATACACAGAATACATAGATCTGGCCACAGTTTCACAGTCAGAATCTGTGAGGGAATAAAAAGTCTTAGGACAAAGTAAGCTGGATTTCTAGACAATAATTCACAATGTTCTTTTATTTTTTATTATATTTTATAAGCTAACAGAGAGGTTATACTTTACAAACCACTAAATACTTACCAGCTGTGTCAGAACTTTGACATCAGAAAACTGAGTGCTGGATTGAATATTTCCTTTTGACTTTTTCTGAGGGGGGAAAAAGTTATGTGTCATGAAACAGGAAAAAAATCTCCCTGATTCAACATCTCCTCACTACCGTATAAAATGTGCCCTAGTTTATAGCTTTTAAGAGAGAAAATGGCCCATAGAAAATAGCTGTGAGAAGATAATTACAAAACTAAAAGGCGAGATGGATGCATCAGACAAACAATGTGTTTCCGCCCTTTGTTAAAAATATAGACACATGTAGGTCTTAAAAAGCTCATCACCTACATTCATACCTTACTCATGTTCTTTAATGACCAGACAGCGCATAGAAAAATTTTTAGTCAGACTTCCCATATAATTATTGTGTTCGCATTGCAGGAGGAAGAAGAGGCAACTTGCAGCAATGCAGATGGGAACACGAGCAGCCCTGCGTATTAGTTACCTACACAGGCCAATTAGATCAATAAATGCTGTACAGAAGATGTCTCCAGCGCTATCACACTGAAGGTTCTCACCACACAGCTATTAGAGTTCAATTCCTTCTTGTTCAGCACTCACCTGCCCTTCCAGTAGCTCTGTATCTTCATCTTTAACTTGTCCATTGATCAGAAAAACACTGTCTTCAATTTGTTTGGACCATCTATTTAATCCGTTCTTTAAAAAAAAAAAAAAGTGAAAACACAAAAATCTCATAAGAAAGAGGAAAGAGAATTTCACTAGAAGAATCAGACAGTATCATGCTGAAAATTATTACACATTTCAACAGTTACTCTGAGAGAGTTTTAACGTCTCTGAGAAACCCGTTTATATGTTTTTTCCGAAGCGAAATCTTACAGCCAACATGTTCAGAATATATCCATTAAGATGCAAGTATTTCAAAATATTTAAGTGCTACCCTAGGCATTTTATTTTTGAAAGTCAATTAATATCAAAAGCACCCTTTACCCCATCCTAATTGGATGTAAAGTTTCACTAGGTGAAGCAGAAGAGACTTTGGTTGGAACAACCACGACCATTGCAAAAGAATTTTGAGCAAAGGAAACTACCAACACTAAACACCGCAGAAGAAAAGTCTTTATCCACTTCTTATACTATTAATGTTTCATAGTAACTTCAAATAACATTTAAAAGAGGAAAAACTGCCAAACACACCTGCTGTTTAGTCCTACTCCTCAACTCGCATTATGCAAATCTTTCTCTGTAATTTAATTCTCAACAGAGGGAAGGGTGTGGGGACGGGGACCCCCTGCGCCACTGGCACAGCCAGCGAGTTACCTTGGTGTTCTTCTCCAAGTCGTGGTTGGGTGAAGTAGCAAGAAGTGGAATGTGAATATTGACGTTTACTGTGCAGCCCAAAGCCAACCAGGATGCAGACAGAGCGCTCTGGTATTTCCAATCTGCTGGTTTGGCTGAACTCTGAGAACAGAAAGAAGCAATAAAGCATCTATACAAAACACTGTATAGAGATTATTTTTTTAACATTGCTTGTTAAGCATTAAAAACTGTATATGACACACAGGATGACGAGCTCACCTTTGGGTCTTGCACATCATAGGTTCGGCAAACTACTCTTTGCTACTTAAAGAAAAAAATCCAGTGAGAAGCAAAAAAATCTCAAAATAAAACAACAACAAAACCTAACAGGAGCAATATGCAATTAACATTGTCCTTTACTTCTTTGTGAAGCCTCTTGTCGTCAACAACTGTGACCAATTTAGAATGAACCATTTCATTGCATGCTGAAGCAACATCGTTGGTCAAGAAACCAGTTTCTGGCATAGCGCTATTTGTAGTTACTTTTGCTTTCTCTGAGAGACTGCAAATAATAAGACGTAGACATGAACACCTCGTGAATACATTTAACTTTCCATTTAGCTATAGCTTTATTCAGCATGACTGTAGATAAGGGTAGCAGCAAACAATCATTGCAGCTTAAAGAACATTTTAAAAATAAGTACCAAGGCCTCATATTTGTTCTGAAACTGTTTTATTTTCAGGGAATACTGTCTTGATTATTTTTCATTAGTGTAAAAAAGTGGAAAAACATTTGCCTGTAAACTCCAACTATCATAGTGATACTGTCCCAGCTCTTTCAATATTAAGATCAATAGGTATCCACAGGGAGAACCACCAAGGCACCGATTTGCAGTTTATCCTCCTCTCTCTCACCTCTGTGAGGCAAAGCCTTGCTTTCTTCTCCGTGTATTATCTCGTTATCGACAGACCCAGCATTCTCCTGCAGCACTAGTACCGGTCACACACGCCTGCTACTTCTTCATCTCCACATCAGTATCAACGGTAACAGCAAGCTCAAGAAGCTATACGGTATTTTAGATCTTTTCATCAATTTATGCAAATCAAAACTGACTGGGGAAGGCATCATTTGATGCCACCACACACAAATCTAACCGAAAAAAAGATGGAAATTTTGCAAGGATAAGAGAGCCAATACTCTTACTCTTATCAGAAAACTCCATCATTTTGACTCAACTGACCTATGCCTAGCTGAACTCAACTTCCTCCTCATAATTTATGATTTATTCAGAAATAACTACAGAAACCATGCTCTCAACCAATAAACCTTGATCATAAAGGATACTTTTTAGTAGCAGAACAAATTTGAAGAGCTGCTCTGTCTGAGACCTCCTCCTCAGAGGGTTTCCAGAGCCTTCTTTTCATCAAGGACTTCTCCACTGAGAAGATTAGCTGAGGATGAAATAAGTATTACGGATTTTTCCACAAAAAGAATGCATTATTATTTCTGGAAAACAGTTTTGCACTAAAGTTCTAAGTCCGAGCAATTCCATAGTTAAGCATAAACAGGAAGTACACCTGCCATGTCACCAAAATGTCATGTTAAAAGAATATTCAACAAAGATTTGTAGGCTACTACTCCAAAGCCAACGTTGCTTGTGAAATCCTAACTCAGATTTCTTTTTAAACTTAACCAAGCAACACACATTCACATATTCAACCCATAGGCTTTTCCCCCTACAGAAATATTACTGCTTTATGGCCGTCAGTTGAGGATCCGGAAGGACAGCTGTGCAAAATAGCTACTAATTCAAAAACAAAACCAAATTTTAATTCAGGAATGACTTATCACCTGGACACAGCTCACCTTTTTTGTTGGCTACTAGATGCAGTTATCACAACTGAGATGCGGTTACGCTGCACTGTAAACATTGAATCTCGGACCTTACACTTCAAAACCTACTCATGTTTAAATCGCTGATCATTCTTACCTTACAAAAACGATAAAATGAACCTACATCTACAGAACAGAAACTAAATGTGGCACTAGATGCCCCAACACTGTAAAAAAAATGCATTTTAAGTCTATTGGACTGTAGCATGTTCTATGCAGTTTTTAAACATAACCACACACACCCTAGGTAAATACTCCTAGTTCTATAGAATATATTCATTTTAAAGGAATCAGAACTATAGATATTTCTCTATTGTAAACATCTCTATTCTGAACAACTCAGACAAAAAAACCCTAACATGCTAACACTACTAAAAACCGTGCCACAAGGATTTAGCTTAATATAACCTTTGACTATGTTTCCTTAAGCTACAATGTCCACTTCCAGTAAATCCAGCAAGATTTGCTATTGCAGTAACAAACACCACAAGGAACAGAAAGTTAGCAAATACAGGCTGCGGTACAGCCCCACAGGACAGTGATTTTCAGAGGTTTCAGTCTCAAAATCATATTTGCGCTTTTAGAAATAAAGCCAGAAAACAACCATATCTACTGAAGACAATGACAGAAAATTACTCAGCTACACACCTAGAAATATTCCTGGTTTGTCCACCAGGAAGGACACTTACCCTGCGCAGAGCATTTTGACTATCTTTTGACAGTTCTGGAGTTGCAATGATAAATACACCAAGAACTAATAAGCCTCCAGGAAGCATTCTAGAAACCTTCAAAATAGAAATGAACATGTATTAATAGGACTCAGAGATCTAGCAACCACATAACTTGATATATCAAAAATTTCTAATGAGACAAGTACGCGTTAAGAGCAGAAGTGAAATAATTAAGACTGTTTTTCACTTATAGGTCCCTCTGAAATGTAGAAACACAGCACCTCATGAATTTTCTCATTTCAGTCCTATGAAGTCATCTTAAAACTTGGAAAACAACAGAGATGTTTTGGTTTAAAACATCTGTGCCTATGAAGGTTGAGAAAAAGCTTCAGATTAAACAAGTGATGAGGTTTTCTAAGTCTTATTTCCTTTCTGTTTGTCCCATCCCCTCCATTAACTTGCCCTGCGGTACCTGACTGGCGTGTGTCGTTATCCACTCTTCATCAAGGGACGCCAGCTTTGCGGGACTGACGTTATCCTCCTTCTGCTCTTCCTTTGGAGGCGTTCGAACAGCCCGGATCACATAGTCTCTTTGCGGGGAACACTTTGAAAAGCATCAACATAAGTAAATACACCACGAAGTTGACATCTGAGAATATACTGTGTAATATAGCAACTGTAAGGTCTGCTTTACAGTAGGTATCATTAAGCTCTGCAGTAACCTGTTACAAAAATAATTCCCTCATGAATTTGCCTCTGCCTTAAAGCCTCATTTAGTGATAAGTTTTATCTTTACGATTTTATTTTCTGTGCGTCCTGTCTTCCACAGAATGATTTACGATGATGAAGGCCAAGAAGGTTTTCCCCTGTTAATGTGAAGCAATAAATTAGACTTCAAATATTTCACACTTACCTGCCCTATTAACAGGCCGGTGACATAAGGCTTCAATTTTGTGGTGAGGTCTGAAAGATACTGCCCAATAGCTTCCTCAACCAAGTACGTTCTACCCATTGCTGCAGGTTTAAGACTAAGTATCACAGTTTCAACCTACAAAACAAATAAAGTATAAAGGCAAATAAAGTATATATACTATGCTGGTTACCTGAAAGAAAGATCCTGAGGAGATTAATACTTTATCTTTCAAAGGTTAGTTGCTTTATGATCTGCAAGTCTGCTCGTTTAAATGAAAAACATAACTTTCTACACTAGAGGAAGGAGCACACGACTCTTATTAGAAAGAAAACTATTTTAAACACCTGCCACTGAAATTATATGGGAAGTCACGCACACAAACGCCAGGAAAAACGTCTCTCCAAGCAACAACTTCTTGCTGTATCATGATCCACCAGAGGCCTGAATGTAAAGTGTGCATTTTTGCAGACACACTCCTCTTGGAGAGGCTTGTGCTTAGACATGTCATGCACAATTTCAATTGCAATTCCTAAGGCATTAGAGCACAGCATGTGTGGACTATCCAAAGGGCCTTTACAGCTCCCATCAGCTGCATGGACCCAGGACACGGGGCCTGCCGCAGACAGAGATCCACGCAGACCGATTTGGAAAACGGATTCGTGCACCGAGGATTTCCACAGGAATTAACTATGGAAACGCCGCAGCCAAAGAGCACACGATGAGGAGGAGAACAGGCAATTTGAGTCCCCGCACAGGTGTGTGCCGGGCAGGGCTGGCGGAGCCGCGGCTCCGCGCCGGCGGGAGGAGGACAGGTGTCCCGCACCCCCCTCAGCACCGACAGCACCTCCGCTCCCGCCCGCTTCCCGCAGCGCTCCCCGCACTCGCCTGACGGCCGCGGCCACCGCCGGGTCCCGAACTCGGCACCGCCACCCCAGCTCCGCGCTGAGCCGGCCAATGGCGACGTCACCAACCCGCGCCGCTCGCGGCCCGGCTCAGCGCGATGACGCACAGCAACCCGCCACCGAGCGCGCGAAAAGTGCGCGCTGAGGGAGAGCTCGGCGCCAGAGCAGCCATGCTTAGAGTGGCGGTAAGCGGTAACTGCTCTTCCTGGATCCTCCAGGCGCGAAAGATGGCTCGGAAGGGAGTGAGGGTCGTGACGAGCTTCAATTCGAAGCCTTCAGGACTCCTGCCTCCAATTCAGCGGCTTCAACGCATCAACCAGCAACTCTCGCCTCACTCAACATGGCGGATAGAGTCGCCTTACCGGAAACGGAAGTGCTGGTGGGGGGGCTGCCTCCTTCATTCTGAACTTCGTTGATAACATTGAAAACTCCTTCTCTGCAGACATTTCAACCCGCCTGGACACCTTCCTGTGTAACCTCATCTGGGTGTTCCTGCTCCATGGGGGGATTGCACTGGCTGAGCTTTCCAGGTCCCTTCCAACCCCTGACAGTCTGTCATTCTGTGAAAACTACACTTCCCGTGATGCCGCGGGGCCCGGCCCGCCCGGCGCGTGCGCCGTGTGGCGAGTCGCCGCGGTAGGAGGCGGGGGGTGAGGTTGCCCAAGATGGCGGCCGTGCTGCAGCAGGTCCTGGAGCGGGCCGAGCTCGCCAAGCTGCCCAAGCCGGTGCAGGGCAAGCTGGAGCGCTTCCTGGCCGACCAGCAGACCGAGATCGACGGGCTCCGAGCCAGGCATGAGCGCTTCAAGGTGGACAGCGGTGAGTGTGGGGCGGTTTTGGCGGGGAGCGGGGCGGTGGGCCCGCCGGCGGGGGCTGAGGGAGGCGGCGCTGGGCCCGGCGGGGCCTGCGTGTCCTCGGAGCGGTTTTGGGGGCTGACCTGGGGGTGTGAGGGGGTGTGTGTGTGTTCTCCTCGTGGGGAGGGGTCTTTGGCTCGGGAGGGCCCTGTGGATGAGATCCGACTCTCACTTTCCCTACGTAAAAGAAGTTTCATTTAAAAATTTTAATTTCTTCATTTTTCGTTTACAAAGGACCGTTCAGGGTTAAAACTGCGTTCCAAACGGGCTTAAAGAACAACTTCTCGTCAGATTTTTTAACAAGCACTGATATGCTTTCAGTCTGCTTTGATCCTTGTCGTGGAAAAGAAATTGTGATTTGTTTACCCCGCTCTCAAGTAGCCTTAGGTTTATGCTTCTTCTGGTCCATATTAAAGACTGTAATCTTTCTGTAAAATGCTCCTGATAGAATCAGCGTTTTTATATTGGAAGTCACTCAATCACAGAAAAATAATACTGGTAGCAAACTGGGGTAGAAATGGGAGAAGAGTGGAGATGCACGTAGTCACTGGGCAGAGTTGTAAATACCAGTTAATTTATAGGTTAGGTGATACACTTCCTATGTAAGCTTTACTGCCGCCTTTCCTTCAACCTTTTTGTCTCTTTCATGATAGAAATCTGGTTAAAGTGAGTTCGTAAAGTGTTGTGTAAGTTGAGGTAACCCACAGATTTTAGCAGGTTTAGGTCCCTTCTGTTCACGTGTGGCTGGAGAGGCAGTACTATTTGATGTTGTAAGATGATAGGAAGCGTAAGATAAATAAAAATCCCTTAATACTTCCTTAGAAGTCCATTATGCCTGAGAGTAAGATTAATTTTGCTTTTACCAGGTGTTTTACAGTGAAGCTCTATGACACAGTTACTATCTCAGATGACCAAGATTTATATCTAATTATTTTTTTCGGTGCTATGGGGTATGCAGCGTAGAACACAAGAGTACACTTGAATAAGCATTCATTAAAAATTTTCTAAAGTCGATACCTAGGGTTATGTATATTTTATGTTATATGCATAGAAATACACTACAGGCAAAAGAAGTGTTAAGTTGGTGAGACCACACTGCATAATTGTGCTGATACAACATTCCTTGGCTATGTCCAAAACGTTAAAGAACTATGAAGTTTACTTTGCCTGTCATTTTATGGGTCCTTCCTGGAACCATATCACTTTCGATGCTAACAAAGTATTTTAGACAATATCATTTCAATGTGGAAATGCATCTTTTTGCTTTCAGAAAGACTTTTTCTTTAAATTCTACTGTGGTCTCATTATTTTTAGATTTTTTTTTTTTAATACTGTTAATAAAGATGTCCATTTATAAGGATCCTTGATAAAGATAAGAAAGAAAAAGAAATGTTTAGTAAGTGAAATTGAGAGAACGTTGTTATTTTGCAGAACAACAGTACTTCGAAGTAGAAAAGCGTCTGGCTCAAAGTCAGGAGAGACTTGTAAATGAGACACAAGAATGTCAAACTCTCCGCGAGGAGCTTAAAAAACTTCGTAAGTATAACTGCACATTCGCAAGGTTGGACAGGATATTGGTTCTTTAGTCCAATGTTATGGTGAAATGCCTTAAGTTTTAAACAGGAGTTGAAAATCCATCTATTAACTACACTTGTTGTATCTGCAAGTGGAGAGATGTTTTGCTTTCACATTTAGAGGGTGAATTCTGTTATGTTGTAGTGGGGATCCTTCACTACTATTTCTTCTCCAACAGATGAACAGTTGAAGTCACTGAATGAGAAAAATAAAGAACTTGAAGCTGCCCAGGACCGTAATACGGCCATCCAGGTACTGAGAGAACTTGAGGATAAGTTGAAAGACTTTGGTTGACCTATCTCATTGCAGCAATAAATTTCCAAACTGGACTCTATGAAATATCAGTACAAATAGGTACTGATGGACAAATTTACCGTACAGGAAAATTGCTTGAGTTTTTTCATTCAATCCTGACATGGCAACAAACTGAATTACAGGTGAACATACACCAGAGCAGCTACTTTATTTCAGCTTGGCTAGATTGTTTGATTCTAGCTGAAACCTGCTGTGATGTGACTTTAAGCTGAACCTCCAAAGTCAGACAAAAGCGTGAAGAAGAGCTGTGGTTTTTCCCCCATCTTTTCCCAGCCTCCAGCACAGTTTGCCTTGCCTTATGCTCATATGGATGAGTCACTTCAGCTGACTGATCCAGCAGAACCCTAATTTTGGAGCAGGAAGTGAAAACCTTATTATTGGATGGATTTGTTCACAATGAGAAGACGGATCTGATGGTTTCCCCTGAGTGGCTTCCCTGGGCCCGACTGAAGTGGTTGTCCTGACACCTTAGAAGGCAGAGGCAGAACTACAGCCTGGAAGTGATCCAAAACTATTGACTCTTACTTGATTTTGATACTGATTGTTTGCATATGTCAATTCCTTTGTTACTCTGTTACCTCTTTCATTTACCTGTGCAATTTTTTTCAGAGCCAGTTAAGCAGAGAAAAAGAAGAACTAGAAGCTGAAAAGAGAGATTTGGTTCGAACAAGCGAAAGGCGATCTCAGGAAGTTGAACATTTAAACGGTATAACCAAGAACTTATTAACAAAATACTTCACATGATTTTGCTGATTAAAAGGCATGCTTGAACATTGGAACGGGTATGGAGTATCCAGCTTGTATAGGCAGCACCAAGTAGTGGATTTGCAGGGAACAATGTTTAGAGAAGAGGAAACGAGGCAGGAAATTACATGCTAATTGCAGAAAAACACAGCAGTTTGATGCTTCGTTTTGTAGATATAAAAGCATACATTATATGTGTAGCTTATTGCACAATATACAATTACATACATTATATGTTGCCTGTTCTCATTCTTTACAACTTAATTAAACTGAGTAATTAAACCTGGTGTACATTTAGCCTTTTTTAACACTGATTTCCCTCCTCCAGAGGATGTTAAACGCTTAAATGAAAAGCTTACAGAAGCAAACACAGAAAAGGTGAAACTTCAGTTACAGCTGGATGAGCTTCAAACATCAGACGTTTCCATGAAGGTGAGCAGTACTTTATATGCATAGTATGTGTTAATGTTCTAATTAGTAGTTGTTTGCGTGTGACATAACAGTAATTTTGTCATTAGTGACTTTGAAAGTAGGTCGAGTGTACCTCTGTCATTTATAACAAATTATTTTATTATGAAATTGGTGGTTGTGGCTGAAACTAAGACATACATTTATAGAAGGCAAGGGGACGTCATGTTGAGCAAGCGTGTCCAAGCCTTATTGGTGGCTGCCTCTGCACACTAGGAAGGACTCCAGGTCCATGAAGGCAGGTAGAAAGGAGAAAAATAGTTGTTTGTGAACCTGCATCATTTCTCTGGGCAGAATAAACTCTATAAAGAGCTAGAAGAAAGGAGGAAAGGAGAAAGAAGGGGAGGAAAACTTTGATAACTTTAATTGATTTCTTTTAACTAGATACTAACGTAGTTAATGTTCCCACCTAATGTAAATTTTGAGGAAACTAACTCAAGTTTCAAGAGGTTCTTGTAGTTTGAGACTAGGAAGTTAATATTACCAACGTAATAAGGGACACAGCCTGTCATTTGGTGCTATTTAACAAATTGCAGTACATTTTTACAATTCCTACTCTGATCATTGTCCTTTGACTAGCTTCTTTGTTTTCTATGGAACCAGTACAATTACACTGCACAATTTTCTTTTTTAGTACCGTGAGAAGAGGTTGGAGCAAGAAAAAGAACTTCTACAGAATCAAAACACGTGGCTGAATGCTGAGTTGAAAGCCAAAACAGATGAACTTCTACACACTGCCAGGGAGAAAGGCAATGAAATCTTAGAGCTTAAATGTAACCTGGAGAACAAGAAGGAGGAGGTAGTGTAATTACTGAGTGCTTTTGCTATTTCTTATAAATTATACCTCCTGATTAACTATATTAAACAAAACAAAATACTTTAATAACTGCATTTGAAAAAATATGTTTTACAATTAATAAGGAGATGTTCTTTCTTTTAACATGTGATTTTTTTTTTTTTTGTTTAAGGATACGTATAGTTACCGTTACTTAGAATAGAAAAAGATTTAATTAAAAGCTAGAAATTTTAGAGTCACTGATAATAGCATTATACCATTATAGAGCTTCTTAAAATGTATGGGAATACAGTTCTAAATAAGAGGAAGGGGCAGAAGGACCTGACTTAACATTCTTTGCGGAGTGGGGTGGTGATATTTTTGTTTTCCTGCAACAAAATATGTGGCAGAATCCATAGTCATATTTTGAACATATTCAGCTTTAGTGAGTATCTGTTTGGGTCCCTGAGCAGCTTCTTCAACACCTGTGACAATTGGTCGGGTCGGAGCCAATACTTGGCTCCGGTGCAGCTTGGGGGTTTATTTGGTTATGCGTAATTGGAGCAATTAGGGGACTCTTGCTTTTTCATTTAGTTGAATGCACAGGAACAACCATTTATGCTCTTTCTGGAACTTTCAGGGGTTTTTTAAAGTAAAAAAAAAAAAAAAAAAAAAAGAAATGGCTGTTTTCCAAAATAAACTGGACTGAAAAGGCAAGTTTTATACATGGTGTTCTCATTTATTCTTTGAACAGGTTTCCAGAATGGAGGAACAGGTAAACAGTTTGAAACAGTCAAATGAAAATCTTCAGAAGCATGTGGAAGACCTTTTGAATAAATTGAAGGAGGTAAGAAGGCTTGAAGTCTTTGTGAAATAGCATTACATTTGCTTCTACAAAATGAAAAACGAAATGTGTGAAATAGAAACAATGGAATGCTCCCCCACCCTGTCTCTTCTTTAATTTACTAGGCAAAGGAACAGCAAGCTAGTATGGAGGAAAGATTCCACAATGAGCTGAATGCCCACATAAAATTATCCAATTTGTATAAGGTGAGTTTATTGATTCTGTTATAAGTGTATATTAGTATTACTTGGGCTGAATCTTAGCATGAAACAGTGCAGGCCGGTTTTGGGGTTTTTTTTCCCCACAATATATTGATGTGTGCAAGACTTAACTGCCATTGCAAAACCTTGGGAAACATCCAAAACATCATTTTCTTTGCTTCTGTCTTAGGCAGCATTTAAAACTTTACATTGCTTGGATCATTTTGTAGATTAAGCAAATCCGGCGTTAAAATAGTGTAAAATAGTGATTTTGATGCGCACCGTTTCGAGGCTTCATGTTGTATGAATGTGGTTATGTCTTACAATGCTGTATTGGGAGGTAAAGGTTTGTGTGGAAAATATGACTGTGCAAGAGATTTTTCTGAGGTTGGTTAGTAGAAGTTTGTTTCAAATAACACTGCAAGTGTTAGTGATCTGATTAAGGCACAGCTGAATGTCACATATTGTGTCAAATTAGCACCATCTCAACAAGTAAGTTTTTGTTTTGTTAGCTCAAAGAATGAAAACTATCCCGTAGCTTATTGACTAAGACAAAGTCAGCTAACAAGCACAACTCATTGCTGTGTAGTTTATGCATGTTATATCCACAGGTTATGAGCTCTCTTTCCTGAGTTTTCTCACATACCCACTTGATCATTCTACCATGCTCAATTGTGTGTTCTGCATTAATATTTTGATTAGATGTGAACAGATGTCCCTTTATTGAGCAGCAAGTCAACAGCTAATTTTTCTGAAGCATAATGCATTACTATTTGCCTTTTAATTTGGTTTTGTTTTGTTTTGTTTTAAACTCCTGTTCACTTATGCTTTTATCAGAGAATCATTGATTTGAAGGGGCTTAAAAGTTTGTCTTCTGCTTAACGTACTTGTAACTACTGATATATTTGTCTGACCTGATATTAAAAGTATTAAAATGGAACACCCTCCCGTGGGAGCCTATTCTAAGATTTTCTGATCAGCAGAAGTGGACTCAACTTTATTTCTGTTATCTCTAATGGACTTGCAGAATTGCTGAAGTATTATACCGCTTTGTACTTGCGAGATCTCTAACTGGAAGCAAATATACATAAATCATCGATATAAGATTCCCTAAAAATACTGAATTTTTCATAATGGTCACAATGGAATACTCAGAGTGAGACTTAATCCCAGAGGAAAGAGAATTGTCCAGTTTAGGTGACTCTTTTAGCATTTTACTCAACAAATGGAGCGTTCACAACTTGAGGTCAATTTGAGCTTTGTATAAAAATATAGTCATTATTGCTGCGCACTAAAAGGTGAAATAAAATGCTTTTCTTTAGAGTGCTGCTGATGACTCGGAGGCAAAGAGCAACGAGCTGACAGGAGCAGTGGAGGAGCTGCACAAGCTGCTGAAGGAAGCGGGCGAAGGTGAGTCAGGAGTGAGAAACCGTGACTGGGACAGAACTACCTGGATGCACTGAAAAATATGGATTAAACCTTTATGAAAGGAACTTCATTGGGCTTTTGGGGATGGTCGCTTTGCAAGAAAAACATTTACCTGACTAGTTGAATGTACTCGGAGGGTGTGTGGGAGGGAACTGTTTTCAGATATACCTGGAATTTTACTTTGGATTTTGACACGAGGATCTAATATTGCAAGATATGTCTTCATTTTAGTTTCTTCTTTTGGATTCCTTTTCACTGATAAACAGTTCATATTTTAGCCCTTTTCTTATCCAAGTTCATAGGCAACAGTTCATGCTTTGAGGTAGTCTTGCTACCTGCATGAGCTTCTGCAGATTGTATAAAGCTAAAATAAAATTTAAGGTGCATATGCAAATTTTGACCTTTTGAAATAAAAAAGAAAAAGAAAACCACAACACAGCAAACTGCTTATCTGATTGAATTTCAGCTAATAAAGCGACCCAGGAGCATCTGGCTGAGGTGGAAGAGGCAAAAGCTGGAATGGAAAAAGAACTGAGAGAGAAGATCAGTAAACTGGAGAAGGAGCTGGAGAATGCCAATGATTTACTGTCCGCTACAAAGCGCAAAGGTAGAGATGATGCTGGGAACTCAAACACAGTCTCAGTCTTTCTGTTGTCTTGTGTGAAAATACTATGCTTAATTTTTGTAGGAAGTGCTTTAATCTTAACTCATCTTTGGTCATTTTTAATAATTAACTGTAGAAGCTTTTTCATGTGTGTGTATATATGAAAATATATTTTTCCTCCATCAGAAAATGCATTTCTATGAAAATGTTTTTTGATGTTTTTTTGTTAATCTGACTTATTTTTTTCAAAGAAAAGGGAGAGGAAACCTTTCCTTGAGGCTGAATCATCATGCTTTTAATGGTTTTCTGGAGAGGGGAGTGGGGATGATAAACTGTTCTTGTTTTCCTCTTAAAAGAAAAAAGGGCAGCAGAAAACAAACCTCTGTCCTTAAATTTTTACTTAACATTAAATCTTGCTCAGTATTGACTGTTCTATCTTTTTTTGTTGAAAATAATAGTTTGTTTACTACACATAAGTAATTTCTAATGGAAAGAGAGAGCAGAGTAGGAAGGAACAGAGAGGCATGAAGTGTATTTGCTACGTCTGAAGTATATTTGCTATGTCTCTCTGTTAATTTAAAGACCATAAACAGCGCTCTGCCACTCCAAACCTCTGGCAGTTTGCTAGGAAATCTGATATAAGTTTTGTTCTAGCTATTTCAATTGCTTATGTTCAGAAATGATGTCGCTTTCAAGACTCTAATAGCAAAAGCTTTTCAACATTTCAGATTATCTCGGTCAGGGACATTGATAACGTATGACAGGGAATATTGTGCATAATACCAGTCACTTGCACATGTATGTGTATTACAAAGCACAAAGGTGTATGTATGTATGTAGACATTCTTAATAAAGAATATCTATGATGGGAATTATTGCAGCTTTTAATGGTGGTTGGTGGGATTATGTCCGCAGGAGCCATCCTGTCCGAGGAGGAGCTGGCAGCCATGTCCCCCACCGCTGCGGCCGTAGCCAAAGTGGTCAAGCCTGGGATGAAACTTACTGAGGTAAGTTCTCTTAACTCTTCCATTTCGAGGCTCTCGAAGTGCCAGCAGATACAGCGCTAATAATATAAGGGTGCAGACTTCATTCACGGTTTGGGATTTGATGTAACGCCTGGCTGGAGTCGATGAAATCTTTCAATGCGTTTGAGGGAGACTTTGCTAGCTGAGTTATTGGGATTTTTTTTCAAACGTACTTTACAGTTTTACTTTAGTAGATCAAAACATTTATATGGGCTTTAAGTTATTTTTCTAAATTTTTTTTTTTTTTTTAGCAAATAAACTTATTTTCTTTGTGTGTTTTTGGCAGGAGCTTTTTTTTGCTTATTTACAAAATTTTTTCATCTCCATTGCTTCGCATTTGGCCTATACTTGCAGAAAAAATAATCATATGTTGTACATATTCTAGGGTTTTTTTTACACTTCTATTTGTGCACTTTTTATTATCATTTTGTTTGTGATTGGTCTTTCTCTCCAGCCATTATTTTGTAACACTATTTTTGATATTCCTATTGTCTTAAGCTTGCCTAAGATTTGTCCCTTTTACATAGAATTATTTTATTGCACACAGTTGCTCTATAAAAGTTTGCAATTTTTAAATTATTAGAGATAACTGCTTTGTCTTGGTATGAGTCCTAAAGACACATTGTTTTGAAAGTCCAACTTGTTTCTCTGGATCAACTAGTTTAGAGTTGTATAAAATGATACTGCCATAAGTTATGAATTGTGTAATTACCAGTGGTTCTTTTTTAAGAGGTCTGTCCAGGTGTATCAAAACCAAAAAAATGTTTTGTTGCAGCTGTACAATGCGTATGTAGAAACTCAGGATCAGTTGCTTTTGGAAAAGCTGGAGAATAAGAGAATCAATAAATATTTGGACGAAATAGTGCAGGAAGTAGAAGCCAAAGCACCAATCTTGAAACGTCAGCGTGAAGAATTTGAGCGTTCCCAAAAAGCTGTTGCTAGTCTGTCTGTGAAGCTTGAACAAGCTATGAAGGTCAGTATAAAATAAAAGAGCACGTAAAATCATGGAAAAAATGGATTTTTAATTCCTTAATGCTAATGGTTATCAGTAAATGTATAAAATGTATCTTTTAGTCAACTTTTATTGTGGGAAAATATCCGTTGAACTTTCTAGCTTGTGATTTATTGGACAGGACAAATAATTTTACAAACAAAACATTTTTTCAGAATTTTTTATAGTGAAGGCTTAAATGTGGTGACTCACAATCTTTCATTTCCGAGAGAGAAAAATGCTTTGTAAACAGAGGTGCTCACTTCCCATTAGTTTTAATACATACGCTAACGTAGCATGAAAGAGGTTTTGATTCATAAATATGTGGAGTTTAACCTTTGGAGTGTAATTTTAAAGTAGTAAAATGTAGCTTGATTCACAAGACATTATCTGACTGGAAAGAAATGTGTTTGAGCTGAATTGCCATGTTTGTTAATATTTGTGTGCTTGCAGGAGATCCAGCGATTGCAGGAGGATGCCGATAAAGCCAATAAACACGCCTCTCTCCTTGAGAGAGAGAACCAGAGACTGGAAATACAAGTAAAAGATCTTTCACAACAGGTAGAACAAATGTTGCCATGGTTAAATGTGCTATTTGCAATTTATTTATTAATATGGTGCTGTATTTCTGAAGTTTATTTGGAAGCTGTGTTCAGTGACAGTCATGTAGACTTTAGTTCTCTTAAGAGCCTTAGTGATGTTAAAAGCTTCTCCTTAAGACAACATGGTATTTACATTTCTGCTTATAAAATTGGACTAAGTTTAGCTGAATAGAAGTGATGCTGCTTTAGGATAATATTGTTTGACATCTGGCATGGAAAAGTCGTAACTTCTTTGTTTGAAGTGTCCTGTGATCTGTTTGCAGAACTGAACATGGACTATCTACTTGTGATATTGATGTGGTTTCCTTTTGTCGAACTGTTTTTTTTTTTTCTGTAATGTAACTGTCTTACAAGGATTTATTGATTGTAGTAGTTTGTATATGGTAGGAGAAAATATTTAATTTCCAAGGACTTTATTTCTATTATACTGTTTTTCAGAGCAGAATTTTGAGTCTGTTTGCAAGTCTTACACTAGAATGTTCTCTTTCAGATTCGTGTGCTTTTAATGGAACTAGAGGAAGCCAGGGGCAACCATGTGATTCGCGATGAAGAAGTGAGCTCCGCTGACATCAGTAGCTCTTCTGAGGTGATATCTCAACACCTGGTCTCTTACAGAAATATTGAAGAACTTCAGCAGCAGAATCAGCGTCTCTTGGTCGCTCTTCGGGAGCTGGGAGAGGCTAGAGAAAAAGAGGAGCAAGAAACAACATCATCTAAGTGAGTGATGTGTAAACTGTTTCTACTAAGTATTAACAGGGATTTATTCGAACACTTTTCAGGTTTTTTGCTTCTGATTGGTAGTGGTTGTGTGCACGTATGTGCATTTGTAAGTGTGCATGCGCTCATGAGCAGCTATGTAATTCATAAAGGCGAACTGTTATTAAGCAACATTGTCTTCAGGGTTAGATTAAAATGGTTTTGTAGGTATACATCTTGTAATAGGTCCGGTCGTCAAAATCCGAAGTAAAAATAAATTTTAGTGAATGTGATTTCACAGAACAGCGCTGTTTATCAAAAAAGAAGTTTTCATTCCTGTTAGCTGAACAAAAAATGGAATGTGTGCATATCTAATTCACCAGCTGTAAAGCCCACAGAAAGTAATTCTGTATTAAAAGTTCTCAGCCTGATTCTCTGCTCAAGCTACTGGGTTGTGTCATCTTGGTTTGCCTCGCTCTTTCTTACTGAAAACAACTGTTGGTGGTTTCAGAATTTCGGAGCTTCAGAGTCAACTCGAGGAAGCTCACAACGAGCTGGAAAAGCTGCGTGAGTCGCGTCATCATCAGGTGCAGCTTGTTGAGTCTATAGTTCGTCAGCGTGATATGTTCCGCATATTGTTGGCACAGACCACAGGAGCCATCATCCCTTTGCAAGGTGAGCTTCACATTTCTGCACCGCTGAAAAGATATAAAATTGTCCTTTTGTTACGAGTTTTCAGTAATGGTGCTGTAATGGTACTGGTGACTTCTCTTAACCTGCTAGTCAGTTTTTACCCTTACTGGAAAACCTACAAATTTGGATTTAGACACATGATTTTATTTTTACAGTATAATAATTTGCTACATAATGACTGACATGTAGTGGTGACTTTGTGTGTTCTGGTAGCTTATTGTAGGTATAAAAAATGAGTTGCTCAGGATAGCCCAAGACTTGCCCAGCAATACAGTCTTAGTTTTAGCCACATTTCAGTGTGGTTATATGGTTTGCTTTGGCAAACATTCATTCAGTGGTTGCGTTTAAAATCCCTGTATCTTTTTTTAGCTTCAGGTACGTTGCCAGAGGAGATTTCTCTTATGTCTACTCCAAAGCGCCCAAGTTTACCTCAAGCCATGTCAACTCCTGCTCCAGTGTCAATGGCTGAGTCAGTGGAGGCTGTGGAGGCTAAGGCTGCACTTAAGCAGGTATATTTTTCAATAAGCACTGTAGAAAGCTATCATTACTTCTTTTTACACTTGTAAGCACTTTAATGCGTGTTCTTGGATGTAGTTGCAGGAAGTGTTTGAGAACTATAAAAAAGAAAAGGCAGAGAATGACAAGTTGCTGAATGAACAAAATGAAAAGCTTCAGGAGCAGGTCACAGACTTGAGGTCACAAAATGCAAAGATATCCACACAGCTGGAGTTTGCCTCCAAACGGTAAATCAACTATTTAATTTAATTGCCTAATGTTCTCTGTCAGGAGAATCTTGTTTGCTCAAGAAGAATTGCCAGTTAAACATTAATAGTGTCTATTCTGTTAAAGAACACAAAGGAAATGGTGGTATCAACAATATACCTTCTAGCTGAGCGAGCCACCTATGTGAAAACTGATGCCCAAGAACACAAAACATATAGCTGTGTATATACACCTCTTGCAATTAAACAGTTTAATGTGGCAAACATATCCTTTGCTTTGTTGTTCCATGTGAAGTTATGAAATGCTGCAGGATAACGTTGAAGGCTACCGGCGAGAAATAACATCTCTGCATGAAAGAACCCAGAAACTCACAGCAACGACTCAGAAGCAAGAGCAGATAATTAACACTATGACTCAAGACCTGAGGGGAGCTAATGAAAAACTGGCAGTGGCAGAGGTTAGTGATTCAGCGTATTATACTGCTTGGTATTCCGCATTAGCTCAAGTGTTATGATTATCTTGAAAGCTGTCGGAACTTGAATGTGTGGCTTTTTGAGCGCATCAGCTATTATATTTGCTGCCTACATTTGCAACATTGCACAAAATACCTCAAGCACTGGGTGAAGATGGAACAATGTTCCGAAGGTCTTTCAGTTTACAGAGAGAATGCAATTCATCAAACAATTATGTTCTTACTGTTCATGGCTTAATTTGCGTAAATTTTAATTTGCGATCTGTAATCTTAAAAGCTCTTTTTTGAAAGTAATATTAACTGATCATAAAAATAACATTAATGAGCAGATTTGGGATTGATAATCAAGTTTTTATTGTTATTTGCTGTCTTAAAGGTGAGAGCAGAAAACTTAAAAAAAGAGAAAGATATCTTGAAGATGTCAGATGTGCGTTTGACTCAGCAACGTGAGTCTTTGTTAGTTGAACAAAGAGGACAGAACTTGCTGCTTACTAATTTACGAACTATTCAGGTATGTGGTGTTATTCTTACGTCCGAGGTTGATCTGTCTTTCAGAGTTTTCAATAAATACCTGTTGAAATGGAATAAAACAGTAATGGGATTGGGTTGTAGGGTGGCTTATTTTTTTTTTTGCTACAAATTGACACTGAACATAAAATACTCAAGCAACTTGTTTAAGGAAGTTTGTTATTCCTGTCGTAAATTACAATACTCTGTTATTTACCTGGGAAAGTCCTGAGAATTTGGGGTTTTCACAATGAAATGGCAACAAAACTTATGAAACAGAGTAATAGGAAAAAGTCTGTGTGTTAATTTTTATGATAGCAAAATTTGCCAGTGCATGCATTAGCAATACTTATTGTATTACTATTATTAAAAAAATCTTTCAAAACTAAATCATAATCATAAGTGCTACTTTTCATAGTTTCCTGCATCTACCTTTTATTGCTTGCTCCCTACAGTAGTTTTTTTTTTTTGTTGATGGGAGAAGTATTGTGACAACTTTGTATAAAATGCTGCAGTGATTAAGAAAATTCTTTAAAGTGTATTGTAAGCATGGTGCATTACGTTCTTTTATCAGGGAATACTGGAGAGGTCCGAGACAGAAACGAAGCAAAGACTCACTAATCAGATTGAAAAGCTAGAGCGCGAGATATCTCAGCTGAAGAAGAAACTAGAAAATGAGGTGGAACAAAGACATTCCCTTACCAAAAATCAAGAGGTGAGTATAATTATAAATATACTAAACTTGGTTTAGTGATAATAAAGCCACAGTTGCATGGTTTCTGCCAGCTTGCAGTCTATGGCTTTTCATATGTGAAATTTGTGAACATACTTGGTCTTTGTGCCGTTTGTGAATAATTACAAGTTTAAGAACCTTGTGTTTTCAGGTTCATATCTTGGATCTTAAGAGGCAGCTTGAGACTGAGACAAACCGTCACATTAATACAAAGGAACTTTTAAAGAATGCCCAGAAAGAAACTACCATGTTGAAACAGCAGCTTAACAACACGGAGGCTCAGCTCGCATCTCAGTCATCAGTGAGGGCTCCAGGGAAGGGTAAGGTGTCTGTCTCTCTATTGAATTTCTCTTTATGTTAAGCATTGCTGTTTGCAGAATGGTGAAAATCATCATTCATAAGAATTTAGAATTGGGAGGACAATACGCTAAATAATAATGCTCTTCACATATTCAAACAAATGATAACCAGGATGATTTGTTAAAGTAAAATTAATTTATGAGCAGTCTTTGTCAATGGGATCCCTTTTTTTTGTATTTGAAAGAACTTAGGTCTGTTAGGTCACTTATATTTAAATAGCCTTTTTTTTTCTTTTCTGAATCAACAAAGTTTATAGTAAGCCACTATTTTGGTTATGGCTGACAATTTTATTTAGGGAAGCTTTGTGAGGGTGATTGTGTTTTCCACGTTATTACCCTAAAAATAAATCAGTTTTCAACAGAATGGTGGTTTAAAAAAACTGAATTAAACTTCATTGGTTAATGAATGTGTTCTAATATTATAGGTCAGCCTAATGCAAATGAAGATGTGGATGATCTTGTAAGTCGACTAAGACAAGCTGATGAACAAGTTAACGACCTGAGAGAAAGACTCAAGACTAGTTCTAGTAATGTGGAACAGTACAGGGCCATGGTTCTTAGTCTAGAGGAATCCCTTAATAAGGAAAAACAAGTAAGTAGTTATCATTGGTTATTAGAGCAAACCCAGCAACAAAACAAAAGACGATGAGACTTTTTGTATACAGTACAGTCTGTAGGATTATGGGAGGAATTACAAAAAACCTCAAGTTAGCTTAGAAGACATTAGAATATAACGTAGTAAGACCTTATTTAAGACAATTTCAATTAGAAACAGTTTTAATCATAGAAATATTAGACCTTTTTGCAGCATATTTTTAAAATGTGGAATAGTAACTTTGACTCTACGCTGTATTCTGCCACTGTCTTCTTTCGAAAGAGGGGAATTGACTTGTAAAAACTCTTCTGTATAACCCTGTGATCAGTGGTTAAAAATATGAATTAACCCTTAATCAAAAGCAGTTAAATTCACACCTTCTGCATCAGTAAGGTCTTCAGCCATGCAAAAGAGCATTCTGTATGTGGGATTGATGGGAAAAGCTTAAGAATGACCTTCTCATCTGTCATACACTCCACCACATTAATAAGAAATGAAGCCTGTTCTTCCAGGCAATTCAGCATAGTGGAATCAATTAGATTGGGAAAACAGAATTCTCATTTTCTACTGAAGTCACAGCATCAGTAGATGCTGTTTGTCTAGTATGCAAGTTCTCTGCCTGTGTTCTGTCACTGTAAAAATTTCACCGTGGCTTCATTTGCTTTTACAATATTGCAGATTCTGGTGTGTAGTAAATGGCTACTGCACATTTGAGTGCAGCCACGTAAAACTTTTCTTAGGTGTATCTCATGAGGTATTGCAGCTTTGAAGGGGGGGAAAAAAGAAGAAAATGTCAGTGCTATTTGTGATTCTCCAAATTTTCGGTGGTATTCTAAACGAGATGCTAACAACACCTATTCTGGCTTTAAATTGTTTAAAAAAAAACACTGCTTTCATATCAGAATACCGTATTTAAAGGAAAGCCAATTGATCTCTTATGATGGATTTTAATGAAGGTGACGGAGGAAGTTCGTGCAACAGTTGAAGCTCGCCTGAAGGAGTCTTCAGAGTATCAAGCCCAGCTAGAAAAGAAGTTGATGGAGTCAGAGAAAGAAAAGCAAGAACTGCAAGAGGAGAAGCGTAAAGCTGTGGAGAATATGGAACAGCAGGTATGCACTGCACATCCTCTTCCTTAAACTCTATTGCATAGAATCCACAAGAATGTGCTTTTCCATAATTCCCTAAACTTCAGTTTGTTTTCACAGTATGGTAGTGTCCAAAACCTCAATCTTTTTTAGGATGTACAAATGGGTAACTAAATTTGTGAGAGGTTTCCAAACATGATTAGTACGTTGTCACTTTCTTAAGGTGATTGTGTATTTAAAGCTGTCAATATCTTTCTGAACTTTGAGCACTGTTTGCAGAAAAACGTGGGTAAAAGCCTTTGAGACGGGTCTCAGAAAACCCTTTTTGGAACATGAGCCAAACCCAAATTTGTAGCATGCAGGGTAGTCTGTGCCCTTACTTGTCTGGTTTACAGTGGGATTCTTACTGGGTTTGAAAGAAACAAGATGACTGCAACTAGAATTACTGCAGGCCCAACTCTGAAAGAGCAGTTATCTATTTTTACCAGGAAAGAGCTTTGTATATTAATAAGTTGAAATCTTGAAAGTATTTCTCTTTAGATTAAAATTAGTATTTAAAAAACATACTAAAAAATAACCATACTTCAGTTCTACATTATTCAAAGCCTCGCTGTGTTCAATACTCCGTAAAATACTTTGTGTTTAGTCTTAATTTTTTGTTTTGTTTATTTATTTTGGTTATTTCCCTTGTCCCCCATCACTACAGCTATCAGAACTGAAGAAGAGTCTGTCCACCATGCAATCAGAAGTTCAGGAAGCTCTGCAGAGAGCCAGCACCGCTCTAAATAATGAACAGCAAGCCAGACGTGACTGCCAGGAACAGGTGTGTTTGTAGTATTTGCCTATTTCAACCAGAGGTGGTAAATGTAATGTTAGTTTTTAATTGATTTTTCAGTTGAACTCAAAACTTTTGTTAAGGTAGTTCTGCTAATCAGAGGCTTGTGGAGGCAAGAAAACTGCTTTAAAAGCACTTCATTGAACAGCTGCTTATTTAATGCTTCATTGTTCTACCTGATCAAACATTGTGGTAGTATCAATTAAACTGACTTTGAATACAAAGCTGTGCTGCAAGCACAGTTTGTATCATCTTTAAGAAAACAGAAGATGCTGTTTCTAAAGTCTGTCTCGTATGTAAAAAAATTGATTGAGGTATGTAATTAACTGTTTTTAATGATTTACTACCTCAGTCTCCTGATGGGAAGTAGAAAAAAAACCTGAACTCTCACAACAAGACAGCGGGGAAAATATCTTTCTAATCCAAAACGTAATTGCCATCTTTTAAAACTGAGGGAAATATTATATTTAGCAGCACATGGAAAGATTATCTTGTTACCAACGTGGTTTTTTTTTTAATGGGAGTCTACTTTTCTGCAGGTGAGAGTCCTGGCAACACTGATTTGGTGTAAAGAATGTTGAAAAACTTTTAGCTGCTGTTTAATCTAACTCAAAATTCAATTGACAGGCATTTCCATCTTTTTCAGCAAATACTGACCATAGTCGGTAGCTTTTTAACCTCATGCAGCAAATATCTTTGCCCATTCACATGCAGAAGTAACCAGGGGATGTTCTTAGACACCTGCCTGTTATCAGTGCAGAATCTGCACCAAGAGGTTTAATTGTAGAGTAGCTATATAGAGAGTATATCCTCCTGCTAGCTGCTCAGAGAAAATGATATAAAATTCTAATTTTTCGTAAAAATAAGAATTTCCTTAAGGGAACTGTTCTAAGCTTATCCATTATTTTGGACTCGAGAAGGACACAGGTTTTGCCCCGTGATTTTCTTTTTGATTAGTGGTCACTGACTTTGTCTAGAATTTAGGAATCTCTTTATACATATCAAACGTATAACATTAAAGGGAGCAGAATCTATTTTTTATATTTTTCTGCAGGCAAAGATGGCTTCTGAAGCACAAAATAAATATGAACGGGAGTTAATGCTTCATGCTGCTGATGTTGAAGCTTTACAGGCTATTAAAGAGCAAGTTGCCAAGAACGCAGCGGTGAGGCAGCAGCTGGAGGATGCCGCTCAGAAAGCGGAGTCTGAATTATTAGAGTGCAAAGCCTCGTGGGAAGAGAGAGAGAGAATGATCAAGGTATGATTTGTTTTATGGTTTCAGTGTTTTTTTTTTTTTCAGTTAGTGGAAATTCCGACACAGAATTCACAGCCATCGAACCATTTTGTTATAGGATGAAGCTTCCAAACTCGCATCCCGCTGTGAAGATTTGGAAAAACAAAATCGATTATTACATGAACAGCTGGAAAGCTTGAGTGACAAGATGGTGACTTCGATGAAGGAAGCCGTGCCAACTGCAGTCAATGTTTCTCTCAATGAGGAGGGCAAATCCCAGGAGCAAATCTTGGAAATTCTTAGGTAAACTTAACTCTGGGCTCCTTCTCCTAGTGTGGTTATAAATTAGTTGCAAATTAAATAGTTCTGTATTACTTTAAAGGATGATGTATAAAACGTAGGCGCTTTTTTGCTAGGTAGGAGGTTGTTGTGCTACATCAGAAACTAAGAGAGGAGATTTCTTTCTACTCCTAGGAAAAAGCTGTGGGTCAGTTAAGACAGGAAGCTAAATCAGATTTTAGCAAATGTGATTGGTGAGGAAATTTCATAGAGGTGATTTATTTCTCATTGTAGTTCTTAAGAATTTGTGGAGATTTTCACTAATTCTTATCTAGCAGTCTCTTTTTGATCTTTCTGAACCAATTTCTATATTCACTAGACCTTCAGATACAGGATGCTTCACCTTGAAAAGCTTTGTCTTGCATTTTCACGGGCATGATGTGTTGTTCATTGTCTCACTGCAGATTTATACGTCGAGAAAAGGAGATTGCAGAAACTAGATTCGAAGTGGCCCAGGTGGAGAGTTTGCGGTACCGGCAGAGAGTTGAGCACCTGGAAAGGGAACTCCAGGAACTGCAGGACAGTCTCAACGCTGAGAGGGAGAAGGTGCAGGTATGGTTGGATATTATCACTTATGATTTGAGTAAGAGAGGGCTGTTCTCTATGTTCTACTCTGTCTTTGCTGCCTCTGCCCAAAAATGAAGTTTTGGAAGAACTGGGAGATTTTAAACTGTGGTTACTGTATAGCCAAACAGAGGATCTTGTTGCGAGTCCTATGGAGCAATGTGGCAATTCTAAAATCACATCAGTAGGGAAAATAAAGATAATTTCTCTGTCTCTTTTTTTTTTTTTTTAATCCCCTATTTCTTAAATGATATTTACTTACTTTGAATGTACATGTGAGATAGTGAACACATGATAGCTTTGCAAGGTGGTGGTGTGCCAGATCCAGAGAAGTATATATGCATGTGCAAGCAAAACAAATGACTGAGTTAAATCTTTTCAAAAGGTGACAGCAAAAACCATTGCGCAGCACGAAGAATTAATGAAAAAAACTGAGACCATGAACGTACTGATAGAAACCAACAAGATGCTAAGAGAAGAGAAGGAGAGACTGGAACAAGAGCTACAACAAATTCAAGCAAAGGTTGGTACTGAGGCTCACATAATATTTTCAGATATTCAAGCCGATGAGTTATTGTCTGGATATACCATTGCTAATTACAATAAATACATTATTTAGATTGTGCTTATTCTTTTACGTTATACGCAAATGAGGAAACTTTCCGTTTAGAATTATAGAAGACATTGGTCCCCGTACAACATATAGAAGTTCAGTAACAAGGATATTATGAGCAGGTGAAGGAAAATGGCACCTGTAAAGCAGACCACAGCTTTATTAGGAGTTTAAAAGGGCGATACTGTCTCCTCCCATTTCTACACACCACTTATTTGCATGGGATCCAGTGTACTGTTGCTTGGCTTCTAACATGTAATTAATAATCTGTTTCCTGTACCAAAGTATGAAGTGAGAATCCAAAATTGTGAAGTTGTACCTGTATAATTTTCTCTGTAGGATCATCCCCTGCGCTTGCTCCTTTTCCTTCTCCCTGCCCCCAGCTCGCCACTGAAAGGCAGAGAGTTGGAAAAGAACCTGTTAATACATCATGACTTCTTGAGTGTCTGTCCCTCTTACTGTTCTTACTTTTCATGACCTACTGTATTCAGTTTCCTTCGTTCTTATAAGATCCAGAGAGTTTAGTCCTCAGTTGTGTTTTGCCAGGTACGCAAGCTTGAGGCAGACATCCTACCTCTGCAAGAGTCTAATGCTGAACTGAGTGAGAAAAGTGGGATGTTGCAGGCAGAGAAGAAGCTGTTGGAAGAAGATGTTAAACGCTGGAAAGCCCGGACTCAGGTGAGGAATGCATGTTTTCAAAGATGTTGTGGAAAACCAAAAACCAAACACAAACCAACAAAAAATCCAACAGCAACAAAACTCAAACACAAAACCCACAGAAAAACCCCAAGCAAACAAAAAACCCAAAACAAAGACCAAAAAAAGTTCTAAATTTTCTTAAAAACAACAAGCTAAGAAATGTATTTTAATTATAAAGCATTACTTATACAACTTCAAAACAGGCTGCTCTAATTCATAGGCATTCCAAATCAAATTGCAAAAGCAGTAGCTCTAATTCAAGGAGATTTTCTGGATATAATTGTATAATGATCTTATGAAAACGCAACCTGTTTTCTCAACCTTTCAGCATTTATTGAGCCAACAGAAGGATACTGATCTTGAAGAGTATCGGAAGCTGCTTGCGGAGAGGGAAGCAAACACCAAGCGCATACAACAAATGAGTGAAGAAACGGGCAGGCTTAAAGCAGAAATAGCCAGGTGTGGCATAAGTCAATTATTCAAAAGTTTTGTGCAAAGCAAAATATTTGAAATAAAGCTGGATCTGGAAGTGGAATTTCTTAACTATCTCCATGTAACTATGCAACTTTTGGTATTCTTGCTGTAGTGTGATAATAAGCAGGTAAAATAAAGGGAGAGTTGTTTTGGAAGCTGTCTTTTAGCTGAACTTCTTCTAAACTAATGTATTGTATTCTACAAATACTCATTTGTATCATAAAATCCTAGAAAACATAATTCACTACAGGTAATGCCTGTGATATTAGATCAATGAGCAATATCGAAACATATTGACTATTTCGAACATCTCATTTGCGTCTTCCCCTAATCTCTTGTTATTTAGAACTAATGCATCCTTGACTACAAGCCAGAATCTTGTTCAGAGCCTGAAGGATGAAGTAACTAAAATAAGAACAGAAAAGGATACTTTACAGAAAGAACTGGATGCTAAAGTGGCTGACATACAAGAAAAAGTGAAAACTATAACACAGGTCAAGAAAATTGGGCGCAGGTACAAGACTCAATATGAGGAGCTGAAAGCACAACACGATAAGGTAGATACACTTTGCAAAAAAATTCTATTTTAGAAGTGTGTTTTCGACTAGAATAATGCATAATCTAGCTAATGATCTTCACATTCCTTTTGTATAATAATCTATGAATACTTATCTGTGAAGAGAAAAGCAGAAAATGACATCATTTATTGTACTGTTAGCTCAAAACATGAGCTGCGTATCACTTAAGATTTTGCAGTATTCTTAAAAAACTTAAGATTAGAATTGCTGAACTTTTTAAACCATTGGTTTGCATGCAAAAGCGACTTGTGAAAGTAAGGCTGATCTCATCAGATGGAGCCCTTTAGCCTGATACCACTTGACATCTTTCAGATGGTTGCGGAAGCATCAACTCAGCCTCTTGTAGAACAACAAGAACAACAAGTTTCTGCCCAGGAAGTACAAGAGCTGAAAGACACACTCGGTCAAGCTGAAGTGAAGACAAAGGCTTTGGAGGCTCAGGTTGAGAGTTTACAAAAGGTAAGAACAGAACAAGCATGGTAAGGACACTGAACAATTTCAGAGTACTTAAATATGTAACTGTGAGGAATGGGAGGGTGGTTTTTTGTGTGTGTGCACGTGTATGCACAGAAATATGCAAAATGACCTATTTGTGCCTCTACCTTGTTGGGAAGAGGGACCTTAAACCTTGTTTAAATCCTGTGCCCAGTGTGTCACATTATTTCTTGGAATGAAGAAGTGGGAAAGGTAATGCTGTTCTCTCAACTGTTGCATTTGGAGTGGACTGGTCTCCCATATTGTTAATTAAAAACCGTTTAATATTAATAAAGTGGCCAGCTAATACTGGGCCCTTGGGGCTTGTTTAAAGTAGCTGGTTGTGACCAGCAGTTGCAATCTCTCTCTTTCTAGACTATATCAGAAAAGGAAACGGAAGTTAGAAATCTTCAGGAGCAGATCACACAACTACAATCAGAACTTGCTCGTTTTCATCAAGATCTGCAAGAGAAGACTACACAGGAAGAACAGCTCAGGCAACAGATCACTGAGAAGGAAGAGAAAACGAGGAAGACCTTGCTTGCGGCTAAGCAGAAAATCGCGCAGTTAGCTGGTATTATAATATTTTATTTCTGGCCTTAAGGTGTCTTCTGTTTGGCCTTTTTATTATTTCTATGTAAAAGCATTTAGACAGGATGCTTGGGAAAACACGGCCTACTTCATATTTTACTTAAATGTTTTTTCTGGATTAGATGTTACAGGAATTGTTCTAAAACTTAAATTTTAATTCCTTCAGGAGACGAAGTATATGACAATGGAGGTAAAAAAAGTTTTACTCAGTTTTAGCCAGCAAACATGATAACTCCCATTTTTTATCTTACTGTTGATTAGAGATGACACAGGTAATTTTCTCTTGCCTTCTCTAAGTGTACAAGTGTGAAACAACTCCCTCCTTTACTTTTAATTGATGTTGAGAGGAATGATGGTACCAGAGCTTGCTGAAAACATCTTGTTTCATTTGCGACTACTTATGTAGTTTTTTCTTTATATATCTTTATTATGTATTTTTATATTTTAATTTTTTTTAAATAGAAAAATGGCAGGTGAAAGTTAAAATTACCTCTAAGAGCTCCTTTGCTAGCTTAACGGTTTTAAGATGTCAAAATACATCATTAACCTATTAAAACAGCCAGGTATTCAGCATGCAGGGACTTAGCAGGCAGCTTTACAGTGGCGAGACTGAATTCTTTCCTTTTCATTTAGGTACAAAAGAACAGCTAACAAAAGAAAATGAAGAGTGGAAGCAAAAGAGCAGCTCATTAGAAGAGCAGAAGACTGAACTGGAGGTGCGGATGAGCGCACTGAAATCCCAGTACGAAGGTCGAATCTGCCGTCTGGAAAGAGAGCTCAGAGAGCAGCAGGAGCGCCACCACGAGCAGCGGGATGAGCCGCCAGAGTCTACAAACAAGGTACAAAATCCTTTTAGCCAGCTGTGTGAGAGGAAATAAAGGGCTTGTGTGTCTCATGACTGAGCGAGAACAACTGTCGGTGCCCTTCTCTAGCTTGGTTTGGTTTTGTGTGTACAGTACTTAATGCTCAGGACTGCTTTACATGAAGCTCTTTTCTCTAAACATCCTAAATAGCAGATGGAGATTCTTGTCATAGGACTCCTACACTCTATATATCTCAATGAGCCCCCCACATTGCTACTACCTTCATTTTGGAAATATAGTTAGCTTTAGGCAGGACTCAGAGCTTAATTTTAATCATATTTCCTGCCACAGGCAGAATTCTCAGTGCTAACAAGCACACAGATCATTCAGTGCGAATTAGCCCATGAGCAATTTGCACTCTGCCCTCCACTTCTATATTTTTATCCATGCATTCAGTGTAATGAGTTTAAGCTCCTCTTCTCTCCATAGCTTTAAAAAATACCTGAGAAATTACTGAATTGGTTTACATACTTGCTATCACTGGTATGATTTTTTTTGAGAATTTGCAGTATTCCCAGAGTCTGACTAAGTATGGTAGCAAATCTGTTAAAAAAACCCAACTACTAGCAAAGAGATCTGTCTGCTGAAGTATTTTACCAAATTACTTGCTCTTTTTTGTATTTACGTGGCACGATACTTCTGTTTCTTACTTCATAGGTCCCAGAACAGCAGAGGCAAATCTCTCTCAAGTCTACGCCAGCTTCAGGTGAAAGAGGAATGTGAGTTGAAGGGTTTGGGGTTTTTGCAGAGTTTGTGGCTGGTGTTTTTTGGTTTTGTCTTCTTTTAGTTGCTGTTCTTTTTAGTAAACCACTGGCTTTTCACAATTTTCCTTAAGCAGCTTTCAAGATACTGATTGACACAGTATGATCTTCCTGTCTACTCAGCTGCATTTAATCAATAAAGCTTTTAAGAAGTCAAATAGTCATATTAACCACCAAGAAAGTGGTATCTGGGAAACACAGAAGATTTTAAAAATATTTTCAGACTTCAAGATTCTTGTGGTTATACAGTTTCGATTATTATCTGTAATCTTTTTGGTTTCGGGGCGGGGATATTCCTTATGCAAGAATCTCAAACATGAGAAATGGGCTGAATAGAAGGTAGCTCTAACAACAGATAAAATAGTCAAATGACTAAGCTCTAAAGTGGGAAATATTACTGTATTACTGAGTTTAGGTGACAAACTCTCAGTTTTTACGACAGCATCCTTTTGAAGGGAAGGCTTTCAAAAATGTTCCTTGAATTTTGGCTGATCCTTCTCTCAACCAAAAGATGATGTTGCTCTGTATTGAATTAAGCAGTTAGTTTTAATGTAAGATGTATTTTCTCGCTATAATAAAGACCCAGCACAGCTAATAGTGCAGGCTACGCGCTGCTTCTTTTGATCTGCTTACAGAGTTCTAGTTGATTACCTTTGAGGAAACTTGTCAAACCTCTAAGCGGGACAAAATGCTGCTTATAGGATAGTTGGTCTATCTTTTTTCTTTTTTAAATATATAAAAAAATTTGGAAGACAATTCATTATGCCTGTGTCGGGCTTTTAAATTTTAAACTTTTAAAAACGAGTATTTCTGTCTATGAGAATATATTTACATGTCATGTTTTTAAAACCTGCTTTCTGCGCTACCATGGTGAAACCAAGATCCTGTTTTTCAGTGCTAGCACTTCAGATCCACCAACGGCAAATATTAAACCAACTCCTGTTGTGTCAACTCCAAGTAAAGTGACTGCTGCTGCGATAGCTGGGAATAAATCTACTCCGAGAGCCAGTATCCGCCCGATGGTGACACCTGCTACTGTCACTAATCCTACTACTACTCCAACAGCCACAGTTATGCCCACAACACAGGTGGAGACTCAGGAAGGTGAGCATTAGTATGGTGTAAGGATCTACAAGTAATCATAGAATGGTTTGTGTTGGAGGGATCTTCCCAGCTCCCCCAGTCCCCCCCTGCCATGAGCAGGGACATCTTCACCAGCTCAGGTTGCTCAGAGCCCCGTCCAGCCTGGCCTGGGATGTCTCCAGGGATGGTTCATCCACCACCTCTCTGGCCAACCTGGGCCAGGCTCTCACCACCCTCAGGGACAACAATTCCTTCCTCATGTCTGGCCCAAATCTCCCTCCTTGTGTTTAAACCATCACCCCTTGTCCTATCACAACAGGCCCTGATAAAAAGTCTGTCCCCATCTTTCTTATCTGCCCCTTTTAAGTCTGGAAAGGCCGCACTAAGGTCTCCCTGGAGCTTCTCTTTTCCAGGCTGAACGCCCCCAGTTCTCTCAGCCTGTCGTCATAGGAATGAAATAATAAAAACTTTGCCTTGAAATCTCAGTAATTATTGGTTTGAAAATATGTCAAATAATTTTATTGTCCTTGCATTTCTTTCAATATTGCACTTCTATGACTGCCTCTCTTGCAACAAAGTTTATGATTATACAGTATCACAGTATCACAGTAGGTTTGGGATTGGTAGGGACCTCAAAAGATCATCCAGTCCAATCCCCCTGCTGGAGCAGGAATGCCTGGGTGAGGTCGCACAGGAACATGTCCAGGCGGGTTTTGAATGTCTCCAGAGAAGGAGACTCCACAACCCCCCTGGGCAGCCTGTCCCAGTGTTCTGTCACCCTTACTGAGAAGAAGTTTCTTCTCAAATTTAAGTGGAACCTCTTGTGTTCCAGCTTGATCCCATTACCCCTTGTCCTATCATTGTTTGCCACCGAGAAGAGCCTGGCTCCATCCTCATGGCACTCACCCTTTATATATTTATAAACATTAATAAGGTCACCCCTCAGTCTCCTCCAAACTAAAGAGACCCAGCTCCCTCAGCCTTTCTTCATAAGGGAGATCTTCCACTCCCTTAATCATCTTTGTTGCCCTATGCTGGACCCTCTCCAGCAGTTCCCTGTCCTGCTGGAACTGAGGGGCCACAACTGGACACAATATTCCAGATGGGGTCTCACCAGGGTGGAGTAGAGGGGAAGGAGGACCTCTCTCGATCTACTAACCACCCCCCTTGTAATACACCCCAACTGAAGATTGTAAGCAATGTTAACTCTATCTGCAGAACACTGAATCTGCTTATTTAGGGCGTTCTGAAATGGAGAATGTGAACTGTAGTAATTAGCATGCCGACAGTTGAATGCGCTCCTGTTTGCCTTTCAGCCATGCAGTCAGAGGGACCCGTGGAGCATGTTCCAGTCTTCGGGAGCACCAGTGGGTCTGTGCGTTCCACCAGCCCCAACGTTCAGACGTCTCTGTCTCAGCCCATCCTGACTGTTCAGCAGCAGACTCAAGCCACGGCGTTTGTGCAGCCCACCCAGCAAAGCCACCCTCAGATTGAGCCCGCTGCACAGGAGCCGTCCCCTGCCATCGTGGAGGTCGTACAGAGCTCACAGATAGAGAGGCCCTCCACTTCCACAGCCGTCTTTGGCACAGGTTGGTTTTATTTTCTAGGCCTGCCTTTTTGAACCCCTGTTAAGCCAGGCCTAACTTCAGCAAAAGAATTTGCCCTTTTTTCTCCCGCCTGAGCTTATTGCAAGTTTTACAAACTTCTGATGTTAGGCTCCTTTCTCAAACCTTAAGAAATAGTCACTGAATTCCTTGAAGCAGAAAATACAAACTTGTGTTTATCCGTTCAGAGCAGCATCGGGGTTTAATATGTTAAACCTTGCTGCCTCTGTTTCCGTGGTACTGTTGGAGCAAGGTTCATTTTAGGAGTCACGAGTAAGCTACTTAAGCTGGAATAGAAAATATAGAGATGAACACAAAAGCTGCTTAGTGTGATACACTGTTGCACATCTGTTTGGCCTGCATCGTCTAAAACGTTTATTCCCCAAAATACACTTTTCTAAAATGCTTTTTTTGTTTTCTAGCTGATACTCTGTTAAACTTGTAGGTGAACTTGTCAGAAGTAAAAATGCTGAAAAAATATCTTAATTTAATTTTAATTACATTTAATTACATCTGGGTTCAGTCAGGTCATGAATATGGGTCCAAGAGTATAAGACTTGTAACCAAAGGGGCTGATGGTTCCATGGCCTAGGAAACAGCACAAAGTGAGTCATTCTGATACTACTTGTTATCATCCAATGTAGAAAAAAAGGTGATACTCTGGAATAAAATACTAAACCTTCTGATTTTCTTGTCTGTACATTTGAAAATAACAGAAAGGCTCTTTTAAGTTTCAGCTACTCCGAGTTCTTCGCTGTCTAAACGTCCACGAGAGGAAGAGGAAGATAACACTGTGGAAAACTCGGACCAAATTTCAGAGGAAACGGTGGATGTGCCTCTTCCGAAGAAACTGAGAAGCGTACAGAGAGTTGGACCTGAGGTTTGTGACAACATAAAATGCTACTACTTAATCTGTCTTATTAACTCTCTACGAGGTGGATATTGCATACCAGAAAAGGGCAAGATGGTGTAAGAATGTTATCACTTAATTAGCTGAGAGAATGGAGGTGGAATGGGAAACCTTGGGGGTTCTTTTTTGGTCCCGAAAAGATTAGAGCACTGAGGTGCAGTGGACTGGAATGGGGAAACTATTTCTCCAAGGCAGAGAAATCTAAGGTGCCATATAAAAGCAGAGCAAAGGAGTAATAGTGGAAGGGGAACAAAATGATGCCTGTGATCTTTGTGGGAAAAGATCATTAAAAAAAGAAGTTAGAAAAATCTCAAACATCTTAACTTTAGCGCTAATGATGTTTTAAACAAGAAAAATGAATGTTCTTTCAGGAGGAAGTGACAGCAGAAGAGAGCACTGATGGTGAGGTAGAAGCTCAAACATACAATCAAGACTCACAAGACTCAATTGGAGAAGTAAGCATGTTTGAAAAGAAAAATATTTTCAGCAGAAATAGCTGTCTCTTTCACTATCAATGTTTTTAGAAATGAAATAGCAAATCATATCTGGAACTTTTCAAGTGGAAATCACTTTAAACCATTTTAAGTTCAGACTTGCTGTGTTCAAGGATACATATTTGGGTTGTATTGCACTCTACATATAGCTATATAAGTAAAATTCAGGATGTTAATGAAGCTTTGCAGTTTTGAATTTCAATTTGATGTGGCGTTTTAGAAATCCTAGTGTCCTTAACCCCAGTTTTCTATAGCAAAACTGAGATGGAGAGGTTAAATAAGTCACGATCTTAAAATGGAATTTGTTTTCAGTTCTTCATTTACTCCTTTGGAGAGCTTCTCTTTGTTTTCTGGCCTTTATTTTACAGAAGGATTTGACAAATCCTCAAGCAAGCTTAGTGTTAGATGGGTCATGATGTGATAGACAAAGAAAATAAGTTGGTTTTGTTCTGGTTCTGTAAAATGCCCATTGTAGCTGTGTTAGGAAAGCTAAATATAACTGTAATTTGGCAAAACCTCATGTTGAGCTGTGGAATCTATTTTCTTTAGGCAGTGGCAGGTTCTGAGTCTTTAGTCGGTCATTTTTCCCCTTGTATCCATCATATGTTTAAAAGGCATGACAAACATTTATCTCCTCATTAAATCCCAGCTGTGTGCTTTCTATTCCACAGGTATCTTTAAACCTTCTTTAATTAAACAACTCAATGTGATAATTTGAATTCTGCTGCTAGACAAGCATGTTCAATTTTAAAGTAACATGTTGTTCAGGAAATAATAACCTAGTTATCATACCTAAACCAAAAGTCTTGAATGCTACAAAAGGGATGTGGTAAAGTCTTGATTGTTTTTTTAAGAGATTATGAGGGACTCTCTCTTATGCACTTGTCTTTTTTCTGAACACTTCTAGTCATACTTGTCAGGTTTACATGTTTTGACTATATGTACATGCTGAATGGAAGGAGAATTGTTTGCTCACTTTGTGGCTGGTGATCATGTGCACTGTGTTGCTGTTTCTCCAGAGCAAAAGAACTCTAAAGCAGCAGCTCAGGATTCCTGTGTAGAAGAGAGATGGTTGCAGGTGTTGGTGTTTGTCCAAAGTAGATGGCTAAACATTCAGAGAGCAGATTTTCATGGGTGTGCATTCAAATACATCATATGTGATACAGTATCCCTAGTGATGGCACCTATTGGAGTTGAACTCTGTTGTCCTTGTGGGTCCCTTACAACTCAGGACGTTCTATGATCCTATCCCAGATCAGATTTGGTAGGGAAGGGTAAAATATTTGTGTTGTAGAGCAAGGCCTCCATTTGACTGAGGTTGAGATCTGAGAGATCTCAGAAATTCAACACATGCTTTCTTGATGAACATGTGAAAATCGGATATGCCGTATTTGATTTTGGTTCCTCCGGTAATTCACATTTCTCTTTGGCAGGGTGTTACCCAGGGAGAGTACACTCCCATGGAGGACAGTGAAGAAACTTCTCAGTCTATCCCGATAGATCTTGGACCTCTCCAGTCAGATCAACCAAATAATTCATCATCCCAGGATGGTCAGTCCAAGAGAGATGATGTCATCGTAATTGACAGTGATGATGAAGATGATGATGATGAAGAAAATGAAGGCGAGCAGGAAGTACGTGTAGCATGGAATTACTTTATTTATGAATTACTTTATGATTTTATCTTTGATCCGATGTAAAGTTCACTGTGTGGGACTAATTGTTTTTACTGTATAAATACTCTGGATTTTTGTAGTCTGGACTTGCAGTGTGTGGACACAGCCTGTTCCAGCTGTTCCAGCAGTGCCCCTGCTGCAGGACACGGCTAAGCCCATCAGCTGCTGGTTTTTTATGGTTTTAGGACTATGAGGATGAGGAAGAAGACGATGAGGATGATGATGAAGACACAGGGATGGGAGATGAAGGCGATGACAGTAATGAAGGAACTGGTAGCGCTGATGGCAATGATGGATATGAAGCAGATGATGCTGAGGTGAGATTTGTAGCTTTTTTTTATAGCCTGTTAAATTTCTTGGAATAAATCGGTGTTGTGATGCATCTGGACAGATTGACGTACTTGAAAGGGAAAATCTTAGTGTGAATTCATCCCAGAAAATTGAGGCTGCAAGTAGGTGATAGTAATTCCTGTGTTTTCACAAGAAGACTCAACTTTGAACGTGTAAGAACGTTGAATGAAAACGCAAAGTACAGGGGCAAGCAACAAATAGTGTAGTCGGAAAGCTAGTAAGGCAGTTTCTTCAAAAGCTGGATATTTCATGATTATTAAGCGATCATGGCTCCATTGTTCACGTTTGCGTATGTACAGATACGCAAAACTCCTGAAATTTCATACAGTTGTATACATTTACACAATTTCATAGATATTTACAGAAATATTTTAAGATTATGATGTCTTTGATATCTTTACAGGATCTCAGTTGTTCAATGCTAATCGTATTATATCTATGTGGGGTTTTTTTAGGGTGCTGATGGCACAGATCCTGGAACAGAAACTGAGGAAAGCATGGGAGGAGGCGAAAGCAACCAGAGGGCAGCGGATTCCCAAAACAGCGGTATGTTTATTCCATGTTTCTTCAAAGTCTCTGTCTGTAAGAAGGGAAAATGTAGAAGCTGTTTTGCCTGTGTTAAAATATGCACTTAAAAGTAAGAATATAAGGCAAAATGCTAAAAGTGATTTTAACCTGAAATGTAGATTGTTTTGAATTTTTTTTTTTCTGGATATATTCTGCATTCCCTTTTAAAACCATGGAAGCTCTGGTTGCTGTGGAAATTGCTCTCGATGGCTCAGTAGATTAACCTCCTCTTTCTAAATCAGCACTTAAATAATCAGCGGGTTTTTTTTCAGTGCTGGTGTTGATGTAGCTGGCACAAGTGCTCTTTTAAGTGCTTTTAAATAACAGCGCTCAGCTGTCACCACTCTTGCAAGGTTAGAAACATCTGTGTTAATATGGAAGCAGAATTTGAAGACTTGCCTTCATGTTTTCAGCTCAGTTTGGGGAGCACACCCTTCTGTATGTTTTAGGAGAAGGGAGTACAAGCGTTGCGGAGTCCACCTTTCCTCACGAAAGCCCACGAGAACAGCAGCCATCGTCCGCCTCAGAGAGACAGGCCCCACGGCCCCCCCAGTCACCGCGCAGACCCCCGCATCCCCTGCCCCCACGACTCACCATTCATGCTCCTCCTCAAGAACTGGGTCCCCCAGTGCAGGTATAAACCATCTCTAGCAGTTGAGAACTTCTGAAACCTTAAAAAAATTACCATATGATTTCTTCTAAGTAAAACCCAAGTACTCTGCCTATTGTAAAAATAGATTACATCTATTTACCATCCTGAAATGGTTAGGCTTGATCTTGAGTGTCTCTTCAAACCAGAATGGTTCTATGATTTTAAAAGTGGTATCTGAGCAAATGGACTTAACCTGTCTCATCCTGCAGATTATGGCTGGACAGGGATCATTAACAAGAGTCAAGTGCTCCTAATGGATTTGTATCTTGAAATTCTTATACCAGTGTTGTTTCAATCAGTGACTATGGATATTTCCATTATAAAAGCTGTTCTTGAACAGACTGTAACTTGGACAGGTTTGCAGGGGGTTTTTATTGGTCCCTGCCCCAGTGCAGACTGAGCACAGGAATGTTGCTGTTAATTTTCTAACCTAAACCTTTCACAATCAGTGCCTGACCCGTGATAATGCTTTAACACACACCTATAGATTTTGTAAACTAAACATTACACCCTGAATTTTGCAAAAATATCCTGACTGAAATTTATGCTTTACCATAAACTGGTTCTGAGGCTCAAGGCCACAATATTTCAGTGCTCAAGTTTTCTGTCCTTGGGATATAGTTGAGTAAAATAGTAATGTCACTTACCCGGAATTTAAACCTACATGATTCTTTCATGGTTAGACCAGGCAGCAGACACAAGGTGTGGAGCAGCCACAGTCTGTTCTTTAAGACGTTACGATGATGTACTGAGCAGTATTGTACACTGACATGTCATAGTTACACTTGTTTAGCCACTATCTTTCATTCTGATTGAACAATTGTATGTTATTAGAATTCCAGGAAAGCATTCACACTGCTTCTTTTTTTCTTTATTGTAAAGAGAATCCAGATGAGTCGGAGACAGTCAGTGGGGCGTGGACTTCAGCTGACTCCTGGTATAGGTGGAATGGTAAGGACTTGAACATCTACTGCTAAAAACCTGCATTGGGGGAACATTCATAACTCTTGGGGTCTGTTTTGGTTTTTGAAGAAGTTTAGCTACTGAATTGAGGGGTGGGATGGTTTCTGTAGCCTTGCAGATAACATCTTAGTCCTGTTAATTTCTGTATTAATGAAAGGTAAATACTAGAAAAGTCCCAGGAAGCTAAAGCTGTTCAAAAGAGCTTGAATTTCCTTTTGTCTAGGGTGGTTTTAATTAGTTGTTTTTAGAATCAGTCTTTTGAAGTGGATGGAAAAATAAATTAAATGTTTTCAACCTCATCCTTAAGGAGCAAGGCTAATTTATGCTTTCTGTCTGTCTCTTTGAGCTAGTTTCCAACCCTTTATTCAACTTCAGCTCTGGTTTTCAGAACAAATGTTCAGTGAGGAAGAAGAGAGAGACTGACTAAAAAAAAAGTATCTTTTCTGAGATCAAAGGCATCAGCTCAGGACACAAATCTACAGGGAACAGACTATTTGACTCATACTGTGAAAAATCCCATGTGGTCAGTACATTACAGCAATCCAGATAAAGACAGATGATTCGTATCTGTTTATGAACACATCACCCTAAGATTGCTTTGTAGTCTACAGGAAGATGTCGCACTTACATGATAGGATGGTCTCATGGAGTAGACTACTAAAAATCCTTTGAAAGATGGGTGACCTGCAAATGTGTATTTTTTATTTTGGTTTGATTTGGTGTTTTTCATCACCTGTACGGGCAGTCTATGAAACAAGCTCAGATTTAGATGTCTGAAACCGGACAAGAATTTTGTTAGGGCTAAATCTTTGCTTTACTGGACAATGTGGAAAAAAAGCAAACTAACCTTTAACTTAGCTTGGTAGAAACTGGAAATAACGTTGTAGGCTCTCATATCAGCCTCTTTTTTTCCAGCAGCAGCACTTCTTTGATGATGAGGACAGAACGGTTCCAAGCACGCCGACTCTTGTAGTTCCACATCGTACAGATGGGTTTGCAGAAGCCATTCAGTAAGTAGATGTAAAGAAAAGAATAAGGCAGCTATTTCTTTCCATTTTGCAGTGGAATGAAAATAAATTCAAATTAAATGAACTCGTGATTGGAGTGATGTGTTAAAATGTGCGAAGTGTTATGATAGATGACTGTATCTACTAATAAGTAATCGTTATTTGAACTGTGTATTCTGAAACTCATCAGCAAATCAGGAGGCAGATAATCTCCAATGTATTGTAATGTACTGACTTAAGATAGGTTCTTCTATTTAATTTCCTTTCCTGTTCTTTGCCCCACACTCCCTGCCCCCTAGTATTACCAATAAAATAGGTAAAATTATCACTTCGATTTGGGGTGATTCAGCAATCCACTTAAAATTGTGAGAATTTGTAGGATGACTAAGTAAAGAATATTGTCTTCAGGATTGTTTTACTGACTTTGGAGGCAGTCCAGATCAGTTTGAGAAACTAATTGCTATTTAATTAGCAGTAGTTTAGCTGATTTTTGTGGTTAGTGTTAATTCATTTTGTCTCATGCATAATATGTTCTCTTGTTTTGGTCAGCTGGCTTTCTGGCTCCCCTACACCTCCTCAAATGACCTGAAAAGTTGCAGAATTCCTTACATGTTTATTCTGATAGTTCCCCCCAGGTAGCTGGAGTTCCTAGATTCAGATTTGGACCCCCTGAAGACATGCCCCAAACCAGCTCGAGTCACTCAGATCTTGGTCAGCTTGCATCGCAAGGAGGTAAACCAGTTCTCTACTTTGTTTCTGTGGTTGCTAGAGAGAAAAACAAATAATGCAGTCAGTAAAATGCAGTTCTACTTTGGGTGCTTGTTGAAGTGTGGAAACCCACGACTCTTAAATAATTGTCAGCAGAGGGACACTAACAGAAAGGAAAAAGGTGTTTCTTCCAAGCTGCTGCACTTCTGTTTGTAATATGATTTTTAAAGTGGAATGCTTCTCTGGGTAGGAGCAACAGGCTTGTGAACCAGAGAAACTGGAATTTTATGCAGCACAGAGTGCTTGCTGGACACAAGAAACTTCATTTAAGGAGAAATTAAATATTGAAGGAATGGATTTCAACTTTAATTTTACTGTTGATCGTAGCTTTCCTGTAGTAAAATAATAGGAGATAACAGCAAATGCAAAGAAATCTTTGGGATATAGCCTTATTTGCAAAGAGATGGCCAGGCAGTTGGTCTATAATGGTTTTGTTCTCATAAATCAGTCATTTTCCCCTCTATCCCCATCAGCACAGAATGGGTATGCTTACAAGAAAAGAAGAAAGCTCACAGCAAAACAAGCGCATAAGAAAAGTATGAAAGTAAAACAAATATATTTTCATCAAGGTTTTACCTTTTAATAAATTATAATTAGCTCCGGCAGTAAGTCAAAACAACTTAAAATAACAATCTCCATATTTAAGTACAAATCACTGAATTTCATCAAGTGTACAGAGGGAAGACAGTTAATCTAGTTTTTAGCTGGCTATTTTATTTGTCACTAAAACTTTGTGTTGCAGGTTTAGGAATGTATGAAACCCCACTATTCCTTGCTCATGAGGAAGAATCAGGTGGTCGCAGCGTTCCCACAACACCGTTACAAGTAGCAGCACCAGGTAAGTGACAAGACATTTTCAGGCTGAAGTAAAGGCTGGAAACCTTGACTTTTCCAGAAAATAGTTAAATTATTGTTATAGCGCTTATTGCTACGTCGGGAGTATTTCCCTGACGTGCTTTTGATTTCCAAAGGTTTTCTGTAGGAAATTCAAACTAAGTCGATGTTTATTAAACTACCTTTCATGTACAGTGACAGTTTTTACCGAGAGTGCGTCAGCCGATGCTTCAGAGCACGCTTCTCAGTCTGTCCCCATGGTGACCACATCTACCGGCAACCTGTCCACCACCACGGAGCCTGGAGCGGGTGACGACGGGGATGAAGTTTTTGCAGAGGCAGAGTCTGAAGGGTAAACTGTGACTCGTTTGGTTCACTAAGACTTGACGCCATGATAGTTTTTCATCCAAGCGTGCCTGCGATTCATTTTCAAGTTTAACTTATTCTGGTAGGACAGACGACTCGAAGAGGATTTAGTAATTTTTGGGAGGTAGTACAATCTGACCTTTTCTTCTAAACCCAAAGATTTTCTTCTTCTGATTTAGCGTAGCTAAAAAGTCACCAGAAATCATGATTTCTTTATTTTTTTTCAGAATGTAGAGGGCTCTGTAGTGGTCAGACACTGAGAGTTAAGGCCCCGCTTTGAAGGACTAGAGTTTGTAGAATAAAGGCTAAAGCATTCCTGTTTGCTAGCAGAGAAAATCACTTCTTGCTCCAAAGGATCTGCAATGAAGTCATTCAGTTTGGGCAGTGAAAGGACAAAAGATGGAGCACAAGGGAAGAGGATAAGCAGTTTTTAAGAATTTCATAGACAATGATATTGTCTTCTACTTTTCAAGTGCAATTTTTAATATTTATAGTGATTGCTATATTTTTATTATGATCAAATGCATTCCAAATCTAAAAGGGGAGATGTTATCATTTCATATTGTATTTTGCTTTTGATTTTTATTGGGTACATAATAATAAAAAATGTGTACTTCACAATTTACCTACACTTTCATCTACTGATTGCGGAAGGTTTGGTCATAAGAAAAATGAAATGTTCCTGCTGCGAGTTAAATACACCACACAGTTTTCCTGATGCAGCACCAACTTGGACTGCAAGTCTGCCTGCGAGTAGTTAGGATGAAAATTGTGATGTTACAACCGCATATTTGTTTCTTACAAAATATTTAATCTTCACTGAATTAGAAGTGTGTCTATAGACAAACTAAATGATTTGTGAAGCAATCCATAGTTGGGACCAGGCTTTTAGCGTGGTGGGAGAGCAAGTCAGTTGTTAGCAGGGAACAGTTTACTTTTGGTTATCATCTTCCAACAGTTTTTATTATACTAATCAAGGTAAATAAAAAGTATACCAAAAAGTGAGCTACATTTAAACTAAATTGAATGTTTAGTTTATTTTTTCCAGCCCTATAATGCTTTTAGGCTTTTATCTTTTGAAGACAGAGTCCGAATAACGTAGGTATTGCACCCAGGAGTGGTCTTTAGGCATAACCAATTACTGCGGTCCATCTGCTTCATTCTTCCTGTCTAAATATACACACCACCATCACGTCAGGCTTTTTTAGTTATTAAATAGCTTCTCTGAGATACAATTAGTGTGTTGAATGTGCATCTGGAGTGGGCTGCATATCAAGGAAATTACATTGTTATTTTTTACAGTCCAGATAAATCTCTCATGATTTAGGCAGGGGGAACACAAGAAAACAGAATAAAACCAGGGAGAATTTCTGGGGAAAGACGGGAGTCTGTCTGCTTCAAGGTGATGCTTTTTTTCCTCAGCTTTTTGAAACGATGAGAATATAATTATATGTTCCTTCTATTACAGAATTACTTCAGAAGCAGGCCTAGAAATTGATAGCCAGCAAGAAGAAGAATCTGTTCAGGCATCTGATGAGTCAGATCTTCCTTCAACTAGTCAAGATCCTCCTTCTAGTTCATCTGCAGGTAGGGGTTAGTTGCTGGAAGCAATTATTTCATACTTTTGGACCAGCGTCAAGCACTGCTTGTAGCCAAGATACACAAAATAGGACAGAACTCTTGAAGCATCGTTACATTTTTATGACTATAGTCTTAACAGCAAAGAGTTTCTGCTTGGAGTGCAGTAACTGGAGTAGGCTGAAGTAAGAATAATGCTTGAAGGGGCAAAAGTTATTGATAGATTGAAAAGTGCATTAAAATTATGTATAACATAACCACACTTATTTAACAATGTATTACAATGTATTCCAATATCAAACGGCAAATTTCAACAATGCAAATACCACAATTACTTTTGCACCAACTTGATACTTTGATGATACTATCCAGTTATGTTTGATGTCAGATTTAAAAATACATTTTTCATTCAAACAGTAAGTAAATCACAGTTGAGTTATCAATTTACCAGCTAGCGTGGGTGATAAAAGAAGTCCCAAACTGACTTGTTTTAAGGCTTTTATTTACATGAGAGAAGCTGTGAATGAAATAAGGATGCACTTTCATAATTTTGAAGTAAAATTTGAGAGCACGATGCATATCAAATCATGTAAACATTGAGAAACAGCACTAGACACAGACGTTCTTTCCTGCATTTCCACTTCTTCAGACACAAGCAGCAATCAGCCGAAGCCGTTTCGCCGTGTCCGACTTCAGCCACCGACATTGAGAACTGGTGTTCGGGGTCGCCAGTTCAACAGACAGAGGGGTAAGTGTTCATGGTTGCTCAAATTCAGCCTTTTTCAAACAATTTTTAGTACTTTCTTCCTGTGGGGACCATATATGAAGTACTACTTTATATGGCTACATTTGCTTGTAAGACATTGAGTAATACAGCATCCCTGCCCTAACTTCCAATGTCTTACCCTAAGAGCTCTGTAGTTTTGGTTTAGTATGTTAGTCTGAGCGTTGTTTAGACAGGCAGACTTTCTCTTATGTGGCACTTGGTTCTTAGCAGTGGACAGAAAGTAAATGGCAGTAGATTGTGAATTTATTATAAAGTTTTAAAAGATTTTTTTAAATGTTAGGATATAAGTTTAGAAATCTTTGGTTTTTAACATTGCATATCAGTTTCCCATTTGGTACATCAAAGTTTCTAGATATTATATCACCATGTCTTATGTCGATTAAAAAATAAAGTTTATGGAAGTATTACAGACTTTTGGAATTCGATATGGAGTTAAACCACAACAATAAACTGTTGTTTGCAACTTTTGAATTAAGAAAAATCCTTAGATGAATTGTATTTGGGTTGGCATTATTTTAACATTGTACAAGACTTGCTACTAGCACTGAAATACAGGTGTCTGGTATTACAAAGGAAAAAAAAAAGTGAGGAGGCAGACCTAGGATTGATGTTCTTTATAGTCTTATCACCATTTGTTTAATAACAAAAGGGGAGGGAGGGCAGCTCAAATGTTACCAGAAAGGAGCAATTCCCAACAGAAAAATGAAGTATCACATGTGCTAATGGTTGGTTAAAAGGGTGAAAAGGATTTATATTAATGTATTTGTTGTGTGTTTTTTGTCTTTTCTTTTTCTTCCTGACACAGGTGTAACTCATGCAATGGGAGGCAGAGGAGGCCTGAACAGAGGCAACATTAATTAATGGTCTGTAAAGTAATTACAGCTGTGTATACAAAAGTGCCAGTTTGCCTGTGGTTGCTTTAGTGTCATGAAGCTAGAGCTTAAAGCAGCGTTTTATACTTAGATTTGTGTGCACACATTTCGATGTCTTTATTAATAAAATTAGACAAAATGTCAACATTCAAATGGCATCTTTTTTCAAAGTCCTCTGCTGCGCATCACTTGCTAGGACAGTTGTACCAGTCCTTGGTTACAGTCTTTCCTGTGAGAGCGGTAACAGGTCTTGCTATTCTTCTGCCAACATCCAAACTGTAGTACCGATCTGAAATGAAGACAGGTCAGAATTAAATTCCAGAAGCTACATCTAGTACATGGAAAGAATCTTGAAGGTAAAGCCTTCCTTTTGGTTTCATTTAGACATAAATAACCTTTTAAATTCCATGTACGGAATTGAGAGGATAGAACAATGAATTTTTGTCCTCGACTTTAAGTGTCCTTTTCTGTGTTTAGCTAGGCTTTACAGTACTGCTAATAATTAAATCTGTTCCAAGAACAGTGAGTAGGGAATAATACTATTCTACTGCTGGAACACAGAAATAGTCTTAAGAGTTTGGAAATCAAACAAACGATCCTGAACTGACTACAAAAGTGGGAACTCTGGTCCCCAAGTGTGAATTGGCCTGTGCTAAGGTCAGAACTAGGTCATACTGGCAGAGACTTAGTTTAGTATCCTGTATTTGGATACATCTAGTTTCTAGAGCTCATTGTTTTTTTGGAATAATCCAGAAAATTCTGAGGAATGCTTTTACGTGATCCTGGCAGCAAAGTGGCTCACGTCCCTCCCTTTTTTGTTCTGTCAGAAACGTAGTTCCATGGTGAAAAAACTATCGATGTGTTAGTGGTCCAAGGATTTCAGTCTATCATTAATATAATTCTGCATTTAAGTGTCAGGTTTTTTGTCACTTTATAAGCCTGAACTCTTACGGCAACGCATTCCACGACTGGCTAGTTTGAATCATTGTACATTGTTGCTGCTAGTTGTCCTGTAACTTATTTTTTTTTAATAGAAACATCTCTCCATTGCAGGCAACATTTTGATTCTCAGGACTTTTTAGTAGTGCTTAAAATTAGTCTTGCAGAACCACAAGTGAGACCCTCACGCTTTGGAAAGCTGAGAGATTGTGGGCACCTTTCTTCCCCACCCCTGGGCTTTTGAGGTCTCTAGAACCTTGCGTTAGCTGTCACTTACTGTAGGAGAAGGCATAATAATCGTAGCCGTCTGGCTTATTGTAGTTGGGTAGTGCTATTGTCGAATGAATTACTTTGGGGAGCCCTCTCCAGTAGGCGGTCACTTTGATTTCCTTACGCAAAACTCCTGCAAGCAAAAGAACACTGAAGTTAGGAGGTGTCGCAGTGTGTCTGCCGTGAGCTGTTATTTGCTTGTATTATCTATATCAAGCGAGATCAACTGGATTAAAAAATTTAAAGTACTATGTTTAAAAAAATATGGAACAATGTTGTGTTTCAGAAGCTACTAAGATTAAATGGTTGTGTAAAAGAAACTTAATAAACAGAAGTTACCAGCTGGATATGGGTTGATTCTGACAGTCCGAATAATGGTTGGAGTTCTCACTGCACGTTGGACGCGTCTCCTTATGACAAGCCTTGGGATGAAAGCTGGGTACCGTATGGTGACCCGTGCCCTTCGCTGGCACTGCTTGGCTGGCTCCTGTTTGTACACGTACTGTTGCATGTTGCCATCTAAAATAGACATTTGTTTCATTTGGTTAAAAAAAATCAAACGGAAACCCACACAAACAAACTCACTTTGTGTTTCAAAACAAACACAACCACACACACAAACCATAACCAAAACAAAAACCACCAGGTAGATCAGATATAAAAATGTCATCACTACTCATATGACGTGTAGAAAATCAGTAGCATCATTTTACTACAGCTCTGGCAGCCTTCAGCTTTTTATATCTGTTCCTATGTTTTGAGATTAAAAAAGCCTCACTATCTAAATCAATCACTTGCTTCTAGGTGTAGTGACACCTCCTGTGCAGGGTCATCACAGTCAGTGTAGCAAGATAAGGAAACTGCATTAATTTAAAATATGAAATAAGAAATAGGGAAATTTCCATACATACTTACAAACTAGTAAGATTAAAGCCTTTCATTTCTTTTTCTACGTGAGACTAAAATAGTTTTAGCATCAGATAAAAGTTATTTTAATGTTTGTCTGCTGTAATGCCAGATTCTGTCCCTTATTCTTTTTTAAAATGCATTTAAAGATCTGTGAGTGCCAATACAAAATTTTAAAGCTTTAGGCTACTTTTTGACCATTTGCACACTCTGACACCACTGACATTTCTGTTTTTGAAAGAGATTAGTTTTTCAGGCAAGACAGAAATGGTGTTTTATTCCTAAGGCAATTCACCTTTTGACCATCTGTGAACTTCTGAAATACAAGACATACCTTTTTTGATAAAATAAACAGATTCTGGTCTGTTCTGGTATCTTGCCACGGGGAGGGTTGCTACAATTTTCCCACTTAGCCCTGCGAAGCCGTTGGCAAGAGGTTTGGGATACCCTTTATCCATCACACCGTTGGTGAAACGCCAGTAAAGTGGACCCTGGTGATTTATGGAAAAAATGAGCTTTAGAGGAAATTCATTCTTGGTAATTAAGCTTCAACATAGATGTTACAAATAATGGCAACTTGATAACTACATTGTAAAACTGACTGGAAGCACTACTGCATCTATTAAACCCAGGAAAAATAAATACTACAACTTCATAAAATACCTTTTGCAGTAGCTATTTTGGAGTAAGGATAGAGTTATCTTGGATATGAACTGTTAGGAGTCGTTATTGAACAAAACAGTTTGCTTTTGAAATCTCTTAAATTTCCACTGATAGAAAAAGCTGCTTGAATGCCAGGACTGAATTATTAAATTGGGAAATAACTTTATAATGTTTTTAATGAGGTGGGTGCATTTCTTTATTGTCATCTTTCAGGAAGGGAAATAAATGTATTCAGGAACAAATTCAGGCCATGTTTGTGCAAGGGAAAAACATAAAATACTCATAGTTTAAAGAGCTTGGTTTTTCTAAGTGTGGCTCATATGTAAATATTACTCAATCACCAGTTATTCTGTCAATACTTTGTCTCCTATTGGGGAAAAAAACTACAGAATTGAGGTTTTTCCCAAAAGCGACACCTCAAGAGGTCTGGGGAAGAGACACCACTTCACCCACTGGATTTTAAACCCACCACGCTGTTGAAAATTCCGTTTTTTCTGTAAAACGTGCAACACGAGGCTCCTTTTCTGCGGGGCTGCGTTTCAACACCTGTCCCTCTCTGGAAAGGAGGGAGGAGGGGAGAGGGGGCTGCCCACCTTGATGAAGAAGGTCTTGCCGTCGCAGTTGCACCTGGAGAACACGGCGTCGATGGGGGACGGGATGCCCCAGCCGTCGCGGATCCGCCGCGGGTTGGTGGTCGGCGGGGTCCGGCCGTTCAGCAGCCAGTAGTAGTGCCCTGTTGTGCGGGAGGAGCGCCGGTGAGAGGCCGGCGGAGCGGCGGGGGTGGCGCTGGAGGCGAGGGACCCCCCGCCCTCCCGCCCTCAGCCGAGGCGGGAGCGCGGTTCGCGCCCCGCGGGCAGCGCTGAGGCGGGGCCGGGGCTTTGTGCGGCCTCGGGGGCTTGCGGCCGGGCCCGGGGGGCGCTGCCTTACCTCGGAAGACAGCCAGGGTGCCGTTGGGCAGGGCCACCATGCCGTCCGCCGGCTTCCCGCTGCACAGGTCCTTCTCGTCGCTCAGGGCTGCGGAGCACACGGGGCAGAGCGCGCGTTACCTCAGGAGCCGCGTTACTAACGCGGCAGCGCCGGGGCCGCCACACGGGGCCGCTCCCCGAGCTGCTCTGCCCGGCATTTCTCATGCAAAAAGTTTAATTACTCGTTTAAAAGACATCTTTGGAAAGTTTGGCTCTCGTGTTTTGGTCCCAGGAGCGCGAGACCAGCCATTTACCTGACCAGGTATGGATATCTTTGTTGTTTACCGTAGTACCCGTGATTCAGAAAAAGACCTATAAATGCATCATGTGCTATGTCCTTCATTTAATTTCTTAATGTTCCGGGATGTTTACTTGGTATTTCTTCAAGCTTCTCTAATGGGTTTGCCCCTCCCCCTTCTTAAAAAAAACCATTTACTTTCCGTTAAATACAAAGAAATGTTGAATCTGTTTTGGACAAAAATCCACGTATTTTCCTTTTTTTTTTTCCTTTTGTTTAGATATCTGTCAATATATGATTGAATAAAATGCCCGAGAACTAGGGAGCAATATCTGATTAGAAAAAAACAAAACAAAACAAAAAACAAACAAAAAAATACACAACAAAAAAACAAGATATGAAAGATGTTGTGGCAAAAAGCACAGAGGAAAGAGAATACGAGGTACAGGGAAAAGGCTTCTTGTCTGTGTCGTGTGATGTTTTTGTGCGTGACCACAAAACGGCAGGTTAAGCTCTGGTGGAATTACTGGTGCTTTTGTACATTTTGGAATGCAATTACCTTGTGTTTCTCCAGTGAAAACCGGCAGGTCCGCAGTTTGTATTGAAGGCTTGTTGTTCATCTCGGGCTCCTCTTCTGCTGGCTGAGTTTCGGGTTCTGCTGGCCGAGGCTCATCTCTGGTGTCAGTGACCTCCTGGAAATGTATGGCTGGCTTGGACGTCCCTTTAGAAACAACATACATTTCTTCTATTGCGTCTTTTTTCTCTCTTGTAGCAGTCTCTTTAGTAGGTGTAGTTTCCTCTCCCTTCTCAACACTAGGTGACTTTTCAGTGGCATCTTGCATTTCTTTTTCAGGTGTGATGCTGGTTTCTTTGGTTGGTACCTCGTTTTTACCAGCTGTTGTCTCTACAGCATTAGTAGTGCCTGTGCTCCCTGCAGCTGCTGCTGTTACTGGCTGCTTAGTTCCCATAGTTGTGTCCCTTTTAGCTGTTGTCACAATCTCCCTGGGTTTAGGAGTTGCATCTGTTTTGGCAGTTGTGCTCAGATTATCATCTGGTTTAGCTGTTACCACCATCGTTACAGTAGTTGTGTCTCTTCTGCTTGTTATAATGTCTTTAAGCAGAGTAGTTTTGTCTTTCTTGGGTGTTGTTATCTCTTTGTTCACCGTGGTTGTTTCTATTTTAGTTGTTGGTGCTGTGGTTGTAGGAGTAGTAACGCTCTTAGCCTTTGCAGTTGTGCTGGTTGCTACTGTGGGTGCAGGAGTTGTGATTTTCTTCTCTGTTGTTGTTTCTGAAACTGTGCTGTCTGCTCCAGGTGTGGGTGTTTCCTTCCTCGTTGTCGTAACTGCCTCACTCCTCGGCGTGGTGGTGGCTTTTTTAGCAGCCGTGACAGATGCAGGGGCAGTTGTTGTCACTTCGGTAGGTGAAGTTTTCTGGATGGCTGTGGTGGCAGCTGCAGGACTGGTAACCTTGACCTTAGGGGTGGTGGGAGACTCTGCCGTGGTCGTTGGTTCTTCTGGGGTTGTCTCTTCAGGTTTGGGGGTGGTATGAGACTCTGCCTTGGTGGTTGGTGCTTCTGGAGTTGTCTCTTCAGGTTTGGGGGTGGTGGGAGACTCTGCCTTGGTTGTTGGTGCTTCTGGAGTTGTCTCTTGAGGTTTGGGGGTGGTTGGAGACGCTGCTTTGGTTGTTGGTGCCTCTGGGGTTGTCTCTTGAGGTTTGGGGGTGGTAGGAGACTCTGCTGTGGTGGTTGGTTCCTCTGGGGTTGTCGCCTCAGATTTTGATGTGGTGGGAGAGGCAGTTGTGGTTGGTGCCTCTGGGGTTGTGTCTTCTGGTTTTGGGGTGGTGGGAGACTCAGCTGTAGTCGTTGGTGCCTCTGTGGTTGTCTCTTCAGGTTCGGGGGTGGTGGGAGACTCAGCTGTGGTTGTTGGTGCCTCTGGGGTTGTGTCTTCTGGTTTTGGGGTGGTGGGAGACTCAGCTGTAGTCGTTGGTGCCTCTGTGGTTGTCTCTTCAGGTTCGGGGGTGGTGGGAGACTCAGCTGTGGTGGTTGGTTCCTCTGGGGTTGTGTCTTCTGGTTTTGGGGTGGTGGGAGACTCAGCTGTGGTGGTTGGTTCCTCTGGGGTTGTCTCTTCAGGTTCGGGGGTGGTGGGAGACTCAGCTGTGGTGGTTGGTTCCTCTGGGGTTGTGTCTTCTGGTCTTGGGGTGGTGGGAGACTCAGCTTTGGTGGTTGGTGCCTCTGGGGTTGTGTCTTCAGGTTTTGGGGTGGTGGGAGACTCAGCTGTGGTGGTTGGTTCCTCTGTGGTTGTGTCTTCAGGTTTTGGGGTGGTGGGAGACTCAGCTTTGGTGGTTGGTGCCTCTGGGGTTGTGTCTTCAGGTTTTGGGGTGGTGGGAGACTCAGCTGTGGTGGTTGGTTCCTCTGGGGTTGTCTCTTCAGGTTTGGGTGTGGTGGGAGACTCTGCTGTGGTGGTTGGTTCCTCTGCGGTTGGCTCTTCTGGTTTTGGGGTGGTGGGAGACTCTGCTATGGTTGTTGGTTCCTGTGGGGTTGTGTCTTCAGGTTTGGGTGTGGTGGGAGACTCTGCCATGGTGGTTGGTGCCTCTGTGGTTGTGTCTTCAGGTTTGGGGGTGGTGGGAGACACTGTCGTAGTTGTTGGTTTCTCTGGGGTTGTCTCTTCAGGTTTGGGGGTGGTGGGAGACTCTGCCATGGTCGTTGGTTCCTCTGGGGTTGTCTCTTCAGGTTTTGGGGTGGTGGGAGACTCAGCTGTGGTGCTTGGTTCCTCTGGGGTTGTGTCTTCAGGTTTGGGGGTGGTGGGGGACTCAGCTGTGGTTGTTGGTTCCTCTGTTGCTTCAGGGGTTGTATCTTCAAGTTTTGGTGTGTTGGGAGCATCTGCCTCAGTCATTAGTTCTTCTGTGGCCTCAGGCGTCATATCTTCAACCTTTGCGGTAGTGGGAGCATCTGCCTCTGTCATTGGTGCCTCTGTGGGTTCAGAGGTTGTGTCTTCTGGTTTGGGGGTGGTAGGAGAGTCAGCTTTGGTTGTTGGTACCTCTGTGACTTCAGGGGTTGTGTCTTCTGCTTTGGCGGTGGTAGGAGGATCTGCTTCAGTCATTAGTTCCTCTGTGGCCTCAGGGGTCATATCTTCAACCTTATCAGTGGTCAGATAGTCTTCTTCAGTCATTGGTGCCTCTGTGGCTGCAGGGGTTGTGTCTTCAGGTTTGGGGGTGGTGGGAGACTCAGCTTTTGTTGTTGATGCCTCTGTAGCTTCAGGAGTTGTCTCATCAGGTTTAGGGGTGGTGGGAGACTCAGCCACGGTCGTTGGTGCCTCTGGGGTTGTCTCATCAGGTTTAGGGGTGGTGGGAGACTCAGCCACGGTTGTTGGTTCCTCTGGGGTTGTGTCTTCAGGTTTGGGGGTGGTGGGAGACTCAGCTGTGGTGGTTGGTTCCTCTGCGGTTGTCTCTTCAGGTTTGGGGGTGGTGGGAGACTCAGCTGTGGTGGTTGGTTCCTCTGGGGTTGTTGTCTCTTCAGGTTTGGGGGTGGTGGGAGACTCAGCTTTGGTTGTTGGTTCCTCTGGGGTTGTCGCAGGCATCTCTTTCTGAGCTGTAGTGGTCTCTGTGGTCGTTGTTTCTTCTGTGGTTGTAGGTGGTAAACTGGGTTTGGGACTTGGTGTAGTTGGTTCCATTGTTGTGGTTGTGTCAGGTTGTTTTGTTGTTGGAGCAGGACTGGTCTCTGTGTTTTCCAGTTCACTGTCGGTATCTATGAGAATACACAGATGTTAAATTAAGGTATTGGAATTGCAGTGCAGGCGCCTGTTGCATGTTCATTTATTATACTGGTTAGAAGTAGTTGCTTATCTTTTGATTAGCAATAGTTGTTTTTTATAGCCTTTGCTCTAAGAGCTTTCTGCGTAAAATTGCACTTAATTAGCTTTAAAGTAGAGTTAGGGAAATAGGAGGAAATCAGACTTTCAGAGTACAGACACCTGACTGCATCTCCTACTGTTCCTTTTTATCTTGTGTGTTTTTCCTTTCGTGATTTACAGCTTTAAGACTTTCTTTACTTGTATATGTAGTTATACTGACTTAAGGACAATCGTTAGTATAGCTTTATTCAGAAAAACATAACACTAAGTCTTTCTGCATTTTAGTCTCTGAGTCTTATCTCTGTGATGTTTTACTGTTTAGCTCTTCTTTCACATAGGATTTTTTTCTATTACTCTTGCTGTGTTGCTGTCTACCATTACAACTGAATTTGTATTTATTTCTTGAAAATCTGAACAAACCAAGTGCAGCATCATGTGATTTGGGGCCATATTGTTCAGCTTTTGAACAAATATAAAAATCCCAAAAGATCTGAGGTGTTGCTGGTGGTCACAGCTCTGATGCAGCATCTTTCCCAGCAAACGGGAAGAATTTCTAATACTGCAGTGTGAGAAATAATCCCTGGGTAAATGTGTTGTAGAAATGGTGCAGTATGAACAGAACGTTACAGAACAGGTTTTCCTCCCACCCTGTGTGCCCAAAATACCGTAAGCCAAGTGGGATCCTGTTAACGGTTATTTGAATTTCCTTAATTTTATTTCATTTGACCTGCTATCTTGATTTTTGTAATAGGAAGTAGCCACAGAGGACAGGTTAAGTATTCCAAATTTTAAATAAAAAAAAAATGTAAGGTATAAAATATTGGCCAAAATTTACTTCTAGTCTCATTTCATACTTGTTAACTTGTTCAAACTGACCTCCCAAGTTATCACTTAAAATGCTGGAACAGAATATCAGAGAACACAGGAAAGCAACATATTTTCCATTCAGAAAAAATAAATTATCCGTGTTTTTTGAAGCTGCCTGAGGCCTGGCTTGATTAAAGCTAGAGAAACCTGCTAGGAGACTTTCCTGTCCTGGTCCTGCCAATTCATCACTGTCCGAAAATACAACACCCTTCCTGTTCCAGCTCTGGACTTGCTCCAAAACTGACCATGGCCTGTAACTTTTTTTTGGAAGACTTCTGATCAAATCCCATAGAGATGCAGGAGACATCACCACACTCCAACATCTGTGTGAAGTGAACTCTTGGTGTCCTGAGGTCTAGGTGAGGTAATTAGTTTATAAACCGAGCAGTTCCAAGCTTGGTAATGTCTCGCATCGACTTGCTATTTCCAGAGCAGGAAAATGGTCTTTAATGTTCCTTCAGGTAACACCCATCCTGTCTTGTCCCTGTGCTTTCCTACCTTCCATCACTTCATGGGGCTGCGTGACTTCCTCTGGCTGTTTCTCCTCATTTTTGGGTGAGATTTTTGGTGTTGGTGGAGGAGTTGTAGGTGATGGCTTTTTTGCATGTGCTAAAAGAAATAAAACAATCTGTTAATGTTATAGGTGCTTGGTGTGAACTGCATAAGAAGAAAGTGGTTACAAAATGTCAGTGACCATCTTCCATACAAATCTAAGGTTCTTCACATCTGTAGGATTCTTTAAAGCATTTTCAGGGGGGAAAAAAAGAGAGGAAAAAAACCTTCTTTGGATCTCTTAAGTGTTTTCATCACAGATGTGAGAAATGTTTTTCCTGCAAGTTTGAGATGAGGCATTCTTTGCTAATATGAATTTTGAGGTGGGAAAAAGATGAATTCTGACCGGAGCTCTACATTCTGAATATTTGTCTCTTTTTTTTTTTTTTGGCAGTTTATATTTTTGACTACAGATGTCTTGGGGCTAATTTACTATAGTGGATCTCTGAGAGCTATCATGTTAGCCAAGCATTTACTCTGATAATCCCCTGAAGATTTAGTTACATTATCATTCTTCAGACGTGATAATTCTGCACATAAGTGAGCATTTCAGAGAGACATCTTAAAAGCTGTTGTTTCCTTGGAAGAGATGGAAGCTATAAAGCCGGCATGGACCAAAGAAACAACGCGAGGTCTAAGTGTTAAGCTATCTTCCAGTAGGTTGAGTTTTGGGAGAAACTGGAGGTTTGTGTTCACATTTTCCAACTCTGAAGTTTGCATGGGATTTCACTTACATCCAGTAAGAGACAGAATATGTATTTTTTTGGTCAAATTGTACAATTGGAAGTGAGTCCCTCTGTTCCCGCTAACATAGCCTTGTAGAAGGATCTTGTTAGTTGTGAAAAAAGCGTGACAGAGCTCAGGGATCTTTTTGATCCACCTGAAGGAGCTGGTAACTGCCATAGGTACATACGTAATCAGCCTTTCACACAAGGAGTGGTATTTTTCTGTAAGAGGATGATTGTGGTATTGAAGGATTTGCTTTCATAGCAAGCTGGCACTTAAAGCAAATAAGGTGGGATGGTACACTGCATCCTGAGGCTTTTGTTGAGAAAGGGAGAGAAATTGTAATTGTTGAAAAAAAAACCACTTTGAGAGCTGAACCAGCTTTCGGAGGAGTCAGTAGTGGCAGGGGGAGTGTTTGACCAGTCCTCACCTGTGCGTGCGTGTGTGTTCTGGGGATATAAGGGCTTCTGGAGGATAGGAGAGACACATTGTGAACTTAGAGAAGATGCAGGAACAGCAAAATGAAAGTTCACTGCATGGCCTTAAGTTATTACATTGTTCCGAAAGGTTTAACAGGTTTCTCAGTTACCTACACATAGCAAAAATACTCAAATTCTGAGTACAGTGGTAGGCTGGGGTTTGAGGGTTTTGTTTCATTTTGAGTTTGTTTGTTTGTTTTTACAAAAAAAAAAAAATAGCAAAGCTAAGTAACTAAAATCCTAGAAGGAACTTTAAGATTTTCAACAGTTGGTTAATTGTCATTGCATTTGAACTGAAGAAAAAGTGAAACAGCTAACCATCTTTTGTGAGCATGCTTGCATGTTAAACTCAGCATAAAGTAAGAGGTGTAAAGCAACCTCAAAGGCAGCAAATTCACCTCTAGACAATTCCAATACATTTATCTTCTTCGAGACATCTAGTTAAAAAATGCTCAATGCAAAATCGACTGCAGTATAAATCACTATGCAACCGAGAAGCAAAACCAAGCTGCTATACCAGTGCCTGGGGAGCGGGAGCGGGAGTGGTTGGTAATGTGAACCAAATGATAATCCAGAGCTTGCCTTGTTTGTTAACCTGCACGCTTTGGAAACTGGCTGCCTTGGAGGCTGTCTGGTCTGTGAAGGCAGCATCCCGATGCCAATTCATATTTGCCAAGTGTATTCACGGAAATTAATTTAGGCCTGTAAGTAGCAGAAAGTTTAAGGACATGATGGAATTAAACATACTGTGTTGGTGTTTTCTAGACTAGTATTCAATTGCTAGTGTTGTTGAACCTACATGAAGGTGAAACTGCTCCTTCAGTGCTCAATTAACAAAAACCCATCAGGTTCTGCAGTGAAGGACACAATAAACCACAGTGACTGTGGATCAGAGGAACCCTTCCCTGAACTGAATTCGCAGTCTAAAGGTCACGTGTGCATTTTCTTCAAATGCCTCTGGCTGCAGTGTGGATGTGTAACCGCTCCTAACCAAGCAGATCCTCCGGTTCCTCCACCTTGCCCCAGAGGATGGGTTTCTGTGTGAGATAGGCTGATTTTGGATCTGATGGGGAGGATCTAGGAGATCTCTCTATATGCTGCCAATGATTGCAGTAACAAAGAGCAAGTGGTTTTGGAGGTTGAAGCAGTGCTATCCCAGTGCTGGGAGCAGGTATTCTCCACTTTCGAGTGGGTTGCAGGTGAATTTAAGGGAGTTGGACCTTCTTTTATTACTATCTGTTGGTAGATGAACTGGACTTATTAGTGCAATGTGTTATTCGTTCCCCCCAGCATTCTGTCCTTGAACTCTATTATTGGTGTAATTTAAATAGCAGGAGTGGAAATGCGCATGAAAAACCTGACTTTACAGGTAGTATTCTGGGTGATGGTTCTTACAGTAAATTAGCGTATGACTAATACTAAAAGAGGCTAGTGCAAAATAAAAATTTACCCTCAGAGTTTGTGTCTTGGTGATGGCCTCCAGTATATCTACCTTTATGCACCTGTAAAGTGTTCATGCTTGAGAAAATGACCAGTTTATTTTTTGAAATTTGGTTTTGTTACTTTTCTGTGTGTGTGTGGTTGGTTTTGGTTTTTGTTCAGTATCTAACTTCTGGTGTCCTAAGAAGCCTACACTGTTACTGTTTCATGATGATGCAAAGCATCTCTATTTAAATACATCTAGGAAAATATAGTGATAAAGAAATCTCTTACCCTCTTTACACTGTTTTGCATAGTCTGGGCAACATTTGCCGTATCTCTCACATTCTGCGTCGCAGTCGCATTCTCTTCCTCTTTCAAAGGCTTCAAAGCAACGTCCTCTGCAGGAGAGGGCTGAGTAAGGCAGAAAAACAGAGTTAGTGTTTTTGGCGAGCTCTCATTTAATGCTGGGACCTTTCTACAGTGAAGTCACTTGCTTAAGCTGAAGAACAGCTTCATAACATCAGGTGGTTGTTCTGCTCTGATCCAGACCTTGTTTGTGTAATCAAGAGTTTTGAGTCGGGCTGTATGACCGCAACTGCTGTTTCCAACTGCAGTATATTGAGAGAATTTAGGATTCGTAGCGTGATAAAAAGCATCCTTCGAGTTCACTTTAGCTAGGTCCCATCATAGAAGGTTTCCATTTCCCTAATCAAACAGCAGTTATCCTCAGAATAGTGTAATATTGAAATTCTGGCTAGGGTTTTCCAAAAGGTGTTCATCAGGGTGCCGCTTTGCCTCAAGAGTGATGTGTCTGCCAAAGCATTTCTGAAAAATATCTTCCTAAATAGGTCATGGCCAAGTGTACCTGGTGTCTCTGGGCAAATACTACAACTTAGTTGCGTGAATGAGTTAACGAAGTTACAGAAAATGACTATTTTTGAAATGTTATCCCAGTCTATTTAACACAGTTCTTAAATTATTAGTACTAAATGAGTGTATATCATGTTTTGACATGATTAATAACCACATGCTTTTAATAATTCATTATTGGTTAACTTCTGATAGCTTCAGTCATGATAGTACTTCTGCTTCATATTAAATAGTGACCATGTGGTTTTGGAAAGTGTGTTCACAGCTATTACAGACTTCAGCAAATCATGGTTGCTGTATTTTTCAAGGACAAAATTTGACCCTAAACATTTACATTACATTGCAATGTAATATCTATTAACCTTCAGTAGTACCTCTAATAGGTACTTGGTTGACTTTTAAATTGAAATGATGATGTTAGACCTGAAATTTATTTTTGTTGAGGATTCTTATAATCTCATACAATTGAGCTAACAATTAACTATCACTTTATATTTCCAAAATTTACCATATAATCTGTTATTCTTGTCTTGTGTCTTTTCTGTAGATAAGTCTCTACTGAAGTTATTGTCTTTGTGGCACACGGGCCATAAAATCATATTTTACAGTTAAATCACTATCTATCAAAATTAGGATTACTGTACTGGCAGGTTCTGAACACCTTTTGACCAGTGTAGGTAAAGTGACTCTGCTGATGCCAATGGCTTCATCCACGGGCATAAGTGAGAATTGTTTTTATTTTATAAAGTTAGAGCAGTCTTTATTCATGAACAATGTCTGTCATTTCTCTCATTTTGTCAGAATTAATCATGCACTGAGCAACAGTCCTTCGCTTGTGTCCTTTAAGGATGGTGTCTGCTGTGCTTGCTCGAATTCAGTGATTTAGGGTAGAACATGGAAAACTTCCTCTAGCCTTAAACTCTTCCTTGAGATGTTACATAGATGCCCTATTGCTGGGTCTCAGAAGTCTCGTTTTACACCTGTAATCTGTCTAGAACTACAGTGTAGTGTAGTGTAAGAAAGTGCAGTTACCTAAATCACTGATATTTTTTTACTTGGGTGATTCATAGGAAAATATGTTTTTAACTCTCAGTAAACCAGTTTGCAGTGCCTATATTTATTTACACTATATGGTTTTGCATATGAAATAATACTCATCCAACCATCTTTTCCATCAAACTCTGGACGTAGTTCTCATCCAGAGTTAATTTCTCTTAACCCTCTGACTTTGGATTAGACCCTGCAGCCTCCACACTTAAATTTGAGTTGGAATGTCCCAGAATTTCTTCCCGGAAAACCCTGGATTTACTTTTACCTTTTTTTTTTTTTCTTTTGTATAAGAGACAAACAGATACAGCACAAATGCACTAAGAAGAAGAAAATAAGCAGTAGACAAACTGTTCCCCCCTCCTTGCTCTACTCTTCTAAAAAGCAAAATCCTTTTCTCGGTGATAACCTGCGGATACACAATTTTCTCTGAATTGCAAGAGGTTATCACTGAGTTTTTGAAGGGGAGAACAATACACGTATGAGAGGAGAACAAGGACGTGGTGAACTAAACGAGACATTTAAGCATTCAGAGGAGAGACACTGGTGTGGGAGGGAGTTGGAGCGAACAGGAAGGGAAGTTTTGCCGATAGGAACTGGGTGGGTTTGTTTGGGAACTTACCCACCGTGCAGACCTTCCTGAAGTCAGGGCAGCACTCCATGTAGTGTTGGCAGTTAAAATCACACTGGCAGTCGTGCTCTCTAGAATACCCTTCCCCACATCTCCCTGTACAGCTTGATAAATCTAAAAATCACACAACACTGGTGTAAACGTGGCCAAACCCGAATGGTGCGTAAGGAAACACTGAATGGCAAAGTGGTGAGGTTTATTACTATTTTTTTTTTCCTATGGAATGCTATTTGGTATTGCAGAACCCGTGGGCCTGGTAGAGCCCCTCCTGCGTGGTTTGCATCAGCGCGCTCAGGTTGGAGACTAATTTATCCTGTTCCTCCTGAAGTTAATGAACACTGAGGTCTGGTTCAGTAATACAACCTCACCAGCTCTGGCATCCAAACTAGCCCATGCAGATTTATCATAAGCAGTATATCAGCCAGGCATGGTATTGTTTTGCAGACTTAATTCAGCCTGTGTGTGACTATATGTGAGCACCTGCACTACCTGACAGACTCCATTTTACGTTTTGTAATGTTCTACGTAGTAACCAAATAAAACCAATTTAGCTTGCAAACTGGTGAGCACTGTCATAATAAATACAGGCCCCCAGAGCCATTTTTATTGGCAGTTTTCAAAATCTGCCTGCCCTCTATATTATTTTCTTCCCTGAGGTCAAAGAATAATTTGGTATCAACTCTGAGGCTGCTAACAGTTGGGATCTAGTCCTGCGATCTTCTATGAAGTACTTTCTGTTTGTTAAGTAGGAAATTACTTATTAGCAGAGTAACATAAAAACTCATCCCACAATGGCTTTACCACTAGACTGCTGTAGTGTTGGAAGATGCTGGATCGTAATAAATGGTGCAGGTTACATCAGGAGCTCTGCTTTAAACCTGCATGCATTTGAGTTGGCAGTGGTTTGTTACCTTCTGCTGCCAGATCAGATATTCACCCTGGATCAACTCCCCTTCCTACACAAAATCCTTGCTAATGTAACATGCTAACAGCTTCTTCTGGAAATGAAACATGCAGGACCACAAGTGAAGCGCCCCTGGATACAAACAAAGAAGCTGAACAATCAGCAAGCTAAAACACAGTTAAGATTATCAGCTGAAACACTGAGGAACAACAAGAAAATAACAAGAAATAACATATAACACAACACCAAAGACAGTTTCTAACAGCACACACTTCATATGTGTGTGTATGAAGGAAGACTATGGGATAACAATTACATATATTGTGATTTTCAGCAGTTAGGTATAATGTTTGTTACCACTTCTTTGCAAGTAATGAGGTGGGACTAAGGAATTAATGGAGGATTCAACTGACTTGAGTTAATGGGCTCTTAATAGAGGAGTTGAAAATAGAAGCTAGGCATCTTCCTCTATGGCTGTGTGCCCAATGTATTGCACCCTTCTTCCCTTATGGGAAGAAAATATAGAAAAGTCCACAAAGTAATGCCTTCTCATTCATTTATTTAGGTTCATGACTTGTAAGTTATGAAGTTACTTCTAAGGAAAATACCTAACTGGTTCTAGTTGCTGGGCAAATCGTGTCTGCAGGGCCCTGGTGAGCTGTTCAAATACGCAAATTTTGTGTCTTCTACTATCAAGTAGTAATTAATTATTTTCTACCAGCAAGTAATGTTATCACTCTAACAACTCGATAGCTACTTGAGAACTGTGAGAGTACAGGACTTGCAAGTTCTTCTGCTTCTTCATAACACTGCAACTTCAGTTAGAAATCAATTACAGAGGTTTGAGAGTAAATAAAAATATGTACTATTAGATGAATGATTGCCAAAATTTGCATCGGTGGTAGTAATAACAGTGCCTTTAATAAAGGCAAAGCACTTAGTATGGTAAAGACTTTCCTTTCACTGAGCCTACTGTATTTAAATGTTTCTAACCTAATTAGGTGGATATTGTAATTTTGGATTCTTCCTTGAATCATACTGCAAATCACTTGGGCTAAATGTGTCAGTCCCTGGGAAACAGGATCTTGTAGAACATGCCTGCAGAAAAAGAAGTTAGGTTCATGTGCATTTTGTGTGATACTCATTTTATTCCTCTAAAAAAGAGGGCCATGCTGTACCAGATTATATTTATGAAAATATTCCGTGATGATAAAGCTGAATCATAATGCCTGTCTGAATAAGTACGAAGTTCTAGAACTAGCGAGTATTTTTATGAAGATGCATTTGAAGCATTCTTAGTATTTGTCAGATATCCTAGACAACCTCCTTTCCACTTTGTGTGTTACAGTACCTTGGGAAGACACTTCTTGAACCAAGGACAGTGAAAGGATCACCAGGGACAGGCAGAGTATGTTCCATATGGTCATTACTTTCAGGTACGACATCATCCCTAAAAAGAAATAATCTCATATCACTACATGCAATTCAATTAATCAGTTCATAATTTTTAAAAAGTGCAGTGCATATCTTTATACATAATACTTGTTTAATAACATAAAATTAATACTGAAATTATTCAAGGACAAATTGCTAATTTAGAATTATGCCATAAACTCTCTCTTGCTTATTAGTCGGTTAACTGTTAAATTTTGTAGTAAAACTAGGAAAATTATCAGAAAATAAGGAAGTAATATTTTTCAGAATTCTGTTATGTGAAAGCTACAGACACAGTCTTCTGCTTTTTAGCATGGATGCACTTCAGTGCAACAGTTTCTAAGGTTATTCTACTGATAAATGTAAATGTCAAATAAAAAGTAACACTGTTAAAACATTAGTTATTAAGCAACATAATTTTATAAACCAAAATCTATAATTGCAATATTAGTGTTGTAATGTGTCAAATGGTAATGTAGGATAAAAGTACATCTTTCAAAAGGAAAATGTGCCTGTTTTTTCTGTTCCAGGTCATCATTTTCCTTTGGAAGATGGAGGAGCACTTGGATTGAAACGCTTAGAGTAGAGGTAGGTATTGCACTTACCTAACGAAGAATACGTCTGCTCTCTGTGATGTTTCAGATGCCTTATATATTGCTTCGTAACTACGCTGGGGTTAACTAATTAGACAGCTTGTTAACCAGAACCGCCAATGACAGCTCATGACAGCAAACTTTCCACATGAGCTGGAAGAGCTCCCAGATGACTAGACGAACGCAACATCTGGAAAATACTCCCATTAAGAAAAATGATTACAGAAAAAACTAAATAGGGACTTGCTAGTCAAAACACATTTTGATTACTGAGGGAAGTGAACAAATTGTCCTGAATGCATCTGGAAGGCATTAGATATTATTGCATAGCAATAAAAAAAATCATTCTAGGCAAATGCTGAGTATATTTTCTTTCTTGTCAAATGTAGCTTAGGTGACAGTAGCCTAAAATTGTGCAGTATTATCTGCTACTGATGGTGTATCTTCTCCAAGAAGTTTGAGATCTAATTTGTGCAGTCTGAAGTAATTTGCCAGTTCTGTGCTGAATAGATAGTACTGAGTGGAAATTTTGCCAAGGTATTGGCTAGAAATCAAAGAATTTAGTCAAATCTCAAATAGATTAAATACATGTAAAACATCAAAATGAATGAGATAAATTGTTTTAATGGTATTTGTGGGTTTAGTTCCAGATTCAGGGTGCTGGAAATGGTTATTTGCAACTCCCTCTCGGAGCTAAAGGAAGTTTCCTTTGAAACTTGTAGTGGTCCTGATGCTCAGAGTTTGGGGGGGAACTTTTTTTCAGAAACTATCCTAAAGGCCAGGGAACTTTGATACTTCTGTATTACAATATTACTTGAATCCCAAAGTAATTCTGTTATCCCAAAAGAATAAATATGGTATAATATGCATTGATCCCAATTGAGGGTAGTTCTTAAGCATGAGTTTGAGTCTCTTAAGGAAAACAGTGTACAACATCTGAAAAGGAACAGGTTTAGACAAGTGCTTTGAATGTTTTCCTCTCTTGGTCCAATGATTTTGCAGTTTTTGTATTTTTATGCTAGAATTTCTTTCTGATTTCTGTATTATCACAATAGAGGCAGTTTCACTCAATCTTTCTGCATTGTAGATGCTAGTAATTGTTTATTATCACAGCCACACTTCGTTAAGTTATTCCAGCCAATAAAATAATGCTTTTTTGTTGCTCGAGGAACACATATAATTTTCGTAAAAGTTTTTAGAGTTCTTTAGACAAGTGTGAAGTGGTAGCGCTGACATTATGTTGATGCGGTATTCAAGGTTCTGTGCTATGAGAACTCTCTAGTTTGTGGAAAAGGCAACTTGAGGTTCTGAGATTTTGTGGAGTTAATTCAAGGTAATATACATAATGAAATATATATTATGTGTCTCATAATGAGAACTTCAGTGCTGTCTTTAGTGGAGCTGACTATAAGCTTGATAAAGAAACTCTGTGGTTTGAGGGGAAAAAGGTACCAGTCTGCAGATATTTAAACCTAGGGAAGAAGTTTTTAGGGTAGCAAAATAGGGTCAACATGATGAGATGGGTTTTATAGAAAAGTACTAAGATCCACATAACTTAAACAATTTATCATTTGATCGAGCAAAACATTTAAGACTACATTATTTGTATATCCATGATATGGAGGAGATTTGTTGACTCTATCGTTTCACAGCCAGTACAGCTGTAAGTCCCAGTTAATATTGCGTAGCTACCTGAGGTGAAAAATATATACATATAAAGTAGTAAATAAAATGTAACAGACACTCAACATTTTTATCATGGTTCTCTTAACATGCCAGTACTCAATTAAGTCATATGAAGACAATTAGGTATATATACAACTTGAAAATATGGGTAACTGTGATTTGCTGCTACATTTATTATGTGTTATGGATATTTTGGTAAAGTTGTATTGTTTCATTTCTCTTATGAATTAATGTTTTGGAAGGTCAGAGCTGATGTGGGGTTGCAAAGTGTAAGTGATGAGTTCTCAAACTGCAGTTACTGGAATTCAGTTGCAATTATCTTCATTTGACGTGAGTTTGTTATAATTGAATGACTGTTAGATGGTTGTTAAAGTTTCTTTAGCATTAGTTATACAAGCTTCGAATAGAAATGAATACTGCACCATGTTTCCTTTCCTTCATGTCAAAGTAATTTTACCTAGCAACATCTGACAAAATATAATGGAGTTTTACCAGCTTCCCTGGGTTTCATTTACATGAAAACTGGGGTTGTCATAAATTTGATCTCTTACCTGTGCAGAAAAAAAAAATTGAAAATCTATGTATGGCTTTTCCTTACAGCACTTTTTTATACATAATCAAGTATTAATTTAGAAGAACACACTTTGAAAGACCGGTTGAAGATGAAATAGGGAGGTTTTTTTCGGGGAACATAATTTTGAAAGACTGGTTCAAGACACAATAGGGTTTTTTTTAGATTAAGGTACCCAGATAGAAAACGAGTTTGGGTTTATTTCTAGTATTGCGATGGGCTCGCTGTCAGAGTTTTAGTGAAGTCATTTATGCTGAAGGGAGAAACAGGATTTTCACAAGTGCCGGTATAAATCTCTTTTTTTCATACCATATACATTATTAAGCTCCTTTTGCAGGCAAGTCTCGCCTCCATGTACACTGTGTGGGATAATTCCCTAAGTGGATTAACAGGCACCTTTAAATTGTGGTGTCACAGCTGCACTGAAATGGTATTAATGTCTGTGCTGGCACTTCAGCGTGTGATCAGGCAGTGGTGACATGGGGTTTGTGTCATCACCAGGTTCTGCTGCTCTTCCCTTTGTTTTCAGGGAGGGACTTGGAGCTGGGGAAAAAAAAAAAAAAACAAAAAGAAGAAAGGGAAAGTACCAAATGTTCCATTTCCCTGTTTTTATTTCTTGTGCATTTAGGCAAACAAGACCCATTACATTCCTGATGAGTAAATAAAGAGGTACAGCTCCACCACTATTTTTCTTAATCTCAGAGCAACACATGGAACTTAATATTGTGGTTAGCTAATCTAGCTGGAAAGAACGAACATTATTTTTTGTCTGCTACTTCATTGCTTCAGTTAGGTACCAACTGACCAGTCATTTAATTTGGCAAGAGTTTCAGGCAGAATAATCTCTTCATTAAATTTTATCAGGTGTATCCAGAATCTTACCTGTATTTCCTAACTTCATTAGTTGATTGCATTTTTTTTAAGAAAAAAAAGAAGCCTTTCATTACAAACCCTGCTTTGCTTCTATATTGAGGTTGTTGTAGGTACAGTACAATTATTAATGTCTTTTATTTCAGGATTAATGGATTCATTATGTTGATGCCCACAACTCAGCTGTATTCTTATGCCTTTTCAGGCCTTTGCTTTTTTGGCAGTTCATCAGTCAGTCACAATTGTGATGGTGGTTTTGGGATGTGTTCATATCTACTGGGGATTGCATGGAAAATGTAAACCAGTCCAATTCCAGAAAATAACCTGAAAATAATTGTGTCAATCTGGGTCTGGTCTGACAGAGGCCTCATTTCTCTTCAGTCACTTCATTGATCCCCGTTTCTAACCCATCAGTATCCTCAAAATATCATGTAATTGTCATATAAAAACTAACTTGTGTTTGCAGTGATCTGGATCCCTGTGGGAACTCGGCTTTAAGAGCAGCTGTGGAGTCCCAGCAGAAGTTGTAGAAAGAAACTGAGCTAAACAAGAGTGAAATAAAGTTGAAAGAAAACGAGAGAACATGCATTTAGATTAGTGCTGGTCTGTTAAAAATTCACTGGTACGTGTACCTCTTTTTAGCTTTACCCTAGAAGGAATTTAATTGAAAGTTAAGTGAGAGTGCTGCAAGTCTTGTTAAATGAATTACGAAGAAAAATCAGGGAGAATCACAGAAAACTTTTGCTCTTGCAGGAAGGACTGATGCAGTTCCAGGCTTCTGGTCTTGGAGGAAAGAGAATGATGTAGAGGAGGCAGAAGCCCTAATGTGGGAAGGGCATGGAATTACAATTAATTCTTCTGGGACGTCTGATAATTGATCAGAAGACACTTCCCTGCATTGCTTTCTGTGATCAGTTACTTTCTTCCATGCTAGAACTTGCAACGTTTTGTTGGCATATTTTATTTGATTATAACAAAAAAATATTTAATTCAAATAGCTCTTCAATATGATGACTTTTAAGACAAAGGAATATTAATACCGTTGCTTTTCTGTGGTTTATGAGTAGCATGAGCATCAGTAGTATTGCAATGAATTCCACTGTAGCAAGCTGCTGTGATAAGGGTCATATGTTCACATACATCATCCAGTTGATGTAAATATAGACATGGCATTTCCAGCTCCTAAGAATTTGAGAGGATGGTTTACAAGTAAGAAGTAAAGAGAAAAATATGACTTAGAAATTATTTTGTCCTCGGAGAGATAACAGATGAGGCCAAAATTATAGGTAGGAGATGAAGGATAGAATCTGCATGGTTGTGGGTCTGTTTTTTTATTTTTACAGTACTACTTAAATCAGTAGAAGAAATGTTTTTATTCCAGAAGAGCTTTATGCTCAACACAGCTGCAGACATTACTGAATATCCTGAAGAGGAAGAGGAGGAGCAGGTCTGCTGGCTGTTTACATCTAGATATGGACATACCTTGGCTTCCTCTGGACCCCAAGACCATCACTTCATAGCTATCGTAATATCTCTAAGTGGGTCTGAACAATTTCTTCCAAAAGATGTAAGTTTTTATACCAAAGCTAGGCACTAGGCTGAAATCTCATTTTGTGTGGAATGCACGCTCCGATTCACACCACAGGGCAGACTTTTAATGCCAGAGAGTTAGAGGAGTTCATTGAGAGAATGTCTGGCAGAACAGGACCTTACTGTAATAAATCAGAAATATTCAGTTTTTCTTTCTTTCGCAGTATATGAATTATTCCCCTCCTAAGCTGGGTCTAGTGAAATGGTTATTGATTTGGATCCAGATGGCCTGATTAAAAAGTGACTGCTGCCTCATAAAAACGCCTCACAAAATGAATTATATTCCATATTGTTTTTTCTTTTTTTTAAAATTAATACAGTGTATGGACTAATTCTCCTACTGAATAACAACAGGAAGAAAATAAGAGATTCAACTATAGGAAGAAAAAAATTTCATGCAAGATCTGATTAATATGAAGGATGGTGCATGATAAGAACAAGGAAAATTAACATGAGAAATACAAGGTGCTTCAGGTAGGAAAAAAAAGGTAGAACGAGGAGAGCAAGAAGTTACACGTGCCTGTTTATAACATAAGAGATTTTTAACAGTTAGACAGGGAGTCCCAGTTAAACAGTAGCAGGGGAATTAGCACTGACTCCTGGTTAATTTGTGAATGAAACATGCAGAAAATTCTTCCAGGCAGCAGTTACTTCATTACCACCTACACGACTGTTAACAGAGATTCCCAGAAACAGTCACCACTTTTTATACAACTGAAGAATAACACCCTTGCTTTGGCAAAATAGCACTGAAAATGTTTCAGACAGCATTGTGAGGTGTTTGTTGGGTTTTTTTTTTTCAGACTTAGTATGAAGTAATTTTCTTGTAACATGAAGAATCATCACACTCAGGCTACTATAAATAATCCATTTAACACATTTTCAAGCTTTTGCCTCTTCTGTATTCAAGCAAAAACGGTCTGTTTAACAGTCTATATTCAAGGGGGAAAGACTTGCTGGATCAGCGTAATTGTACGTAAGAGTGACAAGTAGTTGTGAATTTTTACTTCTCTGTGAAGACTTCTTTTTCTTTTTTGAAGCTTTGCTGCTGTTGCTTGACTTCGTAGTGAGAAATTAACAGGAAGGCTTCTGCGTGTATTCAACATGCAAGTCTTGAAGGTCAAAGAATAAGAAGTTAATGTACAAAAACCCCTCTCTTGGCAGCGCTGAATACTGTCTATTAATGCTGGTGGAGAAAGCTTTAGTGAAAGCTGCCGGGGGCTTGTGGAAACTGCTTTTTTCTTATTGTAAACACCTGGTTTTGATCATTCATAGTTTTACAAGAATCTGAATTATTCCTCTGAAATGTTCAGTACTTTGCTTTTGCCTGTTAGGATTCTGTTATGTGTTATGTGAAAGAGTTGAGCGGGTATTAGGCTGAGTGGATTGTCTCGGCATGAAAAATCCCTTTTTCTTTGTTGAAGGTAAAGATAGCAAAAAATACTCGTTTCCCCTTCGGTTTCAATGACCATTGAAATAGTTACATTCCCTTTTAAGTGCTTTCAGTATCAGCTGTGCCTCTGAGAAATCAGTTTTCTTCTCAATCCTCCCGCAAAAGTCACACAAAACAGGCCACTGGGAACACAGCAGCCTCTTTGCAGTTTAAACATAACAAGAAGATTCTTCCATTCAATGAAATGATTGCAAAAATGTACATTATTCAGCAAGGCTATGGTGCACCACAGGTTGTGCAGTCCTGATCGAAGTCTGAAAAAGGAATAATCTGCAGCACAGACAGGATTTGAACCTGATCTGCTGAGGGAATAATGGGACAAAATGAAGAAAATAACTTGGTTCAGTTGTTTTTCATCCAAATATCTTTCTGGTGTATCAGGAAATTTCTATTGGTCTCTGTTTGACTATAATGAAGTCCAAGGTTAGAACTGAAATAACTATTAGCTTTTAGAAATCTAAAACTGGGAGTCCACTTCATTACCTGTTCCTCAAGGCTGCAGGAGCTCCCTTCTGGTAGGGAGTGAAGTTCTTTTCCTGCTCTTTTGCTTTCTTTAACTATGCTCAGAGGAGACATATCAAGTATTTAAGAATATAGCACATGATTCAAGTAACGATATGCCCCAAATTAATCAGTCTTTTCAGAACAGCAATTCATTCTAAATGTTTAGCTTAACTTTATGTAAATGCAATATGAAATCCGCACTTGGAAAATGATCTTTTGAATCCTTAAAACTGACGTCTACTAATAGGAAGAATTATTAGTTAAGGTGTAAGGATGAAGAAGCTGAAGCAGGTGGACTACAAACAGTCGATCAAATTCTAGGAAATTAATTTCAGAATGCCCAATATTATGCAACGTGTATTTACAGATAAAGAAACAGCTACTGTGAAAATAGTGTATTTAAAAATGCATAAATCTGTCCTCATGTGAAATTATGAGACCAGTTTAGACCGGCAAGATCCAAACTCTAAATAAGATTCTGCTCCTAGCTTTTTAGGCATCAGTTTGTGACCCTTTCACTTGGGTATACATGCTATTACCTGTTTCTATGAAGCTTTTTTTGTTTAGCATTTTTTGGCATGACAAAAAATGGTTTTATAAGCAAAGTGTTTCAGTTGCAGGTGTTTAAATTCCAAATCCACTTGGCGCTTAATTTTAATGTGTTCAAGTGATTTTTCTATCCAAATACTGGAGTTCTGAGAATAGGATATGTTAAAGGGTTATATTTCTGGGGCATCCTCATTTTCACTTGGATTTGAATTGAATTCACTTGAGAATTTCTCATCACGGAACTACCTCAAATGCATCAGTAAGGAGTTGAGGCTGCTGGTGTTTCAGTGTAGCTGGCAGCAAAGTAAATAATTCTACAACTTGGTAAAGAACCAGCGTAAATTCAAACCATAGTGCAAACCTGAGCTTCATTCAGTTTGTATTCTGTAAGGAAGACATAACTATTTTGCACATTATTCAACCTCTGATGAAGCTTGAACACTTATTTCTAAAAGTACATTGAAAAAGAGTGTGTACATGTCGTGCCTAATTTGCACAGAGTGAAGAACAAACAGGAAAACTCAGTTATTTGCAGTGATTTATGAATGTGATTATTAATTTTTCATTTAGGACCCTGATACAAGAAATTGCTAAATGATCCTAGGAAGGCATCAAGTAGGAAAATTCCCTAAATTTGTTATTTAATCAGTAAAATAGTAGACGATATTGTAATGTAATCCAGCCTGTTACTTCTTAGTGAAAAACCACAAAAGATCTAGGCCTGTTTTTTCTTGTGTGTATAATAAATGTTAAACTTTACAATGCTTTTAAATTCCTGGGGGTTATACAGAAGGTAAGTCGCTCCCCGTTCTAAAAGATTTTTGCAAATCTGTACAAATCCTGAATATTGTCTTGAGGCTTTGAGGTTATTGTGGCATTTCTTTCTAGTATTTTCAATGAGGAGAATGTGAAGGACAGACTGGCATTATTATCTGACTGTCATGTTTTCTAAGTGCTGTAGATATGGGATGAACCCTTTTTCTTTCACCTCAAATGTACTGAAATACCTGGTGACTAGTGGGTATGTAGGGCTGGTAGTCGCCTTCCGTTCTGACCAGCTGTATTATTATATTATTACACAGAGGGTGGTGAGAGCCTGGCCCAGGTTGGCCAGAGAGGTGGTGGCTGAACCATCCCTGGAGACATCCCAGGCCAGGCTGGACGGGGCTCTGAGCAACCTGAGCTGGTGAAGATGTCCCTGCTCGTGGCAGGGGGGGCACTGGGGGAGCTGGGAAGGTCCTTCCAACCCAAACCATTCTATGGTCCTGTGATTATTAGATCCAGTGACAAATTGGGCCAATTAAGTTAACCTTTAAATATCATATGTTAAGTAGAAGCCTATCAGCAGTTTTGAACCTGGAGCAGTAAAGTTCAAGGAGATCTTAGAGGACGTAAGTGCAACTGGAGAGGCACTGGCAGTACAGCTGAACCCCCGGGTGTTGGTGATGATGTATACGGGTTTATTCAGCCAGCGGGGCCGTGATGGTGCTGGGCTTGGCTGCAGACGGGACGTGTAGGAGAGGTAGAATTTGGCATCGGTGACAAGCTGCCCAGTTGTCAGCAGTGGGGACTAACTGGAATATACAGTCATGGAGGAAACGGGAAGGGCGCTGGCTGCTAGCAAATAGCTTGATACGGTTTTGTCTTTGGGAATCCTGTGGGGGTCGGTGAGATGGCTGCGGAATTTGCAAAGGTTGCAGAAGTTTGGCACCGTTTGAGGGCTGATGTTATATTCATAACGTTCTGTTCCAGGGCTCTGGCTTGGGCTGATGACTCTGCCTGACTTCATGGTAACGCCCTGGTGTTCCTCTCCCGAGGTTGCTCAGCAAAGTTAGTTTTGTGGCCAGATGAAACTTTGTGGTTGTTGTGACATGTTGTTGAGATTTTTCTGGTGACATTTAGACCAGCACCTTTCAGAAATTCAGGGTTCTAGACTCAGTGAAAGTAGAGAAAATAGTCTAAAATTATTAACCAAACCTTGTGGTCTGACATGAAATACTGTGAGTGTTTTTAGCTGCCCATGCACAAGCTACTGAAACTAAGACAAGTGAAAAGAGGAGCTATGATAATAAAGTAATGAAAAGAGGTAACCAAAGAAGAGTTTGTTAATTCTAGCAAAAAACAAGCTTTGATTTCTGTGTGTAAATACCTCTAAGCAGTAACGATCTGGGGCTCTGAGTGGAAGAGAATTGTTTAAACTAAATGGCAATAACAACCAAAAATCAGGTAGTTTTAAGCAGTCTGTAAATCAGATTATGCAGGAAATTAGAAGGTTCTTAAGCATTGTATCACTGAGGGCTGGAAACAGCCTTGTGATCAAGTAAGTTCTCTCGCTGTCCTCATGATCTGCATCACTACAAGACAACAGTGAAACAGGTTGTATTATTAACCTATTGTGTTTTTGCGAGCCGGTTGCTGTAAGACGGTGGAGCGGGGCTGGTTATTTTAGAGACATGACTTCACTGTGAACGGATCGGGTTATTTTCCATGTCCTCAGTCGTGTATCATGGCCATCTGCTGCAGAGTCGCGTTCGGGCAGGCAGTAAAACTTGGCCATTGCAACAGTCATTTCCCAGCTCTCTGCTGCTGGAGCGTGAACGCCGGTGGCCCTGACATTTAACTTTGGTCCCTTTGCTGCTGGGAGTAGCTGCAGCTTTGGTGGCCGAGAGGACCCGGGGTGAGGAGGGGAGAACTCAGTTGTCCCTCTGAACCTTGTCCTTCCCCTCTGTGCTTCACTTACTGTATTTTTTTTCTTGCTAACCATGAAATTTAAACAATTTTTGATGAGATTAAGAGTAAGAAAAGCCACGGGTGCCATGGTAGTTGTGAAAAATAAGGCACGTAGCATCTGCAGCTTTCTGTTTCTCATGAAATCAGAAGGAATGTTTGATTATGCTATTGTTGGAGGTGACACTGTTAGGGCATCCTGATCACACTACAAATCTGTCTTCTAATCCCGTTTTGGAACCAAAGCTACATTTAAACTTGGATCTTCTTAGTGACAAAAATGCTAAACTCTGATATTATACATTAATATCTTTCTGAAAAGCCAGTTTAGGATAATACAAGATAATTTAAATGCAGCTTTCCCAGTTCATGTATTTTGTAGCAAAATCACATTACTATATAGTAAAGAGTGAGAAAGTGTTTGTGTTAGTCCCTTCATGTAGCTGTTGAATGAAAGGAAATACTCCTGTTGGCACAGCTGTCAAATGAAGTTATAGAATCATTCTTTGGAGTCCCTTCCAACCTTATATTTGCTTGTGAAAGCAGTTGAATTCACTAGTTTCTTTCCTATCCCACTAAATCTATGAATAATCACTTGGAAAATGAAGATGTCCATAGAGCATGATAAATATCTGTAGCTTTTTCTCCCTTTCTCTTTTTCCTTGTGGTTTTTTTTCGGTGAACATCATGCATGTTCACCCTCTGGGACCTCTGCCTTCTGCCAGGACAGTAGTTTGCTGTGATTCATATGCGAACTTCAGAAAATATGGACACTTAGTGATGGTGTCAGGGATATGATGTTACTTCCATCCTTTTAAACTTTTACATTTATGTGATCCCTGTGTCTGGAGTAATATTAAAGAGCGTTGCAAATACCATTTATTTGGAGCAATTACTCTTTCACAAGACTGTTTGGCAGATTGCAGGGTTTTACCAGATGTTCCCATTTACAATTCTTATAAAGTAAACTTATTTCAAATTGGAGCAAAACAGCTTAAAAAAATCCCACTGCATAAGAGGTAAATGTAATCAAATGTATTATTTACTGACAAAATCTACCTACAGAAAACTGGAGTAGAAAATTCCCTGAATAACTGTCATATCAATGCTGCTACTGCCAGCAGAGCTGACAATTTTTATAATGTTTGATTATTTTTTTGTGTTGCAGATCATCAGCTGTAATCTAAAAAATATCAATGAATGTCTTCTGATAACATCTAGCAAGAGAAGAGATCCTTTTCCAGCGCTGTGATAATTCAGGTAATAGCAATGATCATTTGTTCTCATCAGAGTCTCTCCAAAGCGATCTACGGCTTTCTTGGAGCACAGGGCCCAATTCAGGATGTGATACTGTGGGTGAAGTGGTATGATAACTAACAAACAATGAAACAAGAATACATCGCGTGTTTTGCATTCCCATCAGTGGGAAGCATTTTCCATCTCTGTGTGAGAACACTAACTCTCATTTAGCTGGTGATCCTCAGTAAAACCTCGTTTCCTTTTGAAATGCAGCCATAACAAGGCATCGCGTGTGTTGAATTTCTGCAGTTGTATTTTCCTGCCTAATGTGTAATACATAGGGTTTGATCTTTGAACAGCATCCTGGCCTTTGTGGGGGAGTATCTACAACTAATCAACTTTGTCAGCAACTTCAATCCTAAATTTGCCCTCTACCTTTTAGGTCATCTGCTAATCATTGCCTCACCCTGGTCATTAATAAAAATAGATAACCAACTCTTGCAAAATTCCATAGAATCACAGAGTAGTTTGGGTTGAAGGGACCTTCCCAGTGCCACTTCACGTTTCTTCTAGGAACCCTTTAGCTACTGAAAGGCTTGCGCTCCTGTATGCTTGTGCGTAGCAGCAATGAGGACTCATTTCAGCCATACTCTGCCACTTAAAACTCTGGTTTTGTTGATAGCAGTGTGCATATTTTCAGGAATTCTTCTTCTGCATCTCGGGGTTTGGTGGAGTGTCAGTGGACAAATATCCGTGCATCGTTTATATCTGAGATTGTGACCCAGAGGAACCGGCTGCCCTTTCCCGAGGAGCCCTTTGCAGATCAGGTCTTAAAATCCACGCACACACATCTAGTGTGTTTTCTGTGGGTAGTGGAATGGAGTTTATCTGGACTTTAGATACAGAGTTTGCAGTACTGAGAAAAAGAAAACCAGTTCAATAACAAACCCTTTCATGGGGAAATAATTATAAAAGTGCTGTTTACACTGGGAGATGTTTAATACATTCCGAAACTATTTTTTCAGATAGCTACTACAGAAAAAGGTGTTAGACTCCTTTCCGGTAGTTAAGAATTTTGCCATCTTTGTTGTCTTTTGTCTCCATTGACATCCTAACAGGGGAGTGCTCTGGAGAAAGATGTGAAGGAGCAAAGTGAAGAGCTGCTGTGTATGCATGAGGGGAATTCTGCCAAGGACAAAGGGCAATTTGAGAAGAAGAGCAAATGCATTTGAAAGTCTAGCAAGGCTGTTTCTTGACAGTGAAGAAAGGCTGTAGAGAACTTGAAAGCAAAGAAGTAGCAGCTTATATTATTAGGCTGAGATAAAGATCTTTGCAGCGGTGATTCACTGTGGGAGAAAAGGTAATTTCCATTATTGAGAGATGTCTGGAAAGTCTGGATGTTTAGGCATATAAAGCTTGTGCTGTAATAGTCATTACAGCTTTTAAGGTATAGACATGGCTGTATTGTTATGATATTTAAGAAAAAAAATCAGACCAAATGTCTAAGTCAAAGGTGTTGTCCAGGTTGCGTATCCGAGTATCAAAAGCACTTGTTGGAAGAAACAAAGGCTGGCAGAAAAGCCGGTGAAGAGACAGTTTTGGTTTTGCCAGCTTGAACATCCATCCATCCAGAAATATCAGAGAGGCTGAGAATTATTCTAGCTAGAGGAAAAAAGGTGTGGGTTTTCCTCAGCTTTAAGGGATCAGAGGTGTTTGCCAAGTGCTGCCCATGTTTGCAGCTGAAGCAGTCCATCTGCCACTTTCAGGACTGTCTGTGCTGGAAAACTACCGAAGTACCAGACCGTGGCACCAAAGGAGCCGTGTTAAGGATGGAATAAGTTGATTTAGAGATGGATAGTGACGAGCTGTGTAATAGGGCTCCAAGTAAAACTTGTCCAAGTTAGTACAGCGTGTATTACAAAATGTTACGCAAGGGAAACGTCCAGAGACAGCCAGTTGTCACTCATACAAATACTTGTAAAATCTCCTGATGGCTAATCTTTTAAAGTCTTTCTAGATCATCAAAATGTCTCTGATTTTAGAATGACTGGTTTAGATTGAAGTTTCAGGCTGGTGATCCAGTCATTGTTATTTTCTAGTAATTATTTTCTAGCACACAAAATGGGAACAAAGCCAGTGCTATGTGATTTATTTAGATAGTCAACAGGGTTGTATTAATAAACAATGACTAGCCTGGCAAGGGCTGAACTTCACTGCCGAACCTGGCTGCCCAAATAACAACTCCTCAAAAAGTTATTATAGTTCTCAGCAAAATGCAGGCTGTTTTTACTAGCTGCTCTGGAGATGCTCTTTTTCATGCTGTGGCAATTAATTTAGCAATGTGTCTTTTTTGTTCTGTGTATCATTTTCAAATCTCTACCACGGGAATTTGTTTTACATCAGCTATAAGTAAAACTTTTGCTATTGTTCTGAGTAGCTGCTCAGAACTGTTTGTGTGCTTAAGAGGTATTTTGATCAGGTGGGGTGTCCAATTTGAAGACAGTCTGGGGTTTTTAGCAAGGCTGTGACTGGCTTTGATTTGGTGTGACTTTGGTAATCACTGGTGGCTCTTCGGTTGTCTACAGTGAAGCTACTACACATGATAAAAATCCCACGTTATTACCTTTCTCTGCATTTCAGCTGGTGAACAAAAACCACTTCTGTGCTACAGCCTCATCTATTAAAGGACAACATCGTTTATGCGTCCAAAATCTTTTCAAAACACGAGCTGCGAAATGTTAGCGGTAATATTTTGGCAAAGGCTTTGCAGGGTTACACCCAGTTTGAGGTTCTCTATCAGTCTCCACATCACTGAGAGCATTGCAGAGGAACCAGTAAGCAAACCACAAATATTCTCTTTCAGCCGAGGCCAGGGCGCAGCGAAGGAACCTGACCTGTGCGGCTGGTAAATATGTGCAGATCTGTGAGCTAATTCTGTTAGCAGATGATGATCAGGAAGGATGAATAAACTTGATGTAATCCCAGTTATTTACAAGGCTTGTATTCAGAGCCCCGTTCCTTTAGGCAGAAGAGGAGTTGAGGAGGCGATAGTTTTGCCACAGATCTGAACACCTTTTCAGCCTGTCTGGTATTTGTAAGTGCTCTGGCATTAAAGATTTGTCCACAGGACATTTATGTGGGAACAGCACTGTTCTGGTACCCCTCCGGTTTATCACTAGGGCTCTTGTAGTCCCTTCAGCATATGTTTTTAATGTTGTTTTCTCATGGTGTTTTTGCTTCTTTTCTTCCAGTCACTCGCGTGGTTGTATTTTCCTCTTCGGGTGGGGAGAAGTCCTGTTTGTTTGCTGCTTTCAGAGAGGAGCTGGGACACTTGAGTCTGTGGCATTTAGGAATTCATTACTCTCCCAGTTTGTCCATCCTCACTGTAGATCTATAGCATCGGATGCTAGAGGCAAGCTGTCTAAATTTGTGTGATGGCTGTTGGGGGAACTGGGATGTTGTGTGGAACTCAGCTGTGTTTATGCACCGCTGCGCTCACTAGGGATGGTGGGAACTACGGACACTGGCAGGATTCTCCTCTTCAGGGATCCTGGATGGTTTTTCCCTCTGGAGCTGTTGAGCCAGGACCAGATTTTCTTTTTTTTTTAAGCTTTTACATACAAATTTATTTAAGTATTTGCCAGTGGCCACGCTACATTTTTTTGTAGCAAGAGAGTTTGGCCTTGCTTTAATTATGGGCTAGATCATATCTGTACAGTCCAGATTTTTGGATACCCCTTGGGCGTTCTCTACAAGAGGGAGTTCCTGTAGTCCAGGCAGAAGGGCTGGGCTGGGGTTCGTCCTGCTGCTTGGTGAGCTGGTTAAATAAAGGCTTGGTGGGTTGCTGGTCTCAGTGCATCGCCAGCTGAACCCCTTGGAATTCCAGATAACTGATTTACTCATTTCACAGGCAGCATACACTTTTTTTTTTTTAAATCATGCTTAAGAGAGATTCTACTTAAGATGTGTACTCTTGACCTGTATGCAAACTAGTCTATAATTTGAAATGAGATGAGAAGTTATTAGTAAGAAAGCCGCTTAAGCTATCAAGAACAAGAACTCTGCAGTCTTTACTTTTGGGTCCTAGCTTGTTACATTTTAGGAAAGATAATGTTATTTGCTGTACTTATTTTTTTGCTTCTTACACGTTTTATCCAAGAAATTATCTCACCTTGTTCTCAGTCCTAAAATGGCCTCAGTTTTATAATCCTCACATACAGAGAAAAATTAACTGAGGCTATCTTTCCATCAGGTTGTCTTCTCCTTCCCCACCAATGAAAAGATCAGCTGTGAGTGCCGACTTGAAATTCCTGGGTACCTCACAGCAATGTTTGAGGAGCCACTGTGTGCAAGAGTGGAAGGATTATTTATGTGGTTGTCTCCTGCCTCTTCTCCTGAGAGAAATGCAAGAGCAGCAGCAATGGCGGGTAAGATCGGTTATGTTCACCGTTACTGCAGATAGCCATTGTGTGTTGAAAATGTATGTATCTTTTTCACTTTAGGTCTAATTAGGTCCTGCTATCTGTGATATGTTGTCAAGGAAAGTGTATGAAAAGTTATCTTTATTATCTGGGACAAATTCAGAAGAGAGAAGAAGGTAGATTTGTGGATTGTAGATGTCATGTGCTCGCTCACTGAAGTAATACAAGTAGTGTCCTTTTGTTCTACTCATACATGTTCTTTTTTTTTGTCTTTTGGTATGTGGCTTGCTCTAGATGATGCCAATATTTTGATCAGCAGTACGAAGCTGCACTGCTGCAGCTTTTGCTGAGGTTCAGGCTCATTCCAGGCCCACGATTTCTTCTCAGCCTGCTCATGCGTGTGTGTCCTGTGTGCCAGCAGCCTCCTGCTGTCCCAGAGCCTGACCTGAGGAGGTACCTGGAGCTCAGCTCTGCAGGAAAAGCTCCTCTGGTTTTCTCCATGACGTGGAGGTGGGTCCCCCCCATCATCACAGCCTGCAGCAATCACACAGCATTCTGAACCTCCGCTCTGAGGTCTGAACTGCTGTACCGCTTGATGGTGTTTCTGATGGCCCCAGCACTTGGGTATTCATAAATAATAATTCCAACCTTTGTGTAAAAGATTTAAGAGCACTCCTTTTTATCCATGTGCCTCTATCTGTAAGCAGGTATTCTTTGTTTCCCTTTCTAATACCAAATTTATCAAACCAGAAGAATCAGCGCTGCCACCAGTTGTAGGCTGAAGACGCCAAATAGCTGAACTCAGTGATCTGAAAAGCGATTGGAGTTGTGTTAACTGTGTCCAGACGTGCAGATGTGTTTGTAAAAGTCTGCTGCCAGTGAGGAATTACTACATTGAACATTATTCCCAGGGCGTGGCAGGATACGCTGTGCAGGGATAAGTCTGTCAGTGCAATGCTGCTGGATGTGTCCCAGCCCTGGTTACCTCTGGTGTTTTCTTTGTGTTTCAGCTCACACCCAGAGCCACCCTGAGCCTCGAAGAGTTTGTCCAGGGACAGAAAGGACAAAGTCATTTGCTAAACGTGTTTTTAGGTCATGTGGAGCAGCAGCAAAGTGAGTATGTGAGGGAGTGGCCACTGTCTGTGATTTCCCAGCAATAAATACGGCTGGGCTTGAGCAAGTCACTGAGTGCAACGTGAATGAGCATTGGTGTAGAGCTGTTCTAAATTTCCAGACTTGGGTGTTTGGTTTCTCAGTGTGGGGCTGTAGTGCTGAAGGTGATACCCATTTGGTTTTGTGCCAAATCAGAAATCTCAGGCGCAGAGGTTGAAGCCCAGAAGGCTGGAGGAGCCTTCATCTGGCCCTGGTTTTCCGCAGAAACAACGCGCCAGACCTGCCCAGCAGCCCTCGCCCATCGGTGTATTTGTTGGTCGCAGCACCTCGGCAGGAACGAGGTTAAACGGCCCTGTGCCAGACATGTCTCTGTGCATAGCTGTGCTGGGGTGATTAATTGTGACTGGTTTGGTGATGGTGCCACATCCCCCCGCACCGTCCTGCGTGGCCCCTTCTCCGCCCGTGTGGGCCAGCGTGGGGTGGGTGGTTGGATTCCAGCCTCATAAGCTAATCCGTGGGTTTCAAAGGTCAAAGTTTTTATTGGCAGCAGCTTCAGATGTGAGCGGCCAGAACTAGAAACGCCTCTGAATGCAAAGGGTGCCAGGGCTCCCACTTGCACCCTGAGAGCAGCGTCCTGCCCGTAATTGCCGTGACGGACGCTTTACTCATTATCCTCGGCTTGGTTTAGCACCCGCTGTCTGGATCTTACTTGGCAAGGGGATGTTGATCCATCAAGCGCTGCTACTCCTGCCTTTTCTGAGCATCGTTCTCATCTGAGAACTAACTTAACCTGCTGTGCTGTGTGCTCTGCACCGCTCCATTGCTGTACCCATTCCGTAGCTTTTAATCTCAGGCACTGTACAAACAAGAATTCAGTGGAACTTCTGTCTCAAGGGATTGGCAAACTGGATTATATGTGGAAGGAACTGTGCATTTATTTATCATTTATTTATTAATTTATTTATTTATTTTTGCGAAGTGCTGCATTTTAGCATGTAGTTTCCTTTAGGTTTTAAGAAACAAGGATTGTTTGCAGGAGGAAAAGAAGGTCTGGTTGTGCCTGGCAGAGGCTCAGCTGTAACAGGGTGTTTTCCTGGCACATGCTGTGACAACCGTGAAGCGCACCCCCCACCCTTAGCAGAACAAAGGACCTTGTTATGCCTTAAACGTCTGGTTTTTGTTACTTTGGGAGGAAAAGATAGATGACACCTGTCTTTCCCAAAGTTTTATGGCCATGGAGATAGACACCTTGTAACATAAGGGCAATTACCACTGTTGCTGTAAAAGGTCTTATGGCCTAACTGGGATGATAGACATGAACCATCTGTCGGACAACCAACTACCAGAAGAAACCACGAACCAACAGCTACCCCTGACAGGTAAGACAACTCACTTCTGGTCAGTACTGTGAACTTTCCCTTAGTTTGAAGACCCCAGACCCATTTCCAGAAGAGTCTTCCTAATTAGCATGAAGAGTGAGCAGAGGGAGGAGATGAACCGCCCTCTCCTATCTTGCATGTAAATGAACTGGGTTATAAAACAACCTTGCGTATGATATGGGTTGGCGGCGTGCAGATCTTCAACGTGTCCCCCCCTCCAGAGGTTGTTGCGGCACTGATGTACCTGTGGAGTGGTGAGATCTTACTCTCTCTCCCTCCCTTTCTCTTTCTGATATCTTAGTTTTCCTTCTCCCTCTTTCTTTTTCTTGAACCTACAAAAGTAATACCATTGTAAGTTCTGCTGCTGAAGTCTTGTTAAGTTTTGCATTACAGTTACTAATTGTTGCCAATCCACTGTTTTTAGAAGGGCTTTTGCCATCAATGTATTGGTAAGTTTTGTGTTACTGTGACATACTTTTGCCAAGTCACTGATTGCTGTAATTTGTATACCACCATGTGCTTTTAGTAAATTCATAACTGGACCCCCGGAGTGATTATCTGTCATTCACTTCGCATCACTGCGCAGATTTATCCGGAGTTAAAACTCACACCTGGTCTCATCTGTTGAGTCAGGGTGCGTGTCACGTTCAGAGTTAACTCCTCCCTCATCCATCTGTTGGGACGGGACACACGCGAACGTGTAGTCGGTACCTAACATGTTCACCTGGAGCCCCGCGGTGTGCTACTGGAATGTCACACACTGTCACACTTCAACTGCCAGTATGTATAAATTAATCTCTGTAACGTATAAAACACATTTGCCATCTTTCACAGGGTATGCTTAACCTCGGTACTTAATTAAATGCTGTGATGTTTGTACCGAGGTACAGCCCAGGAGCAAAGGAGGCAGCCAGTGCCACAGGAGCTGTTTCAGGAGCGGAGTCGGGAAGAAATTCCGCGTTACATGCACGGGAATCAAACAAGGCTTGTGCAACACGGCAGCAGCGCATGCACCAGGTAGGACTGACACATGAACTGTGTGTTCAGCACGTCTGTGAGCTGTCCCCAAACAATTGCTCTCGCTGGGACCTCTTTTTTATTTGTTGGGGTGGTGGTGTTTGGGTGGGGTTTTCTTCAGTAAGAACTTAAGAGTCTCATATACAGCTCTTAGCCTGCAATTAAGTAGATGGGTATTTACAGAGGGACTTTCACTCTTCCTGGGAAAGAGATCATGGCTGTCATTGAACTGTTTAACAAGGAGCCCGACTCTTTTCAAGTATTGTTGCATTGCAAGTATATGTTGCAAGTATTTCTGCGGACTAATGGAGGGGGTTGGACAAAGCGGCTGCAGGCTCAGCCATACAACCCTTAGGCACTGAAACCCTGTGTGGTATTTATTTTCTTTATGGAAAAAAAATTGCATCTAGGCTTTTGCTAACCTAAGTAGTAAATACAGTAGAATATTTCTTGTATTTACAAACATTAAAATTAACAGTTAAAAAAAAAAAAAATACACAATTTTATGTTGGCATGTACACACACACACTAACCTCCCTCTTACCTCTCAAGTTAGAATAGGGAATTATTTAATCATAAACAGACTTTTCAGCCTGTTAGGATTAAGGTCATAGAGCCTGCAGAGCTGCAGCAGATCTGTTTGCTCGGAGATTTTTGAACACCTGTCTGGAAGTGGTTCTGTGACTTCTGCCTGCTAAGCTCCTAACCCTAAAAGTAACAGATTTGCATTAAAGCTGTTATTTTTTTTTTCTCTCATGAAATATATAATAATTATTACTTTTTTCTTCCTGTCTCACAGTGGAGTTATATTCTCTCAAGGACATCATTTTGTGTGACTCTCATCCTTAAATGAAATGGAGGTTAGTACCTGTACTGATTATAACTCATGTCTTCTTTGTGAGGAAAGTTGCCCTCTTTTTCTTCCTAAACTGCTTTTAGTTTTCAAGTCAGGCTTCCAAGAAACAAACCTGTTTCAGTTGCAGTCTGTCACTTTATGTATTTGTAGAAAGAGCAAAATGATTTTTAAGTCGTCCTTGTTTTGCAGGACTCACTTATTGCAATGTAAATTGAACAAAAAGCAATGTTGGGGTGGAAAGATTGATTAATAATATTGAAGGAGAGAGTAATAATAATATTGAATAGTACAATAATAATTTATAATATTATATTACATATATATTTTATATTGTATTATATAATTAATTATATTAATAATATTGAAGACGACAGTCAAAATTCCATTGTGGAGCAATTGGACCGCATCACTAAAAATGTACTTTAACTGAAATAAGTGCATTAGTTTTGGTCCATTCCTTGCAACCCAATCATGCAACGTGACACCTGCAAGTCCCCAGTTCGGCCCCGTGCGGTTCCCTCTTCCTCTCTCTGACTGAAAACAGCAGAACTCGCACAGCGACCACTGGTAATTTCTAGCGGGCTCCAATCTTAATGCCCTTCCATGATTTTTCTTTCTTTTTTAATATGTATTGAAATGATAGTGACTTATTTAATGTCTGGCAATGACTGATAAAACAGCAACCTCAAAGGCAATGGGAACCTTTATTTTGATTATTTTCACTGTACTGACATTGTTCTTTTATGCAAACTTAACTGTAAAACACTCTTGAGATACTGCATGGAAAATACACATTGGAAAAATCATATATACACTTTCATAAAAATAGAATACATCTTGGCAAAATTACTTGTGTACAGTGTATTGACATTATTGAACCAAACTTACATCATCTTTGGAGGAAAATGTTCCGTTTGCATAAAAACCCACAACATTTTAACTGTCTGAGCTGGGACTACTGAAGTGGATACGGTTTTGAGCTAAATAAATGGCTATAACAGAATGTCAGAGTAAAAAAAAAAAAACAGTTATAAAATGCCTGCTGTATAAAGTAGAAGTAGCCATGTTGTTTGTTTGTTCTTCCAAAAAAAACAGTGACATCTCTAAACTTGCATTGAAATCAAACGTACCAGTTCCAAATTGTACTGTAGATTCTGTAGCTGAAAACAACCTTTAGTATCATTTATTTCAGCACACAACATCATAGTATATTACAGCCCTAATTCTATCAGGTATTTGATAAGTAAAAAACAAAACTCTAATAGATATAAAACTGTTAAACACTTAGCAACCTTTAAAATATGAAGACCACTTGACATTATGTCTTTTCTTTCTTCTGGTTAGGCTTTTGTTTCGTTGCTTTCAGCAGAAGCTGCTCCTTGCTTACTGCTTTGCCCACAAACTTCCGCTCGTACTTTGATTTGTTTTTTCCTTGCTGGTTTTCAGCACAAACTGTGGCAAATGACTACTCCAGTGTAATAAATAAAGCAAGTGGTAACAGGTTCCTCAAAGGCACAGGGCTAATGGAAGCGGACAGGCAGGCTCGGGGAAGGAGGGACGACGAACGGAGCGTAGCACCATTTTCAAGTGTCGTGGTTCACAACTGTGCCGCAGGCAGGAGCGGCAGGTCCCACCGGCACGTACAGATGTGGTTAAAACACGTGTCCGGTAGCGTGGTGTTCAATAGGGATAGGCCGACACGGCGATATAGACAATGAAGGTTGTCCGATACTCGATATTTCCCTCGGCGCTGTAGGACAGGGCTCTGACGGCCATGCGGTACGTGCGCGGCTCTCGCAGCGCGCGCGTGGTGAACACGACGCCTTTCAGGTTCTCGTCTCTCAGGGCAAACGGCAGCGCCGGGTCCTCGTCTGCCATGGAGAACGTTGTCCTGGGGTGCATGACTTGGTCGTGCGTGTAGGCAACCAGCCGGATTAAATCCTGCCCGGCGGCGATGCCGAAGGGGAGGGAGAGGAGTTTGTATTCCAAGGCGTAGGTGCTCAGGTCACATTCCAGGTCATTGGCCGGGCAGTTTTTCAGGCAGAACCTGGGAACAAGCGGAGCACGTTAGCCCAGTCGCAAGGCATGATGGCCTAAGTACTGCCATCGGTCTCAGAGGATAAATTCTTCCCCTGTTGTGTAATTTAAATTTCTATTTAAAGATAATACGCTCATACACTCTTTATCCATTGTTCCTTTAAAGGTGCAGCCCGGTTTAACGTCCATTTTTCTGTCAACAGGATCATCTCAGAAAGTGCCAAGAGGTAAAGATATTGAATGCAGTATTTGTTGTCGAAGTCTGTGGTGTTTTTTAGTGACCTTGCTCTTAGTACATTTTAAACCTTTCCAACTCTAATGTTTCAGTTTTAATGTACTCCATTATGCGCCCATAATGGGCAGCTCCATGTGACGTGTCTGTGTGTTAGATCATAAAATAAAGCATTTTGATTGAATAAGGGGGAAGTAAAATTTTACTTCTATTAAAAAAAGTCAAAATAGGAGGTATGTGTGAGCTCTGCTGGTCAGTACTGACAGCGGTCAGAGAATATGATCCATTTCAACTTAAGTGTCATTCCAGTTCAGTTTGATGACAAAAGATGGTTTCTGACTCTGAAACCAGCTATTTCATTGAGTGTACTGAAAGATAAAAGTAACTTAAATGTTTTTTCCAGAACAGCAAAATAGAGTAAGTTAAAAATAACAAAACTGACATGAACTGTAGCATTATTTCCATGACTAAAAGAATATTTTAAATGCTTTGAAACTGATGGCAAGTTAGGCCTTTAGAGTCGGAAAACTCCGATCACAGGTAGCCCCGTAAGTGGCAAATGACACTGATGGGCAGAAAGAACCTGATGGATACAGGTTGAGGATCTGAGCTTGGGGTGGGTGAGAAGGGGCTGAAAATAGAACGTACCCAGAAAGCGGCTCTCGCTGGTAGTTTGGTGGACAAGGTGTGTCTATGCACTGGTAGCTTCCTCTCATGTTGAAACACATCTGGTTTGGGCCACAATTAATGTTCTGTTCCAGGCACTCATCAATATCTGAAGGTAAAAAAAGAGAAATAATCAATTGCTGGTACCGAGATGAATTTAACAGTTAAAATGTAGCTGCACAGACACCTCTGCCCTCAGTGAGCTCTTTCACAATCTGTTCTTGCTGTTTGAGATGCTGGAGCCAGGAGTTCCAATATTGCATTTGTTGGCATTTTATTGCTGTGCAAGATGGTGTATTGTGATGGAATTTCCCTACAGCCACGATCCAACATAAACCGTAGTTGTCAACAGAGCCTAATTAGTTGTTTGTTTGTTTAATCAGAAAATCTAATAGTATCTTTGACAGAAGTGGGTTAAGGATTATATTGGGTTCGATCCTAGAGCTCCTGTGTGCTTGTCTAGAGTCAAACGTGTCGTAATGTCACAGGAGGAGACTTCAGAGAATAAGCAGCTGCAATTGCCTGCAGTGAGGTGGTGTTTTCTCAAGTGTTAAATATAACATCTCTCCATACCTTGGCAGGTTTTGCCATTGGGCATAAGGCGATAACCAGCCGGACAAGCGCACTGGTACGTGCCCGGGGCGTTCCTGCACTCGTGCTGACAGGTGTCTCTGCTCTCGCATTCATCGATGTCTGCGGGAAGAAACAGGAACACGATGCGTCAGGATTATTTGAACCTGGTACTGAACAAGGTAGTTTTTGTCCTATTTACGTACAAGCACATGGCCAAAATTAGAGGATCCACACACCTTCCACCATCAATAAATACTCTTAATGTTTTTTTTAATCTCAACTACAGAGGTACCAGACCACTTTATGTATTTTTTTTCAAAGCAGACTAGTGTGATTTAGACAAAGCTCATATTTAATTATCATTTATTTTGAAATATCTGCCTAATTCAGGACAGCTATACTCAGGTTAGTCTTGTGCAAGATTTGACTCGCATGATTAAAACAGTGGAACAAAGTCTTTGCTTCCCCTCCATTTGTCTGATTTACAGGGGTTGCATTAGATAACAATGCAAACACAAAAGGGAAACAGCCATGACTGTAGAAATCACCGTAAGTTGTTATCAAATCGTGATGGTTGTCTGTTGTAAGAACTTTCTTTTAAACAAGCATCATTTGGGTGTATTTTTCATATGACACAGTCATTTTTAAAATGTAGATGTTTATTCCTGTGAAACAGCAGTACAAGAATATTAACTAATTAAAACTGGAAGGGGGAGTGAAGATCACAGATTTTAGCCTAACCCTTTCATCAGCAGTAGCCATGTTCTGCAGCCTTTTTCCATCCATTCAACTGCTATACCCATAACAAACTGCACATTTATGACTACTGACATGTCCTTATAATGCAAATACAAGGTTTGATGACTGCCTAGCTATAATTTTTATTAATAAGTAATTCATATTTTTCTATATTATATATTATACATTGCTATTTCATTCTAGAGATGATTCTGGTTGCTCTATTTATCTTGGAAGGACAAGTGCTACTGGCAGATAGACTAAGGAGAGGCACGTAGCACCACAGACTGCTCTGTTCAATGCACTGGGACAAGCTCCGCGTAGTAAAGCCCAGACTGCGGTACCCTTAGTCCTCAACTCAGCAGTATTATCACCACATAACTTCACTGATTCATTATTATTTTTTTTAAGATACTCAAAATATGGGTTAAGTTGGCAAAATCTGGTTTAAGAGAAGCATAATTCAAAAGATTAACTAATTTTTTACGTGCCTGTCTGTCTGTTGTGTTGAGCAGCCAGTCTGGTGGTCCCTCCCGAAGCCCTGACACCAACTACTGCAACAGGAGAAAAGCCTGGTATTTCTACCTTTTGAGCAATAGATTTTGGGGGTTTTGTTTGTATCTTCACCTTTAGTACAAATCACTCAATGAACAGTACAGGCTGCTGTTCCTTTTGACTTTCACATGGAGCTGAATTAAACCTTCAGTACTTGTGGCAACAGCAGCATTTCACTGGAACAGCTCAGCACAGCTCACAGAGTGAGGAGTTAGAGCTGCCAAGTACCGTTTCTTGTTGGTCTTACACTTTGCTGTGCGGCTTTGCACCTCTTTAAAAAAACAAAAACCCAGGGCAGAGCTCGCCAGTTGCTACAAATCCCTGCTCTCCTCATCAGGGAATCCAAAATGTCATTTGTTCACTTAAAATCAGTGTCTCCATGCTCAGCGAATTACATTACAACCTCCTATATATCATAACTACAGCTTATTTAAAACTTTCTACTTATACAGCCTGTATGGCAGCGACTAACCGTCCTGCAGCAGTGCTGGCATTGGCCCTGGGCTGCTCCATTCTAACATCTTTGTTCCAAACCCTTTAGAAGCAGATTATTACTGGGGGGCTGGCGTAAGCAACATCCCCAGCACTCAGCTGGCTCTGCTGGGGTTTTTTGAAGCTACCGTAATCACAAGAGAATAACAGAGGGAAATAGTTTCTAAACACACAATTAGCAGCACAATTAAAATGAGGTTACAAGGAGGTCTGAAAACATTTTTGCTACTGTGTGCTCAGGAGACAAGAACATGCAGAATTAGATCGCTAATATTATATTACTCTGATAAATACTCAGTAATAGATTACTGTATTTATCTTGGAAGGACAAGTGCCACTGGGATATAGACTAAGGAGAGGCACAGAGCTAATTTTAATTTACTATTACCAAGTATTTATCAGAGTAGTATGAAAACAAAACCCAGCACCACAAACCCTCAGCCCCTGGTATATGTGAAACAGTAACCTAAAAGTAAGGACCAGAAGAAGAGATACGACTGACATTTACCTACACATCTGTCATTTCTTGCCTCATAGCCTTCAGGACAAATTTCTCTAACGTTCCTTCTCGTCCTGGAGAAAGGAATTCTGCTGTTCCTATACTCCGAGAAGGAGCTGTAGAGATTTGAGGAGTGCCTGTAATATTGTTGAGGTTGACGGTTGTCTCTCAGAGGGGAGAACTGAGCATAGTTATAGCTATTGTAATAGGCGCCGGAATTTGGCAATCTCTCCAGTCCGGCGCAAGATTTCCCGTCACCTAATAAATGTTGTCCGGGCGGACAGACACACGCGAAGCTGCCGGGAGTGTTGGTGCATCGAAATGCACAGGGTTTAGGCACTTGGTCACATTCATTAATGTCTGCTCAGGTGCCATGGTCCAGAGCAACAAACCATGTGGAAAGGAGAAAAAACAAACAAACAACAACACGTAACTATACGTATAGATACACGGATACCACTTACCTGCATCTGTGCAACAAACTGGAGGGCTAAAAGTGAGATCTTGAAGACAGGAACATACAGAGAACACAGTGCCAAGCGGGCAGGTTATTCTATCCGTATTTTTGTTTTCCTAAGGAATGCCCCTTTTTTTAAAACTCAGTTTCTGTTGAAGTTGTAATCCATAGTAATTTGGCTCACCCTAGCAACAAATACCCATCCTTACGTCAAAACAGAGGGTAAGTATGGTAAAGGGTATAGCATGGCGAGCATCCTTCCCTCAGAGTGATTCCAATCAGCGTGCTGTTGGACAGGGCCGGAGCAGCCCTGCCCCACACGTCTCTCTGGCGCTACCACAAAGAAATTCTTTAAAATCTTCATCAAGTAAGTTACCTCCAGCCCAGCTGAAAATTGGCCATCTATGGTATTCCTTTTAAAATGTACATTCATTCTTTACTAGAAAGAGACAAAGACCTGCTAATTCCAAACAGGAGTGTGAAACTGGGCAACGACCAGACATAAAGAAGCTGATATTAAGATACATAACAATGCATTTACGATTGACATATATTGCAAACATTTTTTTTTACTAGAACTTAGAGATAACTTAATTTAAAGATGGTGACTCAATAAGGGTTTAATTGTATTAGTGGAAAGTATAGATTTTAAAATTATTTTTGTAAGAATGCCATTAAGGAGCATTATTACAGTTTCATTTTGGTCCCACTTTAACATATTATTTTTTATAGTTTGTAACCCTCCAAGACAAGCAATGTATCATAATGGTATTTTAAAAGTAATACTGGTTAGAAACATAATAGGTTGCATTTTTATTAACTATTTAATGCTTTATATATATTTTAAAGAATTTTGGGAGCTATTAATAAAATGTTTGAGAGTCAGAAATCCAGGAGTAATTATTGCAGTACTTTTCACATTATTTCACAAACATGTAACTGAAACTTTACGTATCAGTTGAACTATCATTAGTGTAATATCCTCAGGTGTTATAAACAAGACAATTCCATTTTTAATATGGCAACAACTACCATGACTTTGAAGTTTCTGTTCCTTGCATTTATACGCAGTGATTGCTGCCTGGTCAGCCTGAGTCTCCACTGGACAGCAGCTCTTTGATTACACACCATAATGTTAAATATTCATAACAGCAATGTGAAATTACTTTGAAACTGAAATAGCAAAATTTTCAGACTTTCTTTAATTTGAAGAACAATATTTTATGTTAAATTCTAGATAGCCTTGCATGTGCTATATGCTAAAATGTATTATAAAACTATTCAATAGTGCCCTTCTATGATATGGCACAGTGAGATCCAACACACTTCACAGAAATATTGTAATTCAGTTAAATGGGCATGAACTAAACTACGGCTGTTGTGATGACAAATAAGGACCTTCTCCCCATCCACCAGACAGGGAATTACGGCACAAAGGACTTTACACAGGGTAAAAGTGGCCACTTAGGACTGAAGGTTAATTCTTCTGTCCTAGTTACTTTTCAGCTCTTCCCTGTGGTCACTGGAAACTTTACCGAGAAAATCTGGATTTTATTAATACATGTGAACTAATATCTTTGATGCAGCTATATTTTAAATACACTTCTAAGCAGACAGAAATTCAAAGGTACGTAAAGGTCATACTTTAATTTCAGAGGGAGATTCCAGTGGTCCCTGGTCACAAAACAACTTTAGGGCATCTGCCAGTGGTTTGTGAAAATCTGAGTCCTAAACTTTATCAAGCTTATTACTGTCAGAAATTTAAATGGCTTTAATATATGTTAAGGAGCCTGGGATTGATTTTATTTCACTAGAGGCAGCTGGTGGAAGTCAAGTCTTGGTCTACAGCCAAACCACTTCTTCCTGCACTTTAATCTCTTTCAAAATATTTAACATTCCTGGCTTTTGAAAGGAAAAAAAAGTCCTCTTCTCCAAAGCAGCTCTTTATCACTTAGGAAAGCTGATCTTGTAGAGTCATCACTGAGGAACGCTGCTCTGATAGGATACAGGAGGGCAGCTTCCCTGAGCGGCACAGACCAACTGCCATAAATCATCATTATCAGGGTGGGTCAACTATTATATTTTAAGTAGTCCACACAAATACAGAAAGGGTGAAGCTAAATGATGCCAGTGCCATCCCAAGGTCTGTGACATGCCAGGGGGACCGTTGTACGCAATAAATTTGGCCTCCACATGAGAGCTATGAGAGCATCCTTCAAACGCTGCAGGTTTTAGTGACAACAGACAAACCTGATCTCGTTTTTATAAACTGAGCCTCTTGTGGAGTGGCAGCTTCCCACATCCACCCACCAGCGCACCAAGACCCTTGTATGCTTTGTTTCCAAAGCATGGACCTATAACAATCTCTGTTTGGAATAATTTTCTTTTGAACAGGATGCTTTGTTTCAAACGGGTGATTTTTAACTTGAGAGCAAATTTGGCTGTTTAGCATAGTCTTCACGTGGGATGGCATTGCTGGATACGTTACAGCAGAAAGCCCGGCCAAAAGCAGCAGCAGCAAACACGCAACACAGATGTGGTTTTTCCTGCTTACCCACACAAGGTCTTCCCAGTCCCTGGGAGCGGTACCCGCGCGGACACACGCAGCGGTAACTCCCTCGCGCGTTCTCGCAGATCTGGTTGTAGCGGCACTGGTGGGTCCCGGCCCGGCATTCATCAATGTCTGCGCAAACAAGGCAAGGGCAAGGTCAGGGTTTCTGAAAACCTCTTACAGCTTTAAACTTCCTAATGTAGAAAGAATGTGGTTAAACCCCGAGTGGATCTGGCCTTACCTGGTGCCATGATTAGGCATTACTCTCTAACACTTTGTGTTATAAACCACAGTCTGTGTTTCACAAGCTGAAAGCAGATTTTGAGCAGAATCACAGATACATTTTTCAACCATATTGCATTTATAGACGCTTTTTCTATTAATTTTCAAAACTTTTCATTGAGGTTTCCAATTTTATCAGCTACTCTCCAAAGAGACATAAACCACCCGCCTGCCATATCCCATGACAAAAAAAAGACTCTGGTAGTGTATGGGACACTGGTTATGATTCGAAGTAGCCATGGCAAGCGCAAGGACCCACGATCCTGATTCGGAGCTCCCGAGACAAACTCTTAAAGCTTCCACACAGGTGGCAGAACATTTCAGTGAACCATTTCTAGATTTCAAGGTGACAACACAGAAAAGATGCTGAGGAGAACATTACAGTTCTTTCTTAAAAGCAATGGGGGCAAGGGTAAATCTATTATTTTAATCTCAAAACAGTTACATACATATGTTCCCACAAGTGAAGAAAATTTGGTGCCTTAATACATGTGAATCTTAATAACTGGAGGTTGACTAACTCAAAGGTTTTTATATTGTGTTTGTTTGTTGTTTAATTCATTGTTTCTGTGCTTCCCATCACCCTACAGTACCTGACCACTTCTACTCACCAATACAAGTTCCATTTTCTGCTTTGGTCATTCCACTGGGACACAGGTCAATGCACTTATAGCCACCGCGGGTGTTCTTGCAAAGTTGATCGGGCCTGCACACGTTCTGCCTGCACTCGTTTACATCTGATTTAAAAAAAAAAAAGGCAAGAATGGAAATGAACTGACTTCCTTATGCTCAGTGTCTAAAAAGTAGAATAATCCAGCTGTAATTATGTCTACATGCATTAGAATGCATTTCATGCACGTTTATCCATCAGCCCACTTCCCACTCCCTCTGACTTGCAGTACTGCTTTACAAAGAATTTTTAAAAGATACCATCCCTAGTAGGACTTTCATTCATAAAGGATTCAGGTAACAAATATAGGAACAAATAAACATTGAACTATGTCCCTTGGAAAGAGGGGAGGAACGTTCCGAACCCCACTCGTACCCAAGCATTTTCTGCCCTTCAGCTGGTAGCCGGGATCGCAGCCGCAGTGGAAGCTCCCGATGGTGTTGAAGCAGCGCTGGTGGCAGGGGCTGGACTCCTGGCATTCGTTAACATCTGTTGAACGACACAAATCCTTGACGCCAACGCTGTGAGTCACCTCAGCGTCATTTACCTGAACAGTGTGTGGTTAAGTCAGCGTTCTGGATGCTGAGGTCTGTTCAGAAGTGTTTACTTCTCTCACTTCTTTGTAAAACAAAACACACATGGGACACAAGAATGTTAGGTGATTCCCTCAGAGGATTTTAAATTTATCATCGCTAAAGATGGAAAAAGCAAAAGGTTTAAAAAGCAAAACAAGCAAGCTCAAACGCGTCTTGCTAAGTTAAGAATGAAAATTTACAGACACTGTAGTTGGAGATGCAGCTTTTAAGAAGTTACTTTCCATCATGCGAGAGACAGCGTTTAGTTTCTGAAGGCTGACAGCAGGCCCCGGGGACGTGTCCGCACCTTGGCAGCCGAAGCCCTGAGCGGTTCTGCGGAAGCCGCTCCCGCAGCGCAGCACGCAGCGGTACGAGCCCACCACGTTCTCGCAGTCCTGGCTGGCGCGGCAGCCGTGGCCGCCTGACGTGCACTCGTCAATGTCTGCAATGGAAAACAGGCTGTGAACCTCACCGCGCAGAGAGTTAAACACAGAGCAAGCGGTGTCTTGAGCATGATCAACTACGAAATACCTGATTGCAAATAGAGTCAGGTAGGAAATAATTAGAATATCACCAACAAATTACATATCTATATATCTATATCTATAACATTTCCCTTGTGATTTAAGTGCCGTGGGGCTTTTTGCATCCAGGCTGCCCCAGCGATGCGGCTCTTACCCTGGCAGGTCCTGCCGTCAGCGGCGATGGCGAGGCCTGGCGGGCAGGAGCAGTGGTAAGAGCCCATGGCGTTGTGGCAGGTGTGGGAACAAGGGTTTGGCACAGCACATTCGTCTTCATCTGGAACAAGAAATGTTTGAAACCCCAGTGAGGCTTCATGAGGTTTTACAAGAAACAACAGCATTCTCCGCTCTGATGTTCACGGTTACCCAAGCCGCGGTACCGCGCCATGCTGGAGCCTGCATTAGCTCCGCAGGACAGGGGCGCTGCCACCGTAACCAGTGTTTGAGATGATCTGTTCCACAAAATCTCTTTATGACAGAGCAGATGGGTTTCAGGGTTAGACTTAAGACTTTCTAGAGACATATGCAAATACTACTACATGTTCCACACTAAGGTTTTTGAATTCAGATTGTTTTACAGATGATACTGCGAGTGGAAAATGGTTTTAGTTGTCTTATTTTCAGTTTTCCTGGTTTTAAACCTTTTGGTTGGTGTGGTGTTTGTTTCATGTATGATTTCCTGAATTGATAAGCTTTCAAGGGGCAATGCAGTGAGTCCACAAAAGTGTTTCAGATGATCATTCCCAGCCTGGAGAAAGGCTCTGGGGAGACCTTATTGTGGCCCTTCCATATATAAAGAGGGTTTACAACAAGATGGAGAGACTGTACCAGGTGTCTCTAGAGGCCAGGAGAAGGTGTACCAATTTAGACTAAAATAGGGGAGATTTAGATTGGAAATAAAGAATAAATGGTTTACATGGTGGGTGGTGAGGTGCTGGAACACGTCACCCAGAGAGGTGGTGGATGAACCATCCCTGGAGACATCCCAGGCCAGGCTGGACGGGGCTCTGAGCAACCTGAGCTGCTGAAGATGTCCCTGCTCATGGCAGGGGGGGCATTGGGGGAGCTTTAAGGTCCCCTCCAAGCCAACCCACTCCACAGAATATGATCACACACGACCCTTGTCACATCGTTACCTAAACAGTACGGCCCAGTTGAGTCCAGTCGAAACCCAGCAGGACACTGGTTGCTGCGATCTCCTGATGGTAAACGGGAGCACGTGTTACTTGTGAACAAAACGCGGCCAAGTTATTACTTCAAAAAACCCTTTAAGAATTGCAGCCCAGCTATGTATAAAAGATTTATTATACTTGGACACTAAAATAGAAACTTTTAAAATCCAAGCTGGAGTGGTTGTCCTGCTTGGGCACTAGAAGTCAGTAGTAAATGGGTTCTGCTGTTTTGAAAACCATTCAAGAGGTGCGGTATATTAATTGTTGGAGGAAATAAATGCAAGTTCAGTAAAGGCTTGGCCAGATGAATGCATAGGCGTAACTTGATCTGAAGACTTCTTTTATAAGACCTCTTTTTAAAAAGCAAAATAAAAATACCTTATTTGGCTTTCAGATTGCACAATGAGCTCATAGTCTGGCCAGTGGGCAAGTCATTTTACCTCATTTAGAGTGTCGTTGAAAAGAAAGACTGAGATAGGCAATCCCGCTGATTCATTTACTTTCAAACCAGAGTTATTTCATTGGAAACATGATTTTAAGCCTTACTGTGAAAAAAAAAAAAAGCCCAAACAGTAACAGAACCTGAATGGTTTTCCCCCTTACTTACATTTACATGGTTTTTGCTGTGAGAAGAAAATACACAATCCTTTCATAATAGATACGCAAAACCACACCCAAACATAAAACCCCACCAACACTTCACCCCCCCAATAGCAACAGTAGGTTCATTGTAGAGATGAAAGGTACACACAAGAAAATGGAGAAATATTTGAGGATGACCATCTGAAGCTACCGGTGACACTATTAGCAGTGTCAGCAAACACAGCCGCACATCATCTAACTACCTGCGACCAGTAAGTGCAAACTGCAACAGCTTTTACACATCAGGCCGTGGGTGTATGAACAGGACGTGTAGGCCCCAGGATCTATAATACAGTTCCCCAGGTTGCACAGCATTGCCTCTTTCAAGGCCATAACCAGCTTTTGAGAAGATAGGTAATGAATTCTAAGGGAGCCAGGATATTATTTTTCCGTTGGTTTCTTTTTGTGAAGGATTAGAACGGTACCTTTAGCGATGGAAGCATGGATCTGAAAAGCCACGCTTTCTTCCAGCGGGTCGTACTGTGTTGTGATGGAGGCGGCGTGGAGCGTTTCCACCAGGAACGGCATCTTCCCTTTGGTGGGATCGTACGTGATGCTGTGGTTCCACGTGTAGGGAACGCTGACTCCATCGACAGCGAAGAGCCGCGTGGAATGGGCGTAGAGCTGCCCCGGCCCGGTCTGAATGTAATCCTCTGTGTAATCCTGGAACGGCGAGAGGCGGCGTCAGCCACCGCGTACGGCCGACCCCGCCGCGGGCTGCCCGTTCAAACGTGTTCTGAGAAAGGGTTTTTATTTAACAGCTGAACAAATCATGTTTCACACAACACATGCCTTTTCACTTTTAGCTTCCTAATCTTAATAGCACCTGGCATGTTGCATTTCAGAAGAAACAGATACTGAGGATCCTGATGTTGGGGGCAGAGCATTTCCAAAGAAACCTGAAAATGAGCTTATTGATAAATAGCAGTCTTTTGAGGCCTACATATATTTTTTATATACTAAGTCAGATGCTGACAACACGTGCTAAATAAACAATCAATAAAGAAAAAAAAAAGGTATGAATATTGGACATGCTACATATTGCAGTGTATCAAAATACCAAGAACTTCATGTATATTTATTGTAACGTGGGATTAATATATTTACTGGTGACCTATCACTACCTAATTACCATCTTTATAAAAACAACTATAAAGATTGTCCTTCCACAGTAAAACCAAGGCTCAAACACCTTCTTTTACACCAGTATGCATTATATTAAGCAAAATGTTTTTCACGGCTTACACTAAACCAAAAAGGTAGAAAACCAGTTTGTTTGAACTGCATTTTTCTCTCAGGAGTGACAGAAGTGACAGAATCTCTCTCACTGGGACATCTAAGCAGGCACAGCCACTCAGCAGCACGACAACGAGCTTTAGCCTTTTAGTGTCACACAGGCTGTCCTCTCTAATCGTCCCTGAAAAGCTCACAGAGAAGTGTCCTCCTTTGAAAAAGCAAATTCTGTAAAATATTCCCGATGGTTTGTATCATAGGACTGTTTGTCATAATGGACACCTCCACGAGGCAAAGTTTTGATGCTGTAGCAGAGACAGGAGCATGTCACTAACGGCAGCGTGACAACAAAACGTGAAACACCCTGTGATGCGATCTGATTCGGAATCTGTTCATCCCGTCTTTGCAACTCCATCAGCCCCAGGAATGTTTCTCTGCCGGACTGTGTAGCTGCAAACAAAGCAGCAGTAATATTCAGTCTCACAGCATCAAAGAGGTGCTGTCACCTCAGGGAAGCCAGGCAGGCTAAAGATGCATTAAAAGCAGCTCCTGACCTGTGATAACCTGCCCCAAAGATGCTTTTCAATCCCACCTTCTAACAGCTTAAGCTCTGCAGTGACCAATACAACCTTCCTGATAGCAACTTTTAGTTTTCCAAGGCAACATTAGCACCTGTCAGTAAAAACAGGCATCAAATACATTCCATACGGTAAAACAGTTTTCAGGATTTAGTGTCTACTGCTTCAATACAGCTGAGAGCAGAGGTACATATGGAAGAGAAGAGGGCGGTATCTGGCGCGGCTTTACCTTCACGTTGACATCCACTGCCGACGGGAGCTGCAGCGCATGGCCGCTCACAGCAACATCCAGCAGCAACGCTCCGTCCGCGTCCAAGCCCCGCGCCACGTGAGTCACGCGCAGAATCTCACCTGCGGATTTTGAGAGCACGTTGATTTATAAAGCATCTGCAGCAGAGACTCATTTTAGCCACATGGTATCTGAATTGGATCCTGACCAGTTATTTTATAGCTACATTTTTATATGATGTACCATGCCTGTAATACAAACATTACATGTCTTGAATTACAGATCCATAAGCTGTATTTAAGCCTCAGAAAGCCACAGTCACTGAAAATACAGACAAGGCTCAACGTTCAGCAACAGCTGTGAGCTTTTTTTAAAGAAACACAGCCTATCGAGCTTATTGGAAACAGAAAGAGATGGTATGGCACAGGTGACTCACCGGTCGCAAACTCCACTTGAGTTTCTCTCTTGAACATGGCATCGGTGAGCGTGAACCCGTTCATGGCTTCTCCAATTTCCTTTGCCGTTGTCCAATAAACTGGGCTGAGGATGGAAACAAGCTTCCTCATCGCAGGACCTGAAAGAAATGCCACAGAACATTCGAGAGCTTTTTCCTAATGTCATGCAACCCACATCAGCAGGAGATGAATACAGAGGCCTAACGCTAGTGTAACCCTTGCCATTTAGAAAAAATGTGTTGGTATATTCAGAGGAACCATTTCACAAATACTAATGTACTAGGAAGGAATATACTGAAGATTCCTTTTTCTCTCTCTATGAAAAGTTTAGATCAGTTTCTTCAGTGACACTTAATGAAATGGTGAAAACTAACGTTGCTCAAGGTAAAATGTGTTCAAAAGTCCAAAAAAGCCTACCAAGGCTCCGGGGGACGTTCGTAATTTTTGCTTGTATTACTCTGGTTTGAGAGTCGGGGCTGTCTGTTACTGTGGCATTCAGGAAAACAATCCCAAATTCAACATCGTTAATGTTTCCAATGATGCTGCCTTTGGCACGGGAAGGCCCACCTGCGCAGGGGAGGGAAGGGAAAGAGGAACACCCATGTGAAAACTGCTGTCTGGGATTTTAAGAGAGAGCAAATTCAGAAATATTGTCCAGTATTTTAACAAGTAAGGAAATTTCTGCACATATTACTCCATTATTTGCAAGAGTAGAACTCACAGCTTGCAAATAACAGGACGCTGCGTATACGTGGTCTGAGATACAGGCACAAGAACATGGGAATCACCTCTGTCTGAGAAGCAATGGCTCTTTACCAGCACACTCTAGTGCGATGGAACAGCTTAACAAAAAAGTATCCAGCTGAAGTTGCCGGGGAGATTTAAGCCAAAATAAAAAGAAATTACTTGGTAGTGAGTTAACTCACCAGGACAAGCTTGGGTGTTACACCTGGATATCTGGGAGTTGTCTCCAGGACAAGGCCGGCCGCGGTTGAGCGGGGCTGGGTTGCTGCAGAGGCGCGTTCGGGTCTGCTCGCCTCCTCCGCAAGACGCTGAGCATTGGCTCCACGCTTGCCACTGCCCCCAGTTCCCATCCACTGAAGAAAGAAAGAAGGAAGAAAGAGGCTTTTCATTTCAAAATGTTTCAGGCTGCGTCAGTGGTGTTGTGGTGTCATTCCATCTTGATGGGTCCGATGTGACAGAGAAAAGAAAGAGCTGAAAGGATGACAAAAGCACCTGATGGGCAGGCGTGAACACCTCTCAGAAACACACCACCTTGAAAATGTGTTCACCTGTACTGGCAGGAAGGAGGCTCCTCCAGGGGATGTTTCTAATAAAATCATTGAGGTGGTGGATGAACCATCCCTGGAGACATCCCAGGCCAGGCTGGACGGGGCTCTGAGCAACCTGAGCTGGTGAAGATGTCCCTGCTCATGGCAGGGGGGGCACTGGGGGAGCTTTGAAGGCCCCTCCAATCCAAACCATCCTGTGATTCTGTGATTTCATAAGAACTGGGTCAAATTCTCTCCAGGGGGAACTGAAAAGCATTATCACACATGCGGATCCATCCCAAAGCAGTTTGTAAAGAACAGCTGTCAACGTTCAGAACCTCCTGTCACGGTTTTTAGTAGCCAGTCACCAGAGAGACAACCTGCCTGTCTAGAACTTTGAGTGGTTTTACTCCTGTGAAGTAAATGTTTGAGATTGCTTGGGTATAAAACTGATGGAGAGCACAAGACACCAAACAAACCATAAATCTGACGGTTCGGGGTGTAACAAGCATGTCCCCACACCTCGGGCGTATGGATGTGGCCTTCTCGGGGCCCTGTCACCCGTGTGCGGGTCAGCAGGGTGTTCAGTGGGGCACAGCTATGCGTAAAGCTGGAGGAGGAAGGTGTGTAAAGGGGTGAGCATAGAGGAGGGATTCAGTATTTTTTAATTCTTATATCAGAGCTAATAATGATTTAATGATAATCACTTTTTGGAATGGGTTCTAGAGGGTGTTTAGAAATGTGTAGGTGTTTACTAAGTCTCTAGCATTTTGGTTTTTCTGATATTGATCCTGATTGTGTAAGTTCACTCATTGCCCCTTAGTTACGTATTGTCAATAAATCAATAAACTGCTTTGACTGTCATTTCATTTAAACCATTTGGCATTAGCATTTGTTGCTGCTCCCGGAATAGATTGTGAGAGTTCACCAGGAACCTCAAAAACTCTATTTACTGTAAAAACTAAGTAGAATTATGAGGCATAGGAGAGATTTTCATATACTATTTCCTGTTTTGAATTACTCCACCTCTCACATGTGAAGGGGGAAATCACAGTGACAGTTATTTAAAGAAAACGGTGAGAGTGGATTATTAGATTGTATGGAATTGTAAGTAACTACAGGAACGTCCTCCGTTCCTTTCACAATATGAAAATCTCACATGGGTTCTGTACACCCTGAAGTCTCCCAGCCGTGTTTAATTTCCCCGCAAGGCCGAGCGCTCACCGGGGCAGAGCTCGCTGCTGCATCTCTGGATCTGCACGTCGGCCCCGGCGCAGGCCCTGCCGCCGCTGGCAGGGCCAGGGTTGTCACAGGTCCGATATCGCCTCATCTGGCCTCCGTTGCACGTTCTGCTGCAAGTTCCCCAGCTACTCCATGGACCCCAGTTGCCATGAACTGTAAAGGTGAATCAGATTTTATCTGTCTTCCTCTTAATAACAAATACTTAAAACCAGACAGTCAAGCTAGGAAAATAATCTGACTGGAGAGTAACTTTTACATTTCATTTCCTGAAAGAAAAATCAAAAAAGCCAGGCAATTAAAGATCTAACAAAGTTATCTTTGTTAGATCCAGTGTTCAGTGATTTCTTGGAGTGTATTAACCAACTCCTGAACATTGACGTTCAGAGGAAAGTATGTAGCACGTATTATTAACCAAGTGGGTCACTACACTTTCCTGTGAGATTCAGAGAGATCCACTTTGCAGTCCAGGGCGTTTCAAAAAGATGGACCCAATTTCAAAGCAGTCCATCTCTTTGAAACACCCTGGACTTTCTGACTGGACAGGTGTATCTTCAGAGAAGTGTGTGACCTCTGACAGTCCAGCAGGACCTTCCGCACCAGCTGCTCCTAATGGTTCATGTTTGAAACATCCCAGTCACACCGACTGATGAGCTTTCGCTCTTGCCAGGCAACTAAAACCACTTACCTGTTTTCCAGACCTCCTAATTTTTGTGGGAGCGTGTGATTTGTGCAGGGTTTCCTTCCTCCCACGCGTACACCCACACCCAGCCAGTGGCCAAGCAGCCTCATGCAAAGCACTTACTCGGACAAGGATCGCTGTTGCAAAAATCAATTTGTATGTCGTTTCCTTCGCATTTGTGCCCCCCGAACTGCGGGGCTGGGTCTGCGCAGCGGCGCGTTCTCTGCCGGCTGCCTCCCCCGCAGGACACGGCACAGGCGCTCCAGCTGCTCCAGGCAGCCCACTTCCCGTCCACTGGGGAGAAAGACACAACGTGGGACAGTTACAGTCTCGGACATTCAGAATAACACAGTCATTCAGCACTATATCGAGGTAAAACTGACCGTAGGATCTTACTGACTCTCACTGTAGAACATCTAAGCTACATAGACATTTCTACACAGGGATTTCCAGGAGCGAGACTGGAGAAAAGCACGACCTGTCTTTTAAGTCACCTGTAAGCCTGACCGGAATCACAGTCAGGGATCCCTCAGGCTCAGTCAAGCACATTTTTAGGTACCCATAAGCAAGTCAAACCATGTACAAAGCAGCCCCTGAAATCAGCATACTGGGCAGGTCATTTCTCTCTTCTACCAGCTGATGGTTACAGTGCAGACTCAGTTGAGGACCTGGCATGTGCAAAACGGAGTGTGAAGCCAGAAGGATCCAGACTGAGTTGCTGCACGTTCCACCTCATTACATTTCCCTTCGTTACCCCTGCACTCAGCCAAATAGAGAGGTCGTGTTTCAAAAACGTGAATTTTGCTACCCAGTCATGAAGGACTCACTGAAACGTGGAAGAAAAGGATAAATGAGGAACAGAATCTAGGAAAATTAAATAAAAAAAAGAAGTTTAGGAAACCTGTAATGTAACTGCCAAGGACGTAAAATGCTGCTTGTGCACAATGGCAGGATAAAGGAAGAAATACCCTTAAGGACAGGAGAAGAAATCTCGTATGTTGTGTCTATAGAGAGATGCTAAAGATAGGGATGGGCCAGTGAAAATAAAAGGCTTGAATGGCATTTTTTCAGGGACTACGCTTTCAGAACTGGGCGGCTTTCGCTATAAACTAAGCAGAATCTGGAAAGGAGATGCCAAGTTTGCTCTTTGTGTCCGACTCGTCTCACCTGGGCAGCGTCTCTTGTTGCAAACCTGCATCTGCGCGTCAGCCCCCGGGCAGTGGGACCCGCCGTGGGCCGGCGGGGGGTTGTTGCAGAGCCTGAGCCGCGTCTGGGTGCCCTTCCCGCACGTCTCGCTGCACGGACCCCACGCCAGCCAAGAGCTCCACTCGCCAGCAACTGCAAAGGCAGCACAGCTATTAAACTCTTTAAACCACGCAGCTGCTATAACTGGAAGTCACAGCTCCACAGCCTAAGGCGAAAAAGCAATGTGGTTTAATGTCAATAAATGAAATATCCTGAATAAGCCCTTGAAAAAACGTTCGCCTTGAGCAACAGCTGAAACAGATCACCAGTTTCCAAAAGACAGACTCATTCTTTTTCTGGTTTGTTTGGGTTTTTTTGTTTGTGAATTCATTGCTTCACCTGACTACAATCTTGGAACAACAGAACCGAACACCTGAATGTGGTGTTTTCCTGTCCCGTGCGAGGCCCAGGGTCTTGGCAGGGCAAGGGACAGGCTGGCTAAGAGCTGGCACAGTGTCGGTGGCCACCGGTGAGCAGGAGCCACAACTGATTTTTGTTGCCAAAATCTCGAGAAGTTCATCTCTGGCTGGTGGAGGAACATTTCAGCATTGTGGGGGTGGCAAAGCCAATGAAAAAAGGAAAAATCAACATAATAAATATTGCACAGAAGGAAACATGCCAGTGTTGAAGGGTTATGAGTAAACTACCACCTGTCAAATGTGGTCAGTGCTACCAAGGGAGGAAGGGAAGCTGAACATGCAGCTAGTTAGGAGAAAGACGTGGCTGAAAATTAACAAAACAGGGAAAAACATACTGATAATGTCTTAAATTATGAACTATTATGTTTTACATGGCATTTTAATAGTTTTTTTCATTATAACTGGCTTTGTGTGATCGATTTAGAGTAGTGAGTTTTACTGTGTGACCACATTGTAACAAACACTGAAAAACATCGAAAAACAAAATTAACATTTTCACTGGGGAGAGGGAAGAGAAATCGCAGAAAATTTTCCTTGCACTTACTTCAATTTTCAAAAATTACTGTTGTTCAGTACATTACAAGCAACATCAAAATAAAAATTTCAGAGTCTAATTATTTTTATAATTTAATAATCTGAAACAAGCTGGCAGAATTTGTGGGGGGGTGGGGTCGCAAAAGAAGGAAGAAATCTGTACAGAAAGCCCCTTATGCAACTAATTCCAAGTTCCAGTATAAGTTGGGGAATGACCTATTAGAGAGCAGCGTGGGGGAAAGGGACCTGGGGGTCCTGGGGACAGCAGGGTGACCATGAGCCATCACTGGGCCCTTGTGGCCAGGAAGCCAATGGTACCTGGGGTGGGTTAGAAGGGGGTGGTCAGTAGATCAGAGAGGTTCTCCTGCCCCTCTGCTCTGCCCTGGGGAGACCACACCTGGAATCTTGTGTCCAGTTGTGGCCCCTCAGATCCAGCAGGACAGGGAACTGCTGGAGAGAGTCCAGCGCAGCCACCAAGATGCTGCAGGGAGTGGAGCATCTCCCGTGTGAGGAAAGGCTGAGGGAGCTGGGGCTCTGGAGCTGGACAAGAGGAGACTGAGGGGGGACTCATTCCTGGGGATCAATATGGAAAGGGTGAGTGTCAGGAGGATGGAGCCAGGCTCTTCTCGGTGACAATCAGTGACAGGACAAGGGGTAATGGGTGCAAACTGGAACACAAGAAGTTCCACTTAAATTTGAGAAGAAACTTCTTCCTGGTGAGGGTGCCATAGCCTGGCCCAGGCTGCCCAGGGGGGTTGTGGAGTCTCCTTGTCTGCAGACATTCCAACCCGCCTGGACACCTTCCTGTGTAACCTCATCTGGGTGTTCCTGCTCCATGGGGGATTGCACTGGATGAACTTTCCAGGTCCCTTTCAACCCCTGACATTCTGGGATTCTGTGTGATTCCGTAATTCTAAGCCTATCTCATCTTACCTGGGCAAGGCCTGATGTTGCACATGAGGGAGTCCAGGGCGCTGCCCTGGCAGGGCCTCCCGCCGTGCTGAGCCGCGGGGCTGCTGCATGTTCTGCTTCTGCTCCTGTTCCCTTGGCCGCAGCTCCTGGAACACTCTTCCCACGGCCCCCATTCCGACCAGTTGCCATCCACTATGGAACAGAAAACCCCACAGTTTTAATTTAAAAATTTAAAGAAAAAAAAAATTGCGGTGTTTATTGAAATTTTCCTCAAAAGTCAAAATGAATTTCAGCTTCTTAGAAAAATTAATCTGCCATGAAGGTCCGTGGTGATAACAGCTCACTGTTAGGGCACTTAAGGCACATTAAATGTATCAATTAATTAAAGAAGTACCTGGGCAGGGCTTGTTGTGGCAGCTGCGCATGTCTGTGCCGGGTCCCTCACAGCTCCTGCCGCCATTTGCTGGGAGAGGGTTGTTGCACTGACGGACTCGCTCCTGGAGGCCTTGCCCACAAGTCACGCTGCAAGGTCGCCACTCCAGCCAACTGGAAAATCCACCGTGCACTGCAACGGGAAAAATGATGCTGTTTGCAACATGCTTGTGCTTAGAATTCTCTTAGATTGATACAGCCAAGTGAAAACTGCCCTTTGTAAGCCACACGAGGAAATCCAACTCACTTCACATCTTCACTACTGCAGAAATATCTTCCTACAGTTCAGAGGATACTTCACCTGCTCTGAAATATTGCTTATGCTCCTAACTGCTTTTCTTTAGAGGTACAATGAAATTATGTATCATGCTCTGAGGATGGGATCTAGTTCAAGATCCTTTTGTTATTTTTTATGTCTCTTCATCACACCCATCTGTCTCACAAGGAGTATGACATTAAGCAGAAACCCACTGACATCTCAGACCAGACTTAACACATGCCTAATGCGTATATGCAAGATAAGACAAAACACCCATAAAATATGGATAAAATCTTGATTGCATCTATCCACCATTAATGTTGTCATCTACCGGTTTGCACTCACTATCCCATATTTTGCACACCTACCCTGGACAGTCAGGGGTACTCGAACCAGAACAGATCCCATGAGATTCCTCGCTACACACTCGTACTCAGATGTATCTTCCTTCCGTGCTGCGACGAGACGCAAGGAGCCGTTAGACAGGACAGTCGCTCTCTCGTCACTCACAACCGGGTGACCTTGGCGGGACCACGTGATGGTCGGAGGGGGCTCCCCGTGTGCCTGGCAGTGCAGCATCGCCGTGGCACCCGCTTCAATCACTGTCCCTACCGGTTCCACAGTAATAACAGGGGGACCTACAAGAGAAAGGTTTATTTAGGCAAGAGCACAAGGTTACGTTTTTTTCATTGTATTGAATATTAAAGGTCTGGTCAGAACAGGGGCAAAAAATCTTAAGTCTGTTTACTTTGACTAGAACTATTATGGTTGATCTTCCACTGTCAAAAGGGAGGCTTATATGCAAGGTAAAATGACAAAAATAGGCTATTTTTAATATGTAGCAAGCTGAGGAGCGAAGCTGGGATTGAGGCCTGACTCCATGAGCGCACAGTCGTCTTGTACTGCTAAAATATGTTGCCTTTCATAAAACCTGCAGGAAGGCGCTATTAATCCTGTCCAGAGGCGACTGAGACATAAGTAACAGAGCCACACTGCTTGAGACTGTAACAGAAGAGGCATATTTGGAAATTCTACCATCAGTGAAAAAATAGTTCCAAAATAATGCCTTCTGTAAAAAATAAAATACAGTCAGTAAAAGCTGGGATTCATCTCACATAACTTTGTTAATGGAAAAGAGTTTAGTTTAACCCAGTTGTAGAGACGTCCTCTCCAGTCAACCAAGAGGAACAGGCCCTCTCAGAGGTGATTCACCTCACTCTGAGCTGGTTTCTTGGATGAGCCTGAATCACCTCTATGTGCTTCTCACCTTTGACCTCAATCACTAGCTTAAGCCAGACTTAACGAAGAAAGACGAGATGAATCTTAACCCACAGTGCAGCGCCCAACCTCCAGAACTCAACAGGAGCGGCATGCACCTCTCTAGACACAGGTCACCGCTAGTGGCATCAAACTTATGGCTTTGGGTCTTACTCTGCAATGTCAGTGTCAGGCTGCGTTCCGCCGCGCCGGCCTCGTTGGTAGCCACGCACTTGTAGTCACCAGCATCCTCGTTCTTCAGAACAAAAAGCAAATAGTCAGCGTGTACATAAGGCGCGTTTCTGCTTGCAGTGCATCTCCTCTAAGTGAATTTTCTGCAACACAGTGTGTCGCACTCTGGATATTCAGAAGCACGCTGATAGGGAGTATCTCAGTGTTTTACCTTTATTACCATGAAGCTGATATTGTGAATTATTTTTCTTATTCCATTTTTTATTTCCTTCAACTGGTAAATTCTGAGGATCAAATATTTGTTGGTTTTGTTTTGGGTTTTTTACTTAATTGAACTCAAGGTAGGTGCCATTTTTAACCGCATTTCAAAATCCAGGCATTGGTTTATAGGGGCAAAAACAGGTCTTGCCATTCGTATTAGGAATTCAGATGCTAAGAGACTTGCACATGGAAAACGCAATTTCTTTTCAGCTGACCTGTGTAGAACCCATGATCTTTCAAGGTCAAAAGCACAATTCCCATTTAACTGTGCACGACCAGGATTTCACACACCAATTAATATGTAGATTCAGTCTTTTCGACAACTAAAGAGAGCAACAACCCCATGGGGCTTTTTTGTCACAATAATTTGAGTCTAATTCTAGTCTGAATTAAAACAACAGTTGTTAGACGTAAAAGCAAAAGTGGATTAAATGTCTGGCCTCATTCTTGCAAAGCACTGTAATCTGGAACATGTTTATTGATCAAGTACAACATAACAACACAGCGTAATGGCGCAGGGACTCACAACAGTGCCGTAGATGGCAAGAGAACCGTTGTTCAGCTGCTGGATCCGATTGCTAATCTGAACGCCAACTCCTTTTTTGCTCCACTGGATGGTTGGAGGTGGATCTCCCCTGACTTCACAATTCAACATCGCGTTGCCACCCAAGGGCTCAATTCGGCTGGAGTGGTAATCCCCTTTGAAGACTGGAGGCTCTGACAAGACAAGTGATGGCAGAGAAATAACAGAATCAAACTAAATTCTCTTAATGAAATTGCTGGTAAGGATCATTAATCTCTGACTTTCTGAAGTGTGAATTTCAACCTGTTTTGATTTTTTTCCATTTAGTCATAGACAAGGCATAAAATATTATGGATAATTGTTTTACACTGAAAGAGGGGACATTTTGATTAGATATAAGGAAGAGATTCTTCACCATGAGGGTGGTGAGAGTCTGGCACAGGCTGCCCAGAGCAGCTGTGGATGCCCTATCCCTGGAAGGCTTCAAGGCCAGGCTGGACGGGGCTTTGAGCAACCTGGTTTAGTGGAAGGTGTCCCTGCCCATGGCAGGGGGTTGGACTGGATGATGTTTAATGTCTCCTCCAACCCAAACCATTCTATGATTCTACTGTCAAAACCGTCAGCTGTGTGACACTGTCCAATAGTGACCGTAAGTACTGTTATTTTACATACCTTTGACATACACGAACCCAATAGCTTTGATGGAGCCAACTGTGTTTTCTGCTCTGCACACGTAGGTACCAGAGTCATCTTTGGACACTCTCTCGATAACAAGCTCGCTGTGTCCATTTACATCATCGTATTGTGCTGAAGGGAGAACACGCAGTAAAGGGTCACTGCAGGGATTTTAAACTTCTGCATCTCGGTGACTGCTCTGTCACAAGCCTGTTTGAATTACAGCGTGGTTCAGCCACACAGTTCAGTGGCACTGGGCCATTTCATTTCTGAGACAGCCCAGAAATGCACTGAAAAGTCGCTGGTAGGACTTCTGCCCACATGCCAGTATTCCCTTAAGTTGTCCCTTAATTTCAAGCTTTGTGCACCTGCATTCTATGAACTGCTGAGGTTTCTTCATATTTAAGAGAAATGGCGTAAGTTGTTGGATGCTGAGTAAACATCATCAGATACTGAATGTTTTTAATGTGTTGCATCAGTGGCTACAGAAGGGGAACAACTTCTTAACTGTCTTCCTTACAGCTTTGTCTCAGAGGCAATTTAATTACATGATTGCATAATACTGAAGATATTCCTTACAAAATCACCATCTAACAAGTTTGTTCTCTCTAGATGTTTTTTCTTCCTTACCCTAAACTAATTGCAATACTGGGGGTGCAGGGAAACAACTCTAGAGTGAAATGACCACTAAGAGCTGGTGTTACCCACCTGGAATGATGTTATTGTTAAAGGTCCACGTTATTTTGGGTACAGGTATCCCAGTTGCTTTGCACGTTAATCTGAGCTGCTCTCCTTTAGTCAAAGCGACATCTCCTGGAAGTTCAGTGAATGCTGGCAGTACATGAACTATCAGGGTGACAGTGTGTGTGTCTTCCCCAGCAGCACTGCGAGCAACACAGGTGTAACTGCCGGAATCTTCAGGCTGAAAGAAAGCATGTCGGGGAAATTTCAACTGTGATATATGCTACACAACACCACCTGTACATGGATAACAGAATCTCCAAAGGTTTGGAACAAGCATTCAGTAGAAATGCTCATCTGAACTCTTTCACGTCCTCTAAATTTGAAAGATGACCTACACTTCTTTTTATCCTTCCTGAGAACTTATCACTACACATTTTTCACAGATACTTTACTCCGCAGTGGAAAATGAAAAATTTATAAAGTCTCTGGAACATTAAGAAGAAGAAAACAAAATAAAACAAAGACTAATCCAGGAGTAAAGAGAAGCAGAGTCTTGTTACCGCCAAACCTGACAAGTCATAGCTTAGATTTAGGAAACTTACAACAACATTGTCCAAAATGAGGTCTCCATCTGGCACAGCCTGGTATTTTCCTGCTATCTCTGTTAACAGCATATTGTCCTTCTTCCAGGTTATTGTTGGTGTCGGAATCCCCTCCGCCACGCAGGACAGAACAGCCCGGGAGCCCTCCGTGGCCGTGTACTGCACCTCCGTACTGCCGATCTTGGGTGGAACTGGGAGGAGGTTTATTAAAAAGATTTACCTGTACGTATTATTCAAGCATTACTGTAAAAACATACAATACTGGACTGAAGAAATAATTGCCTGCATCTTCTGCTTTGTTTCTTGTCTCCATCCATGACTACCATCAAGCATGCCGGAGAAATGTGGGAAATACTTCTAACAAAGTGTAAACCCAGCAAAGGAAATAGTTGCTTCCTAAATTCAAGCAACTGGCTGACACTACAACCCAATAAAACTCACACATTAAGCAGCACAATTTTCCTGAATATCACATGCCAGCTCCTCATAGAATCACACAGAATCACAGAATGTCAGGGATCGGAAGGGACCTCAAAAGCTCATCCAGTCCAATGCCCCCACCAGAGCAGGAACACCCAGATGAGGTTACACAGGAAGGTGTCCAGGTGGGTTTGCAGAGAAGGAGACTCCACAACCTCACTGGGCAGCCTATTCCAGTGTTCTGTTACCCTCACTGATAAGTTTCTTCTCAAATTTAAGTGGAACCTCTTGTGTTCCAGTTTGAACCCATTACCCCTTGTCCTATCACTGGTTGTCACCGAGAAGAGCCTGGCTCCATCCTCCTGACACTCACCCTTTATATATCTGTAAACATTAATGAGTCCCCCCCCTCAGTCTCCTCTTGTCCAGCTCCAGAGCCCCAGCTCCCTCAGCCTTTCCTCACACGGGAGATGCTCCACTCCCTGCAGCATCTTGGTGGCTGCGCTGGACTCTCTGCAGCAGTTCCCTGTCCTGCTGGAACTGAGGGGCCACAACTGGACACAAGATTCCAGGTGTGGTCTCCCCAGGGCAGAGGGGAAGAACCTCTCTGACCTACTAACCACCCCAGGTACCATTGGCCTTCCTGGCCACAAGGGCCCAGTGCTCCTCCTGTTGTCCACCAAGACCCCCAGGTCCCTTTCCCCTACACTGCTCTCCAACAGCTCGTTCCCCAACTTATACTGGAACATCGGGTTGTTCCTGCCCAGATGCAAAACTCTCCATTTGCCCTTGATATATTTCATTAAATGTTTCCCTGCCCAACTCTCCAGCCTGTCCAGGTCTCTGATGGCAGCACAGCTTCCAGTGTCAGCCACTCCTCCCAGCTTGGTGTCACCAGCAAACTTGCTGACAGTCACTCTATTCCCTCATCCAAGTCATTGATAAATATACTGAACAATACTGGCCCCAGCACTGCCCCCTGAGGCACTGCACTAGACACAGGCCTCAACTGGACTCTGCCCCATTGACCACGACTCTCTGGCTTCTTCCCTTCAGCCAGTTCGCAGTTCACCTCACTCCCCGCTCATCCAGACCGCACTCCCTCAGTTTAGCTGTGAGGATGCTGTGGGAGACCTATGGCTCACCCGCCACAGGTTCATGCTGTGCCAACACGTTGGTCCTGTCCGGTCTCACTTACTGTGCACAGTGAGCTCCACGCCAGCGCTGCTGGACCCCGCCGCGTTGGCTGCTATGCAGGTGTACCGGCCCGCGTCACCGGGCTGCGCAAACACCAGCTGCAGTGCGCCGGTGCTGAGGATTCTTCTCCTCATGGACTCCGTTATCTGCTGGCCGTCTTTATGCCAGCTGATCTCCGGCCCTGGGTAACCGTCAGCCTCACACTGCAGAGTGACAGACTGGTCAACAGGAACGACATATTCCTTGAGGTGGGACTTGATCACAGGAGGAACTGAAAAGAATTTTACAATTTTTTAAAAGAATTAGAGGTTGTAAAATGTACAGAATGCTTCAGTTCTTAGTGAAAATAATCCTAAAAGCATACTTGAATCCTAAAATAGACAGACAACTAAAGAGAATAAACCTCCTGGGCTCTATTCAAAGAGGAAAAGCGTCAAAGAGGAAAGAGGAAAGCGTCAAAGAGGAAAGAGGAAAGCGTCAAAGAGGAAAGCATCAGGTCCATTTCTATTGCCCAGAAATGTGTTTTAACCAGCAGAAATTTAACAAATTTCTTGGCTGTAAATCACTAGAAAAGTGTAAAAGCTTCTTTATTTACCTTGAACTTTCAGTTTGATCTTCCCCAGAGCAGTGCCAGCTGGGTTCTGAGCAACACACATGTAAGTGCCAGCATCTTCAACAGTTGATTTTGCAATCTGTAAACTGCCACTGGGAAGAACCATGTAACCATTGCCTAAACCAAACAGAAGCAAAATATGACACTTGTTTTGTTGTTTGTTTGTTTGTTTTTTTGGGGGGAGGTGTGGGGGGGAAGTTGTGAGTGTGCCTGTGTTTTGTTTTTAAATAAACAGGTTCACTATATCCAAGTTTGAATATTCTGAAACAAAACCTGTTGTGATGACATTGATGCCCTCCTTTTGCCAGGTTATTACAGGTCGAGGTGTACCCGTCGCTTCACACGGGAGTAGAATAGGATTGTTCACAATGACGTCCAGCACCCCCGGCTGAGTCTGGATAACTGGTGGTTCTGGGAAATGAAATCAAAAGGAAAATGCAATAGATTTAATCTTCAAGGTTAGAAAATATACTAGATACTAAAATCGCATAACCTGAGAAAGCTAAATGAGCAATAGCTGTAATTCTGTCATCTTTATGAAGAGTTCAATGGAAGTGCTCTTAAATACAACAGACGGGCTCAGCATGACTATGGGCACAGAATATGGCCCTACTTCATGCAACTTCCCATCACATACATTATAACTTACAAAAAAGGAAAACACAAAAACCTTACAAAAATAAAATTCAGCAGCATGGACTGAGGGGGCTCTGTCTGGGGTCTGAGAGTTGTACCATGCAGAGTAGTGTCTTTGCAAATAATCTCTAATTCAGTTGAGCAAGACAGTAGTGACAGTGCACTCTGCCCTCACTGTTACTCTGCAGCATAGGGATGTATTCAAAGGCAGCGTTTACTGACAGAATGAGCCTTTTTTTCAGGTTCCCATCTCACCCTGGACGTGAAGCGTGACGTGACGGTGAGCGGAGCCAGCGGTGTTGCGCGCCTCGCAGGTGTATCGTCCTGCATGGGCCAGCTGAGCGGCAGGTATGTCAACAGCACCTGCGGCAGAGAGAGCGAGCGTTAAAACCTACAGCAGTATCCTGTATTCACAGAAAAACTGCCTTACAGCATCCATCGGAAGGGGGTCTGTATTTTTACTTTAAGAAACTGGAGATTGTTTGCATTAAAGTTAATTATTTTCTCAATCAGACCCTTTCACTGGTTCTCTGTGGCTGAGCTCTGGTCATGCACAGTACCTGAAGAGAGAATTCTGTAGCCATCTCCTCTGGGAAGCAACTTCATGCCATTTTTGGTCCAACGAACTGAGGGGGCAGGAACCCCTGAGGCGGTGCAGGAAATCACTGCCGGAGACAGCTTTGTTACCAAAAGCTCTGTGGCTTCATCTGCTATGGACGGGGGCACTAAAAATGAAGATGAGTGTGAAGGTTACTTGCCCGTTTTCATTTTTATGAATTCTTGGAAATAACTTAGCTTTCTTGGGAATACCAGAGACTTATGGATATCAGTAACATAAAAGAATGATATAAAAATCTCATCTCAGTGCCCCAAAGAAATTCTGGGTGCCGTACACATGTAATAGCAATATCCCCTCTACCTTGAACAGTGAGCTCAACTGCTCTTTGATCTTCTCCTGCATCATTTGACACAGAGCACTCATAGACAGCAGTGTCATCCACAGTGGGAGAAATGATTACTAAGGAACCTGAAGATAGAAGTCTGAACAAAGAAAAGAGAAGAAAGTAAAAGCCATTGAAATACTTCTTTTCTTCCCAGGCAATCAGAGCGCTGAAATTGCTGGCTATACAAGATTACATTTAAGCTTGGCTAGATTTTTGTAGTGCCAAAATCATCCCTGAAAACTTTAAACCCACAGTGAAAAGAAAACATTTCTCACCTGTATGTATTCTGGTTCTGGTCAACACTGAGCAGATGCCCGTTCTTTTTCCAGCGAATTGCTGGTCTGGGAATTCCAGTGGTTTCACAGGGCAAAGTGGTCTGCACGTTTACAGTAACTGTAATGTTCGTCTGTCCGGGAGCAATAGTGGGAGGGACTAAAGACAAACAAAGCCTAATTATTCAGAATAATTACACATACGTGCACACCCCACCCCTTACCTATATAGAGAGAAATGAACAGCCTTGATTTTTTATAAAAGAGTAAACTGACAGTAGTAAACTTACTAAACATAGAGCATAGGATGTGTCAAGTCTTTCTAGATCCAGTGCACAAGGAATAAGTATTTTCTTTTCATGAACACTTGGGTTGTATTCCCAAGGCTATAAAGGGGCTGAACTTAACATTGGATCTAGCAGAATGGAAGAATTATGTAATTGAACTTCAGACTTGTAAAAACCACATATTTATTTAGAACCAAAACTCTTTACCAAGAACCTGCAGATCAATTTGTTTGCGTTCCGTGCCAGCTGCATTGGTTGCCATACACACGTATCTTCCTGTGTCCGTAACGTGTGCTGAGTGGATGTGTAGAGACCCATCCTCTGCCATGGAATATCTGAAACAATGCCATATATTGTTTCCACTATCCATCAACAGAACCATAGACTATCCTGGTACCGCAGAAGGAAGAGACGACGCAGGGTACCCAACAAAAAGCCTAAACGTACAGTGGCTTAATTTGGGCACAGGGAGTTTTCTCATTTTTTGTGCTTATTCTGACTTCACTCTTTCCCAGCGCATCTGTTTTCCAGAGAAATTATGAAATCCAGCTGACACAGTGATTTCACATAAATGATGACAGATTTGCAGAAAATATCCAAAAGCCCTTTTTTATGGTTTCTCATTTAGCCTTAAAAAACCCCAATTGATGCTTTTACATTTTCTTGTTTCTTTGAAATGCAACTGAATTCTTTAGCATTTGCTCAGTTCTAGAAAATACCAGAATCTTTCCCCTTAAAATGATCCAAAGATAGAAACCATTTACTATAATCAAAGTTGGTGCTAGAACACGTTATAGAAGTTTTACGTATTAGAAACTACAGAGCACACTCGAGTAGCTTTTAGTCTGCATGAACCGCTTGGCTTCACCCCAAAACTGTATTAAAAAAAATAAAGATCTTTCATGTTTCCTGTTCATCATCTTTAATATCAGAAGAATTATTATATTTTGTTGTCAGAGGAGGTTTTTTTGTCCTTTTTAAGAATAAAAGGATGAAACGTTCGGTACCACTATGAAAAGTTGTTTGTAGAACACTTTTTATTACAGTGTCTATCACAGTGTTTTCCACCTTTGGGTCTAGTCAAGATGACAGCTCAAATATTAGTTCTGATCTGTGAAAACAAAACTAATTCACAAGCAGCAGACACCTAATTAAGCTTTCTGCAACTAATAAATTCTTAAGGATTAATGAAAAATATTTATGCTGACTTTTAGACAATACCTTGTATTGTTTCCAGTAAAAACAGCCCCATCCTTCCTCCACGTAACTCTCGGGGTCGGTACTCCCTCTGCAGCACACTCCAGAACAGCAGAAGCATTTAATGGCACAGCAGCAGTCTGAGCACCGCTTTGGATTGTAGGAGCCACTGCAAAGGGAAAATCACTGGTAATATCAGGAATAAACCTTGTGCTGCAATGACTGAAACTAAACACATGAAAACACAGATGCACTAACAGATACATGAATGAGCGCAATGACAAAAACAAGTTTCTTACCATTTTGCGGAGTGCACAATAATTGCCGTGATGCAGTAGGGAATGAAAAAGAAAGTTTGTCTGAAACATGCTGTAAAGATCATCTTTGAAAGTTACTACAAAGGTTATCACATAGCTAAAACAGTAAAAGAGCTCAGCATGTTTAATTCAGCACAATAAGGCTGTAGTGATAAGGAGAAAGAAGAATTTTAATTGGACCAGTAAGGAGAGTCACTGGGCGGGCACAGTGTCATGTAGGTACATATGGCTGGGTTGTGAACAGACAGATACAGGAAAAAAGCTTCTTATCATCACCTGAGTGTGAGAATAGAATAGTTTCTCATCAGACCGGAGGTGAGAAAATAAACAGGTTTAAAATGAATTTCAGGCCTACAGTAGCAGAGGACAGATATTGAGTGTGTAGGGCCCTTCAAGGCCCATCTCCCTGCTGTCTCCTGCTTACAGGTGCAGAGAACAAGCCACAATTTTCAAATAACTTACAAAACTGGTGGCCAAGCCAGCTATGAAACTGAGTATCCCAAGGTGCCAGCCATGTGGTTTTAAGAATTTCTCAGTCCTGGATTGGGGCGTTCACTCACATCCTGACTGGGGATCAGGATGATGGCTGGATGCCCAGCACCCTCCAAGAGCAGAGAGCACAGAGGCATGGAGGGAGAGCCCCAGTGAGTCCCCAACAGGTTCTTTAGCTGGGGGGATAGCTGTGGACTCTGATGGTGGCACACAGAACGCAACACACACAGTTTAGACACAGCCTAAGTGGCCAGAGCTTGGCTAGAAAGGGACTCCTACTGCTTCCTTCTTGCCACTTAAACTCCTGCAGAAATATCATGCAAAGATCAAAATGCACAAGACCAGATCCATGACTTTACCGTGTACTGCCAGCAGGAACTCCCTGGTTGTTTTTCCTGCGATGTTACTTGCCATACATGTATAGCTTGCTGTATCGCTGAGGTCAGCGTTGTTGATCTGCAGGTATCGCCCGTTGGAGAGGATTCGAACTCGAGGACTTCCCTAAGGGAAAGAGAGAGAGTTTGACAAATTTAACTCTCTCGTTGTTCTCTTCATGAAGACAGACCATTCTGTCATTGCAGAGTAATAAAAGCCCTGAAAGAAGGCAGAAAATAAACCAGGGACTGAATTTGTTGCTGGCTTATCTTGGTTTACATCCGTTAACATAACAGGGTAAAAAAAGTTTTTAAAAATTATCATTGCTTACTGGTTTTCCCTTGAAACCCCTACTTGAATTTGTGCCTGCATAAGACAGCTTTTTGGGGTTACATAGCCAAAGGGCTTTTGTGTTTTCATGGAAAGGGGCATCCTATAGCACACAATGAATTTACTGTTTTTTTAAATCCATGTACACTACAGGCAGAAGAAATATGACGTTCTTCAAACGTCACAATCTTGATCAGGTGGGAGCCAGCACAAACTAAGTTTCTTAGCCAGAGGATACTGCTCTTCTCAGCTCCATGGCGGCTCCAGGGCACCTGCTAAGCAGCCCTTTGAACTCAAAGCTTTTTTTACCACAACCAGTCTGGGTCACATCTGCACAAATGACTGACAGCAATATCAACGACAAGGGTTCAAACACCTGATAAAAAAACAGTAGAAAAATAATAGAAACTCAAACTTTTCCAGTAAGTGCTACCCACACTTTGGATGAAATAAATGGAAAGCTGCCATTCCCATCTGCTCTTTTGGCTGGAAGCTCTGAGAAAAGCAGCTACAACAGAGAGGAGAAACTCCTCTGGGTCTGCACTACTACCCTAGTAGGCAGGGCTCATATGAGGCACCAACTTGGTAAGACTACCAGTGCTGAGTAAAAGTGATGCTGGAGCCTCACAGGTGAAATGTGGGTTACAGACAGCCAGATTTGGGGTAATAACTGGGATTTCCCATTGAGTACACAGCCTGTGCTATTAGTTTCTAAACATAGAGGCATATAGGCAACAAAAAGCAGGTAGTGAAGGGATCATTAACTGCTTATGCTCTACTCAAAGTATGGCAGAAAAACCCACCTTTGAGAAATTCAGCAGTTCTTTTAGTGTTTATTTAAAGCCAGATTAGGTCAAGATGCTCCTACCTACTTTTCATAACACTCAAAGTGCATTTCCAAATCCATGAAGAGTGCAAGGACTCCAAAGCAGCTAGAGGTTAGATCTTTCTACAGTTCTGCTACCAAAACTGGTGGTGCCGCAGCATTATAGCATTAAACATACAGAAATCGAGAAGAGACCTCAAAACGTGCATAGTGCAAGGCAACAAAACCAGGAGGAATGACACCCTCCACCACAAAGCTGTTTCACAAGCAGCAGTGATGATTTAGATTGAAATAACACTGCAATCTGAAAACCTGACTTTCTCCAGTCCGCTCTTGTCACTGTGAAACCTGAATTTTTCCCAGATGAGGAGGATAATATGCCCCAGAGGATCTCTCTTCCCACACACGAGGAGACCTCTTCCCCAGCTGCTTAGTGTTAGTAGGTTATCACACTTCTTTGAGGTTGAGAAAGCATCCAGGCATTCAGGAGGACACTAATGTTTTCCTGGTATCTGGAGTATATATTTATATAAAGCTGGAGAATGAAAAGGATGGTGGGGAACAGAATAAACCTGAGTCTGCTACTTAAATGACACATGACAAACCAAGTCTAAACTAAATGTGTAACTTAAATTCAGTGCTGGAGGAAAGGTGATTCTAGAGATTGAAATTCCCTCCTCTATTATAAATCAAAAGGCAGGGACTGACCAAGCAAAGTGACTCAGCCCTCACACACTGACATCAATTCACAAGGCATGAGAAGACAAAAGTGAATTCACAGGTTATCAGCTGAGTACATACATCTATCATAGTGTTCCTCTAGTGCTTTGTTTTCTGGGGAATATCTGTAACAGTGGCTTCTTTTTGTGGTTTATTTTTGTTAATTACTGCTTTTAAAACACAAGCTTTCCAAGGAACACAGGGAAAAAGTATTCACATATGTAACTTCCAAGCCTTGTTCAACCTTGCTTTCTTAAAAAATAATATATATCTAAAAAAATCACTAGCCAATTAAAGAATTAACCGTTCAGAAGAAGAGTGTTTCTGTAGAACTAGCTAGTTCTTGTGCTCTATTCAGGTAACATTCCCTAGCAGCACTTGGTAAGGCATGATTGCCCACCATATTCTTATATCTTCCACTAACATTTCATTCTTCTCAATTTACAACAGAGAAAGAGTCTGAAGAATGGCACGTCAGCAGGAAAGCAAATAAGCAGAACTTTGGGCAAAGACTATGGATGGACTACAGTTAGAGGAGATACAATTAATAAGCTGAATTTGCTTCCTCTTCATTAACAAATAAAGATCAATTGAAGAAAAATTATCAATTAAATAAGTTCAATTAATAACTGAACTTAAACAGTTCAAACTGAAAGCACCTGGTTTCTGAGTGATCCCAAAGCAGAGGATGCAAAGTAAAAAATTCTTTTTCTATCAACCACCCTCATCTTGCTAATTTTCTCTCGACCAGCAAAGGCTTGATGCCTTAACATGGGACTACCTGGAATTCTGGGTGAAAAAGATGCACTTGATACAAAACTGTGGTGAATAGGAACCCATTTTCTTTTTTTTTTTTTTCGGACATTAAGAGTTTTAATCCTTTTCTAAATGCTACTAGAGTAGGAGGATGCATAATATACCCAAAGGAACATGTGGTGCGGTCTTTTCTCAGCTACCTTTCCTGGGAAGCCATTCAGGAGTATACCAAAGGCTTCTAGCATTGTGCAGAGGATCCAGGAGGAGCAAGGGATCCCCCTAAAGGAAAAAAGAACAAGTAACAGCGGGATGGCCACTTCACACGCGTCCCGGCTTCAGGGACTCGTCAGGACTAACTGTGGGTGTGCTGGGGCTACTCGGCTGCTCTTGAATTCAAAGCTCCAGGACTCAGACTGCACTGAAGGGGCGAGTGAGCTGAATAAGAAACCTCAAGCACTGTGTGTAAAAAAACTAAAGGGAGCAGAGGAATAGTACAAATAGCGTAAGCACTATACCTCTAAAACTTCTCCATTTTTGAGCCAGGAGATGGTGGGAGGTGGCACAGCATCTGACTTGCATTCCAGTATAACTTGTCTGTTCTGCAACACGGTGATGTCCTGCGGACCACTGGTACCAGCAATGTTAGGAGGAACTGTTGCAGAAATTAAGGAAAAAAAAATAAACACCACACGTATGAGTTACCATTAAAATCATTCACTGAAAATTTCCAATTTATTTCTTGAATATAAAATAAATGCAAAGCTACAGTATCACTAATTAGTTCTGCTTTCCAATATCTGTGTTAAATATATCACATTTGTACTGATGAATTTGTTTCTTAGGTCACAGAGTGGAAACTATGACACAAACTAATTGAAAGTCCATCCTCAGTGAGATGACCAGCTTTTAAGCCAGGTGGAGCAGAAATCACCCAAGTTCCATCAACTGTTCATCAACAAACATGGGAACTATAATCTTCAAAAAGAAACCTGAGGCATATGGGAGAACTGCAGAAGTCCCATTTATACTTCCTTTACTGTCATTACATTTTATGTATTCATTTCTAAATACATTTCTTACCTTTTTCTACTGAAAAACTAAGATGATCATAGATATCAGTATAATTCACATAATTTTTCAGCAAGCACAATAAATTCAATCCAACTGAATACTGGTATCTATAACCTTCCTAGGAATTCAAAATGTAGGATTTGGCATTATAACAGAAATCAGATGCATCAGGTGGAACTTTCTCTATTAATTGTGTATCATATTCAGAATAGTTACCCTTATCCAGAAATGTTAATTATGATCATATGGTGTGATATCATTTTCTCAAAACACCGAATACTACTTCTTTATTAATATGAGCTTTTTAATGAGATACTAATACATACCTTAGTAGTTTATGGTTTGAGGAATTTTTTTTCCCAAAATTAAACTTACCGTGCACTCTTACTAAATATTCCTTGTCATCATCTCCTGCTGGGCTAGACGCCAAACATGTGTATCTTCCGGTGTCCTCCACCTAGAAACAGATCAACGACTTCAGCAGAAACCTCAGAATATGGGAACAGTTCAGAAAAACTGAAATACAAACATTGACGACAACACAGAACAGACAGCACTTAAATGCAAACGAAATAGAAAAGGAACGCCTGAGAATAAATTAATAAAGTTATTGAAAACTTCTTTATTTTTCCATGGTGGGATTGTACAGAGATGGTTTCAGAGTTGCAGGACCTCAAAATCTCTCTGGATAATGTGTCTGCAGCAAGAACTCTTCTATTTGTGATGCTGCCTGAGTTTATTGGGCAGGTTTGTGAAGGTTATTTTTCCCTGGACTGGCTTTTTTTCCTTGTCCAAATTCATCCGATAACCTTCGTATTGTCTTTATTTAGTTCTTCTTAACTTGCACACAGATGACTGCAAATGCCACTCTTCTTTGTAAGCTATGGTTTAGACATGTGCAAAACAAACATAACAGGAAAATCTGAGCTAATGGAAAGAGAAGAAAGGCTGAGGAGGAAATGTAAAATACAAACGAAGAAAAGCAAGAGATAGCAACAATAGGCAGGAAATGGACAAGAACAGATTATAGATACAGACTAAAACCAGAAATAAAACCGGAAAAAGACAGGAGTACCAATAAATAAAAAAATGCCAGAACACTGAAATGAACTTGAAGTAGTAACTCTCAGAAGAGGAAGAAATGCTTGAGCACTCTCAAGCCCTAATACCGGTGCTTGTTCTGCATGGGAAAATACTTTCTCCAACCACAAATGCAGGTGGATGATTTTATAGAGGCTTTTTATGACACCTCTTAGGATGGTCCTAACAGCAGGCAGTTCCGTTTGCAAAACTGAGCCTATTTTGAAGCAAATACTCTACCTGAGCGCTGGTTATTCGAAGGCCATCTCTTAGGATATGAACATTATCGTTGTGCAGAAGTGGGCGCCCGTCCTTCATCCATGAGATTTTGGGGACTGGAATGCCAGAAGAGACGCAGAGGAGTTCCAGCGGGTTGTTAACAACGACAGAGAGCTCTTCTGCTTGATCCGAACCGTTGATGTGAGGCGGTTCTGTGGAAGGAAAAGCATTTGAGTCCTTCGTCTACTCAAAAAGCCTATAAAACCTGATACACAGCCTTGTGATTAGAGTTGGTTGAATTAGCCTACATTAGTATCATTTCTGACTGTGTTGTGAACTCACTGAGTATCTCACGGAATTTCCACCCGCCTCTCTCTTCCTGAGTTGGAATTATTAGTTCAAAAATGTTTTCATAATCCAAGATAAAATATATTATATAATATCAGTGAAAATTTTTATTAGTCCTTTACCTGTTGTACCTTCAGCTATGCCTTCAGCTGTGCTGTCATCCTGTCAAGCTGAATTTTTACTAACCAAAGTCAGTTATTTTAAACCAAATTACTTTGTAGATTAGTTTACCATTAATTATAGCGTATTTCAGTAACCCTGAAACGTTGGGAAAAAAGATAGACTATATTACACATTCACAGATGTTTAGGTATCTTCCACTTCCTTATTTCTGTCATTTATCACAGTAAATGTTTCTTGAAAGTACTCCTTATCCCCAGAGACTTTAATTGTCTTGAGTAGATACTCATTTACTGCTCGCACTTTGTTCAACTGAAAGGCGAACACTTACCCAGCACTTTAAGGGAAAAGTGCTTGCTGATGTCTCCAGCTTCGTTGGATGCTACACAAGTGTATTTGCCTGCGTCACCGACCTCCGCTTTTACAAAATGAAGGACCATTCCTTGGTTACTCGACATCAGGTGAGCTCCCAGGCTTAAGGGATGTCCATTTTTAAACCAGGACATGGTGGGGACAGGAGTGCCATCTGTGAGACACTTCATCGAAGCTGAACCGCCTTTCACTACAGTCACATCCTCTGTTCCTCCTGCGTTATCCAAGCTCGGTGGTACTGCCAAGAAACAAAGATCCGATTCATGCAGAGTACAACCAGATGTTAATTCTGAATATGAAATAGTTGGAATTTAGCCATCTTTTTGCACTTCCTAACTTACACTCATGTTTAGCAGGTGTTAAAATCCACTTAGAAACCATACATTATGGGTTCCAATTCAAGTAAGGACTCTTCTAGTGTTAAAAAGCTTTCCATTAAAAACCCCCACCACATCGAAAAGTTAATGTTTCCCTAATAACTACCTATGTAAGATATATTTGTGGCTGGTTGCAACTTTGCGTTGGTCAGAAGGAAAACTGAATATTAGGTTTAAGAAATAAGATTCTGTACATAAAGCACTTCAAAGAAACTCACCGAAAACATGAAGGCTGTAATGTTTATTGTCCACTCCGGCCCTGTTAGATGCTACACAAGTGTACACCCCAGTATCAGACATCTGCACTCGGGCAAGCCTAAAGAGAAAATCATTTTAAGCAAGCTGTAAATGGAATGCATTATCTTTATTATGATGCGGTTTGGATCAAATTTGATTCTTGCTTCCAAAACCACGAGCAGAATTATGCTGATAAAACAAAAGGGAGCAGAAAACTCGGCTAGTTAAAAAAGATGGAAACCAACCTGAGGATCTGCCCAGCTGACAGCAGCCTGGTTTGGGAGGAGACAGACAGAGGAAGGCCGTTCTTTAGCCAGTTTATCTGTGGTGCTGGGGTTCCAGTGGCAGTACATTCAATATTTAGGGAGGTGTCCAGAAGGGCAGTGAGGTCCTCTGCTTCATCTTTATTATTGGCTATTGTTGGAGGAACTACATTTTGTAAATATTGAAAAGGAAGATATTAAAACTGGCTCTTAAAATCATTCCGCACGTGTTACCTTACCGTAAATCCAGCACCTAATGCCCCGTAGGCAATTCAATGAGAAGTTCCCTATTTTTTTGAACAGCAAATCTTCTAACAATAATATTAAGCCCTAATAAATAGCCATTTACATCTATAAAATCAGATGCACTTTAGAAGGATAGTAGAATGATCTGTCTGATTGATCAGGTTGTTGCAGACAGGAGGCAGCCCAGAGCCTGAAGCTCATGGCGAGAGAAGGACAATGCAGGGGATGGGCTGAACCACCAGATGGGACCTGGCAGTTTGCTGCCACTCAAACTTACCCACTTAAATAAATCCTTAAAAAAGTGAAAGCTAGAATCACGCAAGAGCAAAGTTAGTTTATTACCTTCTAGATGTATATGCTGACTTAATTTTTAAATATAGAAAATTTTGAAATGCCTATTTAAGGTTTGTGGCTGATTATTCTAACAGAATGCTTGATGGGCTTTTTAGTTTTGGTCTTGGGGTAAGAGGGGACTCACTACACACAGGAGGCCCAGCCACAGCAGCTCCACATTCTGTCTGACTGCAGATCCCATCAGGCAGCGTGACAGTCACACAGATAAGACCGTTTAAGTTGGTTATTGCTTGAACTTCAACTGAGAAAAATAGTCCACAAAAGTCTCCACTGTTGCATAATGCCATTCTGTCCCCAGAAGATCTGATGCGGTCATTCGATATTGTTATTTATTGTATCAGTGGTCATCTCTTGCTACTCTGCTTATATTCTAATTGATTCTGAGTCTCTGTATGAGTGGGACAGACACAAAACTGATACATGCTGCCTATGCAGAACTCGCCCCTCTTTCACATTGACACATTGTACTTCATGAACATATTTTTCACAAATTAAAATGTCCACTCTCTACCACGCTAAGAAAGAAATATGCTCACTATCTTCTGTATGTCAAATTGTGCAAGGAAAGAATTTTGTCCAAAACTCTATCACTTTTCTTTTAAACTCTAAGGACCTTTGACTATTAGTTGTCTATCTTACTACTCTGGGTTTTAGCTGATGTACTTTGATTGGAATTAGCGAAGATAAATTAACACAAGAAGAAAGCAGTATCAGAGTAAATCTACAAGAAAAAAAAAAACAAACACACCACTGCAAGCAAAATTCCTCTATTACGAAATACACCAAAGGAATTAATTTGTTTAAATTCTGTTTATCCCCAAACACCAGTGATTTCAATCCTTTTGTCGTTGACAGAACATCCTGTGTAATATACAGTGATATCTACAGTACATGAAATTGGAAACACATGACTGTAGTATCACCCTGAAGACAGGCATTCATTTCTTGGCCCTCTCTTGGGAGCGCTTACAAAGACGGGATTATGGACCAGACTGCAGTTCTGCATCTGTGAAAACTCACCGTATACATTCAAGTTGAAAATTCGGTCTTCCTCTCCTGCAGGATTAGTAGCCACACAAGTGTATTTTCCTGTATCAGAACCAAGAGCACTGGCAATGTTTAATGTGCTGCCATCTGGAGTTACTCTATAAGGAAGGTCATAAAATACAGTGAGTTTGTTTATGTATTCCTATGACCTGGCAAATAAACAGTCACTTTTGTACATTTAAATCAACTATCTCTATCCTCTTGGGAATTCAGCAAGAAAACCATTGTTTTTGTGCAAAATATTATTATTAGAGATAGGCTGGGAAGCTTTTCCTAGAGATGTTCTGTTTAACCTTGCATTAGTATTCAATTCCAGCCAGGCTTTTGAAAAACCCGTATACAAAAAGTATCAAGAGTAAAATGTTTCCATGTCTCAGATTTTTCCTCTCCAAAGGAAATTAATGGAACTCATTGACCTAACTAAAATTTAAGGAACCTGATAAACTTCATTGGAACTTATTAACTGAGAAAGATGTAGATATATACTTATCTCTGTACCAAAGAAAAAAAGGAAAAAAAAAAAAATCAAATTAGTAACAAAGTATTTTACAGAAGGTAAAGAGGGAGAAGATGTTCTTAACCTAAGACTCTACCTCTTTACACTCCCTCCATAGGACCCCCTTTTTTATACTTTGTAGGGCTCTCTGAGATTTAAAAGGATACAAGAAGAGAATAGAATGTCTGCTTATTTTTGCTTGCCTTATTCTTTGTAAATCATCGCTGGCAAGGGGTTTTCCATCTTTAAGCCATTGCACAGCAGGCGTGGGCACTCCGTTGGCATCGCAGACCAGCTGGATGCTTTCTCCCAGGAGGACGCTGACCTCAGTGGGCACTTCAGAGCCAACAATATTGGGAGGAACTGGAAATACACGATGGAGGGAAGAGAAGACTCATCAGCAAGAAACGTAATTCAGCTATAAAAAGTTATACTGCAGTAGCGCGTGAGTATTAGCATTTATTGCAGTACCTCCATTCAAACCTCATTTAGAAAGTATGTGATTATGTTGTTTCTAGATGGGCTTCTGTAAAGATAAATTCAAAGCCACTTCAGTGATTCCTTAAAATGGCTAATTTACAAAATCGTAAAAACCATGTATCTTTGCCATGATATTTAATATCTACCGTTATCATCTCAAACAGTGTTCACATGTACAATAATAGGACAAAATCCCATTTCATTAAACATCAGGACGCACTGTAACAAATGCCTGTTTAAGTCTTGGGCCTGTGCTTAGCGCACAGGTTCTGTGATTCTATTATGTCTGTGATCGCATCAGCCCAGCATCCTTTAAGAGCCGCACACTGACTTGGTCTGAACCAGCAGCCATGTTTGGCCTGTTCTCCTAAAAGCCCAGGATGACTCTCATGCTATCCAGCACATCGAGACTGTCAGTCCCACTAGGAAATTTTGGGCATTTCAAGCAAATTCAGCCACATTTGCTGCCTCCTCCTCAACCAGCCACTACCAGCACAGAAAGGGAGCACAGCAGAAAGCTGGAGATACTACACCATGAGCATCTTATCAGACATGGGGGGAACTAGTGTAATTAATGGGCACGAGTCATTAGGAACAGAGGAAAACAGACAGTTGTAGCGTGAGATGTGCAGGGAGGCAGGTGACAATTCCATAATAAATAAGGGGTTCTGAGTTGAGCAGGGGGGTGTGAAAATTTCATGAGGAAATTCTCCCAGGGTTTTTTTTGCTATCTCCTATTCGCTATGGCTAAAAAGACAAGAGGCAACATCAGCACTGCTCCTGAAACCACTTATGTGTGGTGTTCCACACTCCAACAGCCAGTAGAGCCTGTGTGTTCAGCAGGAGGAGGGATGTGATGAGCAGCAAACACACACAGCCTTCCCCATTGCTTTCAAGTTCTCCTGTGATCAGAGATTAAGAATATTCTTTCTCATGGAAATATCTGACTACCGCTATAATCCTCTAACCATTTTTCCCCACTGGTTGCTGCAACCACCTGAAAGGAGGTTGTAGCTAAGTGGGTGTTGGGCTCTTTTGCCAAGTAACAAACAACAGGACAAGAGGAAATGACCTCAAGTTGCGCCAGGGGAGGTTGAGGTTGGATGTGGGGAACAATTTCTTCCCCAAAGGGCTGTGGGGCGTTGGAACAGGCTGCCCAGGGCAGTGCTGGAGTCACCATCCCTGGAGGGTTGGACAGACAGAGATGAGGTTCTCAGGACATGGGGCAGTGCCAGCTGTGGTTGGACTCAATGATCTTGAGGGGCTCTTCCAACTAAAATGATTCTATGATAGAAATAGTGGTCCAAATTCTCCACTTTTCTCCACATTTACATTATTTCAGTGTCTCCAGTACAGACACAGTGTCACACTCAACCAATGATAAACCAGTTCTGCTCATGCCTTACCTTGGATAGAAAGCATGTAACTTTTCTGAGCTTTTCCCTCTACATTTGAGGCAATACATGTGTAGGTTCCACTGTCTAGAAGCTGAGAGCGAGCAATCTGAAGCTTGCTTCCACCAGATAAAATATGAACTTCAAGAGAATCGGAGTTTTCTGAAAATATGTAAACAAGTAGTCATTCCAAACCAGGCCATGGAGAGCAAATACCGCTTGAGGATTTTTTTTCATCAAAATTTCAAAACAGAACAAAGATGCCAATCAGTTAAGTGTCTGTCTAGAGATGGATGAAGAAGCATCTAAAAACAGACAGCAAATAGCACAGTGGTGCCCCAAAGCGGGCAAAAAGGAGCAGAAAAGACCGTGAGAGGATGTTACCTATTGGTTTTCCGTCCTTAAGCCACACTAGTGTTGGTGGAGGAATTCCAGTGGCATCACATACGAAGGTCACAGGATTGCTGATAGTTTCATTGACTGACTCTTCCTCAGGGCCTTCTATAGTTGGTGGCACTATTAATTGAATGGAAACGATAAGAATGGTTTGGTTACCAAACATTTTTGTCAACTGATTTTGAATTGTCTACTCTACAGCGTCTATGGTATTATTATATAAAAACAAGCGCAGATAAAGCAGAGTATGCTCACCATAAACATTCAGATGGAAGTTTTTATCATCTTGCCCTGCAATATTTATGGCTTTGCACACGTATTGGCCTGTGTCAGAAACCTAAAATAAATTTTAAAAAATATTATAGAGTCTTATTTAAATGCTACAGTTTAGAGATATTAAGAGCCTTTGCCTCTGTCAACTCAAGATCCTTTTCACAGAACAAAAGGCCTCCAGCAAATATACTTCCTACGTATCGCTAGCAGAATACACCAAAAAGAGTAAAATAATTGCTGAACAGTAGGAGAATAGTGGCAGATGCATCATCCCCCAGCCTGACCTACCTCTGCACTCTTGATTCGTAATGTCTGCCCGTCTGCTAAGATCTCCACGTTTGCAGACTCTGAAATGATGCGCCTGTTCTTGTACCAGGTGATGACTGGCGGGGGAATAGCATTGGATTCACACTCCAGCGTCACGGGGGCACCCACTCGCACGTTCAGCACCGTCACTGAGGTTCCACTGTGGTCTTTGATGCTCGGGGGCACTGTAGAAGAAACTCAAGAGTTATTTCTGCCTCTGTTCTGTGAGAGGGCAGGAAACAACCTAATAAAGGTAAATACAAACTACTGAGTTTTTAAAGCAGTAGATATTATTTCAGAAAATAGTAAAAAACAAACCAAGGACAGTTAGGAAACTCTTCTTGTGACTTTCTCCAGCTTGGTTTCTGGCAATACAAGTATATTCACCATCATCTGGTAATTTGGCTCGAGGAATCTGAAGAGTCCGAGCACCTGAAGGGGAGAGAGAAGGCTTGAGATTTGTTCTGTGGTTATTGTATCCATCTCAAATGCTATTTTATAACTGCAGGTCCAAGAAACTGAGAGCAGGCACTAAATTAACCTCAGATTCAAAAAACCATTGGTTTTTAAGGTACATTAATCCTTAAAAGAAAATAAATCCAGCCAAGAGAACTAAAATTTTAGGGTAAATTTCATTAGTGCTGTTAATTCTAAGTTCGGACCACAAATACTTGGTACCCTGAGCTGAAGAGAATCAGCAGGAGCAGAAATGCCACAGACATTCGTGGAATTTATTTAGTGGGGAGCATTGAGGGGTTAAGGAGACCTCAGAACACCAGGATTTCTTCCTGCGAGTTTGGCAGGGCTAAACCAGATTCCCCCTGAAGCCAATGGGAAGGTTTTCATCTTTTGTTACCTATGCCAACAGAATTTACACCTCAGCCTCCAAAACAATTTCTGATCATTTCTTTGGAAGGTGAGTCAACATGGCTCAACTTTAATCAATACCTATTACCAGAGAACCTCTTTTTTTTCACACAATTTATTTCAGTGCTTCCAGTCTGAGCCACTTTTCTTTAAAAAGTGAACCTACCCAACAGCCGAGAAATTATTCAATGCAGTAGGCCAAGCGTCTTGTCTACTCACTGGGGTAATACCAAGAATACACTGGCTCGATATATAATGGTCAGTGCCTTTATCAAGACAAAACAGACAGAAATTGAGTGCAAAGGTCTCACCAGGTACGACAAAAGCGTTGGCATTTGAACTGAGAGGTTTTCCGTTCTTAAGCCAGCTGAGATCAGGAGGTGGAAAGCCAGTGACCTCGCAAGTCAGCGAGATGAAATTATTCACCACCACAGTCAAATTCTCAGGATTAGCACCGACAACGCTTGGTGGAACTGTGGAGAGAAAGACACTAATGGTACCTACTATTGTGCCAGCAAACAATACTCCACAAGATCCTGATTTACTCAGAGCTGAATTGCTGAGTTTTGCCAAGGGGTCAAGTTGCAAAAATCTTTCCCATCCTACGAATGGATCTGCTGGATTTTTGGATGTACCTGGAAATATGACTGAAGTCAACCTAATGGTCATTGCTGTTCCTATAATTCACAAAAAAATAAATTCTTTAATTTGCGGTCCTTCTGCGCTTGGGATTTGGGAAGGCTAATCAACATGTAAGAGATCCCACAGATCCTGACTAATGCATCACCAATTTTAAAACACTGTACTCATAGGATATTGGTACATAAGGCAGGAGAGATTAAATTCACCTTGTCAGGATATGTAGGATGACAAGTATCATTTCTTCCTGATACTGTATTACTCCTATTCTTTCTGAAATGGTCCATTTTCTCATTATGGAGAACCAAAAGTGACTTCTGATACAGTTCAGAGTTCTTTGGTTAACCAGACTAACCTGTTGTTTAAAATTCTGGCATGCAAGTATTGCTCTAAGGGATGCGTTTTTAAGCTTACAAGTCCCAGTATTTTTAAAGACAAGAATATTTTGACATTTGACCTTTCTACAAGAACTGTTTAAAATGAAATAACTGTAAATCTCTTGCTTTCAATAAACCCCAAGTTTTAGTTTCCATGTTTTTGCAGCGGGGATCTATAAAACACTTAAGAGGAAAGCAAAAGCATGTTCTTGGCTGTATAGGGCGGAAAAATCATTCCAAAGAACACATGGAATCCTCCTCTTCAAAGACAGAAATGTTCAAGTATTTTGGACCCTATGCCAGAAATGCTCCAGCTGTTTTCTGTCACTTGACTGACACAAAAGAGTCATTAAGACAAGTTTATTGCTCCTTGGTGGCACTGCAGGAACAAGCGGAGTCAACGTAAATGGGTGAATTCAGCCCATATTTTTCAGCTTGGAATAACTAAAGGTTATTTCCCTGATGATGAGCATGAAATGCTTGACGAATAAATGGAGAATTCTGATCCGATGACATTTTATAGTTTATTTACTTTTACAGTTACTTTCCCACAGATGTGACTATTGGCAGTGCAAGACAGTGGGCAACTAAATACACAGGGCCAAATCTGAGCTAGCTTTTAATGAATTTTGCTTAAACTATATCAATGGTAAATTTCAAATCCTGCAGCCCTCATGGCCTGTGCACCACAGGTAATCTGCATACAGATACAGTAATGGGCTCTACTTGGGTATTTGGTGGGAATCACAGAATCAACTGGGTTGGAAAAGACCTCAGAGATCATCCAGTCCAACCCTTGGTCCAACTCCAGTCCATTGACTAGATCATGGCACTAAGTGCCATGGCCAATCTCAGTTTAAAAACCTCCAGGGCCGGTGAGTCCAGCACCTCCCTGGGCAGCCATTCCAATGCCTGACCACTCTCTCTGCACAGAATTGCTTTCTAATCTCCAGCCTCAATTTCCCCTGGCAGAGTTGAAGCCCATGGCCCCTTGTCCTATTGCTGATGCCTGGGAGAAGAGCCCAATCCCCACCTGGCTAGAACTGCCCTTCAGGTAGTTCTAGAGAGTGCTGAGCTCAGCTCTAAGCCTCCTCTTCTCCAGACTAAACAAGCCCAGCTCCCTCAGCCTCTCCCCATAGGGCTTGTGCTCAAGTCCCTTCCCCAGTCTTGTTGCTCTTCTCTGGACCCGCTCCAGCACTTCAATCTCTTTCCTGACCTGAGGGGCCCAGAACTGAACACAATACTCCAGGTGTGGCCTCCCCAATGCAGAGTACAGGGGAAGGATCACTGCCCTTGTCCTGCTGACCACGCTATTTTGGATATGGGACAGGACACCATTGGCCTTCTTGGCCACCTGGGCACACTGATGGCTCATGTTGAGCTTCCTGTCCATTAGTCCCCCCAGGTCCCTTTCTGCCTGACTGCTCTCCAGCCACTCTGTGCCCAGCCTGGAGCGCTGCAGGGGGTTGTTGTGGCCAAAGCGCAGCACCCGGCACTTGGCCTTGTTGAACTCCATCTCACTGGAATCAGCCCATTTTTCCAGTCTGTCCAGATCCCTCTGCAGAGCCCTCCTGCCTTCCAGCAGGTCGACACTCCCTCCCAACTTGGTGTCATCAGCAAATTTGCTGATGATGGTCTCAATCTCCTCATCTAAATCATCAATAAAGATGTTAAACAGGACTGGACCCAACACTGACCCCTGGGGACACCACTAGTGACTGGCCGCCAGCTGGATGCGGCCCCATTCCCCAGCACTCTCTGGGCCCGGCCCTCCAGCCAGTTCTTAACCCAGCAGACAGGGCACTTGTCCAAGCCATGGGCTACCAGCTTTTTCAGGAGTATATGATGGGAGACAGTGTCAAAGGCTTTGCCTGAAGTCCAGATAGACCACATCTACAGCTTTCCCCTCATCCACCAGGTAGGTCACCTGATCATAAAAGCAGATCCGGTTGGTCAGACAGGACCTGCCTCTCCTAAACCCGTGCTGGCTGGGTCTGATCCCTTGTCCATCCTGAAGGTGCTGTGTGATTGCATTCAGGATGATCTGCTCCATAACCCTGCCAGCCACTAAGGTCAGGCTGACAGGCCTGGAGTTTCCAGGGTCAGCTTTGCAGCCCTTTTTGTGGACTGGGGTAACATTGGCCAATTTCCAATCGTATGGGACCTCCCCAGTGAGCCAGGACTGTTGGAAGATGATGGAGAGCGGCTTGGCAAGCGTTTCTGCTAGCTCCCTCATCACCCTAGGATGGATCCCGTCTGGTCCCATAGACTTGTGAGGAAAAGTACCTATTTGTTATATATATTATATATTAAGTTTAGAGACTGAGACTTTAAAACTGGATGCTAATTTTCAGCGCTCTAGAAGGCTTAATTTTCATTTTATTACTCACCTTTGAGGCAAGAAGTGGATTTTTCAACTTATTAAAGAGCACCTTGTTTAACATTTGTTTAAATTAGAAACATAGAAAAATGTTGGAAAATAACCTGGTTTTGGCACTGCCAAAACAATAGATCATGCTGCTTAGTGATGATAATGCAATTTCATCAGTGCTTCACCCTGGGTGGTCCTTTCCTGAATAGTTCTTTTCTAATTTTTCAAATGAAAATGCATTTTGAGATTAATAGACCTAAATTAGTCGTACTGTTGAGCTAGAATTGAAGCTTCATGCAAATATTTCTTTTAATATAATAGTATTAGACTGTGGTCATTATAAACAAATATTTTAAAGACAAGAAGTTTAAATCAAAACACAAATGTCAAGGAAAGCAAAATGTTTTGATTTCAAATCCAAACTCAAACATCAGGAAATCTGGACAGACTCCACGGACAGAAAATAACTTCTTGGAGAACAACTCCAGGGCAAATTCTTCCCAGAACAACACTACTTCTGTCTAATTCTATGACTGAGTAGAGAAAAGCACCACACATTTGTTTCCTTTAGTCTGTAAATTTACTGCATGTGTGAATGAGAACAAAATTTATTTCTTTGGTATGTAATAACTTGAATCATCAAATTTCTTGGATGTTGGTACTACATTTAAGCAAGGGAGAGAGAAGATAGCACTTCTATAATATCTAGTACGTAATACAGAAGATCAGCCAGCCAACGAGGATGTGAAAAAGGGGATCGATCATATGGAGCAGACTGTGATACAAGTCTCCAAATCATATTGTGAAAGTAGATAAAGATGTATCTTGGTAGATTTTATTACATAAAGGTGCAGATGAATTTATGGCAATAATGGAATAATCTTAAGAATGGAAAGCTGAAAGTGGTGAAAAGAATAGTGGGTAGAAACCAAAGAAGTTAAGGTTAACTTTGAAATATGAATTAAAAATTTCCCAATTTTCTGAAGCTATCAGAAGAGGTACAGGAAGGTGGCAGAGAGACTGTTTTCTCAAAATAATGGGAAATGTCTTAATTTCTTGATTGTATTTGTTTTAGGCTTGTGATATCAAATGCTCAAATTTATTTTAATCCTACTCTAACTCAACAACATCAAAAAAACAAAAACCCCCACCAAACACCCCCCCTCAAAAGCCAACACCACAACCAAAAAAAGAAAAACCAACCACAAAAAACCCCAAACAACAAAAACTACAAACCCCAATAAACAGACAAAAACACCCAGAAAGGAATCTTAAAGGAGAAATTTTTCAAAGTAAGCTCTTGCAATGCCGTATCTCTTTATTAGCAGTTTGTTATTCATGATTTCAGGGCTTAGCAAGACCTGATTCCCATCTCCATGGAATACATACAAAGAGCTGAAGCCACAGGATATCACAAACTATATTTTGCCAAGGTACTTTAAACTTGTATTTGATTTCTAGTGCCTCAGAATCTCCGTTATACCCAAAAAGACAACTTATATGCATAAAGCTAAGCATTTGCACTCTAACACATTCAAGCTGAACTACTATTTGAAAGAAGATAACCAGAAAATTATGGATTACGGTACTTACCATGAACATTGAGGTTAAAATACTTTTTGGCACTTCCAGCTATGTTTTCCACAACACAGACATACCTGCCAGTGTCTGTTATTTGGGAATTCAGAATCTAAGAAAAAGAAACAAGATTGTTGTTAAGTGAATATATAAGGCAACTGACTATTAAAGCATCAAGTTTTGGTGTCTCCCCAAAGAACTTGGGGTCTTTGAGACCTGTGAGTCTGCATTTGTTTTTGTTTCATTGAGTTTTTTACTAATGCTTTTGCAGTGTTATGAAGGAGTCGATTTGAAAAACTGCCACAGATGCTCCTCCTTTCAGAAGCTACTACGCAAATCTGTGCATCTCAAACCTCCGGAAAAGTCACCATAGGATCTTTCACATCAAATTCATTTAAAGTGCGTAACAAAACATCTATTCACTAAATATTTGAAATAAAAATCTTTGTGTTCTATCTGGTTTTTATTTTTTATTGTACTCTTAGATCACGCTACAGAAATTGAGACAATTAAGCTCAGCGCTCCGTTTTAACAGTTTCATCCAGCATCATCCATCCATGGAGGAGGTGGGTATGTTCTTCAGAATTCACTATTTTCTTTAAATTAAAAAGCACATTTTCCAATAATGAAACTCTCTTAGGGAAACTTGGACAAAACTGACAAGTTATTCTCCACAGAAATCAAGTGTATTTTAAACCGAGTGATTTCCCTGCTGCAGTTCACAGCACAACCCCATACAGAGATAGATCAGCACAACCAAAGGAACTCCACAGGAGCAGGAAGGAGCAGCTGAGGGACAGGGACAAGAGACAAAAAGCCTTTAGGTTGGCAGAACCTCATTAATAAAAAATCAGCATCTTATATTCAGCAAATCTAAACCGTTTTATCTTTATGGGCAGCTTGTGTTTGCAATGCTAAAAATCAGTGGTTCCCTGAGAGCTACCTGTAACCTCCTCCCGTTGGACAGGAACGTGTGTTTGGCGTCTTCTCTGAGGAGGTGGCCGTCCTTTTGCCAGGCGATGCTCGGAGCGGGGCTGCCACTGGCGACACAGTCCAGCGCCGCAGCTGTGTGCACCAGCACCGTCACTTCTTCGGGCAGGTCGCCCTCCGCTCCGCCGATGGATGGGGGTACTGCAAACCAGCACAATGGCACAAGAATACTGTGACTTGGTGTCTCCCAGTCTTTGTTTTATTTTATTTTAATGTTTTTGAATGTATTTCTTGATATATTTGATTATTTGTTTCATTTGCCCTCCAATCTTTTAGATAATTTTTTCATAAGAAAGTAGTGAAATCTCCGGTGAACACAGCAAAAGATAATACAATCCCACAAGTAGTTCAGCTGGAACCGGGGGAGAAAAGTGAGCTTATTCACAGCAGCCATAAAGAAGAAGAGGTGAAAACTAATCTTGCAGCTAGTCTGTCATGTTCTTTGCTGCCAGGACAAAAGAGGATTCCCAAGGCAGGATCCCTTCTTAACAACAAATCAGTGTTCTCAGTGGGAGATACAGAAATTTAGGTAAAGAAATACGTGTTTCCCAAGGCAAAAACCTGGAGTACAAAGGAAAGCTTTCTGTGCAATGTCTGTAAACAGGTCATACAAAATGGACTCTGCAGCCACTCAATGGTTGATCTAAATCACCAGTTCCCTTAAGCCTTTGGGAGTTTTGCAGGTGTTTGAGAAAATGATCAAAACAAGGGGAGAGAATAGTCTAGTAAGTCAGAATTTTGAACTGGAAACTCGAGAAGGAACAAGAAATACCAGGATAAAACCCGAATTTCTAGTTAAATATTCTTCGTTTCTGGTGAAGTGTGATAGGGATAATGCAACTGAGTTCCTACAACAATAACCTAAAAACATACTAAACTAAGAACATTATTTTCATGTAATTCTGTATACTCCTATTTTCACGCATACTTCATATTTTCATGTATACTTCTATTTTCTACAAAACTCTAGCACCTTATGTAAACACATTGCTTTTGTAGTTTACCAATATACAGAATTTCTAAACTTTAAAAGCGTTAAGTAAACCTAGCCTGCAATGCTTCATTGCTTTCCACACAACACTTTTTGGGATTAAAAAGGCAAAGGAAAGCAGGGAAGCTCACAGAGCACACGGACGTCATAATGAATGGAATCCTCCCCGGCTTCGTTAACCGCCACACACGTGTATCTCCCGGCATCTTCCGCCTGTACCCGCGGGATCTGCAACACTCGGCCTCCTGCAAGGAAACACAGTAAAGATTTAAACGCAGCATCAAGCAGTTTCCATCATTTCCACACCACATTTCACCAGAGACCTGAGCAAGCAGATTTATAAATGGTCAAGCATTTGTTCTGAATTATACGGAACTAAAGATTATTTCCTAGCTACTTTTTCGCCTGGCAGATACTTGGAATTCAGCAACGTTCATATTGAAATGGTAATTAATTCCACAGAAAGGAATCATGTTCTTCAGCAATATGCAGCCAGAAGTTATTCTTCAATTGAAACTAGAAATATTTCTCAGTAAGGTGACAGAGAATATTACATTTGTACCTTCTGCATTTTTAGCACCTCTCTCCCTTTCCCATATGAGGTTATGTACGAGCTCACGGCCATTTTTCTGCTAGAAGATTATTTCCATGCCTCATTCTCTGGTTAAGAGGCTTTACTGCTCTAATTCTGACTTTGCCAAAGCAAAACTTAATAAGGAAATAAATCAGGAACACAGCAGAAAGAAGGGATCATTGCTGTATTTTATTTTTCAACATGGCACACAAAAATTAAATGGTCACATTCACACTCTTTTAGGAGCTACTTTTTAAATGGAAGAAGGAAACAGCTTAAGTTCAGGGACCAGAGAAATTTTTCCAGTCAAGACAGTCTGAAAAGAACATTAACGTAGTGTTTTGTAGGGGAAAAGTTTGTTATTACTACACAAATACTAGTACTAATGCCATTTCTGAAGGTCAGAGAGTTACAGTTTAATACTCACCTGGTAATATTAGTACTTTATCACTAGAGCTCAGAGGAGAGCCGTCTTTATACCAGGTGAGAACTGGAGGAGGAACAGCATTGGTCTCACAGTAGAGTGAAAGGGGATTGTTGACTATCACATCTTTACTTTCTCCACCTCGTCCTGCATCGACCGTGTTACCAGCTTCCCATTTCTTGTAAGGCTTTTGGAAACTGGGAGGAACTACAACCCAGGAGGGGGAAAGAAAAATGTTAGAATTTTACAGCAGGAATAGCTAGTTTTAAAGTCAAGATATGAAAATATATTGCAGTTGTTAAATAGCTGCAATAAAAACTAAGTGTATTAAATTAACCCCTGCCCCAATTTAGATTAGCCAGGAAAGTTCTAGGTCTTTTCCATGGATTGCTCAACTGAGCATTTTGATGAGTATTTCCTGAAGACCAATAAACAACAGCAGAAGACCTGATGACAAAACACAGAGGGTATTAATCAACAATAATACTTAAATAGTAAGGTATCTGGTTTCACTCAAGTTCTAATTTTATCTAAATTTTCAGAAATGACTAATGATTGTTTTCTTGTATTTACAAACAGTGTGTAGGCCAACACGATGCTTCTGTCTCAGCCCTCTAAGTACTACTCCATACAGAGAAATAAAACATGATGTCTTACTTTAAGCTAAATTAAAACTTTCTCATGTAGTTTAGAGGAAGATCAAAGTTATTAAGTCATTCCACTGATTTCAGAAACACTGCATATGTCACAAAATACGAAAGAAAGAATAATATAATACTGTATTTCTTTAAGGTGAGCAAAATATATATCAAACGAAAGTCACACAAAAGCATTGGATTAAACCGAGCAGGTGGAAATGATACAAAATTATAAAGAATTCCAGCATCTCAGAACATTAGAAAAGGAGGCTACCAGCAGAATTTTATTATCAGAACTCTGATTACCTTGTATATTTACATCAAATTCCATTTCATCCTCTCCAGCAATGTTAGATGCCAGACAAGTGTAACGACCCGTGTCCGACACTTGAGCCTCCTTAATCTGCAGGGTACGGCCACTAGCTTGGATAACGACATGATCATCTGGTTTCAGTGGCTGCAATGTCATTTTACATGTAAATTAATACTTGGCAAAACATACACTAGAAATAGCCATTTTGTGGAGATAGTATGACGCTATGTCTCTTTATGGTCAAACTCAGGTTGTTTCAAAACCCTTCCTAAGGCATCATACTGGGAGTAGGAGCATATTTTGGCTTTGGTATTTCCTCTGCTTTGATACCACTAACCTGCTCCTCCTTTCCCTCAAACCAAAAGCTTTCCCTCCCTGAGTAAGTTTCAAGTTCCCAGAGACAGTTTTCTTTTCATGGTTGTCAGAAACTCTGCGTCTTCACCTTTCTGATCTTGGTAGCTGGTGGTTTTACATCACTCCTAAGCCCAGCTCACATTGATGGAGAAAGGAACAATGTCATCCCCATCCGAAAAGGGCTCTCATGACATATGATTAAATCAGGCTGATCCTCCCTCTGAGCTCACTGGCCAACCTACACACGTAAAACTATCAGTTTACTCTGAGGTGAACAACTCAATCTAACTCATCCTACAGCCACACAACCACCAGGATCTGCTGCCTGACAAGGTCACGGTGTGAACACAAAATGGATGTAGCAGCACCACAGAAATACACAGGATTAGATAGAATCACAGAATCATTTTGGTTGGAAGAGACGATTAGGATCATCGAGTCCAACCATAACCCAACTCTAGCACTGAACCATGTCCCTAAGAACCTCATCTATATGCCTTTTAAAACCCTTCAGGGATGGTGACTCCACCACTGCCCTGGGCAGCTGTTCCAACGCACAACAGCCCTTTCGGGAAGGGATGTTTCCTAATATCCAATCTGAACCTTCCCTGATGAAATGTTATGATCTGTAGAACCTACATCACACATAACAGTAGAGACTACAGGAATACAACCTGTATCTCTCAATAATGAAAATGGAACACACTGGGGAGACAGCACAGAACTCTGGGCCTGAGGGGACAATTAATTCAGTCCATGGATGTGAGTGAAAGTCATTTGCCCGGAGGAAAGCTAAGAAAAACCCGCTGGGTGGATGAGTTGCTCTGCCAGCAGCAGCAAGCTGCTGACAGCCACTGCCTCTCTTTGGGGACCTCTTGACTCTCCCTAACATCACTTTTCATTGGCAACACAATCAGTACACCCAGGAGGTGCTGCTTCTCCTCCAGAGCGATGTTGTTGTGAAGACAGCATGTAGCAGGAACCATGCCTCATGCCCCTCGCAGACGATCCAGATGCTTTTGTGGCTCTGTGAGCTCTGCCAGAACCAAGCGGGAGGCTTTCCACAGCTTCTGCAAGGGTAGCACTTAGACCAACCAAGCACGAGGCCATTCCAATGTAACAGGGCCCTTGGGGACGTTACACAATGGCAAAGGGACATGTGGCTACACCATGGGATGCTACTTCCAGATGGGGGCCTTCCCATAAAGCCCAGGCCAGCAGTGGGCCCTGGAAACCCCAGCACTGATGTCTCAGTGGCACTGCCAAGCACCCATAAAAGCAGGGCTGTCAATTTGGGGGGGGTCTGGCTGGAGCACGAGTGTGATGGGAGCGGCTGATGGACCTGGGGGGTTCAGCTGGAGAACAGGAGCTGAGGGGAGACCTTCTGGTCTCTGAACTGCCTGAAAGGAGCTTGGAGCCAGGGGGAGTCGGGCTCTGCTCCCCAGGAACAAGCGCCAGGACCAGAGGAAATGGCCTCAGGTTGCGCGAGGGGATGTTGAGGTTGGATCTGGGGAACAATTTATTTCCATAAAGGATTATTAAACATTGGAACAGGCTGCCCAGGGCAGTGGTGGAGTCACCATCCCTGGAGGGTTGGACAGATGGAGATGAGGTTCTCAGTGACATGGGGAAGTGCCAGGGGTGGGTTAATGGTTAGACCTTGGGCGTCTCTCCAACCAAAATGATTCTGTGATTCATAGTGATCACGAACATGCAGTTGTTTCTGTACTAAATCCACCCATTAGAAAGAATTAAGTTTGTGACTGGCCTGTCCATCCTTGTACCAGCTGATGGCAGCAGCAGGAATGGCGTGAGCTTCACACTCCAGGGTAAGGCTGTGGTTTACTTTGATCTTCACTTCTTTAGGGGAGAGACCTGTCCCTGAGATATCTCCTTTGTTAATGGTGGGTGGAACTGCAAAAAACAAAGGGAGATGGACTCTCATGACCTACTGTCCTACACAGCATTTCAAAATTAACTGGACAAAGGGAAAACTTGGATGATAACCTCAGGAAAAGTGAGTGTGTTCCCCCTATAATCTGCCTCTTCCCCATGGCTGAATTTAAATGTTTATATATATATATATATATATATATATATATGTATTTTAAACTATTTTTAGCACATGTATTATATGTAAAAATACATAAAACTGTGTTCAACAGTTTTAGACATGCCTATAGCCTTACCCTGCTATAGCACTTTATGATGTGTTTGGCTTAAATTCGATAAAGTTCAGTGTACTGCAGTCATCAAAAAGCATTTTAATGGGAACTAATATTCTCAGAAACATATGTTTGAACTGAAGTCCGCGCTCAGAGTAGCTGGTCAAAACTCAACATTTCCATTCCATTGAAATCCCAGTGTTACAAAATCTTGTTTCCTTCTGAATCAGAACGAAAACAAGAACATTTCAAAATTCTTAAGCTACCCCCTACCCTGGTCTCATAGTGTCTTTTAAATTATTTTAAATGCTTGCAAAGCATTTTCCATAGTTTTTTCAATGGGAAATTTTAAAATCTCCCTAATGCCTACAGTCGCAATGGAATTTGGGGGTGGGGGGGCTTTATGTTGCTACATAGGCACCCTTCAATAATGAACTCTTTTGTCATCTTCTCATTATTCTCAAACTAATGGGGCCTTATTAGGAACTTAGTGCAATTAAAATAACAGTACAGTTACTGGAAGGGAGCAAACCAAACTCCAATTGAGACTAGGAAATAAATAATAATTTAAAAAAAAGATTAAAAAACATGCTTGACTGAGCCCATAATGAAGAGTATGAGCATTAAAACAGTGTATGAGGCACAGATGCTCAAAGGACAATGTGCTGACACAAAGCTCCAAATGGGAAAGCTTTTGTGCATACAATATTTTCTGGAAGGATACAAAAATAGTATCCTCCTGTTTTACCTTACTCAAGTTGTTACAGGTACAAGATTTTCAGACAAACAGCAGCATTTGTGAAGGCTACAACAGCAAACTTTTCTAGTGCCTTTCCTCAAGCAATGACAGGGGCTAAGGCAGATGTTTGCTAAGCAAAGTTACCAACAGAAATCTCTGTATGCACCAGGACAAGTAACACTGCAAAGCGGGAAAAAAAAAAAAGGAAGAAGACAAAAACGAAATTGAAAAAAAAAGCTGTAACTATTTCCATACTGTAGACTATCACTTCATAGTGTTTCAGAGTTTCTCCCGCCTCATTTGTGGCTATACAGGTGTATCTTCCAGCGTTGTCCTCCTGTGCGTTTAGAATCTGTAGGGTTCGACCACCTGCCAAAAGACATCATTTGTTAATAGCACCATGTCATACACTTGCCTCCCAATTATTTAAATAGTTTCTGCAGCATATTTTCAATCCTTCGGTCCATATTCTACGCTTAGATGAGTATGAAAAAGTGACTTCTCACCACCATGTACACTGTGGAATAAATGAGTGCATAATTTGCAGGAGTGCTTTGGATCCCAACTCCTGTCACTTACGGATTCTCAGAAAATTGGATAACATAGTTCTGTACCAGAAATTTCTTGAAGATATTTAGATAGGAAGAAGCGATTAACAGTTCTGCACTTCATCCACAGAGAAAGGGAAAGGAAGCACCATCAGTAAGACCGAGCAGATTCTATTCAGTTCCCACTTCCTTCCCATAGTACCTGGTTTATTTATGACTTCTATTGTCTGTGTTCTCAGACCTGAGGCACTGATTAATTTGGCTGCGGCTCTTTTCAGACTGCTTTCCTAGAAATTGTCCCCCATGTAGTAATTAAATTCCTCGCTATCAATATCGACTCAATCCTCCTCCGAACACTTGCAATACTAAAGCACTTGTTCACCTACATTACTTCAGTGGTGCCAGTGAAGCTTGTTCCTGTTTTCCATAGATGTGCTAGGGAAGAGTTACTCCACAAATTAAAAATGACTGTCTACTAATGACCTAGAAAAAAGCCACCTCACTCTCCTTACTACTGTTGTTGCTTATAGCCCTCTCCATTTAATTTCCATACTCAATTTCAAGTTATTTACATTCATTATTCATTCATTATACATTCATTACATTGCTCCGATGAACTTGTTTGCCATCATTTAGCTTTACAGGAAAAAAAAGGATAAATACCTGCATATAAATAAAATACAAGTAAATCATCAGTTAATTGTGTAGCACTTAAAAATATTGGAATAGAAAATGCTATGAAAGTACAAACATTGCACTTAATAGAAATATATCCTTTGGTTTTTCAAGAAAATCCATAACAGGAAACTAAACAATAAAAGAATAAAGTGTTATGTTATTTCTCAATGACAATGAAAACATTACCTGGTAAAATGTGGATATTTCTGTTTGATTCTAAAGGATTACCATCTTTCAGCCAGGTGATTGTAGCTGGGGGGTATGAGTAGGCCTCACAAACCAGCGATGTCGGGCTGTTGAGGATAACAGTGACATCTTCTGCGTTTCCGTGGCTGTCTGCACCCACAATGGTTGGAGACACTGGGGACCACAAAACCATTAACCAGAGGAAGGACCTCTATGAAAAGCCAATTTTATGTTCCCTGTTCCGTCTAGGAATCTGGTTGCAGCCTTAAACAGCTGAGAGCCATTCCTACCAGACAACATTAATCCAGCTTTACGTTTTGGCCTAAAGACAACAGCCAGCCAGTGTTGGTGGAACCACCACCATTGCACCGGTGTCCACACCAGGTCAGCAGGAAGCCATCACCACATCTGGGACAGTAGCTGGCAGAGCCACCACTTGATCCCGCGAGCAGCAGAGAGGTAGGAGGGATGTGGACCAAGATGTGGAAAACAAACTCATCATTGTTTGTGTTGGGTTACGCAATAACCATCCTGACAAAAGCCAACTGCAGATGGTTTCGGCTTTTCTGAAGAGATCACAATCCGAAGGGCTCTTCAGATACTTCCCTGAATCACAATAAGTCGAAGTACTGCCCTTCTCATTCCCTACAATGTCCTGTTATAGCTTCGCATTTTATCACTCTATATTGTCTAAAGCGCAGAACTGCTGTTTCTATTGAACTACTATTATTTATCAGCTACTAAGCTATGAAATTTTAATCGTAGTCAGGCAAGTTAAGCATTGCTGTAATTAAAGTACTACAAAATTCCAATGTGATTATCTGTTTTTTCCCCACGAGATGAATATTTTCTCTGCAAGAGCCAGGCCAGCTGTCTTACCAAGTACATTAAGACTGTAACTTTTGCTCTTATCTCCAGCTGTGTTGGATGCAATACACGTGTATCTCCCTGTGTCAGTGACTTGGGCATTGGTGATTTGCAGGAAACGGCCGCTGGACAGAAGCTTGTGATCTTCATCCTCAGCTAGAGGTTGCCCATCCTTTACCCAAGTGATCTGTGGTACAGGGTTCCCTTAATAAAGAAAATTGCAAATATTAGTCGCTGCATAGCCTCTAGGATATGCCAACATTTCTGGAAAGCAGAAAAAAACAGTTTCAGACACCTTTTTAAAACACATCCTTTCGGGAGATATTTTGGAATACATATTCTAAAGTCTTTGAAACTCGTGAAATACTATACGCCTCCTCCTAAACTCCATAGGCCTTTAGAGAAGAAATATTACAACTACCACCCTCTTGGTTATATTTCACACAACCTTTATAAGAAGGAGTGCTTAGTCCTGCTATAAGCACTGTGGTTAATTCTGAAATGTAAAAATTCCACTGAACTGAAAATACCATTAAAAACAGGCTGCTCAGAACCAACGATGATGGAAACCATGGGCTTCAATCAGCAAATATCATAATATTGTACACTTTTACCTATCACTTCACACGTTAGGGTAACTCTGTGCTTCTCTTTCACTTTCACATCTTCCAATTTATTTTCACCCACAATCCCTGGAGTCACTGCAAAGAGACAATGGCATCAGTGAGCATTACTTACAACCAGTTTAAATACAACAAAGGTGCACTCAGGTTAGATCTCAGCTTCCCTGAAGCACATCCATCTACAAACAGCTCAGATTTACCAGGACCAGGTCCAGAGGTGAGGCAGCGCAGAGCCAACCTGCCTGTACCACACATATCACCCTCCGTTCCGCACCCTTAACCACACAAGTACTCAGCAATGCTCATCTCACTTCGTCTGCAGAGCTCCAGAGTTACTCAGGGTGCTGACGACGAGTATGGTCTGTAGGGCAGGAGTTTGGTGTGAGGTCAGTAGGGCAACGGTGATGAGCAAGTTGTTCATGAGGCTGTGTTCGGTTTTATGCACCAACAGGTATTATAAGTTTGTATACACTTTTATCTCCCATATTAAGCAGCAAGTGATTTATTTGTTCAAAACCATGTGCTTAAGAGTTGCTTTTTTTTTCCGGCAGTAATTGAAAGCATCTATCTAGTACTCCAGGGACACAACTATTTTAAGTCAGCTTGTCTATTCACGTGCCACATAGGGTTTTTTCCTTAACAGTACGCTCAAAAGCAATGCAACAGCTTAACAACAAGTGTGTAAAGGCATACATGTATTTTATGCAAATACAGCTAATTCTCTACAGGCAGATGAACAAACTATATAGGCCTAAAGGCATCTTGCTATGGTACAAACTATGTTTCTCTCGGGAAACAGAAGGCAAAACCGTTCCCTTAAAATACCTACCCACCCCCCAAATAGCTAACTCAAGGAAACTCTTACTGTACACCTGACCACTTGGTGACTTGTTTCCAAATAATCTTGGTCAACAGGACATCACAGCCTAACGTGCTGTTGGACGAGGGAGGCCAGGTTATTGATGTGTTGGTGAGGAGCTGTGGTGAAGAGCTATTTCTTTCACAGCAGAGACATTTGTAGCTTCAGACTAAATGAAAATGGCACTACAAACCGAAGTACCACAGGTTGAAAAGGAGGCCTTTATTTTTAAGAAAGCAAGCTCAATCTCCAAGAAGTTCTGGAAAGCTTTGTAATAAAAATGTCAATAAAAATAAGAATCACAGTAACATGCAGAATTCATTATCAACAGAGAAAAATAATGTTACGATAGAGTTTTGATGCTAATGAATGGTACAAACTAGAGTGAAGAAGAAATAAATTCAAAGAGGTTTGCATCTCCTTTGACTGGAACGGCAAAGTGTGGCTAAAAGTTGGCCTGTGAGCAGGAGACACGGCGCGATGTGGGTCAGTGGAACGTGGCATGTCCTGGCACACTCACCAGCTTCTGATGATCAAATTCCCTGCACAAGCAGCACAAACCAGACTTTTGTATTGGTTCTGGTGTCCAAATGGGATGGGAAAAAGACACACCAACTAGTGAAGGATTTAGGGGAAAACGCAACCTAACATCAGAAGGTTCTGGACTTTTAAGTCAGGCCAAAAGTTACGATTCATAAACAAACAGAGCAACTCAGCACTTTGGCCTCAAAATAATACAGTCAGATGTCAACACATATTAATTTCAGAAATATGACAAAGCCACACCAAACATTTTTCAAATATATAAATACTGTGCTTATTACACCACGCTCTCCATGCAAACTAGCTCGCCTGTTGTACCACCTGTCTCTACACAATTCCTATTTACAGTGAGCCAGTGAATATTCCGTGTCGCTATCAGGTCACATTCCAGTAACTTTCCTCTAAAAAGACAACAAAATTACTAGGGGGAGGGAAGAGAAGACTGAACAATGGAATTTTCCACTTAGCCCACTTGAAATCAGCTTCACTGAGCTTTTTTCGTCAAGGCAAACAAAGCCGATGCAGAGATTTCCAGAACCCTCATGAACACCCTGCAACTAAAACCCTCCAAAGAAAACAGTAGAACAATGAACGCTTTTCAGTGTTTATCCTGCTCTTCCATCCTGCCAGCCTGACACTTCCATGAGCTCATCAAATAAACACGAACTGACACGAACGCGAGTTATCATTTCCAAGCTCAATGTGCCTAAGTCAGCGGAAGGCGAGGAAAGCGGAGAGTGCTCCGTGCCTTCGAGAAAAGGAACCTACAGGAAAATTCTGCGCAATAATGCTATAAGACAACCTACATCAGGCCTGGTAATTATTGATAGAAATAACTAATGGTTACTAAACCAAAAAGCAGTATTTTCTGGGGAAAATACCATTTTAAAAAATCTAAGTAATGTGATGAAATTATATCTTAAGGGTTCCAAATAGCCACCTAAAGAGTCTGCTGTACCAGTCCTTGTCTAACGACGTTAGCTCGATCCCCCACTGCCGCACTTGGTTTATATGCTTCACAATACCAAACCCTCTACTGACCAAAGGTTTCCACCAGATCAGAGATCTCTGTTTTGCAAAAACAATTCCAGCTCAGTCGTTAATTTCTCTTTTGGCTTTACCTTCACCTTTCTCTTTGGCTTTACCTTCACATCTTTTGTTGCAACAGATTATTACTGCAATGCCACTCAGCTACACATATGATACCTATTGCTGCACAATGATGCTGCTTTTAATTCATGAGTATTATCACATGGGCTTGCACCTTTCTGCATTCGAACTTTAGATGCAACAGGTTTGTACGATATCCTATAGTTTCCTGGGGACGTAGTTTTTTTTCTGACTTAAACCAGCTTAAATTCAGGCTGGTGCCAAAAGAAAGAGCATTATTCCCCTAACCACTCACTCTTGTCTTTCTTCTTTCACCAATATTGGCATCTTTGTGCCTTGTGGTGAACCAGCAGGGAACTGGTCTGCCTGAAAACGAACCTGAGCAGGAAAAGACAAAAACCCCACCTTTCCAGATCACCTATAAACTGGATCACCTCGTTCATCACAGCCAAGGGAGGGTGAAGCTCTGAGCGACAAAAAACAGGAGAGGATGAGCGCCCAGCTGTCAGCATCCCCCAGACTTCTGTCCACCTGCAATAACCACCTCCCTGAAGCCAGTTCCACTGACACAGCTCCTTTTCACAAGAGAAACAAACCAACCACGGAACAGAAGCAGCTGCCAGTTATTCCAAGTAATGCCTGAATAATCTTAACTTTAAAAACTAAACAAACAGCAAACTCGCATTTAGAAGTACCTTCTCTTTAAAACCTGACTTTTCTGACCATGTTCCCAAATGTATTTTTTTTTCCATGAAGACATACATTTTGGCATAATAATTTTGAAAATACCAGTGAAGTATACAGTAGACCCCCTTATAATCTACTGTAACAAATTTATCATGTACTTACCTAGAACAGAAAGGTCAAAGTCCTTGCTGGCCTCTCCGGCAGTGCTGGTCACCACACAAGTGTACCGACCTTCGTCTGCCACGCTCGTGTGAGTCAGACGCAGCGTCCGGCCCCCTGCGGAGAAACCCAGACCATGTACCGTCGTTAGAGCCAAATCATCTGTGCTAACTCTTCATTTTTTAATGTTTTGGTTAAACTTACAGCTGTACATCTTTTAAATGTGGCCTGTTTTTTAATGTGCTTTAAGTTGCTCAACAAACAGTAAGAGAAGTGACTGACTTTACCCCTACTTCTACCATTTCTGTTCATCTGCTCAGCTCATCAGCTCCTCAATGCTTTCAGATCTGTGCTGAATATTGACGATATTCTCTGAGTCAGTAACTTCCAAACTACCCTGACATATCCCCGTTTGTCCCTCCAGAAATTACATTTAATTGAACTTTGAGGCACTCAGATGTTTTCTGAGAATTCTGGTGGGAGTCAGAGACCAACTGGCACAATCCCTGACAACTTCAAGACACATCTGTAGAGTTTGTGCAGAGAAAATCAAACCTACTCCACAGAGGTCACTCAAATGACCCGCGGGGTACGACACACATGGAATTAACTCACTGCTCAGCACAGACACTTTGCATGTGGCAGGAACCCTGTCTGCAATAAGCAGGATTTGTGCACATACTTCCATGCAGGAAATGTTGACAGAATACAGTGTTTCAGCCAGCAAGATTTTTGTTCATATGAGTTCTTTGCTATACTGAAAATCTAGATAACTATCCAGGAAAAATAATAAAGCCTTATTAGAGATCAGGGCGAGGCGGGGGGGGGGGGGTATACACATAAAAATAAGTTTATTTTTATGAATATATACAAACCCTTCATAAAGATGTTTGCACGTGTACAGATTAGGAATAAAATTCCACTTCTCTCTCCTAGCATTTGTATTAATTGTGCCATCAATAATAATAACAGTACTGGTTTACATGTAGCATATTTCTCATAACGCTACAGCAGAGCAGTTGTCAGAACACATTTGCATGGGCATCCTAGTTTAAAAGGAAGAAGACTGGCAAGTATGGTTGATCAAAGGGCCAAAAATATTGTTGCTATGCCATAAGCAGAGTAACTTCTTTTTGCTTCCCTTTTGGCAAAGGAACAGCAAAACCACCATCAGTGAGCACTGAAGCGTGAAAACAAAAGTGGTGACCATTCTTCAGCCTTTCCCATGTTTGAAGGAAGAAACTGCTTGCTGGATGTTCCTCTGCCCCAGGACTCCTACCTGGAGGGAGCGTGGTGAGGACGGCTCTGTTCTTCCCAACTCCCACCCGCACGCCAGGCAAAGCCATAGAAGAAGGAAAATGAAGCTGCTATGTGCCTGCAGGAGACTGCAACTTTCTGTGGCATCACACACCATAGCACCCCACAGCTCCAGCGCTGAGCCAGGATATGGTTTTCTACATTTAGCTAAAACTTAATAAAAGCTTTTCTCCTTCCTAAAGCGTAATGCATGGTGTGCCAGGAAAGCAGATGTGGTATAGTATATAGATATATTTTTTTCCCTTTTTTTTTTTTTTTCCCCTGAAGTATCTGTAGGATCTGAATTAACAGACTAAAAGTTGCCAGCAGTGTGTCCACACATTTAAATCATCTGCAATGCCAAGTATGTTTTCAATCAACAGAACCAAAATCTTGCTTTGGCAAAGTATTTTACCTCATAGATTAGTTGAAGAGGGGGATTTTGTTGTTGTTCTTGCTGCTGTTATTTGTTGGCGTTTTCTTTTTAACAGATGCACAAGCACAAAGTTCCAAATGCCAGGTTGGTTACAGTTCACTACCACAACATGCGGTTGTCTAAAGAACTGCACGAAAGCACCAAGTTTGCTGGAAAACAAAGCACGGAGTTCTGGCCTGTTTCCCCACTCCCACTGCAGCTAACATCCAGAGACAATAAACAGCTTTTTGTCTCTCACCCTTCCTGACTCTGCAATCCGGGTGGTGATATTAGTGTGGGCGTAGAAATTAACAGATAGAACAGAAACAAGCCCAGAAGAAATTGTTTTTGTCGATGGCAACTTCGCACAAAAAGGAATGCATACCAACTCAGTCAGATTTATACTGGATAATAATCAGACACCCACTCCTTTTTCCACGCGCCATACGTACAAATGGGGAAACGAAAGATGGGACTACTAGATGTTGAAAGCTACGCTGCTTAAAACAATCCTGAAAGATTCCATCTTCAAATCCCATCTTAGCTAAGCTTCTAACCACCTTCCAGTTCCTTTACTTGTCCGAAAGCCTGCTTGTGTTCATGCTGTAGAATGGCTTGGCTGTGCACGGTGGCTATGGCAGAGCATTAGAAACTTCATCGAAACTTATTTTCAGGAGATTTCTAACTGTGAGCGGCCAATCCAAGATCAAAGAAAATCTCAGTTGTCTTCTGTACATCTCAGTTGTAGGCAGACAATTAATTCTATGCATTGCACACAGCTGATCTCCAGACACATGAAGCAAACAGACAACATATTGCCCGCTTGGCACGCGTTTTCTATTTGCAATCTCAAGAGCTGCTAACTCAGTTCCTTGATGGAAACACAAAGCTTTAATGTCCCTGCAGCTGCCACTCAGGTACTCTCACCTCCCAGTAGCTTTGCAGGACAATGGGTTACAGGAACGGGTACTGAGCCCCCCCTATTTCAGTCACCTCTGTCAAATACTACTGTTATAAAAAGGCACCTGAACTAGTTCTTCGTAGGTTATTCCAGCTTGAAAACAGAGATCCCTGATGAATCGGATCTGTTTCTCTGCTTGCCTATCATAAGTTTCTATGCCTATCATAAGTATTCTAACTCCAGCTCGTATCAGATGAAATTCTGAAGATCAGATGCAGTTAACTCCAAGGCCAGAAAGTATTTACATGCATTAATTAGAATAATTTTTTTACGGTGAGGGTGGTAAGAGCCTGGCCCAGGTTGACCAGAGAGGTGGTGGATGAACCATCCCTGGAGACATCCCAGGCCAGGCTGGACGGGGCTCTGAGCAACCTGAGCTGGTGAAGATGTCCCTGCTCATGGCAGGGGGGGCACTGGGGGAGCTGGGAAGGTCCTTTCCAACGCAAACTGTTCTGTGATTCTATTATCAATTTCCAAGGCTCATGAACAGGTTTCCTTTTGGTTTTATATACGAACACAGAAAAGAAAGATGTGGTTTTTTTCTTGTCATACATATTCATTCTCTCAAAGATTTGTTGGTTTTAAAGGGTAAAAATAACTATGAAGAGGAAGAGACAAAGAAAACTAATCTAATAAGAGAGCTAATGCAGTATATGTGTCGGCACTGACAAAGCAAGATGTTACCACCTGACATATTTCTGGAAATAAGCACTGGACTAACATACACTAACACCCACAATTATGGCTTATTCCATGTCACAGACCAAACAGTCAGCAGGCCTCTGGTGCACAGTCTGGCAACAGCTTTAAGAGTTTACATTAGCTCTTCACCCAGCACTTCAGCAATCTGAGCCCATTTACTGAAAAGTTCGGCATTGAGTGAGTTTCCTGTCTCTCCTTGTCTTTACAGATTATTAAACCAACCCTTCTGCCATGTGAAATACCTGCACTAGAGATGCAGAGGGCCCTTCACCTCCTTCCCCCCCACTTTTTTAAAACAAACAAACAAACTACAGCTTTTGTACCTGAGAGGATCCGCACTGAGTTGTTTGAAGTGACAGGCCACCCGTTCTTGAGCCATGTTATTGCTGGCAAGGGAATTCCTGAAGCTTCACAAACCAGAGAGACGGGATTCTTTTCCACAATGCTGACGTTTTCAGGCACCCGCAGGTCACCAGCAATACGTGGGGGAACTGCAGAAGCAGAGTAGAGTAAAGACACACTTCAAAACAAATAAAAATGAATTCTCAAAACGTTGTCATCCAAATAATAACTCACGGAAGCTATGGTAAGTTTGGTAAGTGAAGAGCTACAAAACTGAGACATATAATACTGTATATTAATGACAAGTGCCTACTGTGTAACTGCGTTCATTCAGTTTTATTACCTTTATTTTATGGCTTAAGATCTCTAGTAAATAAGAGCTTATGGTATAATCGTTCTGTCCATTCTATGCTGTTACAATTCTAACTTTCAGTGTCTAATGAAAGACCAGGGAAAATTCTAACACTGACAGAATTACATGCTGTTTTTAATAGCAAGAACAGCCCCCTGTTAAAATAACTACCCCAAATTTATTTTTAGCTTTTCTTTGCTAGGAATAAGAATATTTCCACTTTGGAAGTGGTTCTTCAGTTCATCCTTTAGAACACAGAGCCTGAGGTCAAGAATTGACGAACATCTTCCAGCACTGAGTAGCTTCAGGAGGTTTAAAGGTTCTTTTTACTACCCAAAATTTTCTATAACATTACAGTAAACATTCCAAACAAAAAAATACAGAAATAAAACTGGTAAATAATTTTGGCCTCTTGTTTTGAATAGTGAGAATTTCTGGCTTTACTTTCACAGTAAAACATGAATAATCAGTGTTCAATGAAGTATCCAAAAATTCATATGCAAAATAATTACAGTGGCTGTAAGGTAATGGGATGTTCTGATTAATACCATCAAGTCAAATTATGGAGATGAATTGTAGTTGGAGGTACCATCTTTAAATTCTTCCAGCTGTGCATAACCTGAGAACTGGGTAGTGAAGATACTGGTTGTCCCCAGGTAACTGTCCCCTGGCTGTGGCCACTAGCAGGGTGTTCTCAGTTCAACCTTGATTTCTATCCCCACAATAGAACACTGCCCACCATGATGCTTGCATCAACATCATAAAAAATTACGTCATATCTGGTTTTCTCCTCTCAGGAGATGGAGCAACTGAGGGTGGATTGGTATTAACAGGGACGGAGGTAAGATTTTTAAATACTCAGGAACTATAAAATTGGATTTGGACTTCTGTACCACTGCAACTGAAGCTGCATCACTGATCTGCAACTGAAACGGCACCCCATGCACAACCTGCAGCAGGTCCAGGCGGTGACTTTCGCTTCACAACTCTTTCTTGGATGTCCTTGGGTGAACTTAAAGGTCTAATTTGTTTCTTTTATGCCTGTCCCAGTTTAGATCTACCTACCATGAACGTTTAAATCGTATTTTCTGTCAGACAGCCCTGCCACGTTGGCAGCAACACAGACATAGCGGCCGGTGTCTGACACTTGCGCATTTTGCAGTTGAAGAAGGTGACCGTCGTGAAGTATCGCTATGTCCCCTCCACCGACCAGCGTCCGGCCGTCCTTCATCCACGTTATTCCTGGTTCTGGAAAGCCCTGGGCCTTGCACTCCAAGGAAACTGCATTTCCTTGGGTGACGACAACTTCTGATGGATGGCTATCGCTGTTTAATATAGTTGGCCGAACTGTGAAAGAAACACGGTTTAGAAATCAACTGAAAGCTACATTTCAGGATCTTCACCTGGCTCTGAACAGAACAGCAATCAAGTTTCCCAGATCAGCATTTTCATACAGACCAGTTATTGCAGGTTATGGCTGGGAAATCAGTTCGGGGCACTCTGCAATTCGCAGCATTTTCCACAGGACCAAGAAAAGACAAATAACCTCCCAGCAACCCATAAAGTAAAATGTTTTTAAAAAAGAAACTTACAGAAAATTTTTGAAATGCAAATAGGAGAAAATAAAATACAAAGACTGCATCAAATTCTGTCAATTCCTATGGATTTTTGAAGATTATCAGGGGATTGTTTCATAATACCTGTTTTTATTCCTTACTGAATACAGAATTTGCAGTAAAATTGGAAAATCTAAGTTCAAGGGGTATATGCAATGTCTTGGTTCAAGCTCCAAGTCCTAATTACCCAGATTCTACTCCCTGGAGTACCCTAAAGTTGTTCTTCAGCTGGACAAAATCTTGCAGCCTCACATCACTGTACCGATAACACTTTCAAAACATAACTATTGCAGAACTGGTAAACTATGAGCAGGAACGTTCATGGTAACTTACTGTATACTTGCAAACTGTATTCTTTCTTTGCACTTCCAGCTACATTCGAAGCGATACAAACGTAAGATGCAGCATCTGACTTTTCAGCAATTGAGATCTGCAGCTGTCTGCCTCCAGATAATACCCGCACCCTTCCCGAAAGGTCGGCCGGGAGCGGAGAGCCTGCAAGAGACGTTCTTTCAGATAACACCACAGAAAGGGCTCATCAGCTTGCTCGGGTGGTGTGAAGTTCCCTGGCTCATTTCAAAACTACCGAGCTGCACAATTGTCCAGTTTAGAATTGCTCTATCAGAGTCATCCAGGAGATAAGAAGCTTCACACAAGCAGATTCTGAGGACTTCCCGTATTAATTGCTGACTTCAGGACATACAGCAACCTGAGATAAAGCACAACAACTCTTACCACACTCACATCCATCCAGAAAGTCTTGGACAGTCCCACTGAGCAGCAAATTCAACACTTTGTAAAATCTGACACATTGTCCAGTGTAGAATCTGCTCACCCAGCACAGCCAGTGCTTAGAAACACATAACCTAGTCTTCGCAGCCAGCCTATCTGTGCATTGTGCATCGCACAGCTCACGTGCACAGACTTCTGCCCCTGAAATCCTCAGCAGAAATGTGACAGCAAAATAACATCACATTCTCGGAGCAGAATGTTCAATTATGGAGACCTCAGATTAGGCAACTCTCTTCATTTTTACAAACCGCAGTGAGACTTCGTGACAGAAAGGATACACATACCACTGAGAATTTTTACAAGCTGAATTTTCATTTTCCCACTTGTGCATTTAATATCCTCTCTAGGAACAAGTGCACTGGACGTCAAAGCTGATCAAAAATCTCGCTCCCAAGTAACATTCAAAATTGCACTGCTTTCTAACAGCCTTCCAAAGCTTTCCAACAGGTTCAAGTTTCCTTTCTGCCATTGAAATGTATACACTGTAGCCTTGTAGCAGATTATTACAAAACGTCATACAATGCCTTTTTGGCTTCCAAGAGACTGGGATTAAAAAGAACTTGATAAACTTCATCTTCTCTGAAAATTGTATGCACTAGGAAAAGTGTTTTGTAATTAAAATCTGCTCTTTCCACAAGCCAAAACTAATTAAGGTGGGCACATACCACGCTGAACTGCACTGTCTAGAAAAACACAGGTGAATAGGTATGAATGATTAATGACACAAGAATTACCACAGTGGATGCGTTCAGTATCTTATTTTGTCTAATGTTCTGGCTTCAACAGTGCCCATGTTTAAACGACTGTCCTAAAAATACCTGCTTTTGCCTACTGATTCACAAGCAGGTGTTTGTCAATGTTACTTTAACCCCTAGAGCAAAAAGGTGTGCAGACTACTCTTAAATATTAAGATGGGATGAGAGAAAGGTTCAACAAATCCCAAAAGCAATTACTGTAGCAAGATGCGGTTTTATCATTTGGCAGTATGCCATGGCTGCAAATTTTCAAATAACCCAGAGGATAAGTCTATTTTATGCAGCTGATGACAGGGCAGAGATGTTTGGGACTTCATAGCGCTCACAGCCCTGCCGGCTGCAATCCACAAATAAGCCTTGATGCCTTCTCACTGCACCGTAGTAAATAAGCACATCGAGAGGGGTTAAGTGCTTCGCTAACCTGTATGAACCTCCCGTTTTCAAATCAGCTCTGGAATCTCTGCACTGTGTTTCTCTAGCACATCTTTTGAAACAATGACATCTAATCCAAGAAGAGGTGGGAGAGAAGGGAATAATCTACTACTGCAGTTCATTTTACACAGTATCAGGACTGTCCAGATACCTGCATGCTTGAACTGCTCAGAGCACACCATGGGAAATGTTCACAGGAAAAAAAAAAACTGGTAGGTCAGAAGTATCACATTTTCTTTCTAAAACAGCCAATGGATAGTTACTCACCATTCTTTTCCCAGGTGAGGCTGGGTGGTGGAATGCCACTGGACTCACACATCAGGCTTATCAAGCTCCCTTCAATTACTGTCAGTTGAGAGATGTCATCCGAGCCATAAATACTTGGTGACACTGAAATGAAACGCCAAGCTATTGTAGCATTTGAAACAAAACATTATCAGCCAACAGAAGTACCCAAATGACCCTCACACAAATTTGTCCCATTATGCTCTGAAGCAGTTACAAGGATTGTGTTCCCTCGCTGGCAACGCAGACCAGACCCTGGGTATAATCTCCTTGCAAGTGGCTGCATCTGTTCTTGAGCCCCAGAGGTCGATGGCACGCACAGCCTCTGCTTCCGGCTGACTCTGGAATGGACCCCCCAGAACCAAGCCATTTCTGTGAATTACGTAAGCTGACTCCAATTCTAAGAGCCTGCCTTAGTCATGGCTCATAAATGCACAGATATCATCATTAGTCGAAGCGGTTTTTAAACTCAGCCCAAGCTTTTCCTCTGCATTTTTCCTGCAGCGACGCGCTGGCTGCCACATCCAGCACCAAGGAGCCCAGCCCTTCCATTGCTCAGCTCGGCTCTACATCACCCTGTCTGTCAAACACACAAAAGGGACTTTTGTTTGCACCATGATCCGAAAAATCTAAAGAACTTCATTTCAATCGCTAGGGAAGGGATAATTTCCTTCTTGAAACAAGGGAACCATTTTCTGCTGCTGAAAACAGGGTAGGCAACACTTGAAAAAAAGCAGAGGGTAACATAGGCTGAAAATGGTGAACAAAATCTCACTAGTGACCTTATCCAGCATATTTTTAATGCATGTGACAGTGAACAGCTTCCCCTTTTGACACTTTCAATTCTTTATTAAGTGGCAATGGGATGGAATGGTTTCAGAAGAGCTGACTGCAAAGGGCTTGATTGTACTGTACTGGCTTCAACCCTTTATTTGTCCTGCTTCTTGTCCAAACCTTTCTGCCATTCTCACAGGAGAACCTTACATTCACCACACGGGCTGGTTCCTGGAACCAGAATCGGCTCTCAGGATCACACCAGTCCTCAGAAGGACACATTTCCTCCATTCAAAACTTGAAAATACGGCAAGCAGAACTTTTGGTCCCTGGGTGTAAACGCTTATCCACAGATGACTTTCACAGGCAGCTTTTGCTATCTATTAAGCTTATCCCATCAATACTGCTAACTAGCAAAGATTTATCCCTTTGCTCAAAATCCTACTGAAATGGTCTCACTGCACAAAAGAACAAACCCATATCCTTCTAGTAAACATCCTCTGCAACACGGCAGATCTTGCAGGTCTGTCTGAGGGAGAGATCAAGATGGCATGTGCAGTAAATGAGGAAACACACTTCAGCATGAGAAAATCTCACGGTCTTGTATGATACTACAATATCCACCTCCTAATTTAAACACCTGGCATGTTTCTTTTTAATAAATAATAGCAGAATTCTACTAAAAATTGTAGTTTTACCATTACAAACCCTGTCAGATACTTCTAGCCTTGTGATTTCAAACAAAGAAATTAATTTGTAATAGCAGGAAAAGGCACATTTCAATTTGCATACAGGGATAAAAATATGATGCAGAAAAAGCATTCAAAATCAATTATTCAAATAAAGCTAAGCCACATTCAACACCTAGCCATAGAAACATTTTACTGAGGCTACTCTTACAATGACACACTGATAACTCTGCAGAGCAAAGGAAACTAGGTATACCAGCTTTTACTTCTCTGAATTTTCTTGCTTCAGCATTTAAAAAAGTGGAAGGTTGGTAGGTTACTTTAAAAGGTATTGGAGCGCACAAACAGGGGCTATGGATACAAACCCATGGTTTGGTATAGCCCTAAACTACTATCACGCATGCAAACCCATCCTGACAAAGGCCTATGAAGTAGGCTTTTTAGCATCTCACTTCAGAATTTCACTCTGAGCTCTGTTCCTGGAATAAGCTTAAGAAACCTTACCCCAAATATTGACATTATAGTTCTTTTCAGTTTTTCCAGCGAGGTTTGTCGCCTCGCAAGTGTAACGGCCAGTGTCCTGTACTTGAGCTCCTTCGATCTAGGAAGACAAAAAAAAAGAGAACTTTTTCTTCTTACATAGTTATACATGAAATTTGCAGGGAGAGGTCATTCAGGTTTCTTCACGGTGGGTCTGCCCCCCGCCAAGCCATCGCCCCCGGAGCAAAACTGCCCAGTTTACCTGCAGTACACTTCCATTTTCCGAGATGGTAAGACCCGGTTTCTTCAGCAAGGGACGGCCGTCCTTGAGCCACGTCAGCAGGGGTGGGGGGATCGCGTTGCTCTGGCAGAGCAGCTCCAGCACTTGGCCCATGAGCACGGAGACGTTCTGTTCCTCTCCCATGATGTTTGGTGGAACTACAGCAATAAATCCAAACAAGGGACCTTTGGGTATTGCAGACTTCCCAGAGTCAACATATTGTGGAGTTCACAGTTTTCATTTAACAACAATAACAACCAAAAAAGCATTTAGTACCTTCCTGCCACAGAAATTAAGTCTCCTTTATATCACAAAAAGCACCAGAATAATTCTGTTACTTACAGAACATCCTCTACAAAAGATACACGCTAGCGAGATGACAGCTACAGAGAAATCACGTAGATAAGCCAAGACTAGTGGAAAAATACTTGAAATACAGCTAGAAGTGAAAATCACCAGTAGATAAAGAATGGGGAAGTACATTCCTGCTAAAAAGAAAAAGAGGTGACAAGTTATTATCTCACAAGTAATAATCAGAGCCAGAAGCTGACAATGTCTTAACCTGTTGAAGCCAGTGCCAAGATGGATACTCAGCTTTAAGGACAGCTCTGGCTTTAAGAGGGATTTTGTCCAGAGATGGCCAAATACAGAAGACAGAATGAGAACTTACACGCTTGCAGCCAAGTGAACGGGTTAATGACTTAATCATCAAGTCATAATCTACAATTACTTTATTACCTATCTGTTTTGCGCGGTATCTGCTTGCTAATTACTGCAATCGTTGGCAGTGAACACTATATTGAGATTTTTACTACAGTTTCAGTGATGACCTCGTTATTATATGATTACATCCAAATTATAGGGTAGCAGAATCCGGGTTTGGATTGAAAGTTTTCTGTGTAGAAGAAAAAATAATGCTTTGGGGTATTTAAACTGAAGCCCATTAGGTGTTCTTGAACGTGCCAATATTTAAGAAAACACCTTTTTTCCCCATTTTTCAAGTTATTTGTGTTTCCACAGTCAGAGAAACAAAGCAACTGAGAACTAAAAGGTGGAATACAGCAAGTCAGCAATTTTCCATGGGGAAAGTGTTCGTGACGTATATGTCGTCAAATCTTCAAATCAAGTCATAGGGGTTCCCTTGCCTTTCTTGTCATTTAAAAACAAAGTACATGCGTTGTGAACTCTTGACATTCATGCAACATGAGACCTGCAATTAGAAGATTTACAAAATCAAAACTCTCCCAGCAAGATTTAGGTTAGTTACATGTAGCCAGCAGGAGTTTTTGCTTGTTGTGTTGTCCCAAAAAAGTTGACCAGGGCCAAATATAAGAACGTTTATTATCACATTTCCTTCGCTTCTTAGTTTTGCAATCCGTGACTCCAGAGCTGTATGTCTGATTGCACAAAACACAGGGGTAAGGACAAGGGAAGCAGTGGGACCGCCTGTCAGAAATATTCTGGGCTTCACTCTGAACAAAAAGATACTGAATTAATTAGCACATGTGAGACTATAAAATGTCCCAAAGTGGTACTCAGTAAACCAGCAATACAGTTCTCAAGACGTCCTGAAAAATAACATTAACAATAAAGCTTTGTTTTTCTTGCACAGGAAGTACTACGCAGAGCAGCTGATTTCACAGTTTGGAAATAATTTAGGGAAAAGTCTGGTCTCTGTGGATAAGAAATATAGTAACTGGAAAAAAAATCTGTTTATCTTACTTGCTTTGTAGAATTCACAAAGGCCCAGATTCTTTACAAGTGCTATGGAACTGAAAAATGGAAGCTGATCCATTACTAAAGAAGGCAAAGTTTTTTTCCAAATACTTTTCCACCGATTACTTTTCCTCTCAGCTAAATGAATTGAAATGGGTTCAAAACGAAAATCAGTTCATGAAACAGAGAGAAACAGACACTAGAGCATTTGTTTCTGAAGGACCAGGGTTTAAAATTATTTAATTATGCTCATGGTAACTATATGTTACCCAGATTGTTACAGCTCCTACGCTGGCTCAGCGCACTGCACATTTCTAACCATCTCAGATCCAACTGCACTCCAAATTATTTCTTCCTGTAACTTCTTAATTTGATTACTCGTATAGGGCAAGTCCTAAGAGTAATATTACTTTTTGGGGCCAGCCTCCGTCAAGATGACCCTGCAGCCGAGCTCAACCCTGGCCAGCTTCTCATACAACGGTAATTTTAAACATACACCACTTCTAACTAATTCTTTTCATCTACCTAAAATCGACAGAGGTTCCAGAAAATAAAAGAGAAGTATTAAATACATCTGTGCTACTTGTGTGGTTATGTATACATACACACCTGTCCTCAAACTCCAAAAGGGACGTCGATATTTGTTGCTCGACATAAAAAGTGTCAGCACGTGTTAACCTCGAGCGTTCCTGCCACGTCAGTCCCAACTGCCTGAACTGTCCCTTGCGGATGCAAAAGCAGCCGTGACTTGAGTCACGAGTAGCCCAACCACCCTGCGTTCGCAGGGAAGTCAATTCTGAAAGCCAAACTCAAAACCTGGCCAGATTTCTAATTTCTCTTGCAAGATTTCCCAGCCTTCTGCTGAGGGTTGCTGTAATGCTGGAGACTGGCAGAGTCAAGGCAGCTCTCTCTCTGCACTGACCTACTGAAAACAGAGGCAAAACCACAAAGGTTCTTCAATTCCAAACCCCTCTCTCCACATCTGGTACCATAAGATTTCAAAACCAAACGGCAGATGGTTGCTCATCCTCATTTCACTGGTGTACAGAACCACTCAGCTGTCCAGGGAAACTTGAAACTTGCTAAAGGCAAATTCTCTGGCATTGCTCCCATGTCACGCCCCTTGATACCTGCGCATCACTAATGATCTCTAAGAGCATAGTATGAAGACTCATGTTACACAAGTTACAAAAGATCAGGATGAAGCTCATACAAGTTGCAATAAATCAGCAGGAAGGATGAAGTTCAGGCAAGACAACTTCAGAATTAACTTACTGATTTAATAAGGAAAACTGATGAAGTAAAAAAGAGATATTTCCTACTTCTGAAAAGAGAAAAAATTGACTGCTTGGGCTCAATACACTGTCAATGTTAGGACCAAAAAAGTCACCACCATTTGGGCAGGCAGAGTAAGGCTTAAAAACGGCACAGACACTCGAGAGCTGTATGGTAAACTCACCTTGACTCATTTTGGTTCAATAAACACAACTCAGTTCTGGCCTGTGGGATCTACATGTTTTTTTACACAAATGCATATTTTCTGCTACCATTTTGAAATGAGCCTTTATGTATTAAACTTAAAAATGCACTGTTGCAGCTACATTTCTTCAAGGATACCCAGAAGAACATACATATATACATACTTTAATACATGAGTATGTATATGTTTTTTTATTTTTACTTACATACACACACACACACCCCTCCTCATCACTTTTCCTTCCATTAAGGGTTGGAACCATTTATATCCAATGTTGCTAAAGGTCTGGGCCACAGTGTGTTTAATTAAAGCTTCAGGAACAGTTCTCATGACCAAACAAAATAGAGAGTTGCCATAAAATCTCACCATAAACTCTGAGATCGATATCTCTTTGGCTCTCGCCTGCAGCATTCACAGCAACACAAGTGTATTTTCCTGTGTCGCTGATCTGAGCGCTAGTCAAGGCCAAGACTCGGCCTCCCGACAGAACCTGCAATAGAAGCATGACACGTTCAGGATACATGCCTCAAAGCACAAGCAGAGAGAACTATTATGTTTCATTTCAAAATGAAATACTCGTTTTGCCACTGCTTCCCCCCTTTCTCCTGGTTCCCTGCACTTTGCTCTGCAGCCCGTTGTTCTCTTTCAATCGAGACCTGCAGAAACCCAAGTCCAACTTCACGCAAGTCTGTAGGGAGCCCCCAGCATTCGTAAGTCTTTGCAGGACCTTGGATATTCCTCCCTCTTACCAGTTTCAAACATTCTGTCACACCTTCTGTCTGTGCCTGGATTTGTCCCCGCAGTACACAAATTGCCCCTCTTTTCTTCCAGGTCTTAATTTTAAGTTTTCAAAAAGCTCTTTTTAACTCAGAAATATCTCCTTACATCAGGGGTCTTGGTTTTTTTTCTGAGTTACTATTTTATGGAATGAGATATTACACATTCTTGAGCTCTACAGATCTCTTCAGCATAGGAGTACTGTTCAATTTCCTTTCCTTGCCAGGAAGTGAAAAATTTGCTGATGTGAACTCTTAGTGTGAAATCAGTTGAAAGCACCAACTTATTGCAATATATCTGTATCTTTTACCTCACACAGTACTGGAGCTAAACTCACACCAATAACCTAGAGCAAAAGGCCCTATAGTCCCATTCCAAAACCTCTCATTTACTCTGTTCCATTAAACGACACCAGTTTAAAAGTCTCCTGCCACAAGAGGCAGCAGCACAGACAGCACGATGTGACCCCACTACCTGCAGGCCGTCGCTAAAGCTGGAAACGGGGCTCCCGTCTTTTAGCCACGTCAGAATAGGCGCGGGGATGCCTCTCGCTTCACACTCCAGTCGCACCAGATTATTCACCACCACCGTCACCATGTCACTGCTGCCCGAGATTGATGGGGGGACTGAAAGAAAAAGAAACCAGAGCTGAAACGGCTACACAGAGTACTGATGACAACGAAATTAAACGCGCCACTTACTTTTGGATGTTATTTCTCTTTCTGTTGGAAAGATTTCGCGTGTTACTCCTACTGAACTCTTGTCATTGATTTGCTCTGTGCCAAATCCCGCTCTTTCCTCGCACAAGCAGTCAGAGAACTTCAATGGAACTACTGTGAGCAAGGTAAGCAGGACTGGGAAGCCAGCCCAGAGGACAGCTGCAGAACCCAGGAACCAGAACGTAACACAGAGAATACTCCCTCAAAACTTTTATAATATTCCATTTAAAATTTGTGAAAGGCATTAGGAGTGGTGGGGATTAAAGAAAGAAATTTATCATATAAACTGCATAAAGCAAATCCATACGCAGAGTAATAAATTGGCCTTGCAGAGCATATGTGAACATTTACTAGATTAGACTGTATAACATCTGCCTGTTCGATGATTAAAAACATCTTAATGGAACATCTCAAAACACTTACTGTAGGTATACAGTCTAGCAAATTTCGTAGAGCTATGTTAAAAAGGGAGACGAAGTATTAAAAAAAGGAGAGGTTTCATCTATCAGGAGAATAAAACCAATTTTATTTGCTCCTACCACTAATAACTTAGTCATAAAGCTCTACAGTCAGTATCAGTACAAAACTTAACACTTCGAGTCTCTCCTAGAAGGATGAGAATGGTGTGATCTACTCACATGTATCTTATGTGAGAAAACACAGAAAATAGGATTCATTAATAAATTTAGCAATCTCTAACAGCCCGTAACTCAGGCTACCTACTCTTAGATAAATGCCAGTAACAGCAGAAATAGCATGAAAAAAAGAAAGCGTGACTTTATAATCTTTTATACCCCCCACACAAGCACAGAGTCCTCCTATTTCACTACAATAACATCCATTGTTCTTAAATGCCTGAAAAAGTTACAGTGGTGAGAAAGAAGTGGAAAAATCTTGATACAATGAAGTCATACGAATTACTAAACTGGAATTCAACCTGCTTCCTTCAGTAGGTCTGCCTAGTTTCATTTAATGTTAAGCCTGCAGCATCAAGCCCTGTTTTTAAGGCAAAAATGATCAGATAATTTCCACTGTAGCTACTGCATCCACAACATTATTAGCAACCAAAGTTGTTGAATAGGACCAGTGATTGACCAACATAGGTGCCAACTGCCCTACAGAAACTGAGAGTGGGGTTTCAGTAATACTACCATAACTTTCTGTTGTTCTTTCTGTTCTTCACACTTTAATCTGTTCTTGCTTCCACTACTGTGAGGGGAAAAAAATCAACTTTTCTCAAACTCATAAATTCTAAATAAATTGATGCTAAATCTGTTTATGGTAAATTTAAAAAGCACTCCATTGTAAGCCTGGCACGACACAAGTTGAATTAAGCAGGTTCCTGGATAGGTGTTTTAGTTTCCTTTGATGCGATTAGTTCTGGCTGCAACTGCATGTGTTCTGTTCTGGAAGGGGAACCAATTTTAGGTGCCTAAGTCAGAAACTATTAGTTCCCTAGGAAACTCCGGATATATCTGCTGAAATTCCACCACCCATAGAAGATATACTTCAGAGTTATTTTTCATTTTTTGGTTTAACCAGAATAATGACCTTGGCTTAAATATTTCCTGCGAATTAATCACTGGGTGGGGTTAATTGCCTTTGACCACGTCTTGAGCCATCAGTTTTTCCCTTGATGGTCATTAATTCCCTGGAAATGTACTGCCCCACTCATTATTTGTTAATTACGTTAATAGGAACCACATACTCTGCGTGCATCTCTGCTGGGGACACTGTGCCAAATTTTGGCCGCAGTTTTGCATGGAAGACTCCCACAGAAAAGCAGCTACATGAATATGCATGTATCAAAGATAAGGAGAAGCAGCCCCATCCAAAAGCCACTGAAATCAGTGGAAAAGCTCCAATTTGGCTTTGGATCAGGTCTCTCATGTCTGCAAACACCCACACTTCCACTTCATCTTATTAGACACAGGACATTTGTCTTTAAAACCCTGAGATTATGAAAGAGCATTTGATCTGTGTCCTTTCTTTATCCACCGTGAGCTTTAGAGTCATCAACAGCAAAACCCAGCAAATGCGAGGTCAAGTTGCTGAAGTGATAACTTAAATCCCTCTTCCACAAATCTGGTGTCTCTGCACATTCTTCCTAGAACTGACTTGCCTTACCGCATTTTCCTAATTCGAAACACGTATTCTAACATCGCTGAAAACCAAACAAAGTGAATTTTCTTCCTTCCAGCCCCTGCCGTATCTCTTCCAGTATGATAGTGTGATGAGCAACGATCAGTCTGCTAAGCAGACTTGAAACTTAAAAAGAGGAAAGCTGGTGCATGTAGGTGTTTTTTGTAAGTTTTAAAATACTTACCGTGAACCTGAAGACTGTAAAACAACTCGGCTGTGCCCGCTGCATTGACAGCCACGCACTTATAAACACCGGTGTCAGAGATCTGAGCCCCCTCAATGTGCAGAACCTGCCCTCGGTTCAGAAAAGCGGCGCTGGCAGCCCTGGTAAGGGGCCGATCGTCCTTGTACCATGTGATAGCTGGAAAAGAAAAGGAAATATAGAGAAGTTGCCCAAAATACCCTCGTTACAAGCAAAGTGACCAGTCAGTCTTCAAACTTTCCATCGAAGCTTTCAGATACACATCATTTACAAACCAATATCAATATTAATTATGATTAATAACAATTAAAATGTAACTCAAAAATGAGGAAATCAGTAACATTTGTGCCAAATACTGACTTTGCCTAGAGAATTCATCAGCAAACTTTGACACCACCATCCGCGCACATGATGTATTTATGAAAAAAAATGCATTGAACTTAAAAAGCATCACACAAAGCATACTTATAGGGATTTACTCATCTCATACCAAGGTCAAGAGCAGCTGTTTAAAAAGACATAATAATATGAAATACATATTGTTTTCACCTTTAATCTAAAGTATTGCTACATTACAGTGGACCACCTGAGGAAGTGTATAGAATCAAAACCCAAGCAGCAACACCACAGTTCAGCTGGCAGGCTGAAAAACTGAAAATGACGCCCAGAAAACTGGTACTACACCAAAAAGGGCAACATTATGGGAACTTGATCAACAAAATCCGAGGACTTTTTTGCATCTCAGCCAAAAGATGGCACCCTCCATCAGCAGAACGTGGAACTGATGTTGTACAGGCATCACTTCAGCGTTCACTTGGATGAAACGGATACTTACTGAATTAGTTTTCATAGCACCCAAGATTTCTGTGAAAGATCCACATTCAAGAAGCATCTGGCCTGACTGCTGCACACAAGCTTCCTCCTTCTTCAGTGTCACGTTGCGCTATCACTTTTCTTTGCTAATGTCATATCTACATTAGTATATAGCATCACATCATACCTCAAAAGAGGTAAACAAATTGGTTTTATTGTATAAATTATCTGAACATCATTTTAATTGTTTGTCCTAAAATAATGGGCAATTTGATAAGACAAAAGAGTGCAAAATGGATATAAAATCCTAATGTTTCCATCTAATTTTACATATACACCCAACAATTCCAAATTTTGCTTTATACAAATATAAATTATTCTAGAAAATAATACTTTGCTGAGAATTAATTCTTGAAAAGGTAAAGAAGGTGAACCTGGATGCTCACCTGAAATTTAGTAACATCATTCTTCTAAAAATGGGACTATCATCAGCACAAAAATAAATTGCTATACTAGATATATTCGTTATACATTATTCCTCAGTTTTGCTGTACAATAATTAACGTAGAAAATGATTCTCATATTAACATGGTATTTTTATATTTTTATATTGAATCAGAAGAAGCTGGGAACAAAAAACACACATTGGAAAAAAGGAAATAAATTTTTATCTGCATATCTGAACCGCAGAAAGAAAAAAAGATTGACTGTAAAAAAAGACCTAATCCAAAAATCCGAGTGCTGAAAGAACCCCAGCGATGAAGTAACTAAAATCCAGATTGCTTTCAACTTTTTGCAGGCCAGAAACTATTCAAAAGATCCATTGGTCTAAACAGGAGCCAAACTCTTTCAGATTGTGAGTTGACAAAATGTGTGGAAAATAAAATACAAACAGACACACACAGGCTAGTTTTCAAAGCTTAGAATATAATGAGAACCCATAAATTCATCAGTTGAATTTCTCATCGGGGCAAGCCACAGAAAGCACTGTACACACACAGAAAATCCACTTATTTCCACAGGCAAAGGGCCCGGACCAAACAAAGAACCTCCTGTGACTTTCCCTAGACTTGAGATAAGGCCCTAGACAAAGCCATGGCCCACAGGCACCCTCAATACACCAGCTATTGTTTGAATCCTGCCCTACGCTATAAACATTGCCCTGGCGGGGGAAAAGAGCGTGGGTGTTTAAAGCTGATTTAGTATTCTTGTCTATGGACAGGGCACCACTGCATGTGCAAGGGAGTAGATTATCCTTGTGGTTTCAATTAATTTAATTAAAAACTGTGGGGATTAAAATTCCTCAAGACTTACTCTACGCCAGTTCATATATTGACATTTCCCATTATATGGAGCATTAAATAGTTTAAAAAAGACAGAATTAACTCCACATTCAGAGCATTCACTATTTTCAAAAGACATATAAAAGTGAAACGCCTGGATCAGCTCTGCTTCAGGTTCTCCCAGGTGCGTGCGCATACCTGGCAGCGGGTTCCCAGACGCTCTGCATTCAAGATGGATCGGATTATTCACCACCACGGTTTCATTTAACATTTTCCCTGCATCGTCCAGACTGGGTGGTTCTGGGAAAAGACAAAGGCATCAGGTTTTCATTAGTTTAGCCACCCAGCTAGCAGAACATCCAGTAATCTGCCCTCTGAGAAACTTTGGGCAAGGGATTGCACAAGCTTCAGCTAACTGCTGGAAAACCGAGGGATTTCTCAAGAAAGTTCGTGTTTGAAATGGGAATACTCTTTAATTACATAACCTCATTAGTGTCAAGAGGAATAAAACATTATTTTTACTACTCTTTGTCAGGAAAAATGGCTCTTAAAAGGGACTTGCAGGAAATGGGTGCCCAATATAGAGCAGTAATTCTACCACGGCAAGCTCATCCTGCTTGTACTGGTAATATTAAACTCAATGTTGTACACGGCTTTGACAAAGCAAGACTCTTTCCCTTACCAAAGTCTACAAATTTGTAATATGAGAGAAGCACCAGATAATTACACTTCAAACACAAAGACTGAGAACAAAAGAGGTATTTATGAGCATGGGGCTGACACTAAAATTAACTATGATGCAATTATCACAGCATAGGTGAGTGTGGTTTCTCTTTCCAAGTCTCTTCTATGAAGACACTGCAATCTGTGTGCCTTCAGTTTAACCTTTTCCAGTTTCTGACTTGGTTTGACATAATCATACTCATCATGAGCATTTCGCCACAGTCCATTCTCGCATCTCCTGTATCCTTTGAGGATCGGCTCACAAGAGGAATGCATAATACTTTATGACCACTCTGAGGCAAATATATGAAAATCATGGCGAGAGCATTCATTAAATTCACATGCAAACAACAGATTCTCAGGTTTCCCTGATTCCTTTTACATTGGTTTCAGCTGCAAACCAAAATTTCTACTAAACTGTCTGAAAAATTCCCTTGTAAGAGACTGTTTCTTTCTCAGAAAAGTCATTCCTGTAAAATTTCCGCCTTCCAAGGTCACAGGGAGTACTGTTATCCCCAGAAGACCTGGATCAAATTAATAATGCCCGTGGTGATACATCGTATCTTGATTCAGAAGAGCGGTGGGTTAGTGGCAATGCTTTTGACTTCTTGCGAACCTCTGAAGAGCTCACTGGAAAGGCGCGCTCCTTTCTGCGGCCCGCAGCACCGCCTGAGAAAGGCTAAATCCCGAGAAAGACAGTTCTGGCTCTGAGTTCTTACTAATAGAGTGGGATAAGGAAAGAAAACTGAAAGATGGATGTGCAGAGACAACAAAAATGCCAGAGCTTAAAAGAGAAAGGAATACAGATGTCAAAAAGCTGCTTTCAAACAGCCACATTTAGATTCTAAGGAGAGGCAGAAACGTCATTACCATGCACATGAAGCCGAACGTGCTGTTGGGCTTCTCCTGCAGCATTTGTTGCCACACAAGTGTACCGGCCAGCATCTTCGAGCAGGGCCTTGACAACCTGCAGAATACGGCCTGAAGACTCCAGCTGTACCAAAACAGAGAGCAGGGAACCACTTTACACAACCATCCCAGGCAGAGTGCTGAGCGTCATGTCAAAGCAGATGTTTTATGCTGAATACAGCCACAGCCTCATCTTTCTTCTAACCTGGGGCTACTACTCATGCAAGAGGTGTCTTGATAGTTCAGAGACTTCAGAGCTCCTGGGCCATCAGGATTATTAGGTGTAGAGCAGTCAGGAGACCTAGATGGCAGAGGGGCAGGCAAGCAAGGTGAAGAGGAGGCTGTAGGCAGAGAGCGGCCGCTGGCAACGTGTCAAAAATTGCTCCAGCCTGAAGTACATCAAAGCCACTACAAGCGCTCGACCCCCTGGAGCATGCAAGCACTGGGAAGGGCTGTTCATGGAAAGTCAGAATCTCACAGTGAGAAGGGAATGTATAAGTAGGTGCTGCAACAGCAGTGCTTATAGAAAAACTCATCTAAACCTGCCTCACAGTGACACCTGGGTAGAGCCACCTCTTGACTGGCAGACAACCACACCTTGGAGGTTAAAGTACAACTGAAAGGAGCCAGTTGCTGAATTTACAGTCATGGACTCTTCAGATATGGAGGTGTCTAATGGGATTCAGTCTACTGAGCACTGTTATTTGATCTGAAATACTGTCCTATTCAGGTAAAAAGCCCATTGCTCTCCTGGATGGATCTTTATGGCACAGCAGGAGGGAAGTAAAAGGAAAAGAAGCGCTAACATGTACTGTATATTGTAACTATCTTTCGTTATTCAGATCCCATAAGAGAGTAGTGCTTACTCTTATATTTCCTCTGGCTGTATTTACTGGTTGACCATCTTTTAACCAGGTGATGGAAGGGCTGGGAATGCCACTGGCTACACACTGTAGTGTCACAGGCTTGGATATCACAACAGCTCTCTCAGAAGTCCCCGCTGATTTGATGGTTGGAGGAACTGCAAGAAGCACCAGAAACAAAAATGAAGTATCATTTGAACATATACATTTGAGTATATACAAGCAATATCCCACAGGTAAGAGCAGCTCTGCTTCTGTTTCACCTACTCTCATGCCCAGTTTTTCAACCCACTAATACAAATAAACCTCTACAGAAACTCTGAGCACTTTCTTGCCAGCAATTTAACATAAAGGCAGTCTGCTGCTTCCGCCACCCCTCTCCTGGAGTAACCTACCATGCACAGTAACATCAAATTCTTTTTCATGTTCTCCCGCCTTATTTGCAGCCACACATTTATAGCGGCCAGTGTCTGACACTTGAGCTCGAGAGATGAGAAGTTTTTGTCCATTTAATAAGATCTTATGTCCAGCTCCTTCTTCAACTGGCTGACCATCTTTCAACCACCTACCAAAAAGAAAGTACAGTCTTAGATCTCTATTTAAGTAAGATCAACAACACTCCTAAAATATGCACAATTCTATTAAACTAAATGTCCTATTTGCACTTCTAGGAAGGCTTGGAGATGTGTCTGCTAGTATTCTCCTTTTTTGAGTGGCACAGACTGAAATGGTTTATCAGGAGAAGGGAATATAGGGGAATGGGCTCTAAAGAAGTCAGAAAGGTGACAGCTGGGAAGCCACAGTGAAAGTGGCTGCCACCAGCAGAGGCAGACAGAAATCTCTAAAGCAAAAGCAATCATTGGTGGCAGATGAAAAGCACACAGCTCCCTTACCAAGGGAACAACAGTTGTCAGCTCTCGTTATCTATTCTAATTTCCAGGACATACATATTGGCACAACATACCAACCCACTTTAAAACAAAAGCCTGATATGTGTGTGCTCAATGATTTCTTCGGTAGAGCCAGGAGTTAACTATCACTAAATAACACGGGCACTTCCTCAAGACCACCTCCAAGCTCACCTCAGCAAGCATCGGGTTATTATTTTTTTCTACCGTCATACCAATCCCCTTACGTGATAGTTGGTGAGGGCGTCCCTGTTGCTGAACAATCCAACTCCAAAGGGCTCTGGAGGATCACAATGTAGTCCAAGACCTCATCCCCACCCTCCACAAGTGGCGGGACTGTAAGACAGCAAAATCCATCAACAGAAACATTTAAGCATTTAGAGATGTCATAAAAGTCTATCTCAAATAGTAACGTTAAAAAATAAAACCTCACTTTGGGACACATATAGATTTGCAGTTCATCATTGTTCCTTCTTCAAGAAAAACACCTCCCCAATGATATTATGTGGATTCAAATTACTCTTCTCACTCTTTTTTAATTGTTTTTTTTTTGGTGGGTTTTTTTGTTGTTGTTGTTATTTTTTTTTTTCAGATTCTGACTGCACAACCTTGTGAACAAGGAGGGGTGGGGGAGACTTTTAGCATGCCCTGTGAGCAGAAGGAGAAAACAAAGGTGCCGAGGAGCCTCTGCTGGGTCCTCTTCACCCTGTCTGGTTCTCTTGCAGGGGCAGGTGGGCTGTGAGATACACCTGGAGAGGCACAATGAATGATCTACATCTGCGTGCAATAGAATGCAACGTTCTACAAGAGGGCAGTTCAAAGCCTAAAAATCAAGCCTTGGAAGTTGTAAATACAGCCTTCCACGTATGGAGAACGGGATTAGCATTTGTACAAGTCATTTACCTAGAGCCATTCAGAAAGGGCTGCTGGGATGCAGACCACGGTAAACGTTTCAACGGAAAAAGAAGAAAAAATATTTTTCAATAAAAGGTTTCAAACTGCACAATACAACTCAAATTCCGAGAAACATGTTCTCCCCCAGTAATATTTTTAATTGATATCTTTCATTTTTATCATTTTCTTCTATGAAGGCAAGATAGAAGAATTTTAAAGGTTACTGAGAATAATATTTACCTACCGCATATACAAAAACTCTTCAAAAACCAACCTGAAAGTTTGAGTCTTCAAGCTGTCCTGTAAACTTGGACCGAAAAAGTGTGCAGTGCCCAGGTTTAACTATATATGTAGCTTGACTAACTCATACTTCATATAATGATATAAAACAAAAATTAAAACCCAGGCTTTATTAGGTTTACAGAAATCTGGTCAATCTAGTTCTGTTGCTCACACACCTAAGATTTCAACGTCATATTTGATTTCTTGTTCTCCAGCTATGCTCGTGGCCACACACAAATACTGGCCCTGGTCAGCCTCAGCAGTGTTCAGGATCTCCAGCTTCTTCCCACCAGAGCTGACATGGAGCTTGTCGCTCACTTCCACGGGCACGCCATCCTTTAACCAGGTCAGGAGAGGCGGGGGGTTACCAACAGCTTTACACTCCAACGTTAGTGAATTGCCAGCAACCACCTGCCTGTTCTGGGCTCTGTCAGCATCGCCCTCAATTACTGGAGGAACTGTAGAAAGGGAAAAATATATTGCGAGTGATTAATTCTGTAGCCAGAAATGTATTAAGAGCAAATGGGTTAGTTCCTTCCCACCCACTTGGGCTCTATATGCCGTTACGTCACGCGCAATTTCATGTGAGAATTTGCCGCCGAGGCAAGCCAAGACAAAGGGGAAACAGAGAAGTCAAATGAAGCAGTTCAGTATTGACCATCAGTATAAAACAGCGGATCTGCAGGGCTGTGGGATGGAAGAACTAAATCTGAAGGTCTTCAAACAGTACATTAAAGATCCCACCCAGAGTGCCTATTTCAGGTAAGTGTTGTTCAACACACGTGTGAGAAAGAGGAAGGATATACAGAGAATTAGTTTTGATCCTTCACTACAGCATGGCACCAAGGCCCGTAAATTCAAGAGCTTTTCGAGAGCCACATAAAGCACAGGGTGTAAAGCTCCCTTTACATGGCCCTGCTAACACAGGCCAGTCTTTAAACACAACCTCTGACTGGCGCCCACGCTCAAGAGCCCTGCAAATGCCTTCCAAAGGCAGAAAAGCTTTCAAAATGCACTTCCTGTAACATTGCAAATAACCAAGTTCAATAAACTCTTGCTTACCGTGAACATCCACATCATACATTTTCTCAGCAGCCCCAGCAGCGTTGGTAACACGGCAAGTGTACTTCGCAGAATCTGAAACTTGCGCCCGAGGTATCTGCAGGAATTGTCCCCGATCCACATACAGAGCTTGGGGGCTGGAAATAATCGGGCGTCCCTCTTTGTACCACGTAATCGTAGGAACGGGGATTCCCTTGGTTTCACATTCCAAATTTATAAGATTGTTAAGAAGCACCGATACCTCTGTGGTCATATTCCCTCCTTTAATACTAGGAGGAACTATTTCAAAAAACAAAACAACAGTTTAAAATCTTAGTATACAATTCTGTGCAGATTAAAATAGATTAAACATTAGAATGCTGGAAGAATAAAAGATTTTAGCTTGGTTGGCCTTCCAACCCTCCCTGGTGTTTTTGCCTTTCTCTTCACGCCGGTGAAGAGCAAGTAACCCCCATTCACCTTGGGAGGTGCATCCTCCCAGCAAGGAACCCGCTATTGAAAATAGCAAATGTATCCAAGAGCCTCTATGACTGGAGTGGGAACTGCTCCACACTCCAAACTTCTGAAGATGAAGTCACATACTCTGAGAATAAATATGAGCTTAACAGTCTAGCTTTATGCTCCTATTTTTGAAACTTTTGGCCCATAGTCATTTCCCTTGCTTGCTAGGCAGCAGTACACGGACTTTTCTAGCAAACAAGCTCTTGTGTAAATCAGCCAATATAAAGAGTTCGTAAATCTCTGTAGAAGTAATAAAAGCACAGTGCAATTGGCAACAGCTAAATTTATGACTGCTGGAAGTACCAAACACATCTGGCAGACACATTAACTCCTCTGCCGCCAAACACGCTCAGTATATCCTAAAATTCCACGGACTTCCACAGAGTGTCCATTTAAAGCCTCACCACAGAAATGTACAGCAAAATGCCAGTGAATGGATCTACACCTATGAGATGGGCCTTGCAGACAATCAAACCAGGGCTAGATATTTTCCTAATTAAATAACTTGATTGCAAAAATATGCAAACCTTTAAAATATGCTGAAACACACCCAGTTCAAGGGCAAATGAACTTCTTTATCAGCAAACGCTTTCATCCACAGAGATGAGGAACAGTTTTAGCACGGTGTTTGGGGAAAATGTCAAAGCCCAAATCAGGGCTGAACTAGGCTCCTCACTTAGTCCATGGGTTTCCACTTGTCCAGCCAGGACTAATGAGAGATTTAAAAGTAAAGAGATATTCCATTCTACTATCGCATCTTCTGAAGAACCTGAAGTAAGGTTTACTCATCCAAAAGTTGTGGGGGTTTTTATTCCTCTAATCTCACAACAGCTACAATCACCTGCAAGTCCTCACAGCGTTTTCTTTGATCCCAATGGAATGAGATTCACTGAGTATACAGGCGTATTTCTGTGCATGCGGTTGCTCCATGCTTCAGAAATGTTCCTGGCTAAAACTTACTCCTAGCATTAGTTTAAGGAAAATAAGACCATGAGTGTATTAAAATTAAAATCTTCTAAATAATTTTCTCCTCCCTAAGACAGATCAAAATAACGAAGCCACTGTGATAATAAAATAATTCAGTTGAAACTAATCAATAGCAAAATTTGAGAAGGTCTTTCAAGATTTTTGGCTTTCACAAATTAGAAACTAATAAAAAGCACATTACATCCACTGAAAGGCTGAGCTTTCAAAGACTACATCCATACTTAACTTGATACACATAAATGCTCAAAAAGATCTCTACATTGACACAAGTTAAGTTACATTTGTACACAAATTTTGCAGGGTCGGAGCCTTAATTTATATTTGTCTGAGCATCTCCATTCAAAAAATAAAATTTATGAGTAAAATTAAAGGATCTTGTCGGATCAGGCATTCTATAAACTTACCGTGGATGATCAGCTTGACCTCCTTGACTTGTTTGCCAGCAGCGTTGGTGGCACTGCACTGGTAACGACCTTTGTCAACCCTTCGAGTGCTCTTTATGTGTAGAACTTGATCTTTGTCCAGAAGCTCAACATTGGGATCACCCAAAAACAAGGGCCTGGAATAGAGATTATTTTGCTTCACAGAACTCTGACCCCATCTTTTCAACATTAATTTAAACTGACAATGATAAGAAGGGGTCCTTTAATGGCACTAATTGTACCATTGAAGAGTACCATTTAGCACTAGATAACCAGCATTAATCCGCAGAATCACCACGAAGTGACCAACTATTATAATTAACTTTATTCCTAGTTTTTAGAAGAAGCAAAACACAAAAGTACTTTACTCAGGCTGCCCGGGATGTCAGCATCAGAGCCAGAGTCCTACTCCTGATCTCAGTTTCTTTTCCTAATTACTTAGGTCATAACAGTCCTTTGCTGGTAACAAAATCTCTGCATTCACTAGATGAAAGTGTCAGCGTATCAATAAAAAACCCAATAAATTGTCACAGCATAATACCTGTGAGTAATAGCCAATGCCTACACCGAACTACATTGATAAACACCGACACTATTTAAAAGCACAGCCCACGTTGTTTTTCAGCTAATATTTTAAGCCACCAGGAATTCTTCTCTTGGTGTGCTTTCCTGGAAGATGAGACAAAGAAGAGAGACATGCAGGCTACAAATGTTTTAAAACCTTTAATGTATATATGCAGAACTGCAAAAGGCACTATCTAGAAAACCGTCTGATATGGTCACTGTCTACCAATGAAAAATCATGTCAGCAAAACAACTGTATTTTAACTAATAACATGTTTAAATTCATGTGTAATCTCATCTAAGTGTTCCTGCTCCAGCAGGGGGATTGGACTAGATGATCTTTTGAGGTCCCTTCCAATCCCTGACATTCCATGTGATCCTGTGTCAAAGAAATGGTTACATTTGTCTTGGTTCAAGAGTTGTCTGGCTTCAAGTACTGTAAATCTGCTCTGCAAGTGCCAGTGTCAGCAATGAAACAGTTCACAAAGAAGAGCAGGATGCTATAATAACTTCTGATTAATGAACTCACCACTTCACAGCACCACCCATTTTATTCACTAACAGTAACTTCACACTAAGCAGTTAAACGCTGAGCTTGCTGGCACAGTGCAGCTTCTTCCTTGACATTCTAAGGGAGGAATAACCTCGACACAACCCACCAAAGCGATAATGTACTTACTTGCCATCTTTGAACCAGTGAATGTCAGGAAAAGGGAAGCCGGTGGCTCTGCACTCCAGACTGATTTCCTGGTTGAGGATGACTGCCATTTCACCAGGGGTATCCGCACCCATTATACTTGGTGGCACTTTAAAAAAGACAAACACAACAGGAAAAACTGGTATTTAACCGTGAAGGGATGAAACTAGAAGAAAAGCAGCGGCGGATTATGCTACTCCCTTGAAACCACTAGTTTTCACTGCAAAGAATTCCTGTGAGATCACAACATCATTTCCAGCAGGACAAGCACTTCCACGCTTGTGCTGATGAACTGTGCATAAACAGACTGCTACACTGGACTGCCATACACTCAAAATACAAAACAAAGTACCCACAACCAAGCCCCAGAATTGTAAAGCAGCATTTTGTCTGTGTTACTACGAGAATGGAAAATTTTCAATCTTCAAAAACCACCATGAAGAGTGTTTCGGCAGCCAATATTTAATGGGCAGTGAACGGAAGAATTCATTTATAATAAATTGAAATTTAATGGCTTCTGAAGTATCAACTGTTTTTCAGATCATCATCTTAAAAACAACCAAACCAAGAGAGAACTAACCTAATATGTCCAGGTTAAACAGCTTTTCAGAACTTCCTGCTACATTTATGGCTTTGCATGAATATTGTCCAGCATCATCAATAGCAGCTTTAAGGAGCTTCAGTATCTTCCCGTTGTGCAAAATCTGGACAGCACTGCTTTCCACAACCTGAAAAGAACCCGAGACATTAGCCCTACATGATCCGAGTTACATCAGCCCAATATCACAGCTGGATTTTTATAAGAAAATGGTAGGTTTAGCCTAAGGATAATCTGTTTCCCCTTTCAGTTACAGCACTAATCTCCTCAACTTATGCAATCTATTCAATATGACTTGTAGGATATGACATCCAAGAGAGAATGGGAAAAGCAAAGAAATTCTTTGTTCATCAGTAATGGTCAGTCCCAAAAGGTGCATAAAGGGTCTCTCGTCATGTTAAACTGTCACTTATCAGCTACAAGTAGAAGCCTAGGACTCAAGGAGAACCCTGAGGAATTCAAATCACGTCTGAGAGCTCCATCTATAGAATGAAGAAAATACCATTATTTGAATCTCTGCAGAATAAAAAGTTTACTTTTGACCTATTGAACAGCTGAATTAATGGATTAGCCATATTTGGCTGGCTTTTTGTGGAGGTGTTCTTAGTGCAGTTTAAATATACATAAAGGCACGTATGTAAATGGGTTGTCATAGCAAGCACTCAAAAGTCAACACAAGACTGTTTATGGCTATGTTATCTCAATTAGGTTAATTGTACATACCTGGATATCTTCTTTATACCAGGAGATGACTGGGAAGGGGTTACCAGATACTTCACAGAAGAGACTTACAGGGTGATGAACAACTACAGATGCATTTGTCACCTTTTCTTGATCTCTAATTTCAGGAGGAACTAAAAGAAAGCTCAAAGTCATGTATTAAGCCTCCTATTCCAGTGACTTCCCACTTACTCCTTCCCCCCAAGGACCACTGTAATCAAAATTTCTCAGACCATTTTCATTCCCTCCCCAATGTTTCTATTTGCCTATCTCCCTGTGTCCTTGCTTCTCTTTCTCAAAAAACAGAGTATTCTTTTGTTCTGTTCCATATAACAGACTCCCGGGGAAATTCATTCAACCACAATCACCATCAATATTTTAAGAGGATAATCTTAAAATTTAATCCTAAATTTAATTTTATTTCATCTTAAATTTAATCTTAATCCTCAAATCTTATGTTATTCCTTAGGGTTCTGTAAGAAGAATACCAGGGAGCAAGAATTCTCCTATCTATTCTCATTCTGATAAATCACTTTTCTCATATTTATATTTTAAGTGCAGCTCCGTCACCCAGTGTTCAATTTCTACAAGTGTCTTCATTTTTTCATTTGCATTGAAGTTTTCCAGTATAACTAGAGCCCTCTGCCAATGAGATGCACGTAGCTCTTCGAGCAAAACAAAGATAGTTTGTGCATCAAGTCACGGAGAACAGAAACAACAGAAATAGTATAGAGCATCAGAATAACAGTGCAAGTACTCAGATTAGATTTTGTAATCTAACTGCACATGGGCAGATTTGGGGTATGCAGTTCCAACAATAAAAGAGAAGCTGTTCTTCAAAAATAGTGCGTTGACAGCTGTATCTATTATTTACCGTGAACTTTCAGGTTATATTTTCTTTCTGTGCTTCCAGCTTCATTGCTTGCCACACAGACGTACTCCCCATTATCGGACGGTGTAACAGAAGCTATGATCAGCAGCGTCCCGTCCTCCAGAACTGAAATCCCGGGTTCACTGCCTGTCAGCTCTCTGCCGTTATGGAGCCATTTGATGACAGGCTTTGGAATACCTAACGAGAAAAATGTGAGACTTAAAGAAACGCTTCTTTTGGCACAGAATAAGAAAAATTCAATAAATTCCCACTGCTTGCTGGAAGCCCTACTGGCCAGGACAATGCCCACGGAGGCCAGGAGCTTTCAAACTTAGAGGAAGCCCCGACTGTTACAGTATGATTTTAACATTAAAAATTTTAACAATATAATATCCCTGTTGGCTCGCAATTGCTTTTTACAGAACTTCCGCATGCGGTGGTTATTTAAATCACTGATAGTTTGAATTTTTCCACATAAAGTATATATGGAAAATACTGTGCGTATTGTAGTTTTTTACCATGAAACTTAGTTAATTTTCAACGATCAAACTTTTATCACTAAAACTGGTAACAACGCTAGACACCTTTTGCCGGACATGGGAACGCAATGCGCTGATTTGCCACTCTTTCCTGAAAGGGAGTGTTGTATGGAGGGTCCAGATCCTCGATAGTAGGAGACTCTGAAAGAAAATTAGAACCCAAAGAAATTAATGACCTTTGCTCCCAGATGTAAAAATATGGTTTGGCAATACAAAACGCTTCTCAGTCTCTTTCGTTCACACATGGTCAGATTCTAATAACCCTCTTTCCACTGAGGAAATGTGCTATACAAGCAGCCTCAATTACAAGAGGAATATTTAGGAAGTAAGCAGTACAAATGGGACTTTCAAATTCTACTGGAATTGGTTCTCTCTAAAACCCACTGTATTTGTTTTGAAGGCAGAGACGGTGTCTCTGCTAAATCTGAAAAATACTATTTAAAACTGGTTTTTCTCATACCGCATATTAGTGCTACTTCCATCCTTTGTTCTTGCATCTCATTTTAAACTTGTATGCAGCCTGAGACTATACAAAGATTTTTATAACTAAGTACATTTACTGGTAGTTCTTTGTTTTTTGTAACAAGCAGTTCTCAGCACCTCCAATCCAAAGAGATCAGAATGTTGCCTTCAGACTATGACAAAGAAGAAATAATTCCTGCTTAGCTTGTCAATCATGCTCCATTGACGGATGTCAGCCCATCAAGTGAGGAATTATATTATACATTTAAACTGGTGCATCGACCACTGTTGCCCTGTCACCATTTCAATATCATAATAACTGATTGAGTGAAGAGCTCAATTTCAGCTCATACAAAATTCCAGTTCCACTAAAAGCTGTGACACCAGGCTCTGAGGTTCAGAGATGGTGTTTGAAAGTTGAGAGATTTGCACACATAGAGATAATATTTGAAAAAGAGTTTTCCCATACTGGAATCTGATTTTAATTACCTACTACAAAACAAAATCATAAGCAGCTTGAAGATTTTTTTTTTTAATTTAAAAACAGTAATATATTTTGAGTGTCTTTTTATTATTTCTGCAAACTCTCTAAAGATTATTTGCCTGTTCTAATTTTTCTCAGTAGTTAACATCAGAACATAACATCTAAAACAGGTTTAGATTTTGCATCACGTAATAGACAACAGCAAAGAGCACTGCCCTCAAAAACATAGACCACAGAACACTGGCATGATATTACAGATAGCCAGGCCAGGTGACAAGGTAACAGCCCCAATATAAATACCTTGAACTTGCAGGGTTATCTCTGACGTGTCGCTGCCCGCTACGTTACTAGCGACACACTTGTAGACGCCGGCGTCAGGTGGCTGGACGTTGCTGATGCTCAGAGCTCCGTCCGGGCTGTGGCTGAACTGCCCATCGCCTGTGGGCACAGCCCCTCGGGCTCTGAACCAGGCGATAGCTGGGGGAGGGATCCCCTGGGCACTGCAGGGTATGTCCACTCGCTGGCCAGCTTGGGCTTTCAGAACTCGAGGCCCACGCTGTATCTTTGGAGGAACTAAGGGAGACAAGTTTAGTCCACGGTAATGTGATAAAATGATGTACGTGTTCAATCTTGAAGGAAATTGTTTTCTGGTTTTGCCATTTAAGAAAATGTCCTTCCTTATTCACTAAAAATCAAATTCCCTCGGGTGACTAAGGAAGCAGCCCCATATGTTTGCTGCATAGGACAGGCTGTATGATACCCTATTGCTTAACTTATTTGAAGAAGCTACATTTCAAATTCTACTGCGTGACTTCCACAGGAGTACTGTAATATTGTTATACTGAGCACTTCTAAGGAACTATGAGTATTGGCTATTTATATCACAAAACAATTCAAAAGCTTTATGATACAGTTAATTACATTTTCTTTTTGACATTTTAATTTCCTTTCCCAAATCCCTGATGCTTCCAAACACAAGCTGAGACAAGGACATAAAATATGACTGGAAGAGTTTTTGCTGGTCCCAAAGAATAATACAAATCCAACATAACTCTTTTTGCCACCCTGTTTCTCTTTCTAAGGTTCATTGAGAATAACAAGACTTAAAAAGTATGTCTGAAACAATAACAAGTGCCATTTTACCAGACTCTCTGTTAATATACGATTATGGATAAACCAAGATGTGTGCTGATATCAGACTTCTCTACACACAGAACCAGACAACAGTCTGGTTTAGCCACCGTAACTGAACTAGCCTGGTCTGAAGGTTTCAGGAATTTGGCAGGAATTCCAATCTGGTATATTTATGGTACAGCAGAACTATCTATACATCCACAATTACGATGGATCAGCCTCATCCGGCTGCTGCACGCACCCTCCTCTGTGCTCCAGCCTGAGCTGGTGAAGATGTCCCTGCCCACGGCAGGGGTTGGACTGGCTGAGTTGGGAAGATCTCTTACAGCCCAAACTATCCTGTGGTTCTCTGATGCAGAGGTGACAGTTACACACCGGTTTCGCTACCACCTGAGCAAGCAAACTTTTACATTCGCCATCAAAAGAGTTTGGCTATGTAACTCCAATCAAGTTGGTAGGAATCTGACCCCCAGAAGCCTCAGGTGACTCTGCTGTTCTCAGTCACTGTTTGCCAACTTAGAGATGAGAAAGCTCTTGCACAGAGAGCAGCCAAGTGCATTAGAACAAAACTTTTCAGTTTTAAAAGCTCCTCTGGCCGACTTAAGAAGTCCGATGTCATACAGCGCTATAATTCTTCCATGAGTCTACATAACATAAAGGAAAGGGTGCGTGTGTAAATATATACACACATGTATACGTAAGTGTGTATACAGTGCTTCCTTCCCAATCCCTAACATTCTGTGATTCTGTGTGTAATCAATAACAACTTGTATATTGAAATAATATGATCTGAAAGAATACAGCAATTTAAGGTACATAAGGAAAAGTGTTTGAAAAGCTCTGCATGCTGCTAAATTCCACATGGAAGCTTGCAGATCGTTATCCTTTAAGTTAAAACTTACCATGTACACTGAGCTTCACTGACTGAGTCACATTCCCAGCGATATTTGTGGCTACACAAATATACATTCCACTGTCTGAAATTTGTGTCTCACTGATCTTCATTGACCCCGAGGGTAGGAAAGTGTGTCTGGAAAAATAAGAAGCAGATATGCTGTATAAACATGTATTGAAAGGTGAATGACCTCTGCTTACGCATTGCTAATGACTGCTATGAGCTAAAATAACACCATTGTACAGGGCACACCGAGCTGTGCCGCGCTGAGCCGCTGCATTCGGAACACGTAGTAAATAACTACGATATGAGATCCAAATTACAAAATTTGGTTCTAGTTCCTAACAGAACATATTAAAATCTCTCTTGTTTCTAGAAACAGACCAAAAAAATGCTCAGCCCAGGTCAGCAAGTTAAACAGTTTTTCATACTATTGCACCCTGGCAAAAAACCTGTTAGGACAGTTAAAGATGGAAGAAGCTTTTCTAAAGAGTATTCTGATTCAAAACCACCAGTTCTGATGTTTATAGAAATTGTCACTATCTATCATTAAATAGTTAACTACACAGTATTGATTTTTACTACAGCTCTGGTCACAGGCTTGTAACATTCTTGATAGAGAAATACAGTTTTGGCCAGCTAAGCCGAACTCTTCTTATGCAGAAATCAAAACCAATAGAGATGAGGAAAAAAATGAGGAATTAAAAACCAGAGCTAAGAACCCACAAGAATAAATTCAAGTCTAGCATTCAAGGTTATAAACAGAATTTAGATTAAGTTGGGGGGGGAATTAGTGGTACCATCTGTCTGCCTTTCTCTGGCACAGCCTAATTAGCACAATGTTAGTATATGGGTATATTATATATCATATGGTATAATGGTGAATTTTGGGATTGCAAGAGGGATGAACGGAAAGAAACTTGCATGTATTTCTCCTGGGATACCCAAATCTGTCTGATATTATGATTCCTCCTCTGCTACCCATATCTTTCCAAACTTTTTTTTGGTGCTGGAGTAACCTATCTCCATTATTTTGTCCACTAACTAGATTTGCTTTCTGACAGAAGTTCCTTCATTTCTGATTTGACTCTTTTACTTACGGGTCACATCATCTTTGGGTGGTCTCAAAGAATTTTGTTTGGACTAACTCTTTAATTTTTGCTGACATCTGTAAACAATTTTAAGGAATAGGCTTAGCTGGACTTCTGCTACTCTGGCAACTTGGATCCCTCCACAACAGCCATGAACAAGTAGCCTAATTTATCAACGTCTCCTGAGGTAAAATGAGGACAAGTAAGGGACCTAGAATGCAGATTGGTTAGCACATGCAACATGCTCAACAGACAGACACTCCCACACATTTGTAATCATCTGTAGTCTACTGGCAGCCCAGACTTTATACGAACAACAAATAATGCTCCCCTGAGCATAAATATGAAGTGCGTAAGAAAAGAAACTCAGTTTTTAAACATTTGTAATCAGGCACAGATTTTGTGGGTCCCTGGGCACCACCACAGTACGAATATAACAGGAACTGTTTCCCCTTGGCCTCCTGAGATTGGGTATAACCTGGAATGGAAGCTGGGCAATGACGCGTGGTCTTGGTGTCCTTTGGGAAGAGCCATGTGCTTGGTTTGCAAAGACAGTTTAAAGATCCAGCAAATCAGAGTCCTCACACAGGACAACCTAATACCTCCTGCCTGATCCCAAGGCAATTCGAAATTATAACCCTTCCAAAATCTTGAAAGCTTAGATGCAATTTCACTTTTGTTTTCAAACATTGTTACCTTGGAGAAAATGGAGATATGAGCTGCATTTCTTTGGCCCAGGTAATTATGGGGGGTGGCAAGCTCTTCACTTCACATGGAAGCATGACATCTTCCCCTGCAATCACCGAGATCTCCAGGGGTTTATCATAAGCGTTTCCTTCCTCGTCTCCAGGCCTGGATACTCTAGGTTTCACTATGACAAGGAACATGTTAAGAAGCTGCAATGAATATACATCTTTGTACAAATGTAACACCATGCACTTGTACTTCAGATTAAACATCTATTTTTTTTAATCAGGTATATAACATTACAACCGTATTTTTAATGACATGTCTGCGACAGACAGCAACCCCTGTAATGCAGATGTCCAGTGCCTGTAGCTCAGCTACTGGCTGATGCCTACATGCAATATCACAGATACCAGCAAGACTGCACTACCTACCCAAAACACTGGATATAAAAGCAGATATATGTAGTTTATGCATATGCTGAGCTCTGTATTGCACAGAGTTTGCAACCAATACCTGAACCATGTTACACTACAGCACCAACACCTATAAGCCACAAAAGCTTTGCAAAAAAAGCAGACACATAAATAAAATTATTTTACAATATTGGGAGATGGTAGGAAGCTATGGGAATGACGGGATTAAGGGATCTTCATTCTCATACCAGTAGGAACTTCTCTACCTATATGGACAGTTCCTGTCCACTTCCATCAAAGACAAAAGAATCCTCATCCAAGAACTCGAGGTAACAGGTATCAGGAGGATTTAAAGAAATACAGTGGCTGAAGGACAGGTGTTTCAGCATTAGGCATTTGTAAAATTGCCTCTATGCAGATCCAGTGATCCAGGACAACATCAAAAGAATTAATTAGAGATTAGTTTAAATCCTGTTTGCATAGTGAGTGTCCTAGTTCACAATCCACCTGAGCGGGTTTGGTAGTCCAAATCAGAACTCAACAGGGGAAGACAGACAATGACACTGTATTTGATTTTAGCTCGTACAAACCATAGACAGTCAGCTGGACTTTCCGTGTGGCATAACCAGCAGCATTTGTTGCAGTGCACACGTATTCCCCAGTCTCTTCGCCCCCTGGTGAAACTACATACAGACTTCCATCAGATCCTGCAGAAAACTTCACATCGCTGGAAAGAATTACTTCTCCTTTCTGTGGGAAGAAGAAAGGAAATAAAAATTGTCTGGATCTTCTAAAATAAACCAAATTACAATCATCTAATTTAAGAAAAGCAAAAGCTTACAGAGATCAAATTTAAAAAGAAAAAAGGAATATAAAAATTGCTAGTGGCTGTAAGCATTGCCCCAGCTTATCCCATTGCTGTGATCCATTCCTATGAAAACTGCTTTATTTACTGTAACACCTCGTCAGATTTCTCACTGTGCAATATGCTCCATGCAGTTCTGTAGACCAAACAATTTGCAGGCAAACTAAACTGAGCAATATTTTAATTCACACTACAGTACTACTTCTATTTTTTATGGCTGAGATAGACAAAATATTTCAAATGAGCCAAGAGGTGTGGTCCCAAAACTCCTTCCATACAAATTAACTAACGTCAACTAACTTTTCCCACTCCTTGAGTATCACTGTCTAAGCAGTAACAGCAGCAGAAGCACAGGGATTCTTATGCAGGAAACCTGTTTCTACGGATCCCAATTTAAAAAATAAAAAATAAAAAAATCAAGGTTTCAACTGAGTTAATTTTGACATTGATTTCTTATGTTAAAACATCTGTGACTGAATAGTGACAGAAGGTTAATCCCAGAACACCATCATTAGACACACTTTCTTCAGAGGAAGAAAAAGCAGCCACCTTGAAGTAAAGCTTCAAAACAAAAAAGAATGTTCAATCTGTGGCAGGTTCCCCAACCTCGAGGTCTCAAGTCAGAACAGGAAACCAAACAATTTCCAAAGTGTTAAAAACGTAACGATACAGCGATAAGCAAAGCCCTTCCAAAGAACAGAACACTGATCCCTTGGTGGACCACAGCCAGAATGCATTGCTCTAAGAAACCTAAGCAGACACCAATAAACAGGGATTTTCAGGTCACTCACAACTTAGGATTTTGGTCTCATTTCTTGCATATAGGTTTTATGACAACTAAACGATGTGGTCAATTCATCTTTCACCAAATTACCTTGGACCAGACAATAGATGGCTTTGGAACTCCACTGGCTTTGCAGGGTAGTGTTACCGGGATTCCTTCAATGGTGCTGAATATCTGCTGGCCATGCTGAATTATAGGCTGAACTAAAGAGAAATGCAAATATTAAAGATGTGCAGAAGGTGGTTTTCAAACCCCACCACAACTCTTTGCAATAAAATCCTTATATTCAATTGCTACTTCTACAGGCAGGGGGCTTTGGGAGGTATTTCACATAGCTCATTGCAATGACTTCAGAAAGTCTTTGCCACATTATCCTCTGACAACATTTCAGGCTTCCTGAAATAATACTGGGTGCAATTCAACCTGTGTAGCACTTTCTATGAGAGCGGATTCAGCAGCTTTGGTGCTGACTCCATTTCCATCGAAGGACAGTATTTTGAACAGAGCAGATATGAGAGTGAAGAACTGATCACACTCCAAGCTCATTTAATCTTTGTTATAAATGCTACAAAGTCGTGCTGACTACAGTGATGGTTTCTGCAGGGTCTGACTGTTGGATGAACTTGAATAAAAATACCAAATCACTTCACAAAAATCAGTAACAAGAGATAACAAGAACCCCAGTTCCCCTACTTAACTAAGCTGATTTAGAATTTCCAACAGAAAAAAAAAGGAGATCAGATTTAAGGCTATAACATGAAAAACTAGATCCTTCTAAAAACATACAAAGATATTCCTTTCTGTTCTTTAATTCTGAAATACTCCAATAACTAGTGTTGACATGCAAGACCTTATGGACACTAAGCACTTGCCTGTATTAAAAAATATTAGCTCTTCTTAAAAAGATGCCACAGCATCTTCAGAGAAAAATAAATTTCCCATAATTAATTTAACACATGAGAAAATTTCAGGCTGTAAACAATTAAGTCGTGTCTCCACACAGAATTAATGTAAGTATCTTCAGCCGAAATACAGATGGGTTACCACAATGCTAACACTTTGTCCTGCTGTCAGTGTAATTTTTGGTATCTTTTAATTAAAGGGGGGGAAAAAAAGGCAACATTTTACCAAATTCATAATTCATTTTAATTCCCATTCTCCCATGAGTTGTGCTTCCTTCTATCAGTTATGAACCCCTCAGACAGCACTTTTCATGGTCTTCCAGTATATTCCCACTTGCATCTATTTTGTCAATAAAGCCAGAGATGGTAACCGCACACCCAACCTTTAGATGTTTACAAATGAGGATCTTTTGTGATCTCAAAATGGTGTTATTTTTGTTTCAGTTTCAAAACAGTCTCAATCACTCAGTTCTTTCCTGTGAAGTGGATCCAAATTCCCACCATGTTACTTTACAAAGTAACACGATACAAAAGCGGAAATTTGAGAAATTCATGTAACTGTAACAAAAAAGCTCTACTGAGAGCTCCTGTTAGTAAGAAACACGCCCTCATCTTGCGCTCAGCACAAAGGCAACAAGACGGTGTGTTCCTTACCATACACATTAACAGTCGTCGTTTTGTTGCTCGTCCCAGCCACGTTACTTGCCATGCAGGTATAATCACCGCCATCCTGCAGCCGAACTCTTTCAAGGTGGAGGCTTCCATCACTGCGAATGTTGATGTAGGGATTGGGAACCAGCTGCCAAAAGAGCGATGTAATGTTTTACTGAAGAAAATACTTGTTGATAATATTTACTTTGGGATGCCGGTGGCTTTACTTGGCTGTTTCACATTTTAAAAATTATATGTTTCTGGAGATTTTTACTAGAGCTTTTCCTACTTTCCATCTTTCACAAAAAGCTAATTTTAAATAAGAATTTTGGTAGCACCTTATATTTCCTGCTGGAGTGAGATTAATATCTGCAATGGCAACTCTGCTCAAGCAAATCACAGACAGAACTGCCACTCAGGCTTATAATTGTGCACTGAAGTAAAACCAAATTTAGCTGAATTACTTTACTGCGTATTTATTGGCTATTCCAGTAACCCAATTTCATTATAGTTCCACTGCTGATGAGTGCAATGACTTGTTCTTCTTCCACAAACAGATCTTTTACAGTTGTCACAATCTTCTAACATGCCACATCCATCAAGTGGAAGAGATCAGCTCTGAAGCGTACCATTGTGAAACAGAAGAAAACTTAGAACTTCCACCAAAGAGTAACTTTTAAAAAGTTATATACCCTACAGCAACATCCAAAAAATCCATGAGCTCAGCACCACAGGCTTGTGTTACAGAAAGGCTGTTAGAATGCAAAATTATTCCAGTTGTGCCGTGCTCAGAAAAAGCTGCATTCTTTTCCAACACTTTCTTTGGAGCGCAGCTTTTGCCGCATGCTTACAATTACAGGGAACTAGCGCTACTCTACGGAGGAATTAGCAACTCAACAAGGAGGATCCTGCCAGTATTTCTCACGGAAGTTACAGCCTGTGCTGCTTGCACTTATACAGTCTAAAGAAAAGTTCGACGTTTCCCAGTGATACAGAAATTAAGCAGAAAACTCTTGCAAGCGAAAGGTCAAGTGTTCTGCTTGGTGACAACAAATAAACATCTTGTTACCATTTTTTAATTACTGCTGTGGAGAAAAGGATGTAGTGGGAAATTAGTAAGCAAGATAAAAACAAGGGCTTTGTAGGGATGTTGAAGTCAGTAATTTGGCCACTACTAAAGAAATGAAACTTCACTTGGAGAGATAACCTAGGCACAGTGTCTACATCACCCTTCTGACACAAAAGTTGTAAATAATACAAATTGGCGATGTTAACGTGCTCTCCAGTGGGAGAGAAAACACAGACTTCCGTGCTCTGAGCAGTGCCCCAGCCAGGGACGCTGACATTTATCTCATCCCATCAGTAACATTGAAAGTTGTGATGTTTTTAACCCTGTATCTACAGAAATCGTCTGGTATCTTTATTGTTAAAAAACAGGGGAAAAGAAATGTTTTTCTGTTATCAGGGCTTAAATTCCAGCACTTTTGTCATTCTGGTGGGATATTCCACTAGCATGCCTATATTCAGGCTGAAATTCAGGAGCTAGAGAGAATACATAAAACTGCTTTGAAAGTAAGCAAAGTAGATAATAAAAGGACAATTCACAAACACTTTGGTTCCAAATTCTTTTCTAGACCTGCACATCCCCCACTACCATCTCCTGTTCCCTGACCTCCCTTCACAATCAGAAATTCCCGAGTACAGGCAGCGATCGGAGAGAGGCACAACCGTCAGGAATAAGCTATAATAAGCTATAATTTCCCCAGGGAATGGTCGTACTCCCAAATTAAACCAAGTTGTTATCCTGGCTTGGAACGTCAGTTGTAGATTTTTTTTTTCTGGCAATAAATCTTACAGGAAATAAACCAGTTCTTACCACCATACTGTTTTTAATCCACCTCCGGTCTGGAATGGGGTTTCCAGCAAGCAGCACACAGGGCAAAGTGAGCTGCTGCCCCTCAATCACGTTGGCTGTGGCTGGACTTACTCCAATCAGAGGCGTAACTTAAACAAAAGAATTAGAATCAATTATTGGCAATTTTTATATGTTCATGGAAGGTATGACATCTGAATTTTTATTATTAGTCCTGTTAAGAATACTACTCGCAGCAGCATCAGACAAAGGTCTACTTGTGCAAGGTACTATACAAATATAGAGTAAGAAACATTTCCTAAAATGAAAACTGTATCATTTAAATAGAAAGGAAAAAAAAGCAGTTAAAAATAAAGTAGCCGGCAACTAACAGCATGAAAGTTCCAACATACTTAATTTTACAACAAAAAATACCAGAGAGACTTCTGGTATCTGAAATGTATCTGAAAAATAAAAAAATAAACAAATGAAGGTGTGGGGTAGCACAGAAGAGAAAAGGAAGCTAGAGGAATACACATAAAATGATCCTAAGCCTAAGGAGTGGCAGCAAATGCAAGATGTTGTCCAGCTGAAATTGGATCTGATCCAGCATTTCCTTGAAAACTCATGTTCCCCTGAATACCAATTTAATGTATCATTTTTCCTTACTTAGGCAACATACCAAAGAACAAAAGTAGCAGGTTTGGTGAGGACAAAAAATAAGTGGTAGTTTTCTTTGGGCATAAAATTTTAAGGGATTAATTTTAAGGGTTTCTATGTGTGCTGTAAAGAGTCAACAGGAAGCACACGCTCTGTAAATTCATTGTAAGTAATGAGGATTAAACAACACTTTTAAGTAGGTGAAAACATGTTGTCTGTCAAACAGCACTAGCATTACAGATTCCCACCACATGTTTTAAGTTAACAAATGGTTTCTTTGATGGCAGATAGACTCCATTCTTATCCTCCTGCAAACACATACATTCCATAACATTATTTTTCCTTTTATTGCCAATTGTCCAACTGAGATAATAAATAATTGCTTCATAGAACAGCTATTGTCAGAGCTAGACATTTGCTGTCTTCTTGAATCACTAAGATTCCTTCCCAGTTATATCAACACAGTGACTTAAACAAGTTCCCTTTTAAGTTGCATTAAATGGCAGAAACCCTATCATTAGCATTCATCATTATGGTGATTTGCCATTCCTTAATAAATTTACTTAGGTATAAGAAAAGGATAAATTACTTTTTTAAGGTCCACGTTATAAAGTGTAGAAGGAACTAATTCAAACTGACGCAGCCAGTGAAAAGACAACTACCACAGTGAATGGAACTGCTGCTCGTCTTGCCTTTCAGAGTCGCCACCGACATTAGCCAGCCTTACCCAGTCCGGTTACTGTGACCGTGGCTGGCCGGGACTGAATCCTGCCAAACTGGTTCTCAGCTTCACAGATGTACGTTCCCTCGTCGCTGACCCACAGACCTACAGGTGGGAGTTAAAAAAAGAGATCAGATTGCAGCATCTCAGGTGATACTGAAAGTTTGCAATACATGGATACCCTATCATTTTATCTTTCCATTTCAAACATTCAGTTTTGGCCAGATCATTCCTTCCCATCTGTCCCTAAGTACAGTAGCAATGTTTATATGAGCACTTGAATTAAAAAAAGCATTATATACATATATATGATATTTTTCATCACTTCATACATTGCATATACTTAAAACACTATATACTAAGGTGCACGAATAATATATGGCAGTATCCTACATATCCACACATACATATGCTATCATATAGCACATTTACTGTGGAATGTTGCTTATTACATACAGCAATGTGTGTCAGTATGTGAACAGATGTCCACCTAGTAGGACATAACACACGAGCTATTTACACTAGAGAGGAGTTACTTCACCCAAGCTCATTATGTCTAGAAAGGAATAAAAGAGCTAATTAAGAAAACAGAATAACATCACTTAGTGTAAGGGTGACTGAAATGCTTCAAGTAACTGAAATTGCAAAGCCACTCACAGAATTTCTGGTTATTACCCAAGTTAGGATTTGCCTAAAACAATGAGTTTAGAAAGACTTCTCTCAAAAAAGCCCGAAAAATGAAAATCCATGGCTCCGCAGTATCAACAGAGACAATAACCCACATTTACTCAAACAAAGGGATAATAATTTCTGTGAAGAAGAGTAAAGCCAATGACAAAACACATCTGAATTCACAGACTCACGGGAAAATGAACTGCTTAACAGCAGCAATAAAGTCAGTATCGGAAACACAACCTCTGATAAAAATACAGTCATTTTACAAAGTTAACAATTTTATAAAGTGGCATAGTAACTTAAACGCATTGCGCGTCATATTCCCTTCTGGCATCTTTTCTTGAAAAAGTTTAGTCTACCTACCGTTAATAGACAGAGCCCCTGTTCGGAGCTGGCTGACGGAACTGACTGCAAATGGTCTTGAGAAAACAGAAGCGCCGTTCAGCCGCCTCCATTTAACCTTCGGTTCTGGGTAACCCTGAACGTAGCACGGCAGCGTGACGTTTGAGCCGATATCCGCAGATTCATCACCAGGCTCCTGCGTGAAAACCGGAGGAGCTGGAAAAAAAAAAGAGTAAACAGAAAGTGAATTGTGGTTGCAACAACCACGTCCCATTATGCACAATGATTCTTCTAACAACAGATTCCCAACTCTAGCAACACCTTACAAAAACAACGTCACATGCGCTGTACTTACAACAGGGAGCTCAGAAATGGGCTGAACATCTCAGAAAAATGAAGATACAGCCACCCCCACCAGACCAATGTGCATACTCAAGCGTTAGCACTGTTAAGTTCCTCCTCTCCTTCAAACAGTGTTGCTCACTGATTTGGAAAGCGTACGTGCCTGACAGGAACAGGTGTTTAACAAGACGTGATGTGTCAGGCCACAAGCAGTTTGAAATAATAAGGAAAAGAGGAGAGGAAGGGCTAAGTTTCAATAATCTTACACAGTAACTTAAGTTAGTTTAGTATATTCTCTACTTGAAAACTATGCTAGGTTCAGGTTTCAACAGTTTCCTCCTCCTCTTCCTCTCTCTTCCTCTTCATAAGAGTTGGAGTCCAAAGAGGACAAGGATACAGCTCAGTGAACACCACCAAAAAGGCATTTCCAGCACGCACACAGACTCTACATCTATTTGTGAGCAAGGTTCTGATAACCAAGGCACCATTAACCAGATAAACACTAAAATCAGCATATTCCCCCTCTACATTGCAAGCTACTTACAGCCAACATCTAGAGTTATCTTCCCAGAAGCTGTCCCTGCATCATTGGTAGCCACACATGTATAGTCACCAGCATCCAGATCTTGTGTTTCCTGGATCTTCAAAAGACCCCGATGAGTATCAATAATGAGAAATGGTGATGCCCTCAACTCTAAGTCACCTAAGTCCAGACAGAAAAAAAAGTAGTTTAAATATAACAGGGTATTTACCAAAATTATTCCAACAAAAAAGCGTCCAAGTTGGAGATTAGTTTGCAACGTGACTGTATTCATTTAACAGATGAGTACTCTGTTTCCACTCAACTGAGTGGAAAAATTCATTACTACGCTAGATACAATCCCTTTTTCTTTATTTGTTTCATGAGAGGAACGCAAACCCAAGTAGCCTTGGACAGAGACCAGCATGAGGACAGCATGCCAGGCTGTAGTTCTCCTTCCCAAATTAGAGACTACGTGTGGCAGCCACTTGTCTGCCAGCTCTGTCCCCAGCTGGGAACTGAGCAGAACTCAGAAAACAGCTCTGCTGCCTCTCGAGCTCAGCAGAAGCCACAATACTAGTGTGTAACACTGAGAACTGGCCCACGTGCACTCTTTGGGAGGAGCATCAAAGCCTGCTTTAAAAACTACAAGCTGAGCACTAACTAGGTCAAGAGAGGTTCTCCTTCCCCTCTACTCTGCCCTGGGGAGACCACACCTGGAATATTGTGTCCAGTTGTGGCCCCTCAGTTCCAGCAGGACAGGGAACTGCTGGAGAGAGTCCAGCGCAGCCACCAAGATGCTGCAGGGAGTGGAGCATCTCCCGTGTGAGGAAAGGCTGAGGGAGCTGGGGCTCTGGAGCTGGACAAGAGGAGACTGAGGGGGGACTCATTCATGTTTACAGATATATAAAGGGCAAGTGTCAGGAGGATGGAGCCAGGCTCTTCTCGGTGACAACCAATGAGAGGACTAAGGGGTAATGGGTTCAAACTGGAACGCAAGAGGTTCCACTTAAATTTGAGAAGAAACTTCTTCCCGGTGAGGGTGGCAGAGCCTGGCCCAGGCTGCCCAGGGAGGTTGTGGAGTCTCCTTCTCTGCAGACATTCCAACCCGCCTGGACATCTTCCTGTGTAACCTCATCTGGGTGTTCCTGCTCCATGGGAGGATTGCACTGGATGAGCTTTCCAGGTCCCTTCCAATCCCTGACATTCTGGGATTCTGGGATTCTTTAACTGCAGCAAGTTCAGAAGTAGCTTCCTCTGAGGGAAGGTTATTTGCTAACCGGCAAGAACGGGGTTTGTGTTTCAGAGGTGAAGGGCTGGACTGGATAAGCTATCTGTTGGCAATATCTACCAGAGAGATTACTGGTTTTCCAGAAAATCTGCAGGTGGGTGGCTTAGACAATCACACACAGGCACCAACTGCTTTTTCTGAGAATAAATGTTCAGTCTTGAGATCCAGGATTCTCACTCCCATTTAAGTCTGTGAAATCTCCTGCAGTTGTGATACCCAATGTCCTCTCTCACTACTTAAGAAACTATAGCAGATACCTCTGAGATTCAGAAGAAACAAATAATTGTTTTAAATTGTTTTTAAACAAATAATCTTTGGTGTTGCAATAGAATTTGAGCAAACATTCAATGGGAAAAACGGGACAAAAGTTTTGTGGTTTTTGTAGCATATAGCTAAGCGTTTTTTGACAAAAAAAAAGAAAAAGAACGTTAAGTAGGCAAGAGGCTCTGCTTTTTCTTACTAATCATGTTACACTACGTTCATACATGATATTTAAACAAGAGCAAGGATTTATGCCCCAGAGGTCAAGTACCTTATCTTCTAGATTTAGAGAATTTCACAGGTCAGTCACTGCTTGAATACTACACATAAAGCTTTTGAGAAAATGAACTCATTTCAGGACCATCGTTCTAAATATCACCGCTCAAGTAAATAAATCAAACACAAAGTAGTAAGTGCACCTTTAAACCATTTCACTTGAGGATGTGGGATTCCAGTTGTTTTGCACTCCATAATAGTTGTGTCTCCAAGCGCAACCAGAATTTCATTTTGAACTATGGTCAATGTTGGGGCCTCTGAAAAGAAACAATATTGAAAAAATGAGTTTCTTATTCAAAGCACTTTTAAGACATAAATGATTAAATATTCTAATTTTATCTTGTTATGTGGAAGAATATTTGCATTAAAAGTCAGAGAGACTTAAAAATCACGTAGAGTGACAGACGAACACTGGGAAACAGAAAAAGTAGAGTCCGGAATGCCCAGAGCACCTGGACCATACATGGAATATGCGAGAATATAAGAAAAGAATTGGAAGAGTTTAATCACGTAGAAAGTAAAAAGGTCATAAAGAATTTCAGTCATCTGCTGTTAGTATAATAATGTAGTGTTTGGAGTACACAATTTGGAGTCTGTGTCCAGCATGCTAAATGCACTACAGGAATTTACAGAAACATGATTCCTTCTCCAAAGACCCACTTCAATACATTATTTTAGTTGTTTTCTGTTTGTTTGGTTTGTTTGGTTTGTTTTTCTTAGAAACAGCACAAGAAGAAGAAGATTAAGTCCCAGCTATCACCTAATGATACTACTCGCATATGAATGGAAAACAAAAGGGATGTTTGTGAGCTGTTCAACATATTTTCAGAGTTTTTCAAGATTTACTTCCACTGCCTTGTTTCTTTTACTCACCGATGTACGTAAGGGTGGATGTCTGTTTGTCTGTCCCAGCTGAGTTACTTGCCAAGCAACCGTAAATTCCTGCATCTTTTGGAATTGCCTTTCTGATGATTAAGGTGCCTTCTGGGGTCAGTCTATACCTGGGAACACAAAGGAGACCAACTAAAATGATTAATTAAGGAAAAGAGAAAAACTGTTACATCCACACTCCAAGCAGCAACAGCAGCAGCACAACTAGACTGGTTTATTTCTCATGATACACAACGATATTAGTATTAGTCTATCTACTAGAGAATATCAACACATTTTGTGAAGAGCATTTGAATTAATCTTGTAAAAAAAACTCCCGAACAAGAGAACTAAAGTAAAGATAAGGAAATTGAAATTAAAGAATTATAAAGGCCAAGGTTGAGGTACTATTTGCAAACCCACAGGTTCCTGTGAAAGAAATTGTCAGAATATTCTGGCAGCCTTCAAAACCTCTTTCTCGCATAGGTAAAAAAATAAAAAGAAGCTGAGAAAGCTTTAACCCGTACCTGCTCGAACCAACGATAAACATATCGTTGTGTGTCCATACTACTGTTGGCTTTGGATAACCCATTGCAGAACACCTGATAAACACTTCAGAGCCTTCTGTAAAAGTCTGGTCCTTAGGTGAAATGACAACTCTAGGTGGTTCTAGTAAAAAACATTAAAAACAGCAATTGAAAAGATTTATTTAGAAAACATGGATTATAAGAATCACTTTATTCCCGTTTTTAAACAGATGCATAGTGAGAAAACAGTCTTAATAAAGATCACATGAATGCTTCCCTACAGTTACCTTCATTTAACCCAGCTAACAATCACCACACACAGGTTAATGGCTTCAAAGGTCAGTAACTGCACTAAAATATAATCAGGCTGGGGATAACACATTCTTTTAAGTCTTTTTTACTTATAATTTACTTTTTTACTTATTATTCAAAGAGTTTCTATTTCTCTTGTTAACTGTCTTTTCTCAGAGCCCGTGCAGTTCCTCACTTCCTCCAGCACAGTCTACCGATTCCTTAGCATCAAACATGCTTTATAAAACCTTTCTAAAAGTTAATAAAATGGGGTTCAGGGCACAGAGACCAAATTAATTCACATGCCTACAGAGTTTGCTTTGGTCTGAGATGCAGAATTTGAAGCTCCCAAATATGGGTACCAATTTTGCCACAAAGTTGCCAGAACTAAGCAAAGATCACCAACGTGATCCACCAAGGTGACAAAACCAGGCTGAAATAAGAATAAGTAGCGCCAGGTCATCATCCGTAGTAGAAACTATGAGAGCATAAGTGTTTTCTTGTGGATTCAACTTAGACATAGTAATTACGTAATAATTAACTTAGAATTTTTAATGCATGCTTAAAACTCAGCGAGGCAGCAACAAAGAGAATTTCGACAAGTTTGAGTTAAATTTGCGCAGACTCCAAAAAAGAGAAAGCCAACGAGCATGAGCCTGTTGGCAGGCCAACAGTAAGAATATAACCTGAGCGGTGCAAATAAAAGTCACGATGTACGTGCACACACATGGAAAAAAATTAACAGCAAAGTCACACTGCAGCCAACTGAATGTGCAGCGTGAAATGCTAATGGATGATATGGATTTATATCAGCTGTACTTTTTCAAGAAGGGAGATAGCTGAGTTTCACAGAATACATTCACTTCTGGCCTTCAACAGAATTGCTCAGTAAAAAAGGCCCTGAGAATAACTCCCTGTGGCAACTGATATTTTCTTCTGTGGTACCTATGGTTTGGCTAACTCACGGCAGCAAGAAAAAGATGCACATCACTTAACAGATGAAAACATAGCAACTCATAGTACTGACCGCTACTACTTCATCTCAATTAAGGCATCAATCTTCATCTTGGGAGCTTTGGCTTTTGCTAATCACACACTGCCTGGGGTTTAATACATATTCCTCTGCAGCTGATCTTTTTACTAGCAACCATAGAATGAAAAGCCTAAGCCTAACTCTCCCTTTTGGGACAATAAAAGGGGCTAAATATGTGTAATGCAAAGAATGAATCCAGGGCTGCTCTGCATTGCTCATTTTCATGAGCTTCAGGGGGAATTACGCCATCCTATAGATGCAGGGGACATTTCACATGTGGCTTTTAAGGAAAAATCTGTCTAAGAGCCAGAAAACACAATCTATTTCCATGTGCCATAATCCATCCAGAACAAGATGTGATGCTATGCCACTTCCAAGTGAACAGCACCTGTCTTTCTATTTCAGTCCAATTCCAAGTGCTACTACAAATTGACGGGTTAATACCAGGGCAGTTTCATCACGACTGCACGAAGAAAGATTGTTTCTAAGTTCTACATTGTAATACCATTTGCTTAAAAAGCTGCTGACTTAAAAAGCATTTCTGGCCTAGAAGAATGTCCCTGCAGAAGACTGGGATGCTTCTAGGGCAGAAGCAAGGCAGGTTCTGCCTCCTGGTGGGGGAGAAACGCTCTTGAGTCAGCAGGTTTTGAAGCAAATTGTATTACAACACAGAAGTTCAAAAAGAATCTTCCTCCCCGTGATCTCAACAGAGGGGATCTGTGACTGATAGAAAATGAGATAATGACAAATTAAATGGTGTTTAAATCCTCAAACATCAAACTAAGAATGAGGATAAGAACAGAAGGAGATCTCGTCATCTTTTACACGGAAGGGTTTAGCCAGAACAGTGAAGGTTTGGGAAATGCAGGCTGGCAGGTCTATCGATATTATTAATCAAGTCGCTCTCTGCTGGCTTTAAGAAGGTTTCTGTGTCTCTGCAGGTCCAACTTCACTTGATAACATGGATTAATTACAATAAATTATAGCTACAAGGCAGGGGAGTACATAACGATGCCATGGGTATCGTCTGCCACAATCACAGTTGCTACAGAACAAGGCGCCCTGTAGTATGTCTCACTGACTCAGAGAGCAAGGTTCTTGAAGAAAGCATAAGTAGTTTTGAAATATAGTTAGTAGTAACATCAGCACACAAGTCATGGGCGTAACTTTGGTTTAACCTTTTTACTATGCTTTTATTTAAAATATTTGCACTGTGGTTTGTGTTTAAGTTCCATGAATACTTCACATCTGCATGTGTTTCACGCAAACTTATCTGCACATCCCTAGTGAGCACATAAAATCACTTTTTCAAAGAGCAATGTAATTGCTAGTTTGAGGAAGACTTTTTGATGCAACATGGCACCTGGTGCTCTGGGGAGCAGAATTATTATTGCCAAGACTCCATGACTCTGTTTTCAGGCACCAACTAGACATGTGAGCTTGTAAAGGCTGTAAGTATATGCAAAACCACACAGCTACACTGCCAAAGACAATGAATAAATTAAATAATAAACGGCAACTGATTTGCACACAGTTGCAAAATTGTAAACACAGATGCATATGGTCCCTTATTTCTTAAATTTATGGCCATTAGACTTTGCCAAGTTCATCAATTTTTCACTGGTGCAGTAGATTTAATAAAGAGCTTCAGGGTCTGAGAAGTCCCTCCTGTGTTTCGTAAGAGCTCCAAAATCCCTGAGCTCCCAGTGGAACGGCACCAGAGGAAGGCAGAGCCACAGTTCCACAAGTACGGGATTCAATCCACAGCAGAGGGTACAGGGAGAGGCAACAAATGGGTGCGAGTTACAGAACTGTCCTCGAGTGATTCATGATGTGCACAGCTTTCTCAGCTATTTTTATTTTGGTTTAAATCCTGCCAAGAGACAATGGGAGATATTCTGCATGCTCTGGTCTTGAGGAAGGTCTAGTCCCATGTTGATATTAGGAAATTGTTTGTCTCTGATGCTAATTACACATCGTGCTTTGGCAATACACTGTTGCCCATGCGGTTATTTTCACACAATGATATCAGGCAAGCAGAAGAAGGCAGAAAAAATGTTTGTATTTAACATATAAGCAATATGATTCTAGCTACCAGCTAGAATGAGTGAGACCATGTTTGCCACTGATTCGCCACCTTGTTTTGTTGCCCCAAGGCAGGCAGGATGGGCTCTCTTGTACGACACCTCAATTTGATTTCTTTTGCTTTGTTCTTTGTCGCACAGGGAGAAGATTTGAACATGAGTGGGGTGGAAATATCCAGCTTTACTATTGTGATAACCATTAACATATGTCAGTGAGTGAGACAGAAGACTGGGGTTATGTGCATACTGAAGAATTCCTCCCAGAGCGTAGATTTCTACTTTGATGTCAGATCAGGCACAGATTTCACTTTATATAGAATTATATCCCCTGTTATGAAATAATAACACAAATACACATAACCTGTTACTACATTCACAAAGGGAATCCTCCCTGTTCATCTGGTTTCTATTATTTTTAAATCATATTTTAGCAACTTGCATTGGAATCAATATTCAATTCTATACTTTTGTTCACATAGCAAATGAAAGAGGTGTGGAAGAAAAACTGAAAATGAACAGAAAAACTGACACAGGCTCCTGTTTGAACAGCAAGCTGAGAACAGATCTGTTACAGCATAGAGATCAAAATGTTCAATAGAGATCGCTGCACAGCGCACCACACAAACATCTGTAACCGTAACTGCTTATGCGCTCACTCAGGTACAAGATGCACAGTTCGTGGTTATTTTTGGGAGACTCTCCACAAAGCTTCCAAGCACAAATTTAACTTCTAGAGGGTGAAAGGGGAGTATTATTGGGATCTTCTTCTTGTTCAGCCAGGGAGTACACACAAGCTGCAGCTCCACCAATGCCAACAGTGCTCTTTGCTACCACTGACCGAACCGGTTGCTCTGCTGTGATATATTCATATATTGTAACGAATAATACGATGCAGCATCCACTCCAACACTAAGAAACTATGCTGTGAAAGACAATTTTCTCTCTGTAGCCAAAAAAACTACTTCTCAAAAGACACACAGATAAGCACTACGCTCAGAGGATTCTCACCAAAGCTGTTTTTCATAACCTCCCTGAGCTTCCTTGTAGCTTGGCATTCACTGACCATATGCAGACTCTATCAGGAAAAATTAAGCATATGATAATTATTCACCAGCTGTGAACAAGAGGCCACAAAGAAATGGTCAGACACCATACATACCACACACCTGGCCTTGACAGCAAGCTCCTTGCAGAAGAAAGACTCACAGAAGGAAACAGGTTCCTTCCTTCTTATGCCTCTGTACTGGCTTCATACTCAGCCCTGGAAGCCTGTAGACTCAAGAAAAAACACTTGGCAAACACCTTTTTAAATGAAAACAAAACAGTTCAGGCTTCCTGCTCCAGCAGAGCAGCACTGAGGTGCTGTAGAGAAAGAAACATCATCTTGGAAAACCAGTACTTTGCAGAAAGGGAAATAGGGGACTCTGACAACATGAACTTCGTGGGTTCTTCTCAGGGAATGTGTCCCCATATTCACATAACAGAGAGACAGTTCGCTATATTGAAATGTGATACTGAACTTGTTTATGCTCCTATGAATTACCAGGGACTGTACACAGCCCTCCGGGAAGAGTCGCCAATCCAACAATACCTAACAGTTTAATTCATGATTTCCTCATGCTTTTTATTAACTGTTGTAGCAACAGGGATCAAATATCCTGCAAGAAGCTTGTTTCCAAGCGATCCATACGGTGTATTGCCTTGAGGTTTAGGCAGACCAGAAGAGATCTAGAAGTACCGATCTCTAAAAATATTATGGTTCCACTCCTCAAAAACTCATCTTAAAAATCCTTCTAAAGGCCAACATTTTCTGGGAGAAAGCAGCAAGAAAACAAGCAAGACCAAGAAATCAAATGATGCAAGACACTAATTTCCTGCTTTATTTGATACCTTAATGCTTTGTCTTTCATCAAGTTAGGACTCTCTGGAGTAAGAACTCCTCCGACTCTGAACACTATTAAAAATTACAAAAGCTTAATCACTTATTTAGTTGAGTTTGTGATTAATTATATAAGAGACAGAAAATGAAAAGACATTTCTAGCTGGATGAGAGAGTTTTTTTGTCCTGCTTTTGTACTGATAGAGGATGTCAATCAGAGAATATTACCAAAAGAAGCCTCCCAAACAAAAAATCCAGGCCAACTCATGAAATCAGGCCATAAGAGTGACTGGTCCCAAAATGCAAACAATTTCCCCAATTTACCAAATGTAGGAAGGAACCTTTTACGAACAGCAACTGTGTGAAGACAAATGAACCTCATTAATTGTCTTGAGTGGGAGAATTCGGGAGAGGCCGCTCAGGCAATTCCTGCTCACCTGCATTTCTTGTGCAAGAGGCTCATTTCCAAAAAACAGCTGAATTGCTATCATTGAGCCTGCTATAAATGATAATTAGCACCGAGGATATACACTGATTCAGCTCGTTCTTTCAAAGAATACTGACTTTTCCATCAAAGAACATTCCTGAGAGTTCAACTGTTTCACTTTCTGCTCTAACAGAGGTGGAAGTACCACAGTGCTAACAGATTTGGGGTAGGAACTTTAAAATACAGAGCCTGGAAAAAATATCAACTCGTCTTCTCAGACAGTTCCAAGTAACAGCCTAGAAAGAAGCACAGAAGGCACTAAACTGCTTTTCATTCTTTAGGACAGACACCTTGTATTTCATTAACTTTCTAAATTTGAAATGGCAAGTAAAGCACAAGTACTTGAATTTTACCCCCTTTCTTGTTTTCTCCATGTTTAAAGAACTCAGCACAGTATAACAAATTCTTCTTTGCCCATTATCCATGGATCTAAGTGAATGATATTCACACAATCAGTTATACAGAGATCTGAAAGACAAAGGTTTTTATTTCTGTATTGTGTCTTCTCAGAGAAAAAAAGCGGAGGACATTCAGGGAAGCGAGCACTGGGTTACGCCAAGGAGGCAATTTACCTTCTGTCTATCTAGGCAGAATTATTCCAGATATAAGCATGTTCATGCTGAAAGTCATTCAGTCCTGGTTTCTGCTCATTGTCTGGAATGTACCTGAGAACTACCATTGCTTTGGTTGAGCCAAGACACATACACTGTCTCCAGGGCTGGTTTTTGCAGCCTGGATTTCAAGCCATTAGTTGGCTGGTAAGTGTTCCCAGCGGTAGGCCCTGCTTTCCCCCCCGTGCCCCGCTGCACAGCGACCATAGCTGGCTCCATTTACACAGCAGGACAGCTCTTGTCACCTTTTGGCTTGAAAAAAAAAACCACTTAGCAGACTGTTATTACAGCAATGGCAGTTCTTTAATGCCCAAGTTACATACACGCTTTATTTCTGATGCAGGCAGGTGGAACACATAACATGTATGCTTATGTCTTTCAGGTACAGCTTAGGTGCTTCTAGCACAGATCACTCTCAATTTATTTAACAGTGCTACTTGTAAGCAGATGCTAAAAACACCTTTCAGATGTGATGGTGATACTAGGCAGGCAATTATACATTTTTAAATGTTCAACATAGCAGGTAAAGGAAACCCACCATGCTATGGACAGAACCAGCTGAGAGTACTGAACTCAAAGAGCTCTACTAATCACCAACATAAACACGAGCAAAAGCCATAAAAGTTTCTACATGCTATATGGCTGTGTTGTAGAGGCAAGAGACAACTGCAATCATTAAAAGAAGTGCTGCTTTGTCTACTCTTAGTTACGCCAGAAAACATGCAAAACCAAGACTGCCGTAAAAACACATTTAGTATTCACCCAAATTTCAGGGATCTGAGTTTTAATTGTGTATTTGAAATTATTGGAGAGGGAAGAAAAACAAAAAACCCACAAAAATCAATCTCTTCATGCATGCTATTTCAATTTCCAAAAAAAGCCTACATTCCTCAAAATGCCTTCCTAAATTGATATTACGTATACGTATGAAAACATCAAGAACAAAACATCAGGTTACCAAAACACTCCATATTAATTCAACCTGATAAATATCCATATAGCAAACTCAAAGTTTGCCTACAAGACTGACAAACTGGAAGGAAGTTCACACAGCCATGGAGTTTCCCTCAGCAGTGAGAAATAGAGCACTGAAAAGTTTACAGGATCAATGTTTCACACTCCTTCTGATAAATTATACATAGGATCTGAAAAAGTAGTAAATGCCCTTAAAAATACGTTTATTTCCATACAAGGCAAATGTGTTGGGAGAACTTGAGCAATTCGTGCTCTGTAGCCACCATTTAACCATGTCCAAAGATGAACACGTACTTTAAAAGTCAGTCCCAGCACCCAAGCAGCAGCAGTGCAATCCTGGATGGCTTCAGAGCTTATACGCCTTGAAATTATAATGTAAACCAGCATCCAGTGACCTTTCAGACTACTCCGAGCAAAATACTGTCACTCTATAGATAAGCACAAGTTTTAAACAGCATCCTCATCTAGCTGTGCTCAGTATTAGTGGGGAACCATTAGTGACTTAGTATAGTGGGTTCTTCTTAACACAGAACAGGCAACTGGGGCAAAAAGTCAATTCTCATTCAAGATTTCAGTCTGTATTTGTACAGCTGCTGGCACAAAAATGAGATGAGTGTTCTTTTTCAGAAACGACAGCATCCACCTGAAAGCTTTCAAAACACGGGTTTATTACAATCCACTTAAGCATGTAAAGCAGAGGCTGGGTTATTTTTAGAGCTACCAGCATTTGTTCTCTGCCTTAACTCCCACTCCAGAAAAAGTGGGGATGAAAGCAGTGTTTATTCTCTTATGATCCAGAATTCAGAGGTCTATATGGAACCGTCCCAACAATAATAAAGGGCTTCAATATGAATTTAATTTGACATGCTGAAATACTTGCAGCTACACAAAGCACGAACCATCTCGATCTATTACCAAGACTTCAAATTTCCTTCTTCTGAATGTTAATAACCACCCTATAAAGCTTTTACTTCTTACATATAGCCACCCTTTACTCTTTTGCTGCCAAATAGAAACTGTTCTTTTGAATACTATTCTAGACGCTAACAAGCGTCTAGATTGTACATGACACAATCACACTCCAAAATACCTCCAGAAATCATTTTAACCAAGCAAACTGAAATGATTACAAATAATAGTGGATATTACCATCCCGATACCATTCAGCTTCTACATCCAGTCAACTGAAAAGCTGGCAGGAGGATACTTTTTCCAAACAAACAGAGGCAGACACTACTGCACAAATCTCACTTCGGCTGCAGCTTAGTGTTTCCTACACATTTATTCTGTTCTAAGCATCTTTCATTAGAAATGAAAGAAAACACAACTCAGACTCTCAAGTAAGCCTGTCTAAACTGTCCAAGAGGCTTATCTCAGACATGTTTTAAAGCTGTCAGCAATACCGGTACCAGCCAAAACCTAATTCCCAACTATTTAATAGAATCATTCTACATATATAAGCGATTTGAAACTCAATATTCTGCTGTGGCAGCAGTAAACTTCTTTAGCTTTACTATAAAAAGCTGCCAGAAGTAATTTGGTCATTGTGTTAAAGCTACCAGCTGGTCTATAGACATGAGGGAGGAAAATCTAACTCCCAGGAAGAGATGAATGAGGGAGAGGGATGCTTGTCTTGCTGCCTTTGACACTCTTCAATTACTGTCTTGATGGAAAAATCCTGTAGAATTTAAAACTAAGATTTCCAAATGTATGGGAGTTGAGGGTTTTTTTCATGGCTTTTTTTTCCTTTGGCCTTGCTAGAAATTTGACAGTTGTAACTTTGCTGTAGCCATCTAAGGGTAATTCACACAGATCAATGAAGAAACACTTCACCCTGTATTTTGTAATAGGTCCTACAAAACTGATTGCACACCTGCTTATTGTACTTTGGGAAAGCAATATGTTCTTCCTATACGAAAAGCTACATCCGTTTAGAGTAAGTGTTAACAACTCCACTTTCAACCCTTCTGTGTTTGGAGCACCTTGAGCCAGGCAATTCCAGTCAATTTTTCTTTTTCCATAACACAGTTTTCCACTAGTTAACAAAGTACTAGAATTACAGCAGCAAAGTTAACGGAGCTATTCACTCTGCACAGAATACGACCTGGCATCATCAGCAAGCAGAAATCCTGTCAGAGCCACCAACAAGTAGACAGAACAGTTTTCTCTCTAACTAGTTTAAGGTCTGCATCCTCTTACCCAAAGGTTCAAACCTCCTCGTGACCAAGGCAAATGGAGAGATATCTGCAGTACTTTCAAATTTTAAAACAATTAGTTCCAAGACGAATTACTGCTTTATACATATTTTTTGAAATTTGTTCCTGATGAGAAGAAACAGCATGGTCTGGTCTCACTCATGCTGTTGCTTTCAGTTCTGAGATACTTCTAAAGTCCTTGCCTTCAGAAAATCTATCCCTTCATAAAATTGTGATTAGTTCTTAGGTTGTACTGATTGTCACTATAAAACAGATACAATAACATAATACACATAAAAAAATTAGAAGTACTATTCTGCTACAGAGATATAAAATAATCCAGATGAACACAGAAACTTTACCAGTTGAGTTACACATATACAACTATAGTTATAGGTTCATTGAAAAAACAATCCACATAGCCAGCCTGTAAATATTCTTAAAGTAGAAGCTGACTACAAATATTGGGGAGCGGTATATGCAGCTATTCCTGTGCTCTGCTCTTTATGAGACACGCCAAAACAAACTCAGGTTCCGTTCACTTGTAGAGCAGCTAAATATGCAGTTAGAGGAGGAGGTTCAAATCACGGCTCAGAGAAGCACAAGGCAGTTTCACAAAATGAGCACTAGTATTGTTTGCTGCCATTTTAAAACAGGAAAGAACTACATAATGTTCTGTCCATCTCCGAGTGTTTTTATCAATAGGCATAAATAAAATACAAAAGTTACTAAGAAAGACAGCTCACAAGACAAAGAAAATATAAACCATGACAGAGTAAGTTTAACGTGCAGTTTCCTCATTACCTTGCACCGTAAGGAAGACCGATGCTGTGGTAGATCCACCCTCGTTGGAAGCAATGCAGTTGTACTTGCCAGCATCCGTGAGCTTTACAGCCTTTACCTCTAAGGACAGGTTGCTCATCATCCTTATTCGCAGGGGCTCCTGAAGCCTCACGTCCCAGCCATTTCTCTGCCAGGTGAGATTGTAAGGCACCGTGCTTAAAGTGAGGCAAGTCAAGATGGCTCCTTCGCCAGGGACAACCGTGACATTATTAGGAACCTGAATCATGGGCGGGGGCTCTGTGTAGAAAGAACAGAATACAGAATAAAATTATAAAAGAAAAAGGGTTGGGAGTCTTTGCTTCATTTGTGGATTCTGGATGAACAGCTTCAAGTCAACTGCAGTATAAAAAAATTAAAAATAAATAAGGTAACATTGGTTTAATATTTAGTTTCATTTCACGTTGCTGAAGCCACAAGTCAGAGCAGCACCCTCATTCCCTGATGCTAAACTACCTAACCGGAACTTAGATCACAAGAACACAGCTGATTTAGGTCAAAACCAGTGTGTTGCGCAGGATGAAGATCACGCCATGTACAAGAGAAGATGTAGCACTATGTTCTTTGAGCTCATCTAGCACTGGAGAAGCCACCAAGAGACGAGAGCAGCACAGGACCAGAAGGAAGAGACAAGAGACAGGAGCACCACCAGGTCTCAGCGCCTGATCTCTGGCTGAGGTGTGACCACGCATGACAGAATCTGAGCTACACACTAAATTCTTACAGACTTGTGTATGAAAGAAAAACACACTACTAGCAAGGTCTTCTAATAGCAATGATGAAACCAAGTCAACAGTTGCTCTAAGGATAATTATTAAGTTCTCTCCATGATGGTTTCTATAAGGGCATGCAGAAGGATAGAGGATCCGTTCCCTTAATTTTATTTGATCAAGGACCTTGTCAAGTGGGATAAGGAAAAGGGGAGGTAATAAACACAGTATAAGGAGACACAGACCTGACAGATGAACAACAGTAGAAACAATGACAAGAAACAAACTTTATCATGCTGATTGATGGGCTATCAAGAAGCTACAAGCATCATTCCAGAGAGGAGCCAACCTGGACTTTTCTACTGCTAAGGACACAAACCTGGGGTCCCAGATATGTGGGGGGATGCTGTCGAACTAAGCAAATCATTGAAGGAATATGCTGGGGAAGTGAATTGGGGAGGAACAGGCAGAAAGGGGCATAAAAGGGGACTGTTGCATGTAAAACATCACCAATCAGTACTCCTGTCCAACCAAGGCCTGCGCCTGATCATGACACTCTGTCCTGTCTTATTAAATCTTCAACTCTGTGTAATCTCACTCCCTCTCCATTCTGGAGCTGCAGTCACCTAAAAGATCCCTTAACAGTTTCCACTCAAATCTTAGGTACCAATTTTATTATCTTTTCCTTCATATCCTATTTTTCATTGTAACTTCCACTATTTGTTACTATTTGCTTTCCACTCTACTTATCTGCACACTTTTGATCCTTTGTCTATCCCACCCCTGGAAGAAAGCAGCTGCAATAATTTTGTACTGGAATTAAACTTTGAAACCACAGATGTGTAAAATAGGAGCAGTCATCCTGATCCTTCTTGAGATGTCACTGATAAAGGAGGCAACATTTCAATGCTAGAGGAAGAAAATGCAGTATGTATCACTTTATGAATTCCCACTAAAAACATATATATATATTAATTCCATTTAGTTTTACCCAGACTGGTTCTTACTGAATTGGGATGCTTTACTGAGTGGGATGCTTTAGCAGAAATAAGACAGCTGTTAGAGCAAGACCACATCTTTATCAGTATACACCAAAAAAACTATTATCCTAAGAAAAGCAAGAATAACAAGGAATAAAAAGAAAGCCTGTATTTATTAAGGGTGAAAGTCACTCCCAAGCTCAGGGCCAGCCATAACTCCTCCTCACTCAAGTCTCCTGTGGAGTCTCAGACAAGGGTCACAAGTTTTGGGCTCAATCTGTGCAGGGCAATGAATCACCCACACGCTGGGTGTGCAGCTCTGCTGCCCCAGAAACATAATCCCCAACAGCAACCACTTTTGTTACCAAAACTGTGTATTTTAACACATGCAGAGGCAAGAAAAGCTAGACTTGCTTATTTATTGAAAATGGAGTTTCTCCTCTGCACTTTAGGTTTTGTTTTGTTTGGAAGAAATGACAAATCTCCTAGTGCATTCCATGGGCATATCACCAAGTATGTTACTTAAGCTTAGAAAAGAGAGCGATGAAGGCCAGCACAGGACTAAAATCTCCATTTCTGAAGATCAGTCTGATGGACTACACCAGCTTCTTACCACAAGAGTGCAGACACAGCATCCCCCAGCCAAGCTCTGAGCAGAATCCCCTGTACCCAGAGCACTCCAGTTAAGGTGCTTCCACAAGCTGACAAGCCATTTGCCATTTTAAAGATTTAATATGAGCGAGACAAAGACAAGCTCAAGTATTTGCTTTTTCTGAAACTAGCAAATGTTGACACAGTTCCAATGCCTTTCACACAGCAGCTGACAAAATGGATTATCTGTGATATACTGTCTGTCAGCTGAGCAAACTAAGAATACTTGAAAAGATTGTTTACTTTGCTTAAAGAAGAAATTTCAAGTAATTTTCTTCCAAATATTTGTACACAAGCATTTCAAAGCGTCTCTCTCACATTAATCCTCTGCATGGCTCAAAACAGAACTAATTGCTCATGTTTACATAGCAAGCTGGTCTCAGACAATCTCTCAGTGCTCTGTAAATGAGAGGATACAAGAATTTCCCCCCTCGTCACTCTTGACTTTTAAGTGCCACCCATATCATAAGAAAAAAGTTAGGATACTCTTTCAGTTTCCTCAGTGATGAGGAAGTTTATTGCAACTTCCACACCAAGAATCTCTACGCCCACAATGTCTGGTGCAGAATATAACAGCTTCTGGTCCTCCAAAACATGGATTGAACCAAACAGGGGAATGCCCTGTCGGCCTGAAGGATTGTCATAGGCAAAGGATAAAGCAGCACTTTAAAGTGAGGGCTTGGTAATTAGCGATGTTACTGTTCAATTCTACTCAGGTACTTTGTGTGACTAAAAGGATGTTCCTCTCCTTGAATTTACCACTTGGTGTAAGAGCTGTTTCTCTACAAACTTTGCCTTGCATGGAATCAACAATATCACACTGGTTTCTTTGGATTTGCTCACCCTGCAGCAAAACATATTTGCCTGGGAAAGAGGTGAAGGGACATATAGTCACCTTCTTCAACTGCTGAGTGGGTTGTTTTAGAGAATACAAAATTTGAGTCTTCTCAAGGCACAAACAAAAAGGACAAGAGTCTGGTCATAATATGCAACAGGGGAAATTCTGACTAGACATGCAAAATATTTTCCTAGTGGGGGTAGTTAAGCACCAAAGGCCGCCCGTGGAACTTGTGAAATCTCTGTCCTTGGGGACATTCAACTTTTCATTGGACAAGCGTCTGAAAAACACAATCAAGCTTGGAAATCAATTCTGCTTTGAGCTGCGGGTTGGACTAAGTAACTGCCGAAGGTCCCTCTAGCCTCAACTGTTTTGTGATTCTACGATTCATAATCCAGGTTAATTAACCCAGGTTACCTACTACAGGAGATACAAGACAACAAGCAGTTATATGAAACCCTGAGGCTGAACTCAAATCGCTGTTGTGAGCTCTACCATCCTCATTGCCGCTGCAAATTAACAGCTCCAATGTCCTCCCTGCCCAAAAGCAACGGTTTACACTTCTGCATGACATAAATAAGATTTTCTTCTTAATTTTTGCTGCTGGTCATCTTCCTGCAGAAAACCTCTACTGGCTGCTGAAGCACATCAAGACCACACCTGGTTTTATGTTTTCTCCATCTGTGTTTGTGCTACATCTTGGTTTACAGTTACTGAAACTGAATTCCTCTGATGGAATAAAAGGATTAACTTTGTGAATTAAAGCCTGTTGGTTTACTTTGGAAACTTTTCTAGCCAATCTGCAATTGGAACTCTCAACATCATCATCTGCAGGCAATAACCAACATCCCCGTGTCCCCGCAGTCAACACACAGTACACAAGCAACGTAGACTATATTTACTCTCTCCCTTCCTTTGACCCCAAATTTTTGTGTTCAAAGCTTGACCAGGATGACACTATTCATAGAATCACAGAAAGCTATAGCTAGTTGCCATTTAAACTGAGATTTTTATGAAGTTAGGAGCATTTTAAATTAAAAACAAACCACAACCCACAATAAATAGTGGTTAGAATCATCTGTTGGATGGGTAGTAATTGCTAGCGAATCTGGGCCTAGCAACTGAATACTACTGTTTATTCAAAATTATCTTTGTGATTAGTCTGATTTATTCCTCAATTTTACTTCCTTCACCTTATTCACTTTTTAAAAATTCAAGGTAATATATGAGAAAATATTTCCAACAATTTACCGCATCTCGTTTAAAAAAATGCAGAAAACTATTGAATGCAACTTTTGTAATTCCTTGTCTATCCAATAATACATACAAGCAAGTAAACACACATTGCTACATCTTGAAATAAAAATGAGAACTGAAATCTGAAATTTCAACTTCTGTTTCTATAGGCCATATCTATTCTGCAAGCCCCCCTGACAGAAGGAAGTAATTAAAATGATTACAACGTTAACATTTAAAACCAGCATGCTGAATAAAAATCAGCACTTTTGTGTATGTGGCTGAGAAAAAACTCATTAATTAAAAATGCATTTAGAACTGACAGTGTAGTTTCTTGGCCCCAGGTGCCATTTATCTCTGTGAAGCTTTCCAGCACAATGTATTATCACATTTCAGGACAGGACAGACAAGGACCTACCTGATACATCCAGAAACGTCTGCGCACGGCCGGTGCCTGCACTGCTCATTGCCAGGCATTCGTAAAAGCCTTCGTCAGACAAGGAGACCTCGGCAATTTCCCAGCTTATACTAGACGATTCTCTGGAGGAAGAAAAGAGCATACTCACTAAATTCCTGAAGGAATCAAGAGGTATGTGAACTTGGATTCCTGCCTACGGACACAGGAGATTTCTACAGTATTTAAGAGGAAACACAGACCCTCCGATGAATACACTGTTAGGCTTTTTATAAGCATTAAGAAATACAAGTTTTGCAGAACATCTCATTTGCACATCTACAAATATGCCGTTAACATGTGTTAACAGTTGTCACACAACAACTAAACCCACGGTATTCGCAGTCATTCACGCAGCTGCTCATACTCTGTTGTCAGATTTACTACTTGAGAAGATACCTTAACACCGACAAGTTTCTGTGTAGAGCCGGTATGTGGTACCCAACCTGTGGCTCTTACTAGCAAGGGGAACAACAGTTCATCCTCCCAGCACAAGCTTCTCGAACAGATAGGGGCTACACATAAAGGAGACCCTGTCCTTTACCAGATATAGGCTACTTCCCCCCCTCCTTCTATATGTAAATGCACGATAAGGTTCACACAGTGGAGAGGGCAGAATCCACCCTGCTACGAGATGACAACACCCAGGCAGCTGCCTCTGTACTTTCTAAACTGCAGGAACTACCTCCATCCCAAACAGTTATTAATACAATCCAGCAAAATGTGAAGTATCTGTATGGAGATGACTCTGACTTCTGCTCTGCCGGCTGCACCTCTGAACTTCAGACCAACAATAACTATAATAATCCAATATTCTGCGCATTGATTGCCTAGCTGTATGAAAATAAACAGTGCAACAAATATAAAGACAGAATTGCTGGATTCAAAGCTGAACATGGAAGGTGGGATGTGAGCAAGATAATGTAACAAGAATCTAGAGAAATACTTGGAGTTTTTCTATAAATCACAGCGAGGGCAAAACTGATAAACAATAATAACGTGTCTATCACAAGCAGCATTAAAGAAGAGAATAAAAGTATAACTACATTAACTGGTGGCTGCCTTGCTTAAAAACAGACACTCTTACAGCTTCTTGAGATTCAAACCCACATTTTATACAACAAATGGTGCAACAGCCACACAGATGATGACATATATGAGCAAAACAGTGGTTCTTCTGCAGGGTCCCAGTGCTCCCTGTGGCCTGTTGCTATGGCATATAAACAAAACTGATGAGCGCTAAAACAGCCCTGATAGTTTTGGCAAGTAAGCGCCATGTTATGGGAAAACAATAAATCAGTAAATCCTTTGTCTCTCTTTTGTTTGTCTGAATAGATTGATTTATCAACCCTTAAAGGACACAGAAAGAACAAGGGAAAGACACTTGGAATATGCATGGGAGCTCAATGCTGTAGCACCATGAGACAGACAATCCAGTTACACCACAAAAGAAGACATTATAGTGACCTTAAATGGCTTCCTACTCATTTTCTCTTACTTCAGATTTTACTCTAGATAACCTAGTATATCATATATCAAATCTATGACGTTTTGCAGCACAATGCTGGCAAATGGAAATGGCAGTAATTGCCAACGCTAAAGAATAAGGTGGTTTCTTCCAAGCAAAAAGTGAGAAACTGCTCTTTTTCATGGAAAGTATGTTAAAAGTGAAATTACGCAATCCTGTTCTTCATTCCTGATTTCTGCTACACAGCAGATGTCAAACGTGGAAGCCTTGAGAACGGAAGCATAAAAGGAAATGTGTCCAGAGTGGAAAAGCTTAGCAAACAGATACCTGTGGTGGTCTATTAAAAATAAATAATTAAACAATGGCAGCAATGCATAATACACACCTCGAGGGATCTCCCGCACTCTAAAAAGCTGTAACCACACACAACTCTTTGTGATGCGTTACTGGGATAATACAGCACCTTTCAGCATCAAATTGTTTATTTACCCACATCATTTTATAATATCTGCAACCTGCCGATCGAGCTGCGATCTAGGCAGCCTGGAAAATACAAAGATACTCCCTTAGCCAAGCTGCAAAATCTGGAGACTAAATCACATCCTCATTATTAGTTACTGTGGAGAGCACAGTGATATCCTCATTGTATCCAGCCTCCCCTCAGGGTCACCACAAGCCAGCACACTCCAGATCATCTTGTCACCCAAGAAGTCACCAGCAGCAGCCTGGGGCTACAGGAACAAACTAAAACCTGAGCTCCACTCACGCCACGCTAGTGGACACATAGTTTGGAGGGATATATTCTGCACGGTTTAGCAAATCAGATATTAGGCTAGACTAACAGCCACAAATATCCATTGATTCAGAGTTATTATTATTATTATTTTCATTAACTAATGGATCACCTTCCTTGTCAGAATGTCACATGTTAGTTTTGCTGATTCTGCCCTTTGCAGGGTTGGTGGCATCTGCCATTCATAATACAGAATGGATCTTCAAGACACATTGGTGCTCAGTTCCCACCGATTTCCCACTGGAATTAGGTGCTTTTCTACTGTTTTTTGCCTCCTAAATCAGACTTGTCAGAAATGCATCAAGACATTAATCAAAATCCAAGTTCTCCTACTAGACCCACCCCAGGATGTAGAAAACTAGAAAAACAAAGCTGCTGCAATTTACAGAAACTTCTTTTTCCTACACATGTTACTCATTTAAAATTAGGAATTATTATTACAGCTGACAGTAGCTCTCGAATCAAAGTAAATAACATTTTCAAAGTACGTTCACTTCAAGAACGCCTAACCTATATTTATTCTAATGTTACTTTCACACAGACAACTATCATACTAGAACTACAACATTCGACTTATAAAGCATTTACTTTTTGAAATAAGTATTAAAAAAAAAATTGAGTAAAGATGACATCTTGTCACCAAAATAAAAGTCGTTCAAACTCATTCAATACAGAGCAACAATACAACTCAAATCTGCAGTGAATTAGTATCCAAATCCTGTATGGAACTTCACTACTAATAAAATGCAGACAAGCCAAGCTGAATTACTTCCTATTTAACTATGATCAATAATATTTGGCTTGAAATATATTTTGTCAAATTAACTTGGAGGATCTGTTCATTCAGCTAGTGTATAATTCAAAAATGAAAAATGCAGCCCTATAATAAAGGTGCTGGATATGTGAAAAGCAAGGAACACAAGTGTGTGGTTTGATAACTAAATAATGGAAAAAATGACACAGCTCCTGAAATATGTGCCAGGGCTGACTGAGCGTAAGGGACGCCTCATAAATTTAAGAGAAAAAGAAAAGAGCTGCAGCATTTCACATTGCCAACAGTGAACAAGGGAGCTTGAGACTTAATTTATTTTGGTAGCCACGTACCTGCGACTGAATGCTAGAACTTAAATTTCAATCTTCTCCTGAAGTGCTTCAGGCTTTACAAGATGCTAACAGAGGTACCCTAGACACTGGTTTCTAGTACAGGGTACCCTTTTGTTTCCAACTACTGGAATTACAAGATGGACTTTATAAATATTTCTATTTATTTATTTTTCTTATCTCATTCTACCAAGAAAGAGCATACAATCCATTTTCTAGGCAGAAATCTGAAGAGCTTTCTGGTATAATTCAGTAAAAGTGTTCCTGTTTTGAGAGATTTTCTGGAGAAGAATGTTTTCTAGGCTATGTCATAGGATATACTTCTAAGGCGACTATGAAAGGCCATTAAAAACAAAGGAAATTAATGTATGTTCCATAATCATCTATTTATCATTGGGGTGGGGGGGAGCAGTTCCAGGAAAAAAAGCTAATTATGGATCTACTTTACATAACTTTTAAAAACAGAAATTAAAAACATTTGCCTTCTAGACATTTTGATCCAGTTTACCATAATTTAAGACCACACATTTCAGGGGGATTTTGGCCAGAACCATATAATGTCATCATCTATACAGAGTGTATATCCTTCACAAAGATGCATATATATATATATGTGTGTGTGTGCGTGTGTATACGTATATATATATACGTATACACACGCACACACATATACATACGCACACATATATGCATATATACACACACACACACATATATATATAATTTCTCCATATAATAGAGCCTCCTTAATGAATATCACTAAAAATAACAGAAGTAACAGGATATAAGCAGTATATAATGTTCAAGAACAAACAGAAATCATAGGATATAAATAGGAAATAGAACAGTATTGGGGGAAAAAAACCCTCACTACTTACTTGAAGAACTGATCCACTCCTAGTGTTACTCCATTTTTAGTGAAACGCTGAGTAAAAGGTATAAGACTTTCTACATGGCAAGGAACAGAGCCTGGCTGTAGGTAATATCCTGGAGTCTTGGTGGGCATTGTAACTTTTGGAGCATCTAAAGAAAGCAAACATTCCCCAAAAGATTAATAGCTACTAAACATATATCCTATCTTTCCTTTTATTAAAAGGAAATTCAATTTCTCATTCAGTCATATTTAGTAGATAATACCACTAATTTACCCATCATGATCTAGAGATTGAACATTAGAAGAAAACAGCACAGAAAGTACTTGCGTGAGTTAGAAAAAGACATTAGAAATCAAGTTTAACTGATTCAGATCTTACAAATGTACATTCAAAGCGAGTTAAAATCTCTTACCGGGAGTAACACTGGAAAATGAAACACTTGAAACTCTCTGAAAAAGATAATCATCCCTGTCATAGCCCGTTATTTTAACAAAAAAAGCCTCATCTGGTGGAATGAAGTCGGAAATATTCCACAGTCCGTAGGGCTTTCTGTCGGGATAATATTTCACAGGCAAGGTCTTCAGAAGTTCCCCTGTAATACTCAGGAGTTCTATTCGGTCTACTCTGGCTGGAAGAAAGACCCCTGTGGTATTTAGCAGCACAAAGGTAGGAATCCCTAGAAAAACAGAAACATGCTTTGTTAAGTGCTAAAAAAAAATAAAATTAAAACAAAGGTTAAATTCCATATGTATGGTCCATTACCCCCTGAATGCACCATTCCACTCCAGCTCTTACTTCCTAAGTAGCAAAAAACTAAGTTGGGCTAAGGTGTGCTCTGCTTATTAGGTGCCAGGTGACACGGCACTGATTAGGGCTAAAATTACTGATTTCCAACAGGTGTTTCTGAAACAGCAGCCTCTTTATTAAGTGCTCACCATGCCCCAGAGCCAAAGGCTTTTTCTGAAGCTCCGAAGGTTACAGCAATAAAGTTGCAATTTTAAGGTGTTTCTTAGCTAAAAATATCTGGATTTATGGGATATAAAAATGAAGCTAATATGAAAAAATACTGCTGCTCTCACACGCTTAAGGGCCAAAAAAAACAACCAAGAGCAGCCCCAGATTTGTCACAAAGTTCAGAGAGATCCTCATAAAGTTCTACTTGATTTGGGGGGCCTGAAAATGTTTATTGTTTAGCATGGAATACAAAAAGGCACAAACCTTGCACTGGTCTGCTGGATGTTTTTTTAAAGTCTAACGTTGGCTTCCTAGAAAACCCGGCTCGAAAGTCGATGGTGCTGAGGCCCGTGATGCGAACAGAGTGCCTTCCGCTGCTCGAGGTCTGCAAAAGCAACCGAGGGAAAGAACACGTGGCATAACGGGCATTTCAGGAGCTGCAAAGTTTCTGATCCATCCACTGAGTTCAGCTTTCATTAAAAACAAGCCAGAAATGAGGTTTATGCCAAAAGTGATAAGTAAAAACACCTATCATAAGGCTTTACTTTAAATGCTGGCCCTACGGTTGTAGCATCAGGAAAAAGAGACCATGTGTCTGTGAGGTAAATCATAACACAGACACACAAGATCAACAACTACATGTCATATACCAGTGATTATAATGGGAGACTGACTGGAAGTTTGGATTTTTACCATTATAAAGCATATTACAAAAGAGTAACTGAAACACAAGTCAACAGAAAAATAAGTCTACAATTTTTGCTGGTAACATATATACATATAATTTGCTTCCAGTGCTACAATAATTTATCTTACCTTTTTATGTATGAGTAAGCTCCCTTTTAAAACTAATTAACCAGTGAGTCATATGCAAAAATCTCAGATACTGCACATCATGAAACAAGCAGCAAGTTCAGACCAGCCTCAATCAATTCTATTTATTAAAGGTTCTTCTCTTTCCCAGCCCAGGTCTGGGTGGGAAGGTGGAGGATGCAGAAGTAGCTCTTACCTCCGTTCTCCACCTTGTCATTTGGGTCTAATCAGCAAAAAAGCCCAAATCACAAACAACTCCCACCCACCCTTGAAAAGCCTTAGTTTTGTGTTGTTTGAGGGCACGGTATCTTTTATGCAAGTCCTCAATCTCACAATTGTTTTGATTTATCTTCTTTAAGTTAGTTTCTATCATTACATGCTGCGAAAGGAAAGGACAGCTGCTACTTGCCAAGAGTACGTGGGAACCCAAGGCTTTTTATCCTCACCTAGTTCCGCACCGTACAGGTGTCAGGGAAAAAGGAGAAAGCCTGCTGCATTCCACTGAGCCTGGAGTTACATTTTTACAGACTTAACAATGCCAAACCCCAGAACGGCAGGAGAAAAATAAAGCTTCAAAAGGCTGCGAAGAGTGATATCTAAGATATATTATGCCAAGATCAAACCCACAGTTAGTAGAACCTACTCCAAGTTTTTGTTCAGGGAAATGACACAGTACACAAGACTTGCAATGTAAAAGAAATTACATTATTCTATTAAAATGAAACGATTCCACTGAGCTTTATCCATCTAGAGACTATTATGTGATCCATTCTCAAATACATAATTCCTTCAGTTTAGTAACCACCCTCTGACACAGCTGCATGTGAATATTCAATTACACAGTTGTTTCTTAAAACTAACTGCCTAGGGACAGCCATTTAGACACTACGACAAATTGATGTGTATCTGATTAAAACAACTTCTATTTGCTTAGCCTTTCACCTCAGAAAAATCACTACTAAAGCCTTTTTTATATAAACCAGCTGTTGACAATACAAAGAAATATTTAAGTGTGCCAAACAACTCATGTTATCAAGCGTTAATTGGCAGTTAAAATTTCATTAGACAAATTCAGCAAAGTTTTCTTTTTATAGCTTTATGCATCTGTATAAAGAATTTATGGTGTGATTAAACTTTTCTCAGTTTTTTCTACGTCTTAAGTCACAGCCTTAAAATCATAGTGCAAAAAAAACCAATTCGGTGAATAAGTCAAGTAAACAATTCATAGAAAATTACATTGGGAAATTATTTCTCTTTTTGAATTATTCAGACCTTTGGATAATTTTGAACTTTTAAGGATAGAATAACCTTGTAAACTTTTATGATTTACTAGTAACAATAAATGCATCTATCACTGTCACAGTTAGGAGCTGGCAGTCTTATGCAAACATCTAAGAATAAACTTCACCCCCAAAGGATTGGTGTCCAATTAATATCTTTGACAAGTCTCTTTTCACTATTTGTAGTGTAACACTGATCGCTGGTATTGTACATTAGTGTTTCTCTTCCCACACTGGGCAAGCACGATAAAAAGAGCAAACACGTGTTTATCACAGATGTCAGGAAAAAACGCTTTCCTGTCTTGCAAACAATGCAAAATAAGACTGTCCAAAATGCACATATCTATAAACAAATAGATGAAAAAAATACACTTTTAAAAAAAAGCTCTTAATTTTCACACAACAGAAAAACCAAGCTACAATGGCTAAATATATTTTTAAGTGCATGGTTATATTTCTATATTTACAGTGATGGCAATACTTCAGCTTTAAGGAACGTGCTCATTCAGCAGGCATTGCTCTGGACTGGTTTGTTGTTACACCCCATCGAACCAGCTGCATTCAGCTACAAGAGCATAAGGAAACAGCAGCAGCCATGAGAGATCTGTCTCAATCACAAGAACAGCCAAGTTTTTCTGCTGATTTCTCCTTGCTTTTCCTCTCCTTTTTTTCCTTCCCCTATAATCTCTTGGTGGGTATCTCAGCAGTAGGACCACAGATCCGCTGTGTCTCACAGCCAGCTTGGAGGTGCAGAAGACACACACAGCAGCAGGACCATCTTTCTGAAGAAGCATCCTTCCTTCTGTACAAACCCTGACGTGTTTGCTGATAATGCTACAGAGAGAGGAGCCTCATCTTTGTGCCATTGCTCACCTGGGATCAAGAGTACTACAGCATAACTGGAAGGAAAACTTATTTATAAAATACACAGGCATGCACAGATTTGATGTCCTCGTAACTGAAGCACCTGAAGGCAACTGGAGGCATCCTGCTGCACAACAGGCAACTGGGTTGCATACTGTGTGTTTTCTTTTACTCCAACCTGTGATTCAAAGGCTTCGCTGAGCACTGAAACTGCACTAACACTTGTTTCTGGATTAAGGTGGGATCTTCTTGGACTGAACATTCTCCAGCTGATTTATGATCAGCTAATACTGTTTAGCTCACTGTGACTTATCACGCTAAAATGACAACTTTTTGCACTTCTAGGTAATAAGTACCTCTATAAGCTCTTTGCACAAACCTAATAAAGATCTGGTTTACTTATAAAAGTTAAAGTAATTGAAATATTTCACCTCTTTTTTGAATGTCTTATTCTCCACAGAATTGGAGACAGCATTACACTGAGCTTAGAAAAGAAAAAATAAAACACAAAAAGATTAACAACCCTCACTGCAGGAGCAGACTGATGCTCTGGCAGGGCCTGGTTCACATCCAGCTGAGTGCGCTGGCCCGGCTCCAGCTGAGCCACTTGGCAGCTTGCGCCGTGCCGAGCGCCAGCCCCGGCTTTCGGGGAGATTATTGGCTCTGCCGGGTGTTACACCGGGAGCCTGTAAGGGTGGCGAGCTGCTCTCTATGCAGTTCCTGGAATCCAGAAGCTGGGCAATGCAGCAGAGGCATACACAAGTGGTTCCACATGGCTCAGCTCACTTAGCAGGGCCAGGAGAGCTCACGCAGGGCTTTTCCTTTGTCTGCTCTCTCTTTTGCTGTGTTGGAGGGCACTGAACGTTCACTATACTGCATGCTGAACCTAAAAGACTCCAGCAAGCAACAGAGTTGAATACTAAGGCACTGACTGTAGGAAAAGTTCGCTCACTACCCAATATGTCTGATGGATTAAGTCTAGCAGGATCCAAACTTTTTTTTTTTAAACTTCAATTTTTAAGACCACCAGCGTATCTCTATACCAGGTTTTTCAGCATTTCTGGTCCTGGCAGCACAGACAGACATTCAAACAACTCTCCATAGAGCTGCTGACCTCAACATGCTTTTCTAGTTCCACTTCTGCAGCAGTATCAATAATTTCCTACAGTAATGTATGTGAATTAATAATCTTTTTCAAACTACCTCTGCACATATGGCACAGGCAATACACAACATGCATCCATTCCGCACACCTCATTGTGAAAATGGCTATAAAGGCACCTTACACGGGTGACTTCCCCTCCAAAAATGAGAATATAGTAGAATAGAGTAGTTCAGTTGTAAGGGGCCTATGCCAGTACAACTATTTCCATATCAATTTAGGAAAGCTGGGATCATGGTGCTTTACCTATTTAGAGACATACACAACTAGACAAAGCATGAGTTTAGGCCACAGTTACACAACAGAGTTGAGAAGATGATATAAAAACTTACAGTTCCTTATACTTCCCTTCCTCTCCCCCACCCTAAGCACATGTCACAACACGCTGCCCCCTACAAACTAGTTCAAGTTATAGATTCAGCTTTATTGGTCTGAAGATAATCTGTCCACAAAACACAATGAAATAGTGTGATTTCTACATAAACAGATTTTAAGGCGTGGTAGTGGAGTGTCATTTGTTAGTGTTTTGAAACATCAGCATCTAGCCATAAAAACAGTGTTGGGGCTAGTCCTTCAGCTTATTTAAATACTATCTTATTAATAGTGCAGTCCTTAAAGTTTTGACATTCCATTCACAGCTGGTGCAACTACATTTTGAACCACTGACTAAAAACACGTTCTAAAACAAAATGATTCACACATACTTTTCCTTATGCCAAGTCCTAAGCTTCATCTTCCAGTTTACCGCACTACAGTAAAAGTGCTCTCGCTCATCCCTACTATTGTTTCAGGTAAGCAATTTTTGGCCTGACATAGCGTGTTAACTTGAATCTCTGCTAAATCAGAGGTTAAGGCTAGTCTAAGCAATCAGCTTCCCGTTCCCGATCTGTATCTATTTTATGCATACATTTATTGATCTATAACTGGTAGATTTTTAGCTACACTGGCGTTAGATCACAGCCCTCAGCTCTTTGTGTGGCCCTCCCAGGAACACATGGCCAAAAGCAATGTTTAAACTCACGCTGTCACTCAGAGAAAAATCCCATCCAGCCCTAGATCTAAGTGGTCTGAGTTGGCCATAGTCAGTTCCAAGAAGAGCATTTCAACAGAGTCTTAACAATCGTTTCTTGTTATTACTGCTAAGCATGTTGATCTTCGCGTTTTCAAATCCTTTAGGGTCCATTCTGTGACCGTATGTGCTAGGATAGCACTCATATGAAAAAGAATCGTGTACATACTGTAGTATTTAAATAATTAAATATACATTTATTGACTTTGAGAACCTGCTAAATGAAGCCTCTGGCCTGCAAAGTGCATGTCATCTCCCTCTCCCATTCCTCCAAACATACTATACGCAAAGCGCCCCCGTGCCCACGCTCTTTACAGAGAGCATCTGCTCACTAGACTCCAAAATTCCGTGCTCACTTCATCCTTTTACCATCCCAAGGAAAAGGATGACCTAAAGACTGTAAAAATCTAATATGTTATCATCTTGATAAGTATTTTATGCTGTTGTCTTTAGAATATGTCACAAAGGTCAGAAAGCACATTCAGTATAACACAAACTCATCTATGGATATCTATGATAAATAATATAGTGAATCATTATACAGCCTCCTTATAAGCTATAGCATAAGTCATACATGATTTCTGTAATAACTTTACCTTAATTGTCCACGTTCCAGGCTCTGGATCTTTGACATTTACTACCTTTGCAGAGTTGTGAATATTTAGCAATTCATTCAGTCCTGATCCTTTACTGATCTGCTTGCCTAGAAAACCAGGGAGTAAATACAATATTGAGTAAATACAGTATGGAGTAAACACAGTATTGCCTAAAAAAAAGGAGGGGGTAAATATAACATTGTTCTTTTGTACCGATGTATTTTTGATACTTGACTTACTCGCCAGTTAGTGGTCAATGACATTTACGACAGTGATAATTCCCTGTAATTCTTTGCCAGAATACTAAAAATGCTCATTTATTCTCACCCTTTTCATTCACTTGGGAAATTTAATACGGCCCACAACAACACAGAGCTGCGGGAAACCTAAAAACTGTGGGCAAAACAAGTTCTTCACAGAAAATATTCAGCTCTTGGTGAAAGGAGGCAGCACAGAGACAAACTACAATAGCCTGAAGGAGATCTTATAACAGACTTACCCTAACCTGCCTGCTAGCTGCCAGCCTTCTTGCTCTTCCATCCTCTAGACCTACTTCAAGCAGGATAAACTCCACAAGTATTAATAAAAATACTGATAAGCCAGGTTCTCCTGGCAGAGGGGAATAGCATGTGACTAAGGGTGGGGATGCAGATGAGACCCTCACAGGGAATTCAGGCTGTTAGACATCATAGACATCAATAGAAAAGTGCAAGTTGTCATACTATAATTTATATGTACACCTATGCATACCAATATATGGATTTGGTTCTCTATAGAGGCGTTTTGCTCCCTACAAAGTACCATCAGCACCAAAAAACACATCTGGCTCTTTCAGAGCCCTAAAGGGAAAGGTGAAGTTGAGAGTGGGATGTCCTAGTGTTAATTTTTAGGAGCTCATTAGACGTGCCTCGACTAACCTCAGTGAATCTATGTGGATTTAGATGCATGGGGTGAACTACGAGAAAGGAAAATAGATAGAAAGGGTCAAAGCTTCAGCTAAGCCTGATGGTTGTGTGCAGGACCGTGTATTATCATGGTTTGAAGAGACACTCAGCAAATTCCCTTCGTATAAACAAAGAAGAATGACTCAGTGGGGGATAGACCAAATAATATTACAGGGAACCCCATCCTGTGCATAAAATACTTCCAAGATACAGAAACTTCAGCTACATCCTTAGCCAAAAGTCATTCAGTAAAGACAAAGTATTTCTGAATTTATTTCTGGAGTTCTGTTCCAGGTTCCTAAAGCATCAGCATAGCAATGGCCAGCAGATCTCTTCAAAATACCTTCAGTTACCAATTAGCATCCAAGTCTGTCATTGCATTCCCCATCACACATTGTTCAACCAGAGACAGGCACATGAAACAGAGTTTGATTCTGGATGCTCTAATAGTTCGAGGATCCAGACCTGGGTTTACCTTTCGCCACTTAAAAAACAACTGTCATGTATAACCCCTAAATGATGGTTCAGTGAATAGATAAATACATGAAAGCCAAAAGTGTCCAGAAATTAGGGATGCAAAGACACACAGTAAGAAAGGAGATGGAGGTAAGACGAATAGGAAGGATTTCCAGTTTCCTCTGAATCAAAAAAATGGAGCATTGGGAACAGTTTAAATATTGGCAGTGCATATATCCAAAGATACTGCATTAAAAAAAAAAAACAAACTAAAAAATATGCGGAAATCATGATACTGATTTTCAAAATGTGAAAGACATTTATGAATCACAAATACGGCCTTCCCTCTTACAGACAGCAGAGATGGTTTGTCTGGTTTTTTGCTATCACAAAAGAAGGTATAAACTACTTCACCTAATGGATCATGAATTTCAATGGCTGGTGAAGGACCACTCAAGGACACCGTAACCTCTTTCAGACTTGGATCAAAAGGGATCTGCCAAGTATTTACAGCCATGGTCAAATGGTCTGTAGACAAGAGATGCACTTTGGAGGCTTGAACGGCTTCTTCAACCCATTTTAACACCTAGAAGAGAAAACAGCAGTTCTTATTATACTGTCAACAGTATTTGCTGTCGAAATATTTTCTGCTGAAATGCTGTCTCTACTGTGTTGTAGAAATCCTGTGTTAACTTCTGTTATAATAGAAGATCCCTACTTTCACTGATGATGCAAGGGTACCACATCACCATGAGCAAACACAGCGGTAAAGGACTTGCCTAATGCAATCACCCAATGGACCCATTTCAACAAGGATATTCTGGAGATGGCACAAACAGGGTTTCCACTTGTATCAGGAACACACAAAGAGCACAGGAATAAAGAAAAGACAGCATTGCAGGAATATCCAGGGAACAAAGCACCAACATCAAAGCAAAGGTGTGCTTCAATTTCTGCTGTTCAGTGTAAGAATCAATATACATGATATCACAAAACAGCCTGGAAAAACAAGGAGCAAAACTATGTTGGTTTATCAGCGCAGTTATCAATTCTGAAGTGAGCAGGCTTATTTACCACATTAGGACAAATATATTTTTAAAATTACTAATACTTAAGAGACTCACAATTTTAATAGAAGATATTCCTGAAGCCATGATCAGCATGATGTTTAAAGAAGTACAGAAAAACACCCACATACACCTCCACACGACATCCACATGTACGCTTTTAAAAGGAATTAGGGATGCAAATCTATGCATATTTCTGATCATCAGCTAACTATTAATTGCCCGAAGCAAGAAGGAAAACTCCTTCATGTAGATGTACTGAGTAATTGCTATCTATAGGCTTTTTCAATTTGTTCCCCTAATACAAATTACTGTAAGTAGAGGTGTACATTATGATCTGCTTTAAGAGAAAAATAACAGAAGCAGCCAAAACTCAGAATCTAAGGTCTCACTCTTTCAACTAGTGCTGACTCAGAAGCTGAGCATCACCCAGCACCGTAAACGTGGCCCAGGCTCACAAAATGGTGTCATGCAAGTGGTGCCGGGTTTCCCAGAGCACATCACATACATCGCGTTTACCTCAGGTTTGTGGCAGGAAAGACAAAATGAGATGGTATTTTGCCCAAGTATAAAATTGGAACAATATAGGAGGATGATGCTGCTATAAAACGTGTGTATTTCACCTGATTTACCTGTGTGCTTAGTCTCGGTGGGCAGGTGCTGGCAGTGAGGCCGCCTCGCTGAGGGGAGACCAGGGGCTGCCCCACGCTGGACATGGCCAGTTCCAGCGGGTTCAACAACAGCCCCACAGCCCAGCCCCTCAGCCACACAATGTAAATGTAGTTAAGAAAGGGCAAAATTCTGCCTAGGCCATGAGGGGAAAAAAAGTGTGAGGAACAGTGGTAGGAAAGAGGAGAGAAGACAGGAGGCGGTGCCATGATGGGGCAGAGATCCCCAGCAGCTCATGGAGCAGGGATTGCCACAGCAGCCCATGGAGGACCCCACTAAAACAGATTTTTCCTGGCAAGACTGCAGCCCATGGGAGAGACCACAGAGAAGGAGAGGAAGAGTATGAGGAGGAAGGAAGGGCAGAGAGAACCTCCATGTGCTGACCAAACCCCCATCCCCTGCGGCACTGAGGGGACTCGGGAGCAGAGCTGAGCTCAGAAAAGGCGGGAAAGCTGCTCACGCTCGTCTGGGTTTCCCACTACCTGATTGAATAATTAAATACCTACTTTAATCTGCAACAAATTAAATTGCCTTAAGTCAAGTTTGTTTTGCCCTCAACAGTGATTAGTAAATGACTTCCCTGTCTTTATCTCAACGATATTCTTACTTTCTTCCCCTGTCCAGAGCGAGCAATGAGCTAAGTGGGAACTCAGCTGTTAGACACGGCAATCAAACTCCCAGTCTCCCCTTAAAAGAAACACCTGGCCTGTCAAAATAAACTATACTACATCCATGCTGTACATCACAGAGCTGCAGGGTGTTGTTTTTTAATCCCGTTGAAGCAATATCAGTTTCGTATAACATCGTGAATATGATTCACAGTAATAAGGAACCATGATTTTAGGTTACATTTAACCATTGCTGCATCCAGAAAAAAAAAACACTTTAAAAGGAGCTTCTGATTATGCCAGTTCAAAACTTGGAAACCAACACTAAATGAACGTGGACCTGTCACCCATCAGCAATGGAGGGACCTCGAGAATGAGTCCTTAGCTCTAGGACCTGATCCAAGACACTAACCCGAAATAGTCTCATTTCCATGGCTTGTTGGGCAAAATTTGCATATTTTACACAAAAAATGGGTTATACCATAGGCTTCTGCACAAGATAATTTTGCGATAGTAACTAGATTCTGGTCTGTTTTAAATAAAAATGTTGTACTATGAATGCCCAGGAACCCCACTGCAAATGTGGAAGAAGTTTCATAAGTGAAGGGCACCATTCAGAATGCATTTGAAATAGTGGGGGCACATTTTCATAAATTATGATCCCTCCACTAGCAGTAATACCTCACCTGAGACATGCCGAATGGTCCTGAAAAAATGTAAAGTGAAACAGCATTGACCATAGAACCACAGCGCTGTGTGCCCTCCTCACAAAGGTCTGTATAACAGTGAGGTACTCAGGCTTACTTTCAAAATAACATACAAAAAATCACAGTAAAATTAACTATACTACTTAAAACCCCTGAAGTACCATGACCCAAGAGAGAAATATGGTTTCTGCAACAGCTATTCAGCAACTCAGCTTGCTTTAGACAAGCCTGGAATGAGAATCACAAGACTTTCAAAAGATCCAGCTAATTTTAAGTTTTACCTTTCGAAATTCTACATTTGGGTCCAAAAATGCTTCCAAAAGAAATTTCAATCAGTTCTATTCACATATATTGAGATGAGTATGACACTTTTTTGCACATGGCATATGGAAAGGTTTCCATTTAGTTCCAGGATCTTAACCGCACATTTTTTAAACAAATTGTAAATTTTAATGAACCTACATGAATTTTCAAAGGAAAGGAATTTTCCAGTCTAGCTTAAACTCATTTCAAAAGACTTATGCAAAATAAGTCACGAGGTAAAGCATCATTGCAGGAGCTTTGCCAATATATACAAGAATTGGAATCACATTGGTATTTGCGCACAAAATCTTTCTTAAGCTCAGAAGGGTTAATATTACATACCTGAAAATTGGTCAAATTACATTGCATAGCAACACAGATACAATAGGGTGGGGGAAAAAAAAAAAAGAAAAACACCAAAACACAACCAACCACAGTTATTCCCGAATAGAAAACACCAATGGAAAGAGCAGGCAATTCTACCTAGGTCAATCTGTATGCACTACTAAAGCTTACAAACCATCTCTCCACATCATAAAGCATCACAAGATACTTGCTGAGGATTGCCCTAGCCCATTCCTGCATTGAATGAGAGGTGACTTAAGTTTGTTAGATGTTAGAGAAGCTCACCTACGGCAAAGAAACTTCCCTAACATTAGAATTATGATGATAAAATTACCAATTGATAGCATACAAGCACACATGAACCCAGTGATCCAAAAGCACTTTGTTGACCCTTGGCAGCACCCGCAACAAGGAAAGTGCATCTTGAAAGCAGATTCCTGGCAATGACACTATTCCAGCAGCTCTTTCCAAAATATGTAAAACAAAACCTAACGGCAGTCATGCTGATTATAAAATGCGCCTGCAGCCAAATGATGACCTTGCTATTGGTTACTTCCTTGGGGCGCTCAGGTTCTATGTGTTGGTTTTTAGATGTTGTATTTCTTGAGGACAGGCGCATGAAGGGATTGTTTCTGAGGTGAAACCAGCATGAAGAATTCCTCCCTCTTCCCTCCTTGCAACTGCTTGTTCTCCTTCCTGAAGTTTACCACCCCTGCTTACCGTTTCTGGAGATCACTGGAATCACAGAATCATTAAAAGGATCTGGATTGAAAACAACCACAGTCTCCAAAGCTCCATCGCACACGACTTCAGCAAAAGAATTTAAGACAGATCCTTGCAGCTCTAAAACATTTCGTGCCTGCTGTGGTTTTTGTTCCCTAATTACATCTCTCAGCCTACGACACTGTATTAATTCCTTTTACAACACATATTGCTTTCATACAGCGTAGTTCACTTGGCACCACTGCACGTTACCTCTACAAACCTGGGAGGCAAGTGGGAAGGCTCTCCACTGGGAAGTTTATCAGCATGAAACCACTTATTTCAAAACACACATCTAATCAAAACAAACAGTTTTATAAGCCCCAGATATCCTTTTCGACAGACAGGCTTGCTGAGCCATGGAAATTGTCACAAAAGCTCACTTTATTCGAAGGTAAATTATGTGAGGCCTTGTAGTCTCTCATGGGAAACACAACAGTTATTTAATGATGCACCACAGTCTAGCGCACTTTGAGAGAACACTGAAGAAGACTTTCAAATTAGAAAAGGAATTTTTGCTAAAGAAAGATGAGTAATTTCATAAAGTCAATTCAGATGACACTCTGCTGCAAACATACCAACACCAATTCAAATGGCGTTGGGAAAAGAAGAGCCTGGCTTGCACCCCAACTACTCACCGCTCCGTGGCTGAAACAACTGCCACCTTTCTCCAAATCCCAGACTGTCAGCATCTCCTGGGCGTGTTCTGGTATCAACTATTTTGGGGTGTGGACAGGAACCACATCCGAGGTTTCGGTTTCTTTGTTGAGGCAACCCAGCAGGGTTCACTGCATGGGACCAGGCTGCTTTTCATCAAGGAAGACTGTGCTGCCATCCAGCAGGACCTGGACAGGCTGGAGAGTTGGGTGGGGAATAACCTGATGAAATTTAACAAGGGCAAGTGTAGAGTCTGTCATCTGGGCAGGAACAACCCCAGGTTCCAGTAAAGGCTGGAGAATGACCTATTAGAGAGGAAAGGGACCTGGGGTCCTGGGGACAGCAGGGTGACCATGAGCCACCACTGGGCCCTTGTGGCCAGGAAGGCCAATGGTACCTGGGGTGGATTAGAAGCGGGGGGTGGTTAGTAGATCGAGAGAGGTTCTCCTGCCCCTCTACTCTGCCCTGGTGAGACCCCATCTGGAATATTGTGTCCAGTTCTGGGCCCATCAGTTCAAGAAGAACAGGGAACTGCTGGAGAGGGTCCAGCACAGGGCAACAAAGATGATTAAGGGAGTGGAGCATCTCCCTTATGAAGAAAGCTGACGGAGCTGGGTCTCTTTAGTTTGGAGGAGACTAAGGGGGTCCTTATTAATGTTTCTAAGTATATAAAAGGTGAGTGCCACGAGGATGGAGCCAGGCTCTTCTCGGTGGCAAACAATGATAGGACAAGGGGTAATGGGATCAAGCTGGAACACAAGAGGTTCCACTTAAATTTGAGAAGAAACTTCTTCTCAGTGAGGGTGGCAGAGCCTGGCCCAGGCTGCCCAGGGGGTTGTGGAGTCTCCTTCCCTGGAGACGTTCAAAACCCGCCTGGCCACATTCCTGTGTGACCTCACCTGGGTGTTCCTGCTCTGGCAGGGGGACTGGACTGGGTTATCTTCTGAGGTCCCTTCCAATCCCAAACATACTGTGATACTGTGAGGATATGCCATACCAGAAACTGGGGTGAAACCTCCCTGGTAAAATGCAGTAAATAGTTCACGGGTACACAGTCCAATCAGGTCAGAAATCTAACCTGAAGAGCACATATTACTGTCTCGATGAGTCCATCAATAACGGAAAACACAGGTCCAAGGGATAAGCTCATGCACCACTTTGCCAAAGCTAAAGAGCAAGTGAACTCCTACTACACAATCTGTCAGCAGAAAACAGAAATAAATTTGTACACATTCACAAGATGACACATTTCGGAAGCTGTAAATCACAATTATTTGATTCCTTACGTATTTTCCAGCACAGCTGGGAAAGCTTGTCAACAAAATTACGTTTAAACCAAGTCGGAGAGAGATGACATGTCTGAGACAATGCTGGGGACACACAGCTACCAGTGCACAACAACAACAAAATAGTATTGACATAACTGAAGGCCACCAAAATTGGTATAGCTAGATTCTTTAAGAAATCTCAATATAAGGAATTAGCTATATTCTCTTTCCAAGAGAAGGGAACATTTTCCACCATCTCCACCCTCCTCCCACCTCTGACTCTCATTTTAAAAATCGAAAGGTTCATTCAAAAACTATCCAAATCCACTAGACCAGCTGAAGGTTTGAGTTACCAAATAAATGGGAATGTAACGCAGTTCATCTCATTTCTTTAAAGCAGTAACGCACACCAAAAGCCAAAAAAAACCCAAACCAAAACACCAAACCCAACCTATTTTGATGTCCCTTTGCTTTCAAAAGGCTTCAAAATGTCAGCTTCAAATAAAACAAACCAACCAATTAAAACAAACAAAAAACCAACAGCTCAGTCTTAGAGTTGTAGATCAATTTAAACCAGCTGAGTTTAAACTGGATGGCTGAGTACACCCCACATTTTGTGGTCCCTGCTGGAAATAGACAATTTGCAGGCAATGAAAACAAGTTCTGGGTGTGTAAGAAAATTTGAACGTTTACCAAGATCCAATCTGAGTCCAGAGCACAGATTGAGCTCAAACTTCTCTTTCTTAAATTCTTTACCAAGCTGGTTTTTGTTCTTAATGAAAACAGTCTTCCACTAGGCAAGAGATTTCTAGACACCTTTACTCATCTGCAATAGTTTGATAATTTACCTAATGGAATAGAAGTAAAATTAAAAGACAAGTAGTGTCATAGTTTCACCTCAGATGTGTAAGATTAATTTTGAGGATACCAGGTTTCTATCTGTGTATCTTACAGGATGAGAACATTTATCTGCTCTTGAAGGAGGGAAATACGCTCCCTCATGAGGGAAAAAGTTATCTTAAAAAGAGTTTGCATCTTCTATTTTTGAAATCAATGGAGTAAAAGTAAGGCTAGAAAAATGGGTAATATTTCTGAAGTGCAAGCATCCACATTTTATATTTTGATTTATTGGGAAATAAAAGTCAAGTGGAACTGGCTCAAGATTCTCAGAGAAGTCCAACCAACACTAAACATTAAGCGCAGGCTCTCACACACACATTATGCCAACTATGTCTGACCTTAGGCATATGGAAAAGTATTCCCTTATATAAATATTAATCTAGCTATATAAAGTATCATTTTTAGACTCTCTGATTCCTATAATTGTACTTTGACCAAGCTGACAAGGGTTCTGTCCTCATTCTTGTATTTTTAGCTTATGTTACATTGGCCACACCACCTTAATCTCTTTATTCTCCTTAACCAAAAGGGCAATGACACCACATTTCTGCCTCCCAGAAGCATTATGTGAATGGATACAGTAATGAAGTACTTAGATCCTACAGCAGCTGCTGTAAACCTTGGCTAAAATTCCAGTTTATTAAGTGTATGCAGGTTGGCTGATGACCCTGAGGCTACTTCAGAGTTCTCTTATGGCAGAAATTACCCTTAAAATGTGTCACCCCAGGGAAGAATTATGTTGTGCAACTGGCATTTCAGAGAAAAGAAAGCAAGCACACCTTTGTTTTTCACCCAAATACATATCAGCAGTAGAAGCTACTGAGACTGAGGAAGGGCCTGAAATTCAGAGTGAAACCTGCCTTCAGTTTTTGAGAGTTTTTCAAGTTCAAAAAGGAAACTGGAAGGCAACAGCTGCCTTAAGTCTGGCAGAAACTTGTTTGGATAGTTCAAATTTTCCCCAAAGGTAATTCCGAGAGATCCATTTCCCAACCCTGCCACTCCGAACAGGTTTGCAATAGTGCTGCAACACTGCTTGGGAAGTAGATGTATTTTTTTGTCTTCACTTGGGACCCTTACAGAAAGCCCCAAAAACAACAGCAGCTTTTGTCGTTCTGCCAAAACGTGACTTGATGAATATTGGTAGAGGGGGAAGGGCAAATACAGAAATAATTTCTAACATGTCCCTAGAGAATTTGCTCTTGCAACCTGCCCTGCTGTCAGGTCCTGTCTTGGAATGCATACTGAAACCTGGAGAAATCTATGGAGCATGGTCTCTAGTCCCATTTGTTTATTCTGGGTCTTAAGAATCTTTCTCAAACAGTCAAAGCATCAGGTTTTGCAGTTAACTGTTTCATTGCTTATGGAGATGTCGGTTCATACTTCCACCCAAAGAGAAAAATAATGCTTTTAAATGCATGTCTAAAATTTGATTGACAGTGCATGTGAGAATTATACTACGAAAGTAAATCGTAAGTTATACAGATCATTCTAATTACATGTATAAAAACCACACGACCGAAATGTTTATTACTGTTGAACCTCAAGCTCTTCGAAGCCTGGAAACACAAGAACACAGCTGTCCTTAAAACATCCTTTTGCAGTTCCTTTATGTACATATGTCCTTACGTACATTTGTCCTTATGTACATGATCACAGTCTGTTTTTTTCCAGAGAACCCAAGTTCAATACAAACAGAGGAAGGACAGCTGTAACTATTTCTTTTTCTCCCGTTTGGCATTCACTGAACAATACTTATCTTCTGAGTAGACACACGCCCTTGAAGGCAGCACTCAGCCATGAACCATTCCTCCTTCTTCTTCTCCAAAAAAGCACACTGACTAGGTTGGGACACAACGAGAAGGCGAGAAACAAAGCTATGCAAGAAACCTTCACTTTAAGCTGTAATTTTGAGCTTTTGACTTTTGTTATTCTTGTAAAGCAGTAGAGGGGCCTTTTACATTTTTAACAAAGTGAAACAAAATTGAAATTTGCTTCCTCATGTAGGATCATGCAAACAGATGCTTGGTTCACACACAATACTTCATACTAACCTGAGCACGTAGGTAGAACTCCTTGGTTACCATCCCCTGTGAGGACCAACAGCCAGGAGAAATAGGATCCTTTTCCAGTGACTTTGAGACGTTTCTGTTCACAGCAAAAGAAGAATCCTGGACTCCATTCCTGATCCGCATGAACTTACAGACGTGGATCTTCTGCACCTTCCCCACACGTATGACCCCTTTTGCAGCATCTTTTTAATATGTTCTGTTACCCGTCTCATCCCATCCCTGTCTTCAGTCCCCTTCCCAATCTCCTCCTTTTATTCACAGGCTTCTCAATCCAATTCCAAACTTTTTTTTTTTTCCCATCTAGTCTCATCCACCTTTCAAGTCACACAACAACAACCCCTTTTTCCAAAGTCAACACTGTATCTCCAGTTTCCTTCACAGTTATTCGCATTTCTACTCCCGTCAATGGAAAATCACAGAATCACAGTGTCAGGGGTTGGAAGGGCCCTGGAAAGCTCATCCAGTGCAATCCCCCCATGGAGCAGGAACACCCAGATGAGGTTACACAGGAAGGTGTCCAGGCGGGTTGGAATGTCTGCAGAGAAGGAGACTCCACAACCTCCCTGGGCAGCCTGGGCCAGGCTCTGCCACCCTCACCAGGAAGGAGTTTCTTCTCATATTTCAGTGGAACCTCCTGTGTTCCAGTTTGCACCCATTACCCTTTGTCTTACCATTGGCTGTCACCGAGAAGAGCCTGGCTCCATCCTCCTGACACTCACCCTTTCCATACTGATCCCCATGAATGAGTCCCCCCTCAGTCTCCTCTTGTCCAGCTCCAGAGCCCCAGCTCCCTCAGCCTTTCCTCACACGGGAGATGCTCCACTCCCTTCAGCATCTTGGTGGCTGCGCTGGACTCTCTCCAGCAGTTCCCTGTCCTGCTGGAACTGAGGGGCCACAACTGGACACAATATTCCAGGTGTGGTCTCCCCAGGGCAGAGCAGAGGGGCAGGAGAACCTCTCTGACCTACTGACCATCCCCTTCTAATCCACCCCAGGTACCATTGGCTTCCTGGCCACAAGGGCCCAGTGCTGGCTCATGCTCATCCTGCTGTCCCCAGGACCCCCAGGTCCCTTTCCCCTACACTGCTCTCCAACAGCTCATTCCCCAACTTATACCGGAACCGGGGGTTGTTCCTGCCCAGATTCAAGACTCTACACTTGCCCTTGTTCTATTTCATTAAATTTTTCCCTGCCCAGCTCTCCAGCCTGTCCAGGTCTCTGATGGCAGCACAGCTTCCAGTGTCACCCACTCCTCCCAGCTTGGTGTCATCAGCAAACTTGCTGACAGTCACTCTATTCCCTCATCCAAGTCATTGATGAATATATTGAATAACACCGGCCCCAGCACTGCCCCCTGAGGCACTGCACTGGATACAGGCCTCAGCTGGACTCTGCCCCAATGACCACGACTCTCTGGCTTCTTCCCTTCAGCCAGTTTACAGTCCACCTCACTACCTGATCATCCAGACCACACTCCCTCAGTTCAGCTGTGAGGATGCTGTGGGAGACTGTGTCAAGGTAGATCACATCCACTGCTCTGCCATCATCTATGTACATGGAGAGTCCATGGCTACTTACTTTAAAAATCACCCAGAAAGCTGTATTTTTAAGCAGCCTAGGAAAAATCTTCCCTTCTTACAGGAAGGTTAGAATAAGAAAAGCAAGTAAGTGTTTAAATACTAAAAGAAATGGAAAACGGCTCCTCAGTAGCTCAGTTCTTGTGAACTCCCAAGTTTTAGCCGTGCTGATCAGTCCAGTTCGTCGCACACAGTAATGACTCATTTGTACCACAAACAATCAAAATTACCTGGAGGCGTGAACTGAACCACCAATGACTAATTAGTCACCACTATTTTTAAGCTGGACCAAATTCATGCTCTGCTGATGATCAGTGTTCATCATAACACCAGCCCTGGCATCGGGACAAACCTTTGGGCATCAGAATCATTTACAGGAATTTCTCTGCAGAATTCCATTACGAGGGGAACAAGTAAGTGTGGTGTAACATAACTTCAGTTCAAGCCAAAATTAGTACCTTCTGGAAAAGTACAAATAAAATTGGATATGGTTATGAAAATACAGAATCTGGTCCTAAAAGAATTTAACCCATGTTTGATGGGTGTTCTCAATTTAATTTTGAGGAATTATTGCAATTTAAGCCCTAAGACTCCAAAAGGAGCCACAGAACCCCACTGCAAGAAAGGAAATCTCACCCTAAAGAAACACCTTTCAAGATCAGGACTGAAATGTTTGGATAAAACAAGCATAATAACCTTTCCAAGACACTGGAGACCAAACGAGAACACTACTGTTCTTTGGGATGGAAGGACATCCATTTTAATTGAAAACTACGTAATTAAGTTGTAGTTAAGTACGGCAGTATTCACAGGTTGTTAGTAGAAAAAGAACTTCAAAACCAAAGTCTGAATAGTAAACCTTTCTCTTTTAAGGACTCTGATCACTAAACATTTTTCCTCCTTTATAGATGTCTCATTAGAGAACTCATCAAATTTTACCCAATACACCGAAAGCATATTTGGTCTCTTCCTATTATAAATCTGGCATCATTTTTGAGTACAGGAGTTACCTCTGGAGAAGATGGTACACCTGACACCCCAAATTAAGGAAAAATCTAGAAGAAATGTAGAAGACAAAACCAAAACTTCGGACTTTAAGAATACTCTTATTAATTCTTATTAATCTTATGCATAGAAACCCTGGCAAATTTGTCAAAATATGACCTTCCTCTCCTTCTGTTACAAGAGTTTCATTCAGTAAATAAGTGGGGATGGAGGGGATGGAGGGGATGGAGGGGATGGAGGGGATGGAGGGGATGGAGGGGATGGAGGGGATGGAGGGGATGGAGGGGATGGAGGGGATGGAGGGGATGGAGGGGATGGAGGGGATGGAGGGGATGGAGGGGATGGAGGGGATGGAGATACAGATTTCACACTGTGCTGGACTGAACCCAACACAACTTTGTTAACTGACAATAATTTTGACCAAGGAGGTAACTGCAGTATTTGAGACCATAACATCTTTTTCAGAAGTGAAAAAAGGCCATAAGTTTTCTCAGTCTTCTCGCAAACACAAACTCTGGCTAAGGATCAAGTATTGTTTTGCTGTGTTTCCTTGTAGCTAGCTTACAGTATTGCTTCACTCCGCACTTAATGCACAAAGGGCAAGGATGAGAGTAAATGGTTTGATACTTTATACACTAAAAATAGCTTTGTTTGGGTTTTTTGAGGGTAGAACAATCAAAAGTGTTTTAACCAAACAAGACATTGGTTTGGCAGAGAATTCACAGGCAGTGACTTTGTAGCTCTCTCCTAATCTCCAATTCAGCATTGGCTGTCTCTAGGCCCAAAACAGACAATATATTTTAGCATTTATAAACTTCATTCTTTACACATCATTGACTACTCAGATAAAAGGGAGGGCAAGTTTTATTTCTGGAGGATATACCATAAACTGCTGGTGCGGATTACTACTACATGTCCTGTTCATTTGCACCCACCCGTCGGTGGATACGCTCCTCACAAACAGGATTTCTGGTCCAGAACCACAATCTGCAGTGAGGGTTTTCTTTGGGACAACAGCTTTTTAGCAAACTCTTTTTCACAGTCCTTTGGCCCAGACCTAACTTTATGTAAGGTCCCATGAGCCCTAAAATTATTTCAGAGTGCTTTGGTTTTAATTCAAATTGTTCAGCAGTTATTGTGGAAGACTTCTGAAAGTGATGGAGAGGTTTTTGCTGTGTTTTGTCTTTTTTTGAGCCCCAGATTTGCTCAAAGAAATGCTGAGATGAAGCGGGAAAGGGGTGAAACTGGTTACCAAAACCCCCTGCTCAAAACCTGACTCAGAGCCTAACAATTTGAGCAGAAACTGGTATTCTTGGCAATGGGTAAGTGCCACAAACCAGAACAGGGCAGGTCAGCTCCAGCGGAGAAAACAGCATCACCCAGAACCTCCAAGTTGCTCTTTCTGCTCACTTCTGCCTCCCCAAACCAGAAGAAAACAGAAAGAAAACAATCAAAGAAAAACTTGATCCTCAAACTTCAGTCCTGGCAAAGAGCATTTCCCATCGGCGGTGTCATGATCTCTATAAAGGGATTTCATAGTCTCACAGTGAGAAGTTTTGCCCATCATACACAAATTATTACAAAATGCAGGTCAGGACGTGCACAGTCCCAACAGCTAATTTGTTTTCCTCTGACTTTTTACCCATCTGACTGTGGGAGGATAAATCCTCTGGGAAGTGCCTCCCTTCCATCACCTTCACATCATTGCCAATACCTTATAACATCCCTAAGAAGAACTTCAATTTTTCTAGGCAATAACAGTAGAAAACTGCAACGTATCTCCAACATTTGTCGTTGCCCAAACTCTATGAAAGGAAAAGGAAAAAAATGAAGCAAAGTTGTATTAAAAACCTCATCTAGTTATTGCCTATACCAGCAAGTCAAAGGAAAACGTTTACAACACTTACAAACAATTCCAGCTCCCCAGATAACTAACATGTGATTTCATCTCCCTCCAAATCATTTTCTCATATGCTATTAAAATTTCACTCACTGCAGTTTGCAAAGAAAAGAGTCTTTCAAGGCTGTGGGCCAGTAATCACAATTACCAGTAAGTCAGCAGCGCCGTCAAAACTACTGAAACAATAAACTTAATTAGAGAGTTACCACTGTTATTTTGTGAACTATGGAAACCTGCCAGCTCACACCTCTCTGTCCATAACCTTACCTATGTGAGGAGTATTTTTGTCCAGGCTTATTTGGAGTAGTAAAGCTACTTGGAGCACAGAATTGCTCCTTATTTTCAAGCCTTTCCCTCCTAGAAGCCTCTGGCACAGGCAGAGGGAAGCTGGGGAGGTTCTGCTTAGATAAGGCAGTTTTCCCTTCCCTGATATAAAAAAGCCTCGCAGAATTGCATCCTGATATAGCAGATGGAAAAAGAAGGCAGGGAAAGCTGGCAGGGAGGCCACTTACCAACAGCAGAACATTTAGAATTTCTCCTTATTCTCCTTAACTCACCATTGGGGTCATTTGAGTAGAGTATAAGAGTATAAGTATATTCATGTAGCGTATAAGCCCTTGCCTTGTTTTCTCCACGTATCGCAGAATTCAAGCAAAATTACCTCATTCACTTGTTTTTTGTCCAAGTGAAAAACTTGACCAGAACTCGTTGAGGCAATTTCTTCATAGACCTTGTAACCAATATGATCCCTGTCGTCACAGTCTCCAGTCAGCACAAATACTACCTGTGTTAAAAATATATAGATAAATTAAAAAAAAAATCATTTGGTACACGGTGCAAAGTTTGGGAAAACATTGCAAAGACAGCATTAAGGCATGAAAACAAAAGAATTGTATCGCTTGGCCTGGAGTCATGTTACTTTGCGTGACGGACAGCCCTGTTGCAATCACTGCTGATGGAAAAAATAATGGAGAAGAGAAAGAAAGGACAAGATGTAAAATCTATAAAAAGATTTCACTGAGTCTCACACAGAAGGATTTAACCTTTCAATATTGAGAAAACAGGGTATTAAACACATAAACCAGCTGAGAATGCAAAGCCCCTCGGTACCTGCGATTGTTTCTGTTGGATGAGCTGCAGCACTTCATGGGTAAGTCTATAATCCTTGGAGCGGGCATCAGTAAACACATAGATGAAGGAACCAGGAAGAGAAATTTCCAGAGCGATCTTTATCGCGCCGATGCTCATCTCTGGACAGTCTCCGCCACCCTGTTCACAAGTAGAAGAAAAAGAAAGCACACATTACTTTCTTTTGGGACATTCAAGGCAGATACGTTCTCCGCTTCTAATAATACCTTCGCTTTTATTTATCCTAAGTATTGTACCATTTCTGCAGACAATTCCTTAGGGAAAAGCAAGTCAAAGGAAGGGTTGTGGTTAGTCCTGAAAAATGCTTGTGTGGTGGTCACTCCTGTATTTTCTGGGAGCACCATGTTTAGCTCTGTTTCCTACACTCACATGCTCCCTGACTGGCTGACAATTTAATTCTTCTTCCAAGTATGACTTGATTTAAATTTACATGAAAGGATCAGTTTCTCTTCCTAAATTAAGAATTAGAGGAAAATACTGTTTAGATAAAAGTTCACTTTGCCTTACATAAAAATTAATTGGATGTATTGAAGACAGAATTTTCCAAGGAGTTGAATACGAACTGCAAAACCTGCCCCTGTAAATGGAAACATCTCTGCACTTTCAAGATTAAATATGGAAGTTATTCCTTTTATTTCTACGGTCAACATGCCTTTGCACACACACAGATCTCCACAGCCTGGGAAGGAGGAACAAAGATAATGCAAGTGTTGCGTCTGATTTTAATTCTCCAAGTGCTGTCAGAAATTCTGTTTTGAGGTTAAACACTCAGACACATAAACCAGACAACTCTTGCCTTCCACAGTCTCCCAGTCCTTAAGAATTTCGGCTGTCCCCAACAAAATGTTCACGTCAGTAACCATTTTTTATCTACTAGTATCTTCAACCCCATTTCAAAGCAGGAATATCAATAAACTCCTCATCTACGTTGAAGAATAGGTACTTTGCCATTGTTCTCTTTATAAATCAGTGCTTTCTAAGTCTAGTCTTACGTTTCTGGGGAAAGCAAGAAGTAGACTTCAGACTGCCTGAAATTCAAGAGGGAACTCTCCAAAAAACATTTGACACCCGTCAGATCTTTATCTTGGCAATGTGTATATGATCCTACGGGACCGATCAGTATATCCAAGTTATTTCTTTCCCGCTCTTGCAAAGCGTCACCTTCAGCAAAAGGCTCTTCCACATAAATATTTCATTTATAGGCGAAGTCAAGATAAGAGCTGATTTCTACAGACACCTATTTGGAACAATAAAAACCCAACTTTATTCCCACTTCAAGTCCACTAAATTATTGTCTCATGAAATATTCTACATGGCAGCATCTATTTTCTATACATAACAGGGAAAGCACTGCTGAGCTAAATGGTTATTCTGAGAAGAAGTGTGAACAGAGGGGTATTCTCAAAAGGCAGCAAGGCAGAACTATGAAACAGAACTGTGCTAGCTTTATTTAAAAAAATAATAATACTAAGAAAAATTTCCATTAAATGTTTCCTGCCTTTCTCTCCAAATTACAATAAAATATGGCTACAACTACCTTGTGAAGCTTTCTGGACAAACAGAGGTGAGTAAAGCTCAGCAAGTCTCATTTTCTGTTCAGTCTGGGCAGCAGAAAATGTAGAAAATTTAGGTTGTTAGCTCAGCTAATCTATAGTATTCACATTTCTTCTCTCTAAATTTGATACCTATATAACTATATACTTAAATGGCATTGTCTCCACCTGCAAAAGGATGAATTTGGTATCTGACTTAAAAAGCATTATCAACAACTCCTACAGAAGACTGTTTTCATTAAGTTGTCATTTTTACACTGAGAAATACTCAAATAAGGCCTTGTCGTAACTGCTGGTGCAAGTGTGATGGCATCTGTATCACAGGATCATGAGACACTCACAACTATGTGAATATACTTTGAAAGGTTTTTATATGGACAAGATTCAAGTATGTTGCTTATACAAGTAACTACCCATTGTTAAAAGCGTATTTAATACGAGAACACACAAAAAACCTGGTTAATGCTTAAAAAAAAAGACACTAAGAAGTCACTGCTGCCCAAGTACAAGTTATTGTCATGCTGTCCATAGGGATGATTCAAAAGATCATCTAGTCCAATCCCCCCCATTCCGGCACCTTTTTTAACTGTCTTTCTAGGAAAAATACTAAAAACAAACACGTAGGAAGTGTGAACATTTTCTGGGAGAACTGAAGATGCCTTATCAGTCCTGTTCTAATCGCTTTGTAAATTTCTGTTTTCACCAGTGTAAGGAATTAATGCAAGTCAGTGAAAAACTTAATTCAGCTGAATGAGCACATATTGAAATTAATGCCAAAATATGCAACCAATCGGGATTAAAAAAATCTGAAATTCATTAGACAGTAACTTTTAAACAAGCTGCTTGTAACTGAAGAGTTTAATTCCCAAAAGCTTCACCTACATCATATACTTTTTAGAAATAGCTGCAATTATTTTCCAGTACAGCTGTTTAGAAAACAAAAAAGTAAAGACTGGAAGGATTTTTAAGGTTTGCATTTCCCTGTGAAGGAGAAAGCCCCAAGGGTTGGCATTTTACATACTATTGTTTGCTCTGAATTTTCATCTTTCTGCCAACTTTTAAACTACTCATTCTTCCCAAACGAGCACTTTTGGCTTTCAAACAGCCTTTTATTGCTGGACTTACGCCACGTGCCGGTTTGTAAAAGACGGTTGTTTCAGATGGGAGAGCCTGCCTGGCATTACTGACCCCACCAAGGTTCTCCACAGGTCAGAAGCGTTTTGCTTGATTAGAAGATAATCTGATCTTATTTCCTTTCAGAAAGGGCAGCTCCACTCCAATACCTCTCTTTCCTTCCATCATTGTCACCCAGGGAAACTCCTCCAAGGGAGATACACAGATGTGCCAGTCCCAAAACTGCCACTAGGCTCCATTTGCGAAGACGAGCGCCCAAGTCAGCCTGATGCTTTTGAATCGGTAGGTGCTGAGTAACGCACGGCAGCGAAGGCAATACCTAAGTCGTACTCAATGGGTCTTACAGTCCTTTTGTAGCTAAATCACTTAATTCAAGCTACTGAAGGGTTTTCATGAGAAATAAGTCTTAGAACACAATAAAACAGTTCATAAAAGCGTCTGTGAACAAGTGGCAGAACTATTAAAATGCAAAATAAATGTCAGCATTATCTAACTATTCTTGTGTTATTGAACAGTTCACATACGTTGACGCAAACCAAGACAAAGTAATTAACTGCAATCATAAATTAAGATGACAGCTTGTGCAGGCAAAATGCCAGAGGTAGATGCCTACACCCTGATGAACCATTGTAGCTGAAACATCAACACAAGAAGAAAGATGAGAGGGAGGGAATGGGGCCTTTGCTAGAATCACATAGAGAACAAACAAGTTACTCACCTGAACATAAAGTTCCCTGAGTTCAAACTGAAATTTCTTGGGATCTGTGGTTATCGTCACCGGCCCAATTTCTAGGATGAAAAAAAATAGGAAAGTATGAGGAGAGCACCAAGTTATCAAAAGACAACTGAAGAGCTGGCTGCTTCGGATTCATAAAAATCTGGTAGCGAAAAACAAAATAAAGCATTAAACAGAAAGGAATAATTGAGAATGATATACTGATATACTATGATTCCAAATCTAGCAACTAATACCACAGCAGAACTACCAACTTCTAGGTGTCTTGAACATCCAGAGGCACACAAAGCACTCTGCATTGTGTTTATTTCACATTCGCTTTTGAGCAATCATTTAATTGAACAGAAAACATGTGTTAGCTTCACTGACTGGTGTTAAAGAGGAAAAAACAGATGCCACATCTCTTGCCTGAAAGAATACGTACCCTCTAGGTACAGAAGTCCAGTGGGAGCCCAGTGCCCAACCTCAGCATATCCAGCAGCAGTTGCCAGAAAGAACAGAAGCAGAATCAACTCTATTTGTGGCGATTGCCATGTCTTTGTGTACTGAGAAATGGCAGGACATCAAACTGAAGTTACAGCAGCACATATCTGAGCGTTTCCCAATCACACCAGCTGTGCCACAAGCCTCCCTCTGCCCCTTCAACAATTGCCTTCCTAATTGGTATCAAATGTGATTCTAAGCAGCTGTTTTCCTCCGGCTGTGATTTCCTGACACTTCACCTCCATGTGCCCTGGCACTCGTGCGCTTTGGTCTTTCCTGCCCTGTGCTGGTGCCAGTAATTGCACAAATGTAGCTCAGCAAGCTGGCTCAGGGCGCTAGGCCAGGAATAAATACATAAATACACAGGCAGACACAAAAAGAAAAAAAAAAGGTAATACATTTCTGCTGGTTTAGTGCCCCAAAGCGTTCATAAAGAGGTCGGCTGAGTACCAGCACACAGAATGGGGTACGGTTTATGAAGTCAGTGTGAACCAAAAGCGTGGAAGTGCAGTGGTGCTCACTTAACACAGCTGTAGTTTACATGGAAGCGCTGCCTCAGCACACCATACAGCACCTTCCAAGCTCTGTACAAGTTAGGATGTACTTATCTTCCATATAATCTAGACATTTTTTAAACACTTCAAAGTTTTATTTCACTGGAGTTTCAACAACAGCCATCACTAAGATCTACTATAATCACAAGTGTTTGCTTGGGGGGCTCTATCTATCAGTGCCTTTTGCTAAGCGGAGGTTTTAATTTGTGTGGAAGTCACTCAAGAAATCACACAATGCCTGTCCTAGGGTGTTAAACTGTCTCCAGTTTGGGGTTTCTTTTGGTATGGCTTTGATTTGAGCCATTTATCTCTTTTACTAAAACACTACACTATTGTCGAAAGAGCCGTTCCAAGGCGTCACTGTTCATCCACAGTCCTGCTCCCACCACTCCACCTGGTACCATCCTTCTTTAGGTGTTCTTTAAACCATACACCTGTAACAAAGCTACTGCCAAACTGTTTCACTTCAGAATGGGGTTTATACCTGTAGTAAAACTAATAGGTCCCCAAAAGGAGTCAGCAGGATCACTCACATCTTCAGTGACAATGTGACAAACGGTGGCACTGTCAATGACACTGACACTCCCGTGACTCTCAATGCCAGCTCTCATCAGAGGGACAGCAGGAGTACTTCCAACAGCGAGTGGCGGTGCTACTACAGCACGTAAACCTGCAGCTACAGGCAGCTCACCAATGCTGAAGGAACAGATGATGATACAGAAGGTTACTGGAATGGCAATAACCATCACACTTGGAGCTGGTATCACCTCTCCCACCCACACGGTCTCACCTTCTCACAGGTGTCTAATTATAGAATCATTTTGGTTGGAAGAGACCCTCAGGATGATCAAGTCCAACCACTACCCACCCCTGGCACTGCCCCATGTCCTGAGAACCTCATCTCTGTCTGTCCAACCCTCCAGGGATGGTGATTCCAGCACTGCCCTGGGCAGCCTGTTCCAATGCCCCACAGCCCTTTGGGGAAGAAATTGTTCCCCACATCCAACCTCAACCTCCCCTGGCGCAACTTGAGGCCGTTTCCTCTGCTCCTGGCGCTTGTTCCTAGGGAGCAGAGCCCGACCCCCCCTGGCTCCAAGCTCCTTTCAGGCAGTTCAGAGATCAGAAGGTCTCCCCTCAGCTCCTGTTCTCCAGCTGAACCCCCCAGGTCCCTCAGCCGCTCCCATCACACTTGTGCTCCAGCCCCTCACCAGCTCCGTTCCCTTCTCTCAACTCCCTCTCAAAGCACCTCAAGGCCTTTCTTGAGCCCTCAGGTGATTTTGGTGCCACTGGCGCCACCATTTTGTGCGCTGAGGTGATCCCACCACCCCTGGTGCCACCATTTTGAGCCCTGAGCTGAGGGGCCCAGAGCTGCCCCAGGATTGGTGGTTTGTCCTCCCCAGGTCCCAGCACAGGGACGGTCACTGCCCTGGGCCTGCTGGCCACACCAGTGCTGGGACCAGCCAGGATGTTGGTGGCCACCTGGGCACACGCTGGCTCATGTTCAGCCGCTGGCACCAACACCCCCAGGGCCTTTTCCTGGGGCACTTTCCAGATGCTCTTCCCCAGCCTGCAGCGCTCATGGGGTTGTTGTGACCCAAGTGCAGGACCTTGGTGAACCTCAGACAATTGGCCTCAGCCCATGGATCCAGCCAGGCCAGACCCCTCTGCATGGCCTTCCCACCCTCCAGCTCATCAACACTCCACCCAACCTAGTGTCATCTGCAAACTGACTGAGGGTGCCCTCGATCCCCTCATCCAGACCATTGATAAAGAGATTAAACAGAACTGGCCCCAGTGCTGAGCCCTGGGGACACCACTCATGACCAACTCATGACTTGGCTCTGTTCACCACAACTCTTTGGGCCTGGCCCTCCAGCCAGTTCTTTACCCATGGCAGATACACCATCCAGGCCATGAGCTGCAGCTTCTCCAGGAGATGCTGTGGCATATGGTGTCAAAGGTCTTACTGAAGTCTAAGTACACAACACCCACAGCCTTTCCCTCATCTACTAGTCAGTTTACCTTGTCATAGGAGATCAGGATGGTCAAACAGGACCTGCCTTTCATAAACCCATGGTGGCTGGGCCTGATCATATAGTTCTCTAGTAAGTGCCATGTGATGTTATTCAAGATCATCTGCTCCATGACCTTGCCCGGCACCAAGGTCAGACTGACAGGTCAGAGAGTTATTCATTACTCCTCACATGCAGTTTACAACACCCTTCTTCTAGGTCTAAAAGGTCTAAAAGGTGATGTGACCCTCACCACCTTGTACAAAACCCCATCTTTCACATGCTGTGACACCACCAGCTTACGTGACCTGCTTGCCAAAAAAACCTGAAATAGCCTTCACCCTTTCATCCTCTTTTTCCTGCACCCAAAGTGCAACCCAAGCAAGACCATTCCATCAATGCAGTTAAACACAGGCCTTCAAAGCAGGCAGAAAAGAGAAAAGTGAGAAGAAAACATTACCAGAAGTGGTTTCGGTTTCCTTGCCAACTAGGAACCATTTGCAGAACGGACTTGAGGAAAGAAGGGCAAGTCCTCTCACAAAGCACCACAGAAAGTTCTTACAGAAGGTTAAATCCCTGATACTGTGAAGTCTGAATCAAGTTGCAATCATCAGTCTAAACAATGCTGAAAAGCTTTGTGGCATTAAACTAAGGTAAGACATGAAAAAAAAAATACTGATAGAAAAAAGTGAACACTGTAAACAGAAAAAGACCAATGTGCCAGTACTCATAACAGTGTTTGGTGTTTGAGAGGCGCGGTGAAGCATGGCCTTGTTCTTCTGTCCATCTTTAACAGTACACATGCACCCAGTCAGCTCATAGGCCTAATTGCACATCTATCCACAGCCAAAATTGCCCAAAGTCTCAATAACTGCATGCAGAAGTCGAGCACACAAGTCAGACATTCCTCAAATCAAGCACAGTTACAAATCTATCATTCTAAATACAGAGTATTTACTCAGAAACCAGATCCTGAAAACGCGCCAAGTAAAGCAGAAGAAAAAAAACATCTCTTTTTTCTTCTTAAAGCTTCATTAGTTCTCCAGGCAAAGATTGACATGTGAAATATTCCAACTGAACATGCCAGTTCTGATGCTGAAATATGAAACCATTTTCAGGCACAGCTATTGGAATATTTGGGACTAGTTTGTTAGGGAGGTGTCCCCATTGCTCCCGACTCCAAAGTTGTCCCTGGTCCCCTAGAAGTGATTGTACTATAAATGAAAAGCTCAATGCAGACACAGCAAAGCAGCATCTGCCTTAGGCAGCAATTAAACTTGTGTCCCTCAAAAGTAAAACATCAATGTAAGTTCTTTCAAACTGCCTTGGTGAGCCACGACTTCATACTGCACACACAGAAAACACTGGTGGCATAGGAAAGGAAACACATTTTAAAGAAAGGGTTGCACATGACTGAATAAAACCTGCACTTCCTAACCCAAAAATCACAATGGAAGCACTGTGGTGTTTGAGCTTGTACCTAAGCAATTAAACAAATATGACAGCAGAAAGCCGAGGACCGGTCCATTTGATAGAGATCAAGAGTCTCGATACTTCCTTTCTGGGGTAAATCTGATCAAAACTATCTCACCTATAAATACGCAGAGAAGTAACTGGATTAACTGGCCGTTCTGACAGACTTGGATGTTTTTCCGTGTTTGTCTACAAGCTGAACAGCAGGCGCATTGGGAAAAGCAAAACTTCCCAGTGACACACAATCACACATCATTACCAGTCTGGCGCTCCCTTAATCCCAACCGCATCTGCGCCAAAGATCTTATTTGGACAACTGGATGTTTTAGGAGATCTAGCAAAGGAATATGGGAACATTTGCCTAACTCATCAACTCAGAACACTGAATTTCTCTGTTCTGGAAGAAAAAAAGGGAAATAAAAGCTCTAATTGCTACTTGGTAGCCAAAGGAATTTCGGCAGAGATGCTAAATCCTGGAGAATGCTCTCACCCACAGAAGTCTTTCTTCTAATGCAGAGCAAGAGCGTTTCCCTGATGTAAAACTATATCCAGGATTCAAATAAAGCAAAACACCCTCCCCAAAAAACCCCACACCTTTGGGTACTTCCAAAGAACAAAAACTTCAATGCTAGTACAGTGCAAATAAAAACTAACAAACAAAAAGTAATAATAATTTAAAAAGCCACAAACCACAATGACCACCATGCAGCAGCAAAAAAACCTGATATTCTTATAAGAAATATAATTACAACACCCTTTTACTCCATTCCATAACACAACATGGCATCCCAATGCTGATGGATTATTGGTATAATGCAGGTTTTTACCGTCTTTGCAATGGAATAGCCCTCTATGGTCTAGAACTGTACAGATCAAAGTATATCTTGTTATTTCTTCGTTACATAGTATAGAGCTCAAGAAATATAGTTTCCCCCACTTTATAACACAAAGAATACCTCCAGTGGCAATTATCTCCCACATACTTATTTATTGAGTGGACTGATGCATTTAGCACCTGGCGTCCGAAAAATAAGGACTTCCATTCAGTAAAATCTGCATGTTTTTTTAATGCATTCTTTGAAAAGTGAAATATATACCTTGAAAACCTTGAAACACCCCTGAAAAATCATGTTCAGAGTTGCAGTATACATAAAATTGCTACATCTTCATCGGAAAGCTGCACTTACAAAGCAATCGCTGTTTACACCATTCACTGCACATCAAGTATCACGGCTCAAGTGAAGTTGTATGAATAAGGATTTACAGGTCAAACTACGCAAATGACTTATTTGTACCTTCAGGCTGTCAAATAATTTTCTTATTTTCACACAATTTTGGGAGATCATGGTTTACTGGGATCAATGAAAATACATGTACAGCAAAGGGCTGGGTGGAAAAGGGAAGATTTTCGAGGATGTGATTTGAAACTAGGTAACTGTGGAAGCATCCTAGTGTAAATTTCTACCATATTTCAAGACTTACCTCTTGACAGGTATGTACGGTGGGGGGGGGGAAGATAAAAATCACGCTCTGGGCATGGTTATATCCTTTCATTTCATGGGTAATGCCAGTTTAAGCCATTCCTATTTTGCCTAACACAGCACTGCTTCCCAGCTATGGCAACTGTGACAGTTTGGGATCAGAAGACTCATATAGGTTTCATATATATAATGTATACACACTGCTGCCTGCCCACTTCTTTTTTAAAATATATATTGAAATAGTCTTCCAGTGGAGTGAAGAGACAATAAGAGTGGGAATGACCAGCTGGGAGAACTAAGATGCGTCAGCCAGGATTGCTGCCAAAAGAAATCAGTGTACAATTATCCCGTATGAACTGTTTATTAACAGTGCTGAGCACGGAGCTTTATCAGATTTAACGTGCTCTTCTCAAGCTTCCTTCTCAGTATCCATGTTATATGATACATAGTTCCTCTGGAGACCTTTAGGAGTAGCTACCTGCCAAGGATGAAGAAAGCAAGAGTAATGATGGAGTTACTGCGTCCTAGGGGCACAGAAGCAGAAATCTTTAATTTCCTAAGAGCAAATTGGGTCCTTAGCTGCCATTAGAGACATTTCACCGTGCTCTCTTGTCCTTTCCACCACCACAGTACCACCTCACCACCGCAACTAAATAGAAGAAAAATACTTCTAATTGCCATCTCTCAACTTACAGCGAGCATGTAGATTAATTAACTGAGTTTCCCCAGAAGCACAAGCACCTCTGGAGATGCCACCAACAACCACGAGCCTCCCCCGGGAACCCCCCAAAGAACTCGGGGAGCAATGGGGTACGCCAAGATCTTCAGCACTAAAACACGTAGTGAGCTATTTTAAGTTCCTTCCTATATTATATTCCCTCGTGACTCGGTTGCTTTTAGCTTTCAGACTCTAACCTGGGTATAATTAGATTTTTTAAGAGCCCAAGAACCGCAGTGAGCGACTTTTACCAGATTCTTAACCAGACCAAAAAGAAAAGCGCCAAACCAACCCAGCCAGCTCACATGTTTCCTTAATGCACTAATGCAGTCGCTTTTTTCTATTTTTTTTTTCAGCCGCGTGACTTATGACTATTAAAAAAACAATAATCCAAATTCTTCACCAGTCAGCTCAGCGCAGTGGCCAAAGCCTCAATGAAACTCCGAGACCACAGATTTAACACAAGTTTTACTGAAAATGTGCCTCAGTAAGTGGCATATTTGTATTGCTACTTCCCATTGTTATAACATCTGTGAGCATATGGCTCTTTTGTTTTTTTCAAAGGAAAATGACAATGGTTTAAGAAGGAAAAACAAAGCCATGATACATTTATGGAAAAGAAAAATTAGCTTGGTGACTAAAGTGGGTAAAATCCTGTATTATCATCTTCTGTCTACTGCAATGTTTAGCTTATGGGCCTCAAGTTTAAAAGTTATTAACCAAATGCAATTACAAATATTAAAAATCAGGTGGTGATTTGCCCAGCACACAACTAGCTCACTCTTAAAACTCTTCCTTCTGAGAACTACAATAGTAAAGACACAGGATGTGCAGAGTAACCTCTTCTACCCAGAGACCTTTCAAATAAATCTGGGTTTAAGTAAAAACTCCCTCTTGAATGCGTGATGCACAGAACAGACTTAGATCCTCTCAAGCCCCTGGGATGGGTGGCACTAAATCACACTCACTAGGAATCACCGATAGAAAATCTACTCCCTAGTACTGGAAATAAGAAAAGGCAGGTTAATTTTTATTCCAAGAAAATAATTCAGTGGAACATCCCCTCTGGTTGGTCAGAAGGTTTTGCACATCGCTGGTGCACAAATAAGAGGTAAAGAAACTGGGAAATGTGACTTCACGTGGTTAAAATGCCAAGTAATGCCAGTGGCTATTAAACGTCCCAGATGTAAAAAGACACAATGCTTTTTTTTGTTGTTGTTTCTGGGAACAAAGGGACATAGAGAATCCTGAGCCACCTTCCTCCTCCCTCCCTGAGCTAACTGAGCAGCCCTGGAGGTCTCTGCCATGGACATTATATGTGAGTCTCTTACAACACAGTGTCCCCCACGCTCAAGCCACCCCCAGGAACTCAGGGGTGTTGGTTTTATTAGTCCCCTTGGCCATCCTGTAGTGCCAGGAGTACAGAAGTTCATACAGAATCACAGAATGGTTTGTGTTGAAGGACCTTCCCAGCTCCCCCTGCCATGAGCAGGGACATCTTCACCAGCTCAGGTTGCTCAGAGCCCCATCCAGCCTGGCCTGGGATGTCTCCAGGGATGGTTCAGCCACCACCTCTCTGGCCAACCTGGGCCAGGCTCGCACCACCCTCAGGGGCAACAATTTCTTCCTCATGTCCAGCCTGAATCTCCCTTCTTTAGTTTAAAACCATCACTCCTTGTTCTATTGCAACAAGTCCTGCTAAAAAGTCTGTCCCCATCCTTCTTATCGGCCCCTTTTAAGGCCGGAAAGGCCACACTAAGGTCTCCCAGAGCTTCTCTTCTCCAGCCGAACACCCCAACTCTCTCAGCCTGTCCTCCCAGGCCCGTGTCCTCGTGTTGGGGACCCCAGAGCTGGCCCAGCACAGACCGGAGCAGAATCGTCTCCTTCCACCTGCTGGGAATGCAGCCCAGGATACAATTTGTCTTCATTTATTGACACTACACAGCGTGCAAGATTTGATTAATGTGGCTAATTTGCTTCCCTCGGCCCCCGTGCGGAGCAAATGGCCGCTAAGGAGCGGAGCCCAGCTCCCCCGGTGCTGAGCTGGCCCGCGCCCCGAGCTCACTCCAACAGCTGAAAAGGCCATCAGATGCCTTTCTGCTTTTGTTTATTTCCCCTTGTTAACGACAATCCGAGCTGAGTAAAATCCAGTTCACAACGCTCTTTGAATTCTTTCTCCAGACTGAACTCCAGTTCAGTCCAGGTCTATTTCTGTCTCATCTCTCAGTCTGTGTATTTTGGCAACGCTCCCACCACACTTGTAACGGCGCTGGATACGGAGCTGACACTAAAGAATAGGGCAGGAATCAACATAAGTTTGTGATTAATAACCTTAAAGTGTTGAAGTTAAATCAAATCCTATTTAAAGCTCAATTTTTAATTCAAAATTTATACGCGGTACAAAGGGAACTTATTTACTGCAACGTCAAGCAAAGATTCCCTTTGAGCCGCTGGCAGCTGGGAACAGCCGAGCTCCACCATCGGGAGCCTCTGGGCACTGCAGGTTACCCAAGTTTTCCCCAAAGGCTCCTTCTCTTGCCTCACTGAGCTTTGGTTCTCACCACGTACCCAAATGTATCTCACCATAGGAGGGGTCCACAGGATGACTCGCAAAAAAACCCAAAATACAACGACTTTCCAGAATAAATTATCATATCAATCCTACGCTGTTGTTTCACGGGGTTATGTTCTTGCGATGCCCTCACGTGGTAAAAGATATTTATTTAAAAAAAAAAATCATAGATGGAATGTTGTGTCATATTTCAATGGGTCTGTTGGGGTTTCTTTGGCAAGAGGAGGTTAAACAACCTGGGACAAAACAGAACAGCACAACTGTTAGATACAAAACTCATACACAGCGTGGTAAGTGTTAGGGTTTTTCCTCCGTAGAAGGAGAAGAGAAGCACAAAAAAGACTGTCCTAAAATTCCTTCAGATGCCAGACACAAGCCTTGAAATCTATGGAAAGAAATTTTGCTCTGAAAATGATGAGCAAACCACATAATTAGTCAACTAACCCTAAACAAAGAGAAAAGATAATGAGACTTGAACCACAGACCTCTCTACACTCAGGTAACTAAAACACAACTAAATACGTTTTCCTCAGTTTTCATACCGAGCCACTTGTCTCTCAAAAGAACAAAGGAAAAAAGCTATTTCTTTAAGAAATGTCTAGAATAAAAATAAGTATCTACGAGATGACATCTTGTGTGTGCATGTGTATACACACATCACCAGGTCTATACTATAAAATGCTTTATGGTGTATCCAGTGGCCACCCCTTGAGAATGGAGATTCCCAAGCATAAGAAAACCAAGGTAACCTGGGCCCAGCTGTGAGGAAAGAAGTTGTGTCACATTCGGTACAAAACTCTTAGAATCATGCATATGAACTTACTCTGTACCAAAAATTGTTTTCTTTTTATTAAAAGTGCATCTGCTTTCTTTTTAAGTCCGTGACGGAGTTTTTATTGATTTCAATTACAACAGGCCCCGGCCCCCCTCCAAGTGTTACTCTATAAAGTGAACTGCTAAAGGATTACTACTATAAAACCATTAGAAAGCCAATGGGTTTCCTTTTAGCCATTAGAATTGTAAATACAAATCCCCGTGCATCACTCTAAATAAATGTCCACTTCACAAAAGTAATCCCTGTGCAGCTGACAGAACGTGCAGTTTTACGGCAGATAACACTGTCTGTATACACCAATTATCCACGTGACAATATCCAGCTGTCAATGTTACCCCCAGGGCTCTAACAACGGTGCCTCATATACCGCTGAGGCATCAATTCGTTTGTTAAGTTAAAACATCTACTTGAAGACATTAGAAGAAGGTCCAGGGGTACCGAGTTAAAGTGAACTCTTTGGTCCTTTAAAAAAAAAAAAAAGATCTATTATTAATTTTAACAGTGAAGACTTTGCAAATAGTTCACTTTATTTCTCTCAAAACCTTCCTTAGAGCACTGTTTATTTTGGTAACCGGCGAGTCAGCTGGAAGCAGCTCTGTCCCATCCCTTCACTTTTGCCTGTATCATTTGTCATGGTTTCTAAAAGGCACCAAGAAAAACATTGTTAAGCAGCAGAAATCATTCAGAAAGGGACAAAAAAGAATGACAGGGAACCAAACGTGAGAAACTGGAATGGCCATCAGGAGCGCCAAGGAGAGGAGAACAGCATCACACAGGGACAAAATGTTCCATCTTCCTGCTCTGCAGCATTGCACCTACTGCGTCCTTTGAATCTGGAGGAAGAATCAACACCCAGGACTTGTTCCCCCCCCGGTAGCCATGCAATTAATCTGAGAATATTTGTTAAATAAATCCTGTCGCGCGCAAGTCTTTGATTCTCGCTGTGCTGCCAAGGATTTGGCTGCAAACCAGACATGTTTACTTATCACTTAGGAAAGAGAATCTGCAAATTCACGGGCCCTATGTAAGGTCCATGGCATGTAAAAAATCCCCCAATTCATGTCTCAGCATCATTTCTGCTGACAGACGTTTGGCATATAAAATTGAGATCGCAGACAGAAAAACACCTTATATTATAACAACATAATTCTAAAAATCAACTGAGGGAAGACTAGAAGAGAAGCAAAGCTGCAAGAGAACTGTGCCCTCGTTCAGAAAGCACCGATTTCAGCCTGTCTGTCCAGCTGTGAAACAGGGACTGTGGGTGTCATCACCACCAGTTCAGCCACACAGGCAAAACATTGTCACCATATCAGTGTCGGAGTCTTAAAACCTCATCACTCACCTTCTTCATCATCCCGCAGACTCCACCTAAAATCTCTTGGGTCTGAGAAGTTTTGAAGTAGACCATGCCACTCTATTGGGCTGAAGGATATTGCTGGTGTCTCCATGGAAAAGATAAAAACACAAGGATTTCATAAATTGTAGGGATTAAAGCTGATGTTCTGGACTCCGCAGCTTTGCCTGTCACCCCTGGCCACCCTCTGAGCAAGCAAAGCAAGAGCCTTTGCTCACCACTGGCTCTACAGCGGTGCAACATCTTCCCTCCGGATAAACTCAGGATTAAGCCACCAGAAGCCGTTTCATGGCTTTGGAAGAATAAAAGGGGAAAATCATGAGAATATTTCTGCTCTCGACACAGGTTTGAGGCTTCAGTAGTTTTTAGGAAGCTTGTAGAAGAGAGGGAAACATTAAATATCATCTGTGGATTATAAAATTCCACTGAGTTCTACTAGTGTAAAATGCAAGCACGCTCCTGACTAATTCAAAAAGCAGATGTGAGGAGGGGAAAAATAACAGAAATACGACAACATTAACTTTTATACCCTAAACAAAGCAGTCCTTTTCATTTCACATGAGGATAACTTGAATAGGTTAAACAGGGCTGCATCATGCAGAACCCTTGTTTTCTGTTCGCTCATCTCTTAAAATTTGTTTGAAACGATGCCACTACTTAAGTTTAGGTAGAAATTAGCTTTGACTAACTCATTGGCCTTGATAACCCATTTGCCTTCATCTCTGTATTTCCCAATTTCACCTTCTGCCTGGCCTAGTCAAATAAAACTCAGATTTACTCAGCTGACTCTTGAAAAAAACAAAGAACTCTCCCATTGAAATAAAATAATCACTAAATAATTACCAAAGTTACTGTTCAGGAATTATTACATTTTAAAAATCCATCCAGAGACCTGGACAGGCTGGAGAGCTGGGCAGGGAAAAATTTAATGCAATATAACAAGGGCAAGTGTAGAGTCTTGTATCTGGGCAGGAACAACCCCAGGTTCCAGTGTAAGTTGTGGAATGACCTATTAGAGAGCAGTGTAGGGGAAAGGGACCTGGGGGTCCTGGGGACAGCAGGGTGACCATGAGCCACCACTGGGCCCTTGTGGCCAGGAAGCCAATGGTACCTGGGGTGGGTTAGAAGGGGATGGTCAGTAGGTCAGAGAGGTTCTCCTGCCCCTCTCCTCTGCCCTGGGGAGACCACACCTGGAATCTTGTGTCCAGTTGTGGCCCCTCAGTTCCAGCAGGACAGGGAACTGCTGGAGAGAGTCCAGCGCAGCCACCAAGATGCTGAAGGGAGTGGAGCATCTCCCGTGTGAGGAAAGGCTGAGGGAGCTGGGGCTCTGGAGCTGGACAAGAGGAGACTCAGGGGGGACTCATTCATGGGGATCAATATGGAAAGGGGGAGTGTCAGGAGGATGGAGCCAGGCTCTTCTCAGTGACAACCAATGATAGGACGAGGGATAATGGGTGCAAACTGGAACACAGGAGGTTCCACTTAAATACGAGAGGAAACTTCTTCTCAGTGAGGGTGGCAGAGCCTGGCCCAGGCTGCCCAGGGGGGTTGTGGAGTCTCCTTCTCTGCAGACATTCCAACCCGCCTGGACACCTTCCTGTGTAACCTCATCTGGGTGTTCCTGCTCCATGGGGGGATTGCACTGGATGGGCTTTCCAGGTCCCTTCCAACCCCTGACACTGTGATTCTGCGAAAATTAGGGCATTTACCGTGATTACTGTTTTCAATAAATTGCTCAGCCTGTTTATACAACACAGCACAAAGCTTTCTTCTTTGGGGAATTTGGATTTGCAGCCTTGAAGCCGTCAAGCTCAAAAATACAAACTCACTGAACATGAAGGTGCTTTGAAACACACTCTGACAGTTAAGTGGTAACCACTGAGATTTTTGTCACTCATCATCGCTGGCGAGTACGAATACGGGGTGATCTACAGCAGCTGAGGTTTGCTCTCAATTTACAGCATTTTCAGCTGCCCTGTTATCGAGCGGCTTAGCATAGAATATAGAACAATTTATTTAAATTGTGAGAGCTTTCTAAGATTCCAGTCGTGCTAGAAAATAAAACTAATCCAAAAACTCTACATCATAAAAAAATAGAAAGGAAAGAAAATAATTTCCAATAGACTGTATGAATAAATAACTTGAGTGCCCCAAGTTGCCACACATCTGTGTCCAGCTCATAGTCGTCTTTTCTAAGAAGAAAGCACAAGGATACGAGCTGATGTTGGTGCTACAGCTGCTCACAGCTTCTCATGTGCGCCTTAGCTCCTGCATCCAAGAGAAGGCTCAAAACCACAACACAAATATGACGTTTTAACGGCATTCACAAAGCAGCATGAAGTTCCTACACACATTAATAGTCGGGTGAACTTTCTGGAACATTAATGCCAAGGAAGCGCACGACTAACTCTCTTTAAATAACGGTCTGTTGTGCAGGATCGAGGAACCATCTGGTTTTGCAAACTGCTGAAGACTGTCACTACGTGGAATTTAGGAGAGATTCAGGTACAGACACGACTAGCGATTCAGTCTTTCTGTGAAGCTCTTTGGGTGTCTGCAGGACAAAACGGCATCCGAATGATTACGACTATCGCTCAGGTTTAAATCACTAGTTCTGCCAAAGGTTCTCTTTGTTAGCTGAGGCAAATCTCTAGGGCCTCGCTCAGAAAAACACTGGGGCATAGGTGAAAATCATACCAAAAAATCAATAGAATATATACAAAAATATTCTTAATAGTTTTGCTTAACCACAGATGGAGCTTGTTTGTGCCCAAGGTCTCCAAATGATGAAGGAGCTGGTGTTTCCAGCCTCCCATCCTTTCTTTATCCCTGGAGTAAGAGCTGGATGTTCTGGGCAGGATTATTTACTCTCATATGAAGGTAGAGAGTCTGTAAATGTAAAAGTCCAACTGTATAGACATTCAGACAAGTGTTAGGGATTCGTTTCTGGTACAATTCCATGGACAAAGACCCCAATGTACCAGCTAAACACATAAACACAGATAAAACTGTCCGAACGTCTTACCTTAATAATAAATCCAATTCATCTAACAGAATAACTAACTGAGGTGAAATTCCAGATATCTCTCACACATGGTAAATCAAAATACTCTGTAGTAAAGTTCTACAAAGCTAGCGTAATGTCAGGAAATACAAACAAACCCAGGAAAAATTTAATTCTCATTCTCTGAAGTCACATCTTACATTTACCAAGCTCTTTCAAACATGTTATGTTGCTGGTTAACAGCAATGCCTCAAGGCGTAACCTTTTTCTGATCTTTGGAGATAAAAACTGCTTTGAAATGTCACGGAGGCACACAATTGTAACTCAATAATAACATTGGAGAGCACCCTATAATTTAAAACACCGCACTTCTGATGGACAAAATCAAATCAACAGGAGAAGCGTGATGACTGCAGATCCTATCCTGAGTACAATGAAACTTCAAACGGTGCTGAGAAAATGAAAACTAGCTGATCTAACGAAAACCAGACCCTGCTTAACTAAGCTTTCAACAAGGAAATTTCAAATTTCACCTACGTTGTTACTCTTGGAATTTGGGAAAGTAGGAGGAGCCAGCAAGGTCTGAAGAGGAGATGTGAAAGGAAATTTGGGAAATATGTAATATTTAGCAAATTAAGAAAGCAGACAACCAAAGCCAGACCCTGATCTCACTTCTACTGGTGTAAATCCAAACTAACATCACTGACTGTAATGGAATGGCTCTGGATTTACTCCACGATAACTGAGAACAAAACCTGTTCAATGAGACAGAATATCGAAGTGGAAAAAAATGGCTTTTATATCTACACAACAGGACATTTCATTGCAAGTAACTAAGAAACTGTTTAATGCTATGTAGCTACAACACAAAAGGTGAAATGGGCTTGAGCCACCACAGAAATATCCACAGCCAAAATATAAATTTCTGAAGTTTGAAAGGTTTTATGCACTCCAAATTTGCCACTAAAAAAGCTTTATGAAAATTAAAGAGTTAATTCAAGACAAGCTTCACTTATTTAGGGCTTTTTTTCGTTTGCTGGTTTCATCTCAAGCCATATTCTTTACAGAACCAGACTCATCCCCGTGAAGCAGGAATGCGACAGCATCTCCGAAGTTGCTCCCCTGGTGCCCTTCACAGAGATAAATTCATCCTTTCCTACCACTTGCTAAATCCAAGCTCAGCTCCACACGCCACTCGGGAGTATTTCTGCACCTTCCCTCTAAAAGAAAAACCATGGGTTTGTATCAGTATAACCGGCTGTGCCGAACCACCAAGAGCTTAAAAGATTTGCCTGAAGTGATTAAATTGCCAAATTCTTTAGAACACAATTTAGCCAACATGCATTATTATTTATCTTCGTTAACCACGGTTCACTCCAGGTAACAGAATGATATTTAATTGCACTTTCAAGGGTGGGGAAAGGGCTTTTTTACAGTAATGACACAATCATCACTTTTCACACCCTAAGCACGAGTAACAACAGCAACATGTAGAACAAAGCTCCATACACAAAGCAGCCACATTTTTTTCCCCCATTGTCAGCATTCACAGAGACTGTCCAGATTTGCACACACGCACAGATCCTGCATAATTCAACCTTTACAGTTCAATTAAGCTCATTAGCACGAGGGACACTCGTTCCATCCCCCTGCAGCCTAACAAACCTACTTGTGGCTAACACAGCACTTCTTTCTGAGCAAGAGTATTTTGCCTTTAGCAGCAACAAGTTTCATCACCAGGATCCCGCCTGTGTATGCGAAAGACAGTCCAGACTGCCAAGAACCGTGCAGATAAAGAAGGGGAGTGCTGAGAAGGGGCACTGAACCTCGGAGGGAAAAGGGTCAGTGGAAATTTTGAGGAAGGGATGGGTTGAAGGCAGAGACAACGAAGATAAAAAGATGTGGGAGTCTGACAGATGAGGAAAGAAAGGAAAAGGAGGAGTAAACATTTCAGGGACAAATAAGCAATTTGCGGGTTTGTGGTTAACACAGAGGACTGTGCCTTGGGAGTCAGTCACATGAATTCCCTCTGCTTTGCTTTCAGCTTATGTAAAATTCAGAAGGGGAAGGCATCACAAAAACACCACCCAAAAAAGCTGTAGGAAAGCAGTGCAGAGGTTACCCCAGCAGTGCACAGCTCCTCTTCCTTCAGCCGCCTGTCCCGGGGGCTTGGCTGTGCTGGCCTTCTGGTACCCTAACTCTGATCAAAAACAGCAATTAGCGTGTGCACAGCCATGCTAGAGATCTCTAATTAAAACCACACTGTCATTGTGTTGGTGCTGTACAAGCTAAGTAGCATAAAATGGAAAAGAAGTGTCACAACACAAAGTGATTAGCCCAAAGACTGGTAGCGATTGGAGTCTCTCTATCTGGGTGCTCCAGCTCTTTTACCTAAAACCACGTGCTTGCCTAACTACTGACCTGGATACAGCCCAAAAAACTCGCTCTGATACAGTAGTTGTGAAGTCACAATCTCTTGAGGATCTTAGTAATCAGAAATATAAATTAATATGGGGCATAAAAGAAATTACAGTATTCCCAGCTGTTCTAGGGGGGAGACTTCATTTTTACTCCTCCGCTGCTTCTGTTCCTCAATAAATTATTAGTGCAAAAGCATCCTAGTTCAGTGAACTAACCAAGACCTCGCTAACTAAACAAAAAGGCCTGTCCTTTGGAAAACAGACTCGGACATACCATTGTACGGCTTAAGAGAACTCAGGAAATGTTTCAGTGATATTCAGCATCCCCAGAGACACTTAACTTCAGCTCATGAAAATACACTGATGTCCAAAGCATGAAAATTGCCATGGCTTCCTGCTCACACCCGCAGGCTACGAATCCAATTTAAAGGGGATGGCAGGAATCCAGCAGTAACCTATAGTCACAGATTGGAGCTGCTATCCTGAGCAAACACATCAGACGTTTAGCTGGGACTACAGCAACACAAGACATTCCTTCGTTTCCAATTAATTATACAAACCCACCCCCACTCGCTCCACTCCAGCAGGGTTTTTCCAGCCTGAAAACCTGGGATCCCTTCCACTTTTGGTTATGTCCCATTGCTAATAAGGTCTACTGCTAAGAGCTGTAATTTATCCTATAAAGTTGATATGTGTCTTCATATTTTGTCATCCTATGGCTGGGAAAAAAAAGCGGAGGAAGGAAGCGTCACAACTCCCATGAAAACACTGAAATGGAGAGATAAAGCTCATTCCCTCGCAATCGCAATTCTGCGACAGGCTCCGCACCACAAGGGGCCTTTCACAAGACGACACCTCAAAGAATCGCTTCAAATTCTCTCTGCACAAAGCTCACACATCCAGGCTCATTCTGGCAGTCCTGCTATGCTACACCCGGGCTCTGAACCTGATTTCACACACTAACCGTTGTGTTACCATATGGGAAGGAAGCTGCTACTCCAGAGCAAACAGATGAGACTAATAGGGAGACATCACCCAACATAAATTCAACACTCTCAATTATCTTCCATTGCATGTGATGTATGTGGCTTCTTGGCTCGGTGTTTGGGAACATGTCATTTTCAAATATGCATATATTTAACCAGCGGCTAACTATATTGTAGGAAAAGGGCTACAAGTCGAGCAGAGCTGGAAAAGGGCACACAGTGTCTCTGTGAGGAGGAGAACCAGGGATGCCAAACAAAATTGAGATAGAGAAGTCCATGGGATACAGCACAATAAGTTAACTTCAAAAATATGCACAGCCCGTTTACATTTGCAATACACACTAACAATGTGCATCCCAGCCCACGTGTGGCTTATCCTCATAGGGACCAGCAGTCTCGTCGCTGCCAGTGTTACCCCTTGCGCTCACACAGAGAGGGTTTCTGCTGAGCAGCCGAGGTGCCAACCCTGCTGACAACCCGCGCTAAGGCGTTCTCGTTAACCACGTCGTTAGGCACCCACCAACACCCTCCGCAAAGCGCAACCACAGAGGCCCCTCAGTTGTTGCTGGAGCTGCCTCTGAGCATGGCCCAGTTTTGGCTCAAAATGCCCAAGCAGGGGAGGTTCTCCAGCAGGGCTGAGGTTTGGGGTCAGATCAGAACCAGGAAGAACATCATCACCTATTCCCCCACGCGAACAAGGCTCATCTAAGCACTCAGTACCCATATGGTAGGATGACAAACAGTATAAAAATGAATCTCAGTGAATATTATTTGGACACTCAGCCCCAGAGCAGGAAAAAGTCAGAAAGCAGAGAGCCTCTCACTTGATTCCACATCTCCTAAATTCGAGTTTTCAGCTGAACTAACCTTTGCTCCCTCTGCAGCCAGTGTAGGGAAATGACACCTCCAAAGAGTATTTAAAAACTCACAAGCAGTGAATTGCTCCATAAAGGTGCCAAATTCTTTTTGCAAATTACAGCGAGAGCCTTTGGGTAATGAGTCTCCCAGCTGAGGTTCTTCAGTGAAGTGCCTGAAGTGGAATGGGGTGAATCCTGTCCTCAGCGTCATGGCTTCGTGCATCTTGATATACTATAACATGATCCCATTCAAGTGGTTCAGGAACATTAAGTTGTTGTGCTTCTCTTCTGGCAAAACCAAGGAAAAAGCTCAGATCACATCTATGGTTACCAACGTGTTCTTCAAAAGGAAACAAGAGAGGGTTAACCATGGAGCACGAGGGATGTGTGTGACCTAAACCACCCTGATCCCACTTCAAAATGTAACCTTGCAAATTATCCCTAGGATAATGCAAATCTTGGACGCAGAGTTCACCCGACAACAACTGCATTGCATGAATTCACAACTGGCGTAACTGGAGGATCTCATAGATCAGATCTGAGAGCTACGCACCTAGAGCAGGAAATTCTAAACACTGGCAATTGTTATAAAAAATGAATTATATTCAACAATGCAATTGAGGGGTAAACCACGTTCTCCCAGCAGTAGTAAAGAAAGCATATAAAGCAGCCAGCCCAGAGCACATTTTATTAAATCCATCCTATTTCTTCTAACAGAACTGTTGATTACCAAGGCACGGCGAGCTGATCAAGTAACACCATCTCTTTCAACGGAGAAATTGTTTTGCCATTTGCAAACTGAAAAACATATGTTCCCAATATTTTCTCTGATGTACGCGTCTCCGTCAAAACCAAAGCCCGCGGCACATGCCAAAAATCAAATAAACGACTGGAAAATATATACTGACTGGCATCAGAGGGCTTTCTCCTTTTCCGTGCTCCTTAATCCAGAGCGATGCAGCGCAGCACATGCACCGAGGATGGAGGATCTCAGAGCCTCAGTTTCAACAGCCTCCAGGTCTTGGGTCTTTTTCCTTCACTCTTTTCCAAGAACTCGAGCTCCTCTCTTCTGTGAAGTCATTTGCTATTAAATTCACACCACAGGTGTTGGTTTTTTACAGTATCTTCTAGCATCGCTGCTTTAAAAGAGCAAGGTTGGCATTTCAAGAGGCAAATATTCTCTGGGTGGACTCCTTGCCAGCTTCTAGAACACTAGTGCCTCGGTTAGAGTGAGATAAATATGTATATGCCTCCTTATTTGTTTCATTACTGTGAATTCTCGGAAAATAACTGTTTTCTCCAGGTGAGAAAAAGACAGAATATATTGATCTCAGGGAAGGACAGCTTAGTCATAGCTTTAAAAACACTTGAGGATCTGCTTTTTATAAGTCATTACAAGGTTCAATTGTAGGCATTCAAACCAATTCAATAGATGCACACATCAAAAACTTCTCTTTTCTTTCCATACCATAGGGCTCCCATCAAGACTCGTAGCCAATGTGGCCTATTGTTAAACAATTATTGTCCTGAATAGGATTAACTTGGCTTCTATACATGACTTTGTGCAGCAAAACAAGCTACTGCAACTTCTGAGAAATAAACTGAAAGTGGGAAGAAGAAGAAGAGAAGGGATTAAACCATTTTCACAGGACACAGTGAAACAGGCTGCGCAGCCACTTATATCTGGGGTGAGGGTTCACTGGCTTTTCAGTTTCACTGGCACCAGTTTCATCACCTTCTAATCTGGTTCAGTGCTGTGTCGTATTTACTTTGAGATCAATCAGCAAATAGTTAAAGTAACACAAATAATGGGGCAGCAACCTCTAATGGGAAGGTGGGGACACGTTTTTTGTGCAGAACGGCAGCGGCTGAAATTCCCACTGAATTTGGGAGTGAACTTAAAAACTCTGTGCAAGTATTTGCTGTATTGTTACATACCTAATGGTTGAGTTTGCAGTGCCACTAAATAGCCACTGCTGTTTAGGATGCACCATGTGAAGTACCCTCCATGTAAACTCCAGGAGCTCCAGAGAACAGGCGTACGCTAAACAGCAAGGCTCATTTGCTAAATGACATCAGCAATAATTACTAGGACAGAAAAACACTGGGATGCATTACTGATGAGCCACAGAGCTTTCCATGTAATCATCACCACTTGGAGCCGGGGACAGCAAAGCAAAATAGAACAAGTAGCTTCTGTGTGAGTTCAGCAGGCAAAAGTGTCAAATGTTACATGAAAAATAATTCATAATGCAAAGTCGAGGAGAATGAAATCTTTCAGGATTATCACTTTTTTCCCCTCAGCAAAAGACGATCTCCATTGTATCTTCCAGCCAAAGAAAGGATAAAATCTTTTCCCTTGCAAAAAAGGTTCAGGAAGCAGTAGGAAAATTTACCGCTGTGCGTATCTTCAGGGCTTGACAGGCAGAGTTAAGACAATAGAAAAATAAGGTGTAAGTGATGCTCCAATAGGCTTTTGGATGATGTTACATTTCTGCCCTGTCTCAAAGACTTTAGAGCTTCTGGCACTGGCAATACCACCCCCTGTAATCCACATAAACAGCCACTTTTTCAAGGACCCCAGAGAAATCCTTCCAGAGGATGAAGGAAATAGATATGTAATCCCACAGAATTGATTTTACAGATACCACAATGTCTCTGTTAAGGAAAACAACAGGGTTTCAGAATACTCATCGCACATATGGTCGGTACAGTCATCATTGAAGTCTCAACAGAGATGGAAAACAGCTGTAGGTGCTTTAGACTTTTAGTACTTTTAGTACCATACAATAGTGACCAACTTAGAGTTGGTCACTATTGTATAGTATTGGTGATTGTCAATCAACCACTGACAGTAACAGTAAAACTTAGCAGCAGTAACAATAATGAGGCAGTATATGAGCCCTAAGGACGCACTATTTCCTGCTGAAATTGTCAACGGTGAAATAATAAGCAATAGTAACACTTCAACAGTTGTAGCACTAAAGGGCAGATTTAACGGTTATTATGCCCAGTTCTGGTTATTATTTGTCTTCAGACATACCAAGACAGCACCCAACAGTTGTGAATTTACATTGAGTCTCCTAAAAGTGAAAGAAAAGCTCAAAACTTGGACTTGTACTCATTACTGCTGTCACTATGTATCTAAAGAAGGCCAAAATAAACTGACCTCAAAAAAAAACCACCTTACACAACCTTCAGTTTTCCAGATAGGATTTCCAGAAATGTCTGGGGCCACCAAAGAACACTATAAGATGAGTATTTGAATGATGTGGGGAGAATAAATTTATTTGCCTATGAGCTTACTCTTAGCAGAGTTGGGGCAACGATTCGCCTTCTTTCCTATGAAAACGTGATTTTGCCAAGTACCAGTGTTTGCAAAACGTTCCCACAGGAACTTCATTGGCAAGCAGTTTATTCCTCCTTGTCAACCTAAGAATTAGTCTAGTTCAACTATTAGACAGCTCTCAAACAGTTTTACCTACTGAGGAAGGTATATCACAGGCTAAACTCAAGTAAGTGCTATCACTTACCCACAAAGCAATGACACCAGAACAGAACTGCAAGGGGACAGCACAGCAGGAGCCCCCAGCCCTTGGATTAATACAAACGCCACTTCTGTGGTGCTGGAAAACTCGGATACTGGTACCAAAGATCTCCCTGCTTTGGAAACTGCAACCACACAGCTTCTCCACAGCTATTTTCCTGTTCTTTAGTAAAATTAATCCCAAGTCTTGAAGCATTTCTTCCCCCACCCAAAGGAACAAGAAGACAACGATCATCATCTTCAGGTGACACCAGAAGCACCTTTTGATTCCCTCTGAATGGGAAAAGGTTTCAGACAAGTGATTTATATCTAATACCTCCAGCCTTTGCCTGAAAATTTTCACAGATACCATGAACCTGAGAGTCAAAGACCTCAAGTGACAGAAGAAAACAGTGTAAGTTGAGCAGGGGGGAGGTTTTATCGCTATACTTGGAGGATAAACTATTTTTCATTGCTCACAAGTGTCTTTTTCAACACAGAAGTTAACACGTAAAGGAAAGCTTGTACTTCTGCTCCTGCACATAGCTTTCCATCTCCTTTTACTATCCATTTGTATAACAAATATCAGGAAGCATGAAAAATTTTAATTCCGTTAATAGCCTAATTTTAATTTCTTATGTTCCTCCTCTGGAAAAACCATTATGTCTTCTTCATTATAACTATAAAAAATTAAAAACACCCAAAACACAACTATCAAACCTGCAAACCCCAAGGTTCTCAGACCTTTCATATGACCTCCGGAACTTGTTCCAAGCTCGCACGTGGCTCAGCACCCTGAGCGTTGTTATGGATATAGCACTGCAGGTCTGTTCAATGAAGGAGACTGCAGGTTGTAAAGTTCAACATCACTATTTGCCTTAACTCCGTGATATAATCAGAGCTTTACTCTCAAATAAAAGAGAAACGTGATCAAGGAAAAATAGTATTTCTAGCTCTCCTATTTTTTACTACGTGACCCTGGGTGGATGACTTCAGTTCAACACTGTGTTCCCATCTCAACAAAGCAGTATTAACATTTTCCCTTGTCTCACACAGATAATATGTTGCCTACCTGATTTGTAAGAAAAAGGGTTAAGAGATGCCCGTATCAGAGACCTGCAGACTTGCAGAGTATTAACAGGAAAACACCAGCCTGTGCACTAGGAAGTCCAGAGGTTATATATTCCCTGCATTCTTCTTGTAATTGAAATTAATTACTTGGGTTCGGTCTATAAAATAGTCATTCACACCAAAGGAATGCTTGATTAAATGACGCGGAGACAAAGTTATTGCTGGTATAATTCCATTAGCTTTACAGAAAAATACTAGGGCTGAATTTGTCCTCTTAGGCTTATTTTCCATTCCAAAATTCCTTAATGGCATAAAGAGAAAATAGAAAAGCTGGCCACAGACGTTAAATAAAGACATTCTGAGTCCAGTCCCATTTCCACAGGATACAATGGGAGTGAGTTAGTAGGAGATCAGGACCCACAACACGCAACTACAAAAGCATTTGCTGATCTTAACCTTTAGCTCCAATTCAAAATTTTCCTGTGCCAACTCTTCTTAATTTGGGACATGATTTTTTTACTCCTTCAGTTTTTCCATTGAACACAAGAGATTTCTTTGTCAACAGCCCTTTTTACTATGTACAAAACTGCTCTGCTCATGTTTAGGCATCGAAAAACCACAACAGAAAACCACAACACACATGGAGCGGGATCAAAAACAAAAGGCTTTTTCGAAAGGGAGATCTCAGCACAGATGGCTCAGCGCTATGGGAACGTGAAACCCATCACATGTTTCTTCTGTAGATCCCAAGCCTGGGCTATGCCCAAAACCTCAGGTTCAAGGCTACAAAATACACTAGTTAATTATTAGTAGTTCACCAAAATACCATAGTCTGAGCAAAATATCACTACAGTAGCCATAACACTACATTTAAATCCACCATTGAAGACCACAATATGTTGTTATATCACAATGCAGCTTTAACACCCTGTTTCCCCCAAAATAAGACAGAGTCTTATATTAATTTTTGCTCCAAAAGATGCATTAGGGCTTATTTTCAGGGGATGTCTTATTTTTCCATGAACAACAATCTACATTTATTCTTGAACAAAAAATTAAAAATTAACATTTATTCAAAAGAGTCATGTCATCACATTGTGTCACATCTGTCCTGCTGCATTCTATTGCTAATTAATTTTACTTTTTAACATGTATAGCTGCCTGGACACTATTTAAATTGACTTTTTAATGAACTGTAACTAGGGCTTGTTTTTGGAGTAGGGCTTATACTTTGAGCATCCTCAAAAAAAAAATGATGCTTGGGCTTATTTTCGGGGTAGGTCTTATTTTCAGGGAAACAGGCTAGGCAGCACTTCAGTTAAAATGTAGTCCACTAGAATACGGGAAGATTTTTAAATAACTCAAATTACTTATAAATCAGATGTACCTTGCATGATGTAAAGGATTCTTGCATAGTTTTGATTAACACACTCTCCTTATGGTGCTTAGAAAGCACTTGAGCTGTTTCACTAATTAGTACTAATCAAGCAGCACCGCAAAACGAATGACTGCGGCACTGTTCAGAATACGCCGTGCAACATAAATTAGGAAAACAATGGAGTTAAAAGCCAAATCCACATCAACTTTAAATTGTAATTACCCACCAATAAACAGTGTATCCGGATCAGGACAGCTTTATACAAAGAGAAGCTCCTTGGAGCTGAGGTCCAACCACGTTACACTCCTGGTAGAGTCCCATTGGCCTCGTGGACCACGGAACATCACAAAAATGGGAAGAAAAAATTATCTGTGAGGCAGCCACATATAAAGGTCTTTTTTCTTTTTTAAGAAAAAGTATCAATTGGGCAAATAACCAGACAACTTGGGAGGGGGAAGAAAAATAATCCCATGCTCATCAATTTAGTTGAGCAGTCTCCAGAAAGAACACCACTAGGTACATGAACTGGACACTGTGACATACAAGCCAAGCAATATTTTTGTTATCAGGTTACTTCTCTACAGATTCAAGAAAGATGTTGAAGAACAGTCACAACAGTATTTCTTGCATTTTCTTTTCAAGTCCCTAGGCTTAGTCATCAGATGTAAAATACCAGATTACCAGCAGCCTCAAATGCTACATCCATAAAATTCAAGACACTGGGATTGTGTTGCGCCCTTCTAAGAAGGACGCAGAGAAATAGTTTTCATAGATTAAGACAAAACTCAGTTTAAAATTGTACACTCTCCACTTTCAAACAGCCTTATGACCTCACAAGTTATCCATCACGCTAAAACGTATGGCTGCCTCCGGCTGCGCAAGGGAAGTTGGACTTCCATATAGAGACGTGTAACAGGATCCACCAACGTATGTTTGCCAGCAGTTCTTTGTTGCACAGGTCAGATCTCCGCAGGTTTAAGTTTCAGCTGCTCTACTGAATGAAATCTAACATTTGCCAAGGAAAGAGAGGGAAAAAGAGGGAATGGGGGAGGAGGCAAGGAAGCAAGAAGTCTGCAAGGGGAAAAATGTGTATTAAGCAGGGGAAGGCGGCAGCGGATTTGCTGCTGGTGAGGTATATGCAGCTCAAGAAGGTGGTGATATAAAAGCTGGGACTTGTTTCTCCTGAGGATGCACAAGAACAAGGGACCATCTACACAAACCTGTAAACTAAAAATGCACCACGCAGGATAATCTTATTGTTGGTGCAGACACCCAAGCCCTCTGAAAAAGAGAACTAGCGATTCTTATAGTGAATCACTTTGGTGAGGGAAGATGTAGAAAGTGTGGTTATGGATAGAAAAACAAAATCAAAACACTCCAAACACATCAAGTTGAGTTTCTGCCCCATGCAAGGGGAAGCTCCTAGGAGAGCTTGATTTTCCAAAAGGGCACAAGAGTTTTACGCTCTACCCTTGACCAAAATCTTTTACTTCTTGCTTTCTTCTGTGGCATGATGCTTTCTAAGTCCCACATATGTTTGTTCCGTAAAACAACAAAAAGATAAAGAGGGGAAATAAACAAGTGACACCAAAGTTGAAAACACTAAGGTACATAGAAAGACCCTTTTGCCATAGGACACTCTGACACCACAGTGATGAACTCTACAAGCTTATAGACAACAAAACCGCAAAATTTGCGAAGACAAGCTATTCTCAAATTTTCCAGGCATTTGGTTTAAGGTATTTATAACAATAGCAAACACGTGACTTGTAGGCAGAAGTATCTGTGGCTGGGGGGAAATAGAAGGGCTGTCTGTTTTTCTTTGATGACATCCCTGCAAAAATTGAAATCTTAAGAATTGATTTCTGGAATATCATACTCTGAGATGTTCCATGCAAACTAGAACCAGAATTGCTATTTTCAAGGGCCTGTCTTCCCCTCTTTGATGTTTTTTTTCCCCTGATTTTTTTTAAAAAAGGGGTTTTTACTGCATGGTACAGCCTGGGGCATCCTGTTCCTATTTCCTCTTCCAGTCATCACAAGGTATTTGACAAGGAAAGAGGAAGAAAGCCAGAGAAAAGGGATAGGAAAACAATAGAAAACAGATGCTGAAAGAGAGGAACACACAACATACAGCAGAAAGAAAAGAGGTAGAATGAGGGAAAGAAATATCGACCCAAACTAAGAAACACACCATGTAAAGCTTCTGGATCATTTCAGTGCAAGGTTCTGAATGTAAACACGGGACAGCAGGACTGGAGGAAAAATGCAACTGTAGTATGTTCATTACTGTATTCCCATAGAAGGGCACTGAAAAAAACTTGGTAGCTTCATTACCAGGAAACATGTTCTCTACTAGGAGAGGTGACTGAAGCCACTTCAGCTCATACTAGAATTATTAAAAGGGCTATGTGGTCCCCAAAAGTACTCAGAGCCCGCTTCAGCTTATCCCCCAGGCTTTTGGAAGGTGTGCTGGCGTCTGCACCGAGACAAGGAGGGGATGAGAAACCTTCCTCGCTCCCGGTGAGGGACCGCAGCAGAGACCCCTGTGGCAGCCAGGGCTGCGGGGTGACAGAAATACTTACGCTCCTGTCCCCTGGAAACGCAATAAGCCACATTTTTGATAAAAACCAGCCCCGAGCAGCCCCGCGTCTGCACCCTGGCCGGGCCCCGGCTCCCCCTGCGCGGAGACCCCCGTACCTGGATCGTGGAAAGGCACCAACGCGAAGTTGTACAGCGGCCTCTTGGGTCTTTTGAGCGATGTTTCCAGGATCTTGGACGCCCCTTCGATAACTTGCACCAGGTCGTCGTACATGGAGCCGGTCACATCAAAGACGAAGGCCAGGGTGGAGGCTCCCTCCGGCACCTCCTGGCCGCGGGGGCGCAGGGCGAGCAGCAGCAGCAGGGCGCCCAGCGCCGCTCCCCGCGGCCCGCTGCCCACACCGAGAGCCATGTTCGCCGGGAAAGCCGCTCGCCCGGAGCGGAGCGGAGCAGCCCACCGCCCGTCCGTTCCCTCAGCGCGGGGGGCAGGAAGCGCCGCCGCTTTTGTGTGCGGCCCCGCTCCGCCTTTCTCACCGGGCAGGGCTGGGGCAGCGCCGCCCCGAGGGAGCAGCCGGAGCCCCGGCCATGCCGCGGGCGCTGCTGCCGGGGCGGTGGGGCTGCGGCTGCCGCCTCGGGAGCTCCGGCTGCGGGCTGCGGAGACTCCCGCCCCGGCCCCGCCTCTCGTGGCCCGCGGCGGCCCCTGCCCTCACCCCGGGCCCGCTCGCGCACCTGGCCGGGGCCGCCGCGGCGGGAACGAGGGCTGGAGGGTGAGGTACCAACCGGCCTCTATGGCCGGAGCGGGGTCAAAACACCACTCCGGCCACTTGCTTTCTCTTCGTTGTCCCATCTTTTTCTTGCACCAGAGACCACCTGTGCCTGGAGCCGTGGTCCTGGACACATGTTGGGGTCTTTTCTACCCACTTTAACAGTGGCTAGAGGAATGCTTTCTAGGAGCAGAGGGAAACTGAGGCTGGAAGGCGCCTCGGGAGGCGCAGCCTCTGGGTTTCAGGTAGTAGCTGTGGAAGTGTAAGCCGAGCTGAGAGGGGAACCGGGGCAGCAGCACATATATGAGCGATTGCAGTCTCCTGTCACGCATTTATAGCAATAAAACAATCCCAAAGAATCACAGAATGTTAGGGATTGGAAGGGACATCAAAAGATCATCTACTCCAATCTCCCCACTGGAGTTTCTTCTTCTCCTCAGTGAGGGTGGCAGAGCCTGGCCCAGGCTGCCCAGGGAGGTTGTGGAGTCTGCTTCTGTGCAGACATTCCAACCCGCCTGGACACCTTCCTGTGTAACCTCATCTGGGTGTTCCTGCTCCATGGGGGGATTGCACTGGATGGGCTTTCCATGTCCTTCCAACCCCTGACATTCCATGATTCTGTGTGATTAGCACTATAAATGGAGACTGCAATCGCTCATATATGTGCTGCTGCCCCGGTTCCCCTCTCAGCTCAGCTTACACCTCCACAGCTACTACCTGAAACCCAGAGGCTGCGCCTCCCGAGGCGCCTTCCAGCCTCAGTTTCCCTCTGCTCCTAGAAAGCATTCCTCTAGCCACTGTTAAAGTGGGTAGAAAAGACCCCAACATGTGTCCAGGACCACGGCTCCAGGCACAGGTGGTCTCTGGTGCAAGAAAAAGATGGGACAACGAAGAGAAAGCAAGTGGCTGGAGTGGTGCTTTGACCCCACTCAGGCCATGAGGGAGATTAAATACGAGATGTTTCAGAGCTCTGTAGCTGTTCAAGGACAAAGCAGCATCCCAGAAGGTGCATCAACAAACCTATAAACAAACCCGTGCTGCTCCACCCGTGCTGTCCTGAGCCTCCGTCCCCATCGCCATACCCGTCCCCATCGCCATACCCGTCCCCATCACCATACCTGTCCCCATCGCCATACCCGTCCCCATCGCCATACCCATCCCCATCACCGCACACACCGGCACTGTGCGCTGTGGAGGGCAATGTGACATCATTTAACGCCAAATGAAGGGAAACTGCATCCTTTGTTTGCAGGGGGATGCGTGAGGCGGATGAGGCACGCGGCTTGGACCATAAAGCACAATCCACCTAATTTGTTTCCCTCCTTATTTTACTAATCAGTGCTAAAACTGCGCAGCAAAGCCCATTGGATTGCGACTGAAAAATTAATCGTTTAGAAGCATTGCTTATCCTAATCAAGTTATAAGCCTGGAATTGAATTATAAAAAACAGATGTTTACATTCTTTCTCCCCTTCAGCACTGATGTCATGAGAAGGAAGCACATAACCAGAGCTGTGCAAAGCATTCGCAATAAAACCCCAAACCATGGAAAACTTGTCTCATCTGTAACTCTGCTAACAGAAAACTCGGACCAGGTTTGTCAAAAATATTCACAAATCTTTTAAGTAGAAATGCCATACAATAAGAATATGTTTTTTGAACACCCTAGAGACTGGCAGCACTTGGATTTAAGGATTTCCTTCAGTTCTTTACAGAGATGAATCCCTGTTATATTTCTCCTCACAAAGACAGCCAAAATGTTATTTCTGTCTTAAATTATTTCTCATTTCGATGTAAACAAGTTAGAACAAACCTAGTGTCTATGAGAAAAATAACCTTATTGGATGCATAATGCTGCATCTCTAAGAAAACTGTCATTTAACGTGGGTTTTAAGGTACAACATAAAGAAAAAAAAACCTCAATTTCGTAACAGTGGAGACTGATATTTATTTTGGTTGCCTAACACTTTCCACTATAAAATATCCTTGAAGCTTGGAGGCTCTAACACTATTATTCACAGTGGGCCTTTGAAATGTGCAGGAAGAAAGCCCTGTGGCAAGAGAAATGATTTTATTTTTCTTCTCCAATGAAATTGTTTTCATAGTTTGCCAAAGAATCATCTATTAAAAATAAAATAACAATTAAAAAGGCTGTGTTCCTTCTGACATGCTCTCCAGTGAAGTTTTGACAGCATCTGTGTGTACAGACATTACAGTTGTCTTCGACACTTGCTTCCTAATTTTGAGCATTTCTCACTTAACCTCGATATTCTTCTCGTGCCTGTTTTGGGGCTGGAATTTGACATTTTGGTTATGTGATTTGGCAGCGTGAAAGAATTCAACAGATGTGGATCCGATTGTCTAATTCCGTCCCACCGCAGTCCCAGACTGCCACTCTGAGTGAGCAGCCTTGCCCCTCCGCACTATGTATTCATCCGGGATAGTTCTAAATTATTAAAGAGTTAAGTCATTTAACTCCTCCTCTCTTCTTAGCTTATCTCAAATATAAAAAGCGTAGAATTTGTAGGCTGTGGGGAAAGAAGGTGGATCAGAACACTCAAACCATTAATCATTTAGCATTTCTCAAGTGTCAGTTGCTTGTGGTAGGAGTAGAATATGTAGCTACTTATATAGCCAACACCACAAGCTTTGCCTTTATGGTTTCATATTAAAGGTCTGGCTACGTCAAGTGGTACATCAAAACTTGTTTGTTGGCTGGAGGAAGGGCATATGTGTGCCTTCATGTTCTAGGGGATAGCGTGATATGCATTTCCACAGGAGCAATGCCACACAACTCCATGTTGTTTGCTCAAGTATTGTGGATAGCATCAAAACTCATAAGCATTGATAGGCGAGTACAAAACCTCCATCTCTCCGACTCATTTGTGCTTGTGTCATGTCACGCCATTGAAGTAGTCTCATTTCCAATGGAACATAAAACTGAGAAAAGAAAAGCAAAGGTGATATGAACTAGAGTTCTGTAATTTTCAAAAGCCAATGTTTCAAAGCAGCATCGACAGGATTTAATGATCTTATGTGTTGTTTTGTGTCTCCTTTTGAAATCACTATGATTCCATTACTACTCACTTTTTTCCTGTCTCTCACGTCTCTCATGTGAGTCTTTTTGATACATGGAACACGAATCCTTGAATACAGTACTTTAGAAGTTTGGGAAGGAAATAATGTACTTTTCACCCTTTGGATTTGCATCTGAATCTGTTCCGTTTTGTAGTTTGCAGCTAAAAATTATGACTATCCAAGGAAAGAGTTGCCAGTTTCAGCCTCCTTCATAGCAAACAAAACCTGAAGTTCCCATCTGAAGCAGAATATCCAAATGATTGTTTTCAAAGCTGATGCTACTCTGTAATTTCAGAGCAAAGTGCTGGTAGCAAAGCAGATGCTCCTCCTGGGATCCCAGGGACCGGGCTCAGCGGGCCGCATTGCCGGAGCGCTTTCTCACGACACCTCTTTGCTGGTCAGCAAACTCTGCACGTACACCAGATCCGCGGGACCGTTCTGTCACAGACGTCTGGCAGTATCGCCATGTGCTTCTAAAGCTTTTATTCCCACTCCTCCTCAAAGTCCCATCCTGCCTTTTATTTCCCTTTTGTTTGAACTGGAGTCGTTCTTGTGGAAAATAAGGGAATCGATGCTATTTGTTTGGTGTATCTGGCTTTGGTGCTCTCTGTGAGAAGCGTATATATTGTACAGTAAAATCTCTCCAGTTTGCAGAGTGTTTTCTCAGCCTGTCTTTATTCCTCTCTTTGTATTTTATGTGCATACACACTCTAGTCCTGCGCACAAGGGCTACAACTTGGTTTTTATCAAAGCCATTGACTATTCTGAAACTGAAAAGAACACTTTGGTCCTCAAGTTCTGAGTTTTGAAGGAGTGTGCTGGCAGAACCAATGCTGCTTTTGGGAAGGATGGGGTTAAAATGCCATCCTGGAACAGGAATGCTCCAACAGGAATGAGCAGGTGTGCTGAGGAGCCTGAAAGCAGGTGAGGCATCCCCAAGGAAAGGCAAACCAGGAGCAAAAAAGAGAAAGGACTGATGGATCCATCTTTGTGGCAAAATCCTCACATTCATCTGCAAAAACCATGAAGAGACCAGCACTACTTTTGGGGGGAGATTCTATCATGTGAATGCCGTTATATGAGGGTTCAGACTGCAAAGTGATCAGGTAAACACGGACTGTTTTGCAGCCGGTGACTCCTATTTGTTCAGCCGTGCAGCTGGGCTCACATTTAGACTGGTGCGTTTTTAGTCCTCGTCTTATCTTTCTGCAACCAAGGCGTTTTGCCTGATAGAGTTAGAAGCTTTTCTCCAGACGGCATTTATACCAAATAATCTCAGCGCCTCTTAGTGTTGTAGTCACAGTAGATTCACATCTTCCTGAGAGATGCATTACCTTTGCCAACCACACAAAACCTGTGACTTAATAGAAAAATGGCATGTATCTAACTTTTGTTTGACTTCTGAATCTTCAGAGAGATCATATGTTGTAATTTTTCTCCCAAGTCCATTCCAGCATTCTGTTGGGATTGGTGCTTTAATCCATATTCTGATGAACTGCAAGTTTCTGATCTCTAGTTTTCCAAAAGGTTTGTTTGAATCTGAAAGGCAAAATCAAGCTCCAGGTTATACTCCCTACTCCTGCCTTTCAGATCTCAGTATAGAGAGATCAGCTGGACCCAGAGTTGTATTTTGAACTGCTCACACCTTGTCTGCCTGAATTGCGACCATCCAGTGTCCCATGGTCACTGTTTCCTTTTTAAACTCCATGTGCAGCAGCAAGAGCACAGCGATGCTGGAATTCTTCAGGGCTTTGGCAATTAATGCTTTACAGCACAATCAGAGCACAAAGGTGAATGCTGGCGATCCTCTTTGTTCTGCAAACATTTCTAGATGGCAGAGGCTTTTAATTGCAAAGACCGCAAAACCCAGACATTTTTAAGATGCCGTATGTTTCACATAGTAAAGAATCTAAAAGTTGCACAGAGATAATCTTTTGCTATTTTCAATCTCCTCCGCTCCACGGAATTTTGCTTCAATATAAATGTCAATTTGATTCCCAGCTCAACACATTTCAGAGTATCACAGAATGGTGACAAAGAGCTGGGCGCACAAGCAGTAGGTAGCTGTAGCAACTGGAGTCGTTTGTTTAATAAACCATGTGCCTGAGCCAAGAGACCGTTTCACCCCGCTACAGCACTGAATCATCTCTCATCTGCAAGCTGAAATCACTTTGCTTTTGGTTATAAAACGTTTGTTTTATAAAACAGGTCATCCTGTGATCACGACACAGAAAAGTCAGGGGCCAACAGTTTGCTCTCTGGCTCCGAAGCAGACTCACTGCCTTTATTCAGACAATGATGTATCAAGATCAGGACCAAGTCAGGGCCTGCTGTGCTACTTCCTTGCTCGCTTGGAAAAAGAAAAAAGAGTGGATAAAATGATGGAGGGAGAAATAGAATAATCCGAAGCATGGGGCATGTACCTACTGGACAAGGCAGTCTGCTCTGGAACCAAGAACAAGCGCCAGGAGTAGAGGAAACGGCTGCAAGTTGCGCCAGGGGATGTTGAGGTTGGATCCGGGGAACAATTTATTCCTGGAAAGGATTATTAAACATTGGAACAAGCTGCCCAGGGCAGTGGTGGAGCAAAAGAAGCAAAAGAACCATGAAATAATGGTCACTTTTCAAGATCAGCTCCGTGAAGATCAATAAATCCTATACCTGAGTTTTTAAATTTCTGCACATGTTGATTATCCACAATTCCAAACTACTTTTACCCCCAGTCATGTCATCATGCAAACCTTACTGGTGGCTGTGCATTAAATAGAAGAGTCGCCAAGTCACCCACTTGATTTCTCCAAGAGATACCCATATACATACATTAAATTGCACTCATAACTTTCCATTAGAAAACTGGACGTATAGATATATCGAAATGGTTAAAATCATGTCACAACACATTTGCTGCTTTCACCACTTGAGTAATTGCCTGTTGGACTGGGGATTTTTGCAAAACTCCTGCGGCGCTGTTATAAAGGTATTCGAGCAATTTTATCATTGAAAATTATGGTATTCTCAAGAATTCAAGATATTCTATTGGCCAAGTCAGGATTTTCAACAGACTTTACAAACAATTAGGCAACCATGCCGTAATACGAAAATAACTGTAGCGAGTTTAGGTTGAGCTTCAAGAACCCTATCTCCCTCTACTGGTAAGTTGGAAGGAAATGTTTTGAAAATGGATTACAAAAAGTATGGATTTTTATACTTATTTAATACTTTTATTTTACTTTCTTTTACTTCTGAAACTCTGAAAACCTGCAAAACTCCCATCACTTTATGCAAACAGCAACTCTCAGTATGAACTATTCTCCATTATCTTATTATTAGAAGCAAGTCACATGCATTGAAGAATATCTGACCTTAGATATCTGCTGCAGTTCTAACAGAATCAGCCTCTCCAATCCCTTATCTCGTGGGCAAGCAGCGATACTTCCTGCCTGAAAACCAGGATAAGTTCCCAAAAGAAGATGAAATGGCTTCAAGTATCATAATCCTGTGTTACAAAGGGCGGCCGCGTTGCCGCTTCGCTCCACAGACCTCAGCTTGTTTCCGAGTCGATGACAGATACTGAACTAATAGATAATATTCCAAAGCGTCCCATTCCTCTCATACCGGGAGCTTTTCTCTGGAACGCGCTTGGCAGATTTGCAGCCCCCGAGCTTAATTACTGCACCTTGTGCCTTGGAATGAATTCTTCTGGTATTAATTTCTCGGGAGGAGCTCGTTAGGGCGCAGCGTCCTATTAAGACTTCACGACAGAAAGGCTTTCCCATTAACAGCTGCCCTACAGGTGTATTCCAACAAAGCTGGACTAAAAGACACCTGGATTCATAAACCATGAGTTCAAACTACTCCCTGAAACACCAAGGAAGTTCAGGTGTTCGTGCCATTCACATCAAAAATAGAATAAGAAAATAAATGTTTAGTTCTCCAGAGCTATGTGCTTTCCTCCTTTTAAACCTGCCAAAAATGTATTTTGCTTAAAAGCCAACATAAGTCCAGATTCCAGTCTGTGCAGGCTAAGCCTATGATGAAAACTACCTGGCATTGCTCCCACTACCCGTCCTCATCTCCATGGAAGTGTTAAGGAATTAGCTCACGCTTCTCATCTCTTCATGTGTGTGTGTGTGTGTAGACTTGGCTGATTTAAATATTTCTCACATTATTAAATATCTTCCTTTCAACTGCTTCAGCAAGACAGCACTCAATATCATCAAGCATGTCAAGTGTGTTTTCCTGGCATTTGAAGAAACCGAGGTCACACAATTTATAAGTTCATCATTTTTGAGTGATTTATTTTTTTAGTCGCAGTTTCAGTTTTTACATTTAAGCCCATATTGACCAAGGTGTCCCTTCAAATCCTGCCAACCTGAGTTAGCACCTACCAGTAGTTACCAAGCATAACTTTCCAAGACTAGAAGTAGTTGGAGAGCTAGTTTTACTACCAAGAGGCGTATTATCCGCAGTCACACTCTTCTTGGCATAATGGAGATGTTCTTAAAACTTGGAATGTTTTCCACATCATCTTTTTCATTAAAGCCTGATGCTCCTTCTACTGGGAAATACGAGACTTTCGTCAGGCATATAATTTTCTAGGGTTAAAGGGTGGAGTTAAATAAGAACGGACTCAAGCTTTTATTCATAATAAGAATAAAAAGTCATTAACAGGGAAGGGGGAGTAAAAAGGCTTCCCCATATGAAAAACAGTTGTTCCATGCTTGCACGCATTGCATACTCAGGTGGCTAATCCATCATTTATCATGAAGTTACCTGGCAATTTCCACCATGACCCTGTTTTCAGGCCTCCTTTGTATTGTCTGGTCTGAAATTTTCCAGATAACGTGTCCGCTTTGAGGAAATTCTGTTGTGATTCAACCAAAAGAACCCAGGCGTTTCCAAGAACACTCACTGCCCTGGGGATGGAATGGATTTTAAAACTAGACCTATGCAAAGAGCCAAACGGTGCTACAAATACCACTCGGCATCGCTACTGGGGTGCTACGGTGCGTATATGCAATTATTCTGATTAGATCTCTGCTATTTCAGTATGCAAGTGTGGTTTAAAGCAAATAATCTGGCATATTAAGGATCAGACTTTGTCATTTAGTAGCCACCTCATAGTCTACTGCTCTGTAGGCTTATCTCCCATATACAGGTGTAGAAGGATCTCATGTTCTGGTCCTGAAATACCTGTTTGAACAGGCAAGCACAGAAGAGGAAGAATGGTATCGTGTACTGTGTTTAGTGTCTACATATGGAATTGTACAAGTTGTTGGCATGAGAAAGGGGTTTCTTTGTTGTTTGCTTTCTTTTTGCCACTCTAGAGATCAGGGTGCTCAGGCTGTGAGCGTGTTAGTCCCTCAGAGAGACTATAGAAAGGACCCGGGGAGGAAGGATGTGATATTTCCTAAGTAAAAACTCAAACAATGGACCTCACGAGGCTGGTGCAGCATGGCAAGAACCCCGGGTCCGAGCAGTTAAAGCCAGTTTTAAGCAGCAGCAGGGTTTCTCCTACGGTCACCAGATCCCGCGGCAGCTGTCAGAGCACAGCGAGGGTCACTGTCACTAGGTCGGGACCTCCGTCTAAAATGAGATTTGCCAGCGCCACGTCACAGGCTGAACTTCTCAAGTGGAACTTGCAAGAGGGAAAGTTGGTTTGAAGCCAAACCACGGTGGCACGTGAGCCGAGCAAGCCCTTTCTACTCCGACTCAGCAGAGCATCAAGTGGCGCTTTGGTCACTGCCTGTGGTTTGTCTCTGCTCCAAAAGAGTTAGCTGCGTATTTTCCTTACTTTGTACAACTTGATGACAAGCCCTTTCTGAAGAACCCCAGCAGATCTTTAGAAGTTTACATGCTGAATAACTAACATGAGCTGAGCTGGGAGAACTAATTGTTCCTGCAACTACAGCTGTTGGCTTAGGCACAAGAAACATTGCTGAGTTTCTGCAAGGAAATGATCATGGATATGCTTAAAAAGATTAATTCCTATTTAAATTCTTGCCGTGTGGCCATCTACTCAGGTTAGATCTGCCTCCCGTCTTCAAGCTCCTGGGTCCAAGAGTCTGAAAGCAAAAGGTTGTCTGTTATGTAGAGAGGGATCGGAAATAAAGCTGATTAATCTGAAATACAAACAATAACTTGTTAGTGGCCTGAAGCTCCCGGAGATTAACGAGCTTCTTCACTTCATTTCCAGCCATCTTTGGATCAGGCTGTTGCTTTTTCTACAGGCAACGTGATTGTACCCAGAATAAACTGCTGTTGCAGTACGAGAGACCACGAGAGGCTACACGACTAGAAGTAGTCTGATAAACTTGCTTATATTTCCTATTTGTGCACTTAATTTCCACTGTTGCGTATATTGTTATGTATAATAATTCAAAACCCGTAAGGACCAGACTGGAGACCTTTCCTTGCCAAGGCTTCAAGACTCACAGAAGTTGAGGGGAAATGACCTTTGCATGTCCGTCAGCTACATTTAATCTAAATTAAAGTGAATTTTAACAGTTACAAAACACACATATTCTATTTGCCCAGGCTTCCTGAGCTGTTGAAAAAGATTTTCAAGATCTTCACACTTCAAATATAAATGCATGTATGTACAATAAAATTATTCGCAAGAATGTAAGACAGCAGATTTTTTGGTTACGCTTCTTGAAAGCCAAGAGAAGATTTATTGCTGCTTAACAAGACTGGTGGCAGTGACACAGGGGCTGTGAATTGCCTGACAACCAGAGGTTCTCTGCAGCCTTTTGGGGATGGTTATTGCAGACACTGGAGTTACTATTTCTTGCAGTTACAGAGTTTTTATTGCTGCATCTTTTGTTCTTAGTAAAGTGTTTCTAAATCCACTTGTCAAAATAAATACACAACAGCAGAGAAACATTACTTTCAGGAGTCGTCTTCTGACTTGATGTGTACCCTTCCAGAAGGAGCTCCAGCTGATCATACAGAGAAGAATCTCGACAGAAAAGAGGCACAAAAATATACCCTGTTATCCTGCGTTCCTGAAGCTTTTCTTTCGGTGTAACTACACTAATTCTATTTGATTTTCAGCTGCTATTTCTTGAAGGACACTTTGCTTTTTCATGTGCCGTTTAACCCATTGGAGATTTTTCTTTTAAGGGACAGTATAAATGGGGGAAGATGAAAACATGTGTGACATCCAGGACAAATAGAGCTGTCTTTGGAAAGGCATTCTGCCTTGATCACAATTTATTTTCGAGTGTAAGAGTGAGAATGTACAGCCAAACCGCACCATTTGGCATCCAACTAACCTTCTCTGGTATTTGCCACACTACGACTCGCATGGTGTAACTTTTCCAGCACAGGCTCTGCAACTCGAGGAGCTGGGAATGGATCTTCTTTGTAAATTAATAAATACTAGTATGCAATATCTCAAGGGTATTTTACAATAAGCTGTGCTGGAGATGGCGTCATCAATAAACTGTTCTTGCATATCTTCAGTTAAAAAGTCCATCTGGAAACAGAAATAAATAAAATAAAATATTCAAAGGTTCCAGTAACTGCTTTTAAACAAAAGCATTTTCTTTCATGGATTTTGAGTTTGTTCTGCAGCGTTTTTAACTCTCCTTAACCGACAAAACAGATATCAGAAACTGCAAAGCAGTAGGATCTTGCTTTTGGGGCAAGATATCAGATATAAACTGTGCATTGGTACCACTAAAACTTGTGGTTTAGTGATTAGCGATGTTTTCTATATATATTGAATGGAGTGTGGATGTATGAGCTCTCAAGACAATTACCCTCTTAACAAAAAAATCCCGTTCCTTCCCTGATACACCTTTCATTTCCCTTTGGGGCTTAATGTTGCTCATGATCTGACAGTCATATCATTTGAAGTCATATCCCTGTAATGACAAACACATGCTTCAATGATGGAGTTACACTTTTATGAACCAATTGGAAGCTTCTGCACCATATATTGCTTACATGGCATTGTTACAGCTCTGCTTTCTGTGCAAGTGTATCTCTTGCTGCCAGGACATAGGAACAAAGGTATAGATTTTATATATATATATATATATATATATATATATATATATATATATATATAATGCAAAGGCATTTCCTGGATCTCATGGTCCGGAACAAGGCAGCATTCAGATCAACCCAAAGGCACAACAACTCATGTATTAAGATACTGGAAACTGGGTCAAGAGCGGCACAACCGTCTTTGATCCAGGGCAATTTTGCCATTCAGGTATGGGAAGAAAACAGGGATTATCTGTACAAACATGAACGTTAGACAAAGTTCTAAGCAGTTTCCATTCTCACTGGATTGCTGCAGAAGGATAATATTGGAACAAATATTAGTATCTGTTAAACATTTAGATGGAGGTAACTAAGAAGTGTTCCACTGTTTCTTTTCAATTAACATTGATAACTATAGATTTTAGATTTGTCAAATTCTTTTAAAACTGACTTGGCAAAGATAGATATCTAGTTGGTTTTGATGTAGCTAAATATCGTTAGAGTCTTGATGAAGTCTGTGCTTTTTTCTTTTAGAGATCAAGAAAATGCATACGAGTTGAGGATACTCCTGTGATCAGGATACCTTGGGACTTCTAAAGATCAGTTTTATTTTATTTTTTAAACAAAGCTCTCTTCTTGGAATATATTAAGAGATCTTATGAAGTGGGAAGGTAGAGTTAGTACAAATCTCAGTGGAATACCAGTTTCTGTGATCCAACACAGTTTAGGTACATGTCTAGAAGTTATGTTAATGACTTTTCTTGATGTTATATATCTTAGATATTTCCCTGCAGTATTTTTCAGCTGATTTTCCCTTTGGCCCAGCATAAGGTTGTCTGTTCCGCAGTAGATTTGCAGTCCTGAGCTGCACTTAGGAGATGCCCGGTTGGGGACGGATACAGGATCACTCGGCCCATTGGCGTGGCCAGTCCACACCGACGGCTCCATAGCTCTGCTAAAGGTGAAGCAAAGTGCACGCAAGGAACGCAAACAGCATCCTTCTCCTCTTCTCACTCTCCTTTAGAAACAGGCCAGAGAATGGAGCCACCGGTGGATGTGCACACTGTGGCTGGAGACTCCAAATATCAGCACTTCTCAGTGACATAATTTTTCAGTACAAAGCGCAATGGAGCTTCTAGCCTGTGGCATTTCATCGCACACCAAGTGCTTTGACAATCCACAGCTTATAAACAGCACTGTGTTGTCTGTTAAACAGCAACACAATAGAATCCTAGAATAATAGAATCATTTTTGTTGGAAGAGACCCTCAAGATCATTGATTCCACCCATAACCCAGCCCTGGCACTGCCCCCTGTCCTGAGAACCTCATCTCCATCTGTCCAGCCCTCCAGGGATGGTGACTCCAGCACTGCCCTGGGCAGCCTGTTCCAATGCCCCACAGCCCTTTGGGGAAGATATTGTTCCCCACATCCAACCTCAACCTCCCCTGGCGCAACTTGAGGCCGTTTCCTCTCGTCCTGTTCTCGAGTGGGCAACCACCACTGCAGTGCATCATTTAGCTCTCAGTAGGAATCCTCACAGAAAAGGCTGATGTGAAATTATATTCTGCCTTTGAAGATGGACTCTCTGTCTTAAAGCCACTGTTCCATTAACAGATACCAGACCAGCAAAAATATTTACGAGGTGACCCCTAAAAAAACCCGATCAACATGAAGAAGGTATTCCATATAACATACAATAATTGGAGACAAAAGCTTGGGTCTACCTAAAACAATAATCTTTTATAGCATCCACCTTCAGCATTTAGTGGTAAGATAATAACGAAGTGTTATAATACTGGCTCCTAAAACATACTAGTGGTGAGTGGCCTGTGTGGCTCATTAGAAAGCCAAAGGGGGTTGCCTCATGCTGTGTGGTGGATATTTTTACCTTCTTACTCTTACGGGTGGACGGCCTGCCTACTTTGCACCAGTGACGTTAAGCAAATGAGTAGTGCCCTAACTGAGCTCATTCCTACCCCGACCTGTGAAGAAGAGGCCCGTGACAGCAGATTGCGTCACCAACACTTGGCTGTGTGCACACAGCATCTTCTGAGCACGGTTCCACACGCACCAACCTGCAAGTAACTTCTGTTTGTGCCACCTCAGCGTCAGCCTATGTGTTAGTACCCACCAGCAGCAGCCACACACAGAATTGCTCCAAACCAACAAAGTATTAATTTGAATTAAATTTAGCTATGTCTATATAATTTCTGTGGAGATGGGTTCTCCTTTTGTCCATAATTTTCTACTCAGGATCCGCTCGGAAAAGTGCCAGCATCAATAGTGCGACACACAGCTTGTGTATTGCTCCTTACTGGGTCCCAAATAGCTCGCAACTTTTCTTCTTGTCAGCTCTACAGCTTTTCTAGTTGTCAGCTTGAAAACTCTCCCTTTTGCTGCCCACCACGTTTGTGCCACACAGATGAATCTTAGGACCAAGTCTCATAAGAGCCCAGGAGACCACTGCTTTAAAGCCACCTTTCTGTATATTATAGATTACTGTATATGTTAAAGGATTTGCAAAAGGCTATTTAGCAAAGTAAGAAGACAATTGCAAAGCGTACAGCTTGGCTAAGTTTCTGAATTAAAGGATATGAAAGCTGCATATTTTACAGGAGCAGCCACGAGGTGGAGACCTTCACAACGGCTTAGTCCAGATCTAACACCCACCTGCTGCCCAGGCCGGGCTTTCCAGCACCTATCGCTATTTGTCCCAGCGTGCTGGTGTTCCTGGTTAGCACTGGGACACACTCTGCCAGGTGCTGCTGTCTCCAGTTTCCAGTCACATGCAGCAGGTGAGAACGGCCCAGTCCTGCCCAGTAAGTCTCAGCTTCAGAAGGACATTCAGAGAGAAGAACCATTCCATTTGGGTTCAGAAACACATCCATGCTGCTGGCATCCACTTATATTTTATGATACAGACGCTTAGTTAGAGATTGGTGTCTCGGGGCTGAAAGACTTGCTTTTGAAAACACCCATTTAAACTCTTTAATAGGTTCTTATTCCTCTCAGTTTCCTTTAATTAATAAAAAGCATAGTGGGGGGGTGGAACGGGACCAAATGAATATAAACCAGAATTGTTAGCTACAAACTGGGGACAGACTTTTTAGCAGGGGCTGTTGCAATAGAACACAGGGTGATGATTTAAACTAAAGGAGGGAGATTCAGGCTGGACATGAGGAAGGAATTGTCGGCCCTGAGGGTGGTGAGAGCCTGGCCCAGGTTGGCCAGAGCGGTGGTGGAGGCCTAGCTCAGCTAGGACTGAATTGTTTCAAATTCCCCCCCATTTTTGCTTTTCTTTGAATTGCATTGTATTTTGTCTTAGCAGAAGAGCTTTACAGGAAGGGCAGAAAATTAGATTTAATACACTTCTGTTTATTTTTTTGCTTTGACATCATAATTTCGCAAACTGGGATTATAAACAGTCTGTATGTAGGAAGTAGCAAGCCATGGATATAAGCGCAGACTCTAGAATTAAGTATATTCATGTAGTGGGAAATAATGTTTTTTTCCAGCATTTGGGAAAAAAATAAAGGGCTAAAGAAACACGGAAATGTTCTCCTTCAGGAGGAATAATCTCCTTCAGCATAAGTGGTCCACAAATTAGCAACCAAAATAGGCAACTACTACATGTTGACTGTAAAGAGCTATGAAATAGGTAGTATGTGTAATGCACAAGAGGCCTTATTTATGCTACAAACCCCAGAAATCCTGCTGTGAATCCTTCAGTACCATCACATCCGTAAAGTCAAACTCCTCTCCATGCCCAGTTCTTTCAAGAAAAACCTACTGTTCTCCATGAACAAACCCCACCACCATCCGATGCTATTTAACGCAATTGCTAATCAAATACTCACAGAGTTACCAATCTCATTTTAAAACCATTTTAACATTTGCATCTCTAATGTGTTTTTTGCGTACTCACAACTGCTAAATCACGGGACGCAAATGCAAGACGCAATCCAATCCTTCCAGGTTATCTTGAAGGCACCTGCAGCAGAAAGGAATAGAGAATGTTCATTTCCATTCATCATCTTATATTTGCCTAGCAGATAATCAAATGTCCACTTTTTAATCAAGCGAAATGTGCTCATACACAGTGCTCTTGAGATGATACTTCAAAGCTTAAAATTTTGCACTACAACTATAGTAACACAAAATTGATGGAAAATCGATGTCATTTAAAGGCACAAACCCCTCTGTAGTGCTGAGTATTATGATAAGAAGAACTGCAAGAAAAAGTTACTCAGGAGCTTACAGAAGCTATGTTGGAATTTTGTCTTGTGTTTACTTAGCTTAAGTGTTTTTCAACACAGAACATTCATTCTTTTAAATCAGCTCCACAGTCATTAAGTGCATCTACGGACCTCGAGAGGCATATAAAAGGAATATTTTCACTTTCAAGACAATGCAAACCCATGATGTCCATAGGAAAAGCATGGCATAGCCAGCTTTTTTTACATAAACTGCTTGAATTAACATTGCTATAGGATCATTATAATTGCAACACATCATATTCTTAACAGAAGTTGCACTAGATCTATATTCATAAATGCGCAAGTCCTCATCTGCTTGCTCTAGGAAGCCAGGACTATCTCATGGCTCTTTCCCCAGGATGCAGAACAGGATTCCATCAGTTCAGCCCAGCTCTGGAGAACAATGTTTTGCATCAAAACCCAAACGCTGCGCAAAGCTGCCATTGAGGCACGGCCTTCGTTAAGTGCCTGGTTGATCTGGAACAGCTCAACTTTGTGGATGTCTCTGCAGAATGGGCTCGAGAGACACGAAATGGGTGGAAGACAAAGCCCAATCTGCTCGGGTGTGTGTTCCCTAGAGCCAACACATCCCACAGAGAAAGGCGTCCCGTTTCTAGGACTGCCTTTGGACATTTGACAGAAGGAGATGACGTGTCGATGCTGTATAGTTTTGGGATTCTTGAGATTTCCCTATGTACAAAGTCTTCTTTTCTTACATAAATATTGCCAAAAATTAATAAGAAAACTCTTAATAAGGAAATAACAGGTGGCCGTACACAAAGCTGCTTGTGTCATTAGGTCTTCTGCGTCAGGTGAAGTATTATTTTCATGAATACTGGATGTATATATTTAATAAAGCAAAGGCAAACCCTACTCCACCAAAGCCTGTCCTGGAACAGCAGCAAGGCACATGTTTCCACACAACTAATTCACCTCCCTTTACAATTAGTTTTATGTACAATCCGCTCTTGTATTCCAAACACACAGCGTCTCTTTCTCAATATCTGGTTTTGAACACACACCACATATTGAAATCAGCAACTGATAATGTCATGAGCTATAGTATGTATAAGGCTTTGGGTTTATTTTAAACAGAAGCAGAAAAGACTGCATAATATCAGATGGAAGCATAAAACGAAAGGAACGGGGTCAATATATAATGGGGTCACTAACGGTCTTGGAGGGCAGATATGTGAGGTTGAGTTAGATCTTGCAAATAAATGAAAATGAAAGATTTAAAATGAAAGCTTTAAGACAAAAAGCCATAAAAATAAACACATGAAAATACTGATTAAAGGAAATCCAGACCTGTTGTCTCACTGCTGCTCAACCTGTGGCCCATTAGTGTCCCCAGGATATCAGGCAAGTGGTTTCAAAGCCACTACACAGCAAAACAAACCCACGTCCACATTTCCACACGTGTCTGCAAACAAACAAGGAAACCAGAGGAAAACACAGGAACAAATGAAACCATTCAGGCTGATTTTTCAGCTGGCTGTAAATGTAAAAATACAGCATGAACTGCATTAATATGTTGGTATTTTCCCCCAAAAAAGGTAAGTAGTGCTTTTTAAAAGATTGAGAATCTCCTTCCACTGTGCACCAAGGATGGAATTGAGGTTCAAGGTGATATAGGTACAGCCCCCAAAAGTAAATGAACATTTTGCCTCGGTTAGCAATAAAGTGATGACATAGATGGAGCAAAGATGCAGCAAACTTGTGGGGTTGGGGAGGGTCACTGTATCTCCAGAAAGAACTGGATGGCTCAGGATATTGTAGTAAAAATGAGACCACACTTCACAATACGAAGTCATGCACATACACACGAGGAGCAGTTATAAAACTTCCAGATGGAGATAAGAAAGAGATAAAAAATTAGTCACTTGAATGTATTAATCTGAAAAAATATGTCTACAAATTGCTAATGTTGTGCAATGAAAAAAATGAAAGAGCAAATCTAAATATTGGCGTGTTACAAGCAGTTTTCCATGAAAAGCATGGAAGTACTGGGACCGTTGTACTGACACTGTCAGACTTCATTTGTATACAATTTTAGTCATATGAACTTACAAAAAACGTTCCAAATGAAAGCAAGAACAGGGGAAGGCTTGAAGAAAGACCACAAAAGGAGTCAGCTCACAGAACCACAGAATCCCAGAATGTCAGGGGTTGGAAGGGCCCTGGAAAGCTCATCCAGTGCAATCCCCCCATGGAGCAGGAACACCCAGATGAGGTTACACAGGAAGGTGTCCAGGCGGGTTGGAATGTCTGCAGAGAAGGAGACTCCACAACCTCCCTGGGCAGCCTGGGCCAGGCTCTGCCACCCTCACCAGGAACAAGTTTCTTCTCATATTTAACTGGAACCTCTTGTGTTCCAGTTTGAACCCCTTACCCCTTGTCCTATCACTGGTTGTCACCGAGAAGAGCCTGGCTCCATCCTCCTGACACTCACCCTTTAGATATCTGTAAACATGAATGAGGTCACCCCTCATTTACATTGGAAAAAGTTGTAAAGAAAGAAAAATCAAAACAAACAAACCAAACAACCTAAAAACCAAACCACAAACAGAAGGACTGAAGGAAAGAAATCCTTCTTTAGGTTTGAGGTCATTAAGAAGACTGACAGGTCATGAAGGGAGTCAACAAAAGGTCAGTTAAAAACAGAGCCTTGGCATGCATACGGATATGGATATGGATACGGATACGGATATGGATACGGATATGGATATGGATACGGATACAGATATGGATACGGATATGGATACAGATACGGATATGGATATGGATACAGATATGGATACGGATACAGATACGGATACGGATATGGATATGGATATGGATATGGATATGGATACGGATACAGATACGGATATGGATATGGATACGGATATGGATATAGATATGGATTTTTTTATTGTTCTCAATTCTCCATTTCTAGGTTCTGCCAGTTAGAACATTCAGGCATTTTCAACTTCAACACAAGCAGCATGAACACATGTATCTCTCACTATGAATTTATCATGTTAAACACAACGGGCACAGAGTAAACCAGCATTCTCTTTTCTGAAGAAAGGATGTATTTTATTCTCAAAGACTATTTTTTTTCAGGAACTACCTTAAAGATTTCCACTGCAGGAGTTAAATAACCTGGCAAGAGCAATGACCTGCCATATGACTTCAGCATCACTGGGATTAGATATTAAGTATGAATAATTACAGCCATACAATTTTCCTCTTTATTACCCAGATAGCTCCCTTATGCAACACAAATCTAAATAAATCTGAAAACAGTGACTCATACCGATCTACCGTGCACTAAACCCCATGGTATGTAACCCCATTGTTCCGATTTTAATAATTCCATTCACAGCAATCTTTTGTTCCTCTGCTTTGTCAGTCAACCCACTTTAATACCCAGAGAGGCTGTTAAATCTGGTAAGCTGATTTTTGCGGGGCTCATCTTGTTCCAAAAGCTTATTACACAACATAGTGGTTCTTTTCGTGGTACACGCTGATGGAGAATGGATACGTTGCTGGAGCATCAGGCTGCTCCAACCAAGGGACAAGTTCAGGTGAACAAGGTGCATGTTCACCGGCCACAGGTGGTACCCAGCCTCTGTGTTTCACGTACTTTTGCAACTTTGACTGCTTAAGGAAGATTATTTTCTTGGCAAAACATTAGCATGGGATTTATTGTTAATTGTATCAATCTACGTAACGCTCTTTTTGGTAAGGACAGACTTCAAAACTGATCCAGCACAAGTCACCACGTCTACTAAAAGCTCCTTTTGTGAAGCATTTCTTAGGACAGGCTACAGGATAGCGCCTGAAATTCCAGATTTCTGCATACTGTTCTCAGCCCTGGGCCCTGGGTGAGACATTTAACCTCTTTGTGACTCAGGTTCTTTACTTCTCTGCTAAAGATGGCAACAGCAACTTGAGATTTTAATTACTCTTCTCAAGGTACCTCAAAACCAAAGTCTACCGTCTTACATCTCCAAGCAAATGCCAATGAAAAACTCAGCAATGAGTTTCCAGACACCGCATTCCCCAGAACAGAACCCGTCACACTGGAGGGGAGGTTGAAACTATTGGGTTTGTTCAGCTTTATGAGAAGTCTAAGGCGAGATGTCTACAAACACCTCATGGGAAGGTGCAGAGAAGATAAAGCCAGATTCTCTTGGAAGTGCACAATGATATGGAGAGAGGCAACAGACACAGGTTGGAACGTGGGAAATTCCAGATGGCTTCCAGAGGTCCCTTCCAGTCTAAATTATTCTGTGATTCAATGACAAATTATTCCTTTCTTCTTAGATGAATATTCCAGGAAGTCAAAGAGCAGGAAATGTTCATTTGTGCCAACACACCACCTCTCTCCTGTCCCCAGGCCTTTTTCCTATATTTTTTGCCAAACACCAAACAACCTTCTCTAGGAAAAAGTCCAAGATAACTTCAACTTTTCTCCTTTAACGGTGATTAATTCATTACCTGTTGAATAGCATTGTTTGTTTTCCCACTTCATATCGTCAGGCAGAACTCTGAATATATAGTGGGAATCCAGACTTTTTTGCAAACAGTGAGAACAAAAGCCACAGACCCAAGGATGTTCATACTCCGATGATTTCCAAATATAGCACTAAATTCTGTGAGTTGGGCCATTCGGCGTTCTCACCCTGGAATTACGTTAGTTACTGGCAAGAAGTCACAACTCACCCACACTTACTGCATGCATTTGAGGTGCTATTTGCCAGCAGAGGTGTTTTAATTACCTTTTGAACCTGGTTAAACAATAATGAAAATCATAATAAAGAATAAACACAAGAGAAGACAGACTTGTTCATTTTCTTGGATCAAGGTGCACTGATGGTTTCATTTTGCAACAGTCCCAGTGCTTTCAGATGATGCATTTACATTAAAATAGTCTCCATTGTCTCTCCCTTCCCAGAACTCTCATCTATTGTATAACTTGTTTCATTTAGAGATCTCAAAGCGCATTTTATTCACGAAGATACTGAACAAAACAAGCAGTCAAAGAATTTGCCAAAGTCACAATTTGCAGGTTGTTGTTAAAACAACTCGGTACATCCAATTCCCTGCTACTGAGCCCATTCCTCCTCTCACCCAAGTAGCTGCCTCAAAATGCTGCACATCTAGGAATATTGTAACTAGGAATATTGTAACGTAGCAAATCGTTCTTGCTTCAACTAATGGAAGAGAAACTCAGTGCAATTCAAATGGCTGTGAAAACAAAAATGCCATCAGCAGCGGCTCATACAGGTTTAGATTATCTGCACTTCTATATTCAAAGCAGCATTATGAGTATTAAGGAAGAGAAAGAACTGGGAATGTTCCCAAAAGTTCGCTAAATCCTTTTCATCCCAAAATGCAATTTCTCATGCATATCTACACGATGAGCTCTGTATACAGAAAGGACATGACTCTGCTTTCCATGATCATCAACATGCTTACCAGAATTTTTCTCCCTGTTTGCACCAAGCCATTAAAATGTGAGACAGGAAACATCGTGGGCAAACACAGGGGAACCTAACAGAGAGATTTGCTCTCTCCAGTTTCTGTTTGTGCTTCTCAAGCTCACTCCGCAGTTAGAATTATTTTTCCAGATGTTAGATGATATTTGAATAATTGATCTTAGTTTTATAGGAAGATGGGCTCACAATTCCGTGACATAGATTTACTTCTTTTTTTCCCCCTTTAGTTACTTCCAAGCTCCTCCTAAAGGGTATTAGCTTGATGGTTCCAGCTGATAAAGTTATCCTGTTGACACAGCAGGTCAGACGCAGACATTGTCCACGCCAATGGGTCTGTGTCCCACACTCCCCCTTCCACCAAAGTGGAAGGGTTGATGTTGAAATGCCTCATCACACACCCCATGTGCTGTGAATACTAACGAGGATTCCAAATGTTTGTCAACTGGTGGGGCAGAGTCACCACAAGAAACCTCCCCACAGGGTTGCTGGTCCTTGGGCACTGCTGACTTGGGCAAGTCTGATGTAACGATGGAAAGTCTCTTTCTAATAACCTGCCTCTTCCCACTGTCTTCACAGATTTAAGTGACCATGTTGTTCTTTCAAAGCCCTCAATTTTTCTTTTTCTGTTGTATTTTTCAAACTCGATAGCCCACGGTGCAGTAGCCACATGCAGCAGAACTGTCCTCCCCTATCCACACCTCTAGAAAAGTTCTATGAGGTCTTTAAAATCTCCTTGAACAGTGATCATAGAATCATACAATCATAGAATCATTTTGGTTGGAAGAGACCCTCAAGATCATCGAGTCCAACCATAACCCACCCTGGTACTGCCCCATGTCCTGAGAACCTCATGTCCGTCTGTCCAACCCCTCCAGGGATGGTGACTCCAGCACTGCCCTGGGCAGCCTGTTCCAATGCCCCACAGCCCTTCGGGGAAGAAATTGTTCCCCAGATCCAACCTCAACCTCCCCCAGCACAACTTGAGGCTGTTTCCTCTGGTCCTGGCGCTTGTTCCTTGGGAGCAGAGCCCGACCCCCCTGGCTCCAAGCTCCTTTCAGGCAGTTGTAGAGAGTGATCAAATAGAAATAGAAGGAATCAAAGACTAAACTCCATTAGGAAGGACAGAAAGACGAAGCCTTTCTGCTGCTGGTTGGAAGGTAACACCAGCACTGAGCTGAACTCAAGGTCCAGCTCCTAGGAAGTCAGGAGATCAACATGTGTTACAGGGCTATAAGAGATTCTCCACTTGTAGGAAGCCACCTGGTACCTGATGAAGGGGTTTCGCTCTTCACTGCTCCCAAGACCTACAAGAAACTTTAGGGGATTATCCAGTCTTTTATTTTACTTTCCTATTTTTCTCATCTAACAGTGGCGATCTGTCCTCTAAGCAGAATGTGTGTGGCATGGGAAGCTCTCAAAGAAGCCCGTGAGTTCCCATCCCACAAGCTCTTCAGCACAGGTAGATTAGTGGAAATTCAACAGAGACACCAGGACTTTGCAAAATCTGATTTTTGTCCCAAAGCTTCTCAAGAAACCTGTGCTGTTTACAGACGGAAGGCAACTACATCAGTCCTAACAAAAGCTGACCAGACCACTTCATCTGTGAAACTTCAGCCTTTTTAAAGACAGAATGATGGTTACTTGTCACAAATCACTTACACCACAGGGAGGAAAGCAGGGGGAATCTGGCTGCTGCGACTCCAGTTCTTCCTCGAGCGAGAAGGTGCGAGCAGGGGGAACGTCGCCTGTAAAACCATGGAAACAGGTCAGCCCTCAATCCTATTAGCAAGTCTATTTCTTTTAAATAAGAAATATCTTCCTGATTCCACCTAGGGAAGAGGACTGAAGCAGAAGAATATATTAATATAACTCTACATTTCTTCCCAGCTAACTGCAAAGTAAGCTTAGAATTGTTTCCTGCCACGCAGAAAACAATACTTTGGTGGCACTTGTGCCTTTGTCAGTGCCATTGTTTTGCATGTCCATGTGTTTGTGTATATCAATATTAATGAAATAGAGGCCAAACAGGAACCGAGCTCTCGCTGGGAACTGCTCCTTCGTGGCATACCCAGGGAAGCAGAGAATGAAACATTCAGCAACCCTGCAAAAATCACTGGAAAACAAACACTGCTATCTTCTGTTGCGTCTGTCTTTTGTATAAAACAACTCTGAGGAACTAAACAGGGGTGTTTGCGCTGCTCTCAAGTGAGGTTTCTTGTTGGCATTTGTCTTTTGTTTTGTTTTAAACTCTAACTTGATTTAAATACAAGAACAATCCAAAAAGTTATTCTCCCCGAGGAACTTATAAAGCAAACTTGCTTTTCAATACCCAGGGAATTCACTGATACAATTCTGGCTATATCAGCAAATATTTAGGAAAGATTTTACAAAGTAACTCTGCAGGCCTTTTGTATTGCAGAATAAACCTACTCTTATGATTTTCTTAAGAAGAAGCGACTATATCTCAACAGGCAATATTTACAGGGGAAAACTGCATTTCTTGCGCTGTGCAATGAGGCCGTATCTGTTCCGCTGTGTGATGGCCTTTCTGAGGCCACATGAAATGCTTTGTAACTTGCATTGGAGAATTGCTGGAGCTCCAAAGTCACTGGATTTTACAATGCTACACAGACCAACTTTGCCAAACTCCTCTGCTTTGCTGTTCCATCTTTTACTTCTGTTTCCCATCTCTGGCGCGTACGTGTGCTACAAATCGTTGTGCGGCTGTTGTGTGCGCAGACATACCTGATCTGTATTTAGCCATTGGTACCAGAGGTTGAGAAACCACATATATGTGTCCTGTGATGTCCAGAGCTGTCTTTTTTCTCAAACCAGTTTTTTTCTCAAACATATCGCCGCTGCCTTTACAGCAGAACATTAAACACACAGATAGTGTTATTATATAGAAGGGACTCCATTTCCCATACCTCAGACAGGAAAAAATGTGCTTTCTAGGGATTAAAAGAAGCAATTTATTAAAAAAAAAAAAAGCAACTTCCTAAAGGGGAAGTGGGTTGTGTGGGTTTTGTTTTATTTCTAAAAGGCTGATCGAAATTAAGTGCTGAGGCGCTGATTTTGAGAGCGACCAGCTTGCTTCATGTGAGGCCCTTTCTGAGGGCTCTGGATGAACCCGCTGTTTAAAAATCTTTCTTTAATTCTTGCTGTGACTAGTTTTGTAACGATGACAACACTGTCCCATCTGTATGACAGGATCCTGTTATAGTATCCATCTGGTAACTAAAGGATTACTTCACCAAATCTTACATTTCAAAACCCATGAAGTGGGAAACATGTTAACGCCGGGCGGTTGGAACGGAAGGACACAGGACAGCAGAAGAGCTGGAAACTTCCTTGCCCAATGGGACAGACCATCAGCACACACTGAGGTTTTGAGATGGTTAAATGGTTAAAAATGAGCCATTACTCCATCTTTTGTCACATTACACCTCCCTTCTGGCTGAGCTGGAGGGACCTGTGTTACCAACACCTTAATCCAGAGCTCTGGTTTCAAAGAGCTGATGGGCAACACCTAAAGCAACAACAAAGCAGGTCTGGGGAAATGCTGTATTTTAAATATTTCCCCATTAACTGTTTTGTATGAAATACAGAAACCTGAACTCTGGCTTTCACACTTTTTCTGTTCCCATACTTACACAAAAAGGACTCATTAGTGAATTTTACAAGGGGATGAAAGCACCCACAACGAGGAAAGGGATTTATTACACTTTGAAAAGTCATGGGAGGAGGAAGAGAAGCAGACAGAAAGGGAGAGTAAAACAGTTTTAAAGAGGGGCAATCCAGTGACTTTTTGTATCACTTCTGTGGAATTAAAATTAACTTTTAATGTTTCTCAAAGACAAATGAGATAGGCTCTATCCAAGCAGCAGGAAGGTTTAGATCTGCCCCGTATTTGGTATTAGTTCGTCTCTAGTAAGTGAAGCTCTGTGAGAGATGAAGAGATAAAGGAAGAAATAAAGGAAGAGAAGGGAAGGGGAAGGGAAGAGATAAAGGAAGAGGAAGGGAAAGGGAAGGGGAAGGGGAAGGGGAAGGGGGAGGGAAAGGGGAAGAGAAAGGGGAAGGGGAAGGGGAAGGGAAAAGGGAAGGGCAGGGAAAAGGGAAGGGAAGGCGAAGGGAAGGCGAAGGGACGGCGAAGGGAAAAGGAACAGAAATGGGAAGGGAAGGGAAGGGAAGGGAAGGGAAGGGAAGGGAAGGGAATGGAAGGGAAGGGAAGGGAAGGGAAGGGGAAGGGGAAGGGGAAGGGGAGCGAAAAGGAACAGAAAGGGGAAGGGAAGGGAAGGGAAGGGAAGGGAAGGGAAGGGAAGGGAAGGGAAGGGAAGGGAAGGGAAGGGAAGGGAAGGGAAGGGAAGGGAAGGGAAGGGAAGGGAAGGGAAGGGAAGGGAAAGGAAGGGAAGGGAAGGGAAGGGAAGGGAAGGGAAGGGAAGGGAAGGGAAGGGAAGGGAAGGGAAGGGAAGGGGAGGGGAGGGGAGGGGAGGGGAGGGGAGGGGAGGGGAGGGGAGGGGAGGGGAGGGGAGGGGAGGGGAGGGGAGGGGAGGGGAGGGGAGGGGAGGGGAGGGGAGGGGAGGGGAGGGGAGGGGAGAGAAAGGGGAAGGGGAAGGGGGTATGGGGAAGGGGGTATGGGGAAGGGGGAAGGTGGAAGGGGGAAGGGGGAAGGGGGAAGGTGGAAGGGGGAAGGGGGAACGGGAAAGGGGGAAGGGGGAACGGGAAAGGGGGAAGGGGGAAGGGGAGGGGAAGGGGGAAGGGGAGGGGAAGGGGGAAGGGGAGGGTAGGGAAGGGGAGGGGAGCGGAGGAGAGGCAAGGAGAGAATGAGAAAACATCCTCCAAAGCTTTAACACCAAGCAGGATCAGCAAACAGCCCAGTTTGGGGCACACAGGAGTGAGCCAGGTCAAAAGCAGCCTGCTGACAACGTGGTGTCCACCTGGAAGGCTTGGTGACTTCCCCAGCCAACTGTTCCGAGACTTGCAATCCTAATTCACCTGAAAAGTCAAGCCTGAGGGAACTTCAGAGTTCAAGAGGTTGATTCCATCTCAAATGCAGAAGTTGAAAAAAAAATTCTACTAGCCAAGGTACTTTGAGTTGTAATCTCATCAGGTGGCACAAACTTATCACCTTGTGTCACTATTTCTTACTGAAATTAGTAGAAATGTTTTGCATCCAGCTACGATGCCATAAATCTCTATTTTAAGAAGAAGAAAATAAATAAATCTAGTTTCCATCCATAATTAAACACATCGTTGGCATAACCTGCCTCAAAAATACTTTTGTTCTCAAAAAATTTATGAAGAGAACATCTTCCCTGTAGGAATAGTTCCCCCCATCTGCTCTTCCTTGTAAAGTGAAGGAGGTGAGGGAGAGGAATAAAAAAATTGACCTGTGACCACCTTTGGATGGAGCTTTCTGGCACAGAAATGAAGTAGCGCTGCTTCCAAGGCAGACTCGGGACCCTATTTCTGAACAAACTTTGCAGTCCAGGTACATTCTTTTCACAATTTTCATGCACAGATGTTATATTGAGTGGTCCGCATGTTCTTTGATCTTCAAAAGGAAATAAATAGAACGAGGACTTCTCACAGTTTGCTGGCGGAAGGAATCTTATCAGCTTTGTGGGATACAACAGTTGCAGAGGTACCTAAAAATAATGTGGGCTTCACTGATTTTCTACTTGAAAAGCAGTGAAATGTTGCCCTGCATTTAGGGCCCTGGGTTGAACGCATCTCCTCTCTTGGCTGCATCTTCTTGTTTTCTCCAGCTGTGTATCATAAATATTTTACATAATTGGTCACGCTCCTGCCATTCAGTGAAGGTGAGATACGGGTCTACCGCATTTCCTTTCGACTCATCTCCTGATTAAGAAAGTCATCAAAAAGAAAGCTTGCTTGAATTAGTAGTGGTTTATACGGATTTAGAAGAGCCACATAATGCTCAGCATTACAAGAAATGGTCTCCCCTTCCTTTCTAATACCCTAATTTCCAAACACTCACAGGCAGCCAAAACAGCGAGTTGAGCATGCCAGCAATGCTGCTGTAAATCCCTGGCATCGCACATCAATACGCTCTTTCATGTGAAATTAAAACCTCCTCATTGAGCATCAGTGGCAACAAAAGACGGGCACTCGAACAGCCAAAGGAAAAACAGCAAACGGGGAGAGAGGCGATTGGAACAAATTGGACTGAGTTAACCTGTCTGCTCAACTCGAACCAAAGGGCAACTGGAGAAAAACATTTTCTGCTCGTCTGCTATCGTATCAAGCCACAAAAAGTCCCAGGAGGTTTATGAGCAGGTCCTGACCAACCGCAGGTGACGTTTGATGGATTTTGCTGTATTTAAGTCAGTTTTGATGGTAAAGCGGCTTGACATTTCAAACTAAAATGTATTATAGAAATGTTAACAATATTAAGATCAGATGCTTGATTTATTATTGGTTTCAATGAAATGCCCTGAATTCTACACGCATTAACATGCAAACCCCTTTGACTGGAGCGCTGTTTCCAATCACAACCAGTTGATTTCTCCAGTATGTAGGTGAGTCTCAGGATAACACTTTGACTTGGCTTAAGCACCCACCCATCTTGCAATGTCAATTAAGTGCTGACAGTCCTCAATTATAGTCTAGTTCTATGGCTGTGCTTGTGTCCCCAGGAAAAAAAAGAGGAAATTAGGCGAGAAAAGGACCTCCCTGTTCATCAAATCCAATCTCCTTTTGCCACAAACAGTATAATTATTATATAACCCCTTCCATAGCGCATCAAGTTCCCTCAGTCCTCCTCCCGGGAAATGTAAGAAGCTCGTTACTCTGTTTAGGAGCCAATTTCCAGCTTAAGCTTGGACAACTCACAGCCTTTTGCTCTTGTGTCAACATCTGCGTTCGGCTTTATAGCTTTTCCCCCTCTGTTACGTACCCCCCCGCTCTCTCTGTACCCCCAAACCTCTGGGAAAGCACCAAAGGGCTGCTCAGCTCGTTCCAACAAAAAGAACCACAAAATAAACCCAACAGCTCTAAAGACCAAACCAGACAAAAGCAGGAAAACCGGAGTTTTACTGCTGGAACCTGGTGGTGCCACAGGCCACAAAGGACACGGGCACCGAGCAGGATTCGCTGACCCTGGTCTGTCTCATTAATATTGAATCTGCTTGAAGGCTAAGAGTATTTTCCTCCCTTTTTGGCCAGGGTTGTGCCAGGCACAAGGAAATCTTTGCTGCTGCTTGTGCTCGGGAAGAGGAATCTGCAGGGCAGACACCGTTAGCGCTCCAGATCTTCACCAGAGCCGTGACGGATTTGCTGTGAACGTCTGAAACATCAATTACATCCTCAAAACAGTATGAAATGTCCCAGTGGCACTTTGGTGCCCAAAGGTGGAAAAGAAATGGACATGGGACAAAAATCAATGTAGCGATGTGCTCTGGGCTATAGCGGGGGAAGGTAATTTCCCACATTTGAAGAAAATAATTCCAGGAGATGAAAAATCACAACTTTTTTTCCTTCATAAAATCCACAATAAAAACAGAGCATATTAAGCAGAAACGAGCCTACCAGAACTTGTGAATAACTTGCATTCTTCCACTGGAGCCCAGCCAGTTACCCTTGGAAAAAATTCCTGTTTACTTTGTAGTGAATGTGAGAGACACACAGTCTGCCAGGAGCTGCTACGACAGTAAAAACACAGCCAGGGGCTGTCACAAGTGAGGAAATCACAGAGAAAGTTAATTTGTTAACTTCAAGGACAAAGATTAAAATAATATCCATTTGGTTAAAAGTTATTTACTTTATCACATAGAAGACTTGAGTTTACATGAAAGCTATTCTAGTTCAAAGGCAAATTTCAGATACTTCTTCAATAGCTCGCTTGTTTGTTAAATTTTAGTAGATTTGCAAAGAAAACTTCTATTCTTCTTGTTCTCAGCTTGGCTGAGATGAGTATTTTGCACTACAGCTGCATCTTTCTCCCATAAAGCCTCATTAGGAGTGCAGATGCCGGTGTCCTTGCTCAAGGCACCCCCCAAAATCTTGGGGGATGATTAGACACATTTGTACTTCTGGTTCTTCAGCAGTTTACTAAATATATAAATTATGTCCAAAACTGTATGCCTGTCATTTCAGAAATCCCAGAAAACACATATTTCCAGTACCACAAGCCTGAATTCTGAAGCCTAATTAAGACAAGCTCATTCAAGAGAAAAAAGAGGGCAATGTGTAGCCCTTACAGCTCGTGCATTTTTGTACCATAAGTTTAGGTTTGTTCTTTTTTGATCTTCACCAAAGGTGAATGCATTTTTAAATCAGCTTCTGTACTTTTGTGTACAGTATTTTTATCCCTCCTTTCTCAGTAAAGCTTAATGTAAACCATAAGCTGAACATAAATGCACTTTCTCATGTGCATATACGTTCTTAATTCATCTTCTCATTTAACTTCTCTGTCTTTTATAAGCAACTTTCCTCTTCTCCCACATAGTAATCACAGGCTTATGATGTACAGATGGCTGCTGTCTCAAAGCAGCCACGTGCACCCCAGCTGTCATAACTTCTTTCTGGCTCTGATATATTCTCCTATTGTCTATCTCATCCCTTTAAAGCACATTTTCGAGGCTTTGTTGTTTTGCTTTATTCTCAAGACCAAGAGCATGTTTAAGTCTTTTTTCCTGAACCAGAATCCAAGAGCTGGTGATCTGATAACCTTGTGACGGTAGTAAAAACAGGAGACAAATCTCACCTCAAAGAGACACTTGCGCATATCTGGCCTTGTCAGAAACAGGAAATACCAGGACTCTTACGTAAAAGATTTCTAACTTAAATTTCCAGACCCAAGGGGCTGGAACAGCTTAAATACGGTTCAGATAAACATCCAGAAGTTCTGATGATTATCCAAACTCTTTGAGAATCTGGACGTTTGGAGGTTCTACCTTGAGAACATCCTGGAAGCCGCCTGCACCTTGGAGCCAGCAGCGATAAGGCCGTGCCCTTCGGAATAAAATCTCTGTTTAGAAGTCAAGTAACTTTACTTCGACTTTGGAAATGAGGCCAGTTTAATTCTCACGATGATTAACCACCCAGAGGCTCAATGCGGTTTGGCTAATCCATGTTAAAATCACATTTTTAGCTCATTTAGATTATTGCTTAAGTGTTCCTGCAAAGGCGAGTCCTAAACCTCAGCAATATTAATTGGCCAAAAGAAAGGAGGCCTTGCATTTAAATAGTGTTTCTCCATCTGCTTCGTAACATCTTAACTTGGAAATCTGTTCAGCATAGCGTGTTGGAGCATCAAAAAAAACATTTTAGGCTGCGACAGGCAAAAAGCTGGGGGTTTTGGTAAAATTACTCACAAAAATAACAAAGGAAAGTATTTTCAGATCTGGATCTCTGCAGACAGCCGGAGGATTCAGGGGAGACTGGTGAGTTGGGGGTACATACAAATGTTCTGTAATAAGTGGGTGAAGGAAAATTCACTGTCTCTGGCTCCTTGCACTGCTGCTTACTGAAAAAAAAAGAGCCTGAATTTCCATTCGGTCTCAACCACCGATTCACATAGATTTGGATTTTACCTTTAGAGGGCAAAAGTCTAGATGCATACAACTCATCTTCCTCACGCTAGCTCTGTTAGCAAGAAATAACACATTTTTGCCAAGAACCTGACCTATTTTCTTTCAGCTTACTAGTCGTAGCACTCACAAACCTCTGTGCCACCACCAAACCGTAGACACACCAACCCACCTCTTTATTCCCACTTATTTCATGGACTTCAGACAAGGGCTTTTGCATTTGCTGAATACTATTTACAGGCCCAGACCGTCAAACCTGAATCCAAATTGCTCAACTCCAAACCACCTCTTGCCAGCTATTGCTTTTAATGAGCTCAAAGCAATCAGCAGCTCTGCTCATCAAAACCTCCAGAACGGCGTGTCTGACCAAGCCTTTGCCTATTTTTCCCCAATTAGAGTAATTGGTCTCGTAGGGGATGTTGATTCTTCCTTCACACCTTGTGCCTCCTTTCCCATGGACTCTCATAGCATTATTCAAAACATCCAAACCTGTCCATCACATCCCATAACCTCGTATATCTCCCAGATCAGTGACCACCCTTAAGTAACCCTAATTACTGGTTATGTCACTTTCTAGCATTTCTTCAGAAAGAAACAGCATTTATGCTTCTCGTAAGTCAGGATTTTATACACCAGCCCTGCTGGATTTAATATTTTCTCAAAGACGATTGAGAGGAGCAAAACTCTATTTATAGAAAAACTCTTAGGGGGTTTTAACGGGCTCTCACGCAAAGCCATTGTTTTGCTTTCTTATTTGTTGTCCCTGAGGAACTATAACCCCCAGCTCTAAATTGCCCACTCACATCTATTCACATGCGGCAATGAATTCCAAGACACCGCAGCCGGCTGCTAGTGCCAAAACGCTGTACGGATGTCTACTGCCAACTGGAATATTTTAACTTCAAAGGAAAAGATTAATGAAGATTATGGAAATGATGCTCAGTCTCTGCATTTCCACTGACCCGTTTTTCCCCCCACGTATCACACAATGATTTGTTAAACTACGTGTTAGCAGATCCACTGTGAATCCACCGCAGTAGTGGCTTTTACAACTGTGGAGACAGGAGGAAATGGGCAGAGAGAAAACACGGTAACTGTACTTTGATAAGGTATCTAAACACATGAAAGTCAATTTGATCTATGAGATCAGCAATGACAATGTCAGCAATATGCAAACTTTTTATCTTATTTCAGTTCTTCAAAGTATCTTGAAGTTTTGTGACACATTTATTGCATTGATGCCTATTCTATCTATCCCTATCAACCCCATCTTGACCTACGTTACCAAAACATTTATTTAAAGACATGAAGCACGTGCCAAATCCCAGTTACTTGCAGAGACTTGGCACAAGCCACCTGGGGACATATTAACCATGTCCCTGGGAGCATGATCATCTAAGCACTTTTTCAGCTGGATGGCCAACCAGGTGGGTAGACTGTAACTCCTCTTCTGTGTTTCAATGAAAAGTTCTCCCTTCCATGTAACACTAAAAGGGTTTCATTTAGTTTTTCAGTGTATTCTGGAAGATGCTGGTCGAAGGATGTTGGAATCATTCAGATGTGCAAATGTCCTCCATGTGCCATTCAGTGAAGTCAGCGCTGATTTTGACAGAATATTTAACACAATTCATGCAGCTGATTTTATCACTGTAGTGATGTGGAAGAGTTCAAGACATTGTGATAGAAAAATCGCCTGAGAAAATAATTCATAACTAGGTTTTGGTGGGTTTTTTCCTTGTTTGATTGATTGGAGGGGCAAGAGGGTTAAGATCAGCTGTAAACAGAGCAAGCATTGTTGCCACAATGGGTGGAAACCTGCAGGAAAAGGTTGTGGGAAAGTCTTTGTCAGGGTTGCCATATACCCAAGTAATTTGGTTTATAACCAGTCTCTTAGATATGCTAAGTTGTGAAGGAAAAGTGTTGAAAATGTTCCATCAGTCATTTCCCCCAGGGCCTGTTTATTTTCCTCACAATATCAAACTCGACAAACCAGATTGTTTGGCTGAGCCAGGCAGGCAGCAGCCAGTGGTGATGCAGCGTGGAAAGGGAAATCCCCCTTTCCCTGCCTTAATTACCCATACCTTTGATTAGACCAACCCAACAGGACTTACTCAAATACATCGGACGTAACAAATACAGATAGCTCATTGTACAGAACCACCCCTCTTCCAAACAAGTAGAATTGGGGTGGTGTTCACATTCACAGTACAGGATTTGAAAAGCTACTTACGGTCCTTAAATAAAAACAAAAAATAATAATAATTACAAAAAATTTTAGTTATCTAAAATTAGGTATCAGTCATCTCATCCTTAGAATCAAAGTCTTCTTAGTCAGTAAATGAGGTTACCCAGACTTTGCTGGGGTGATACTTTGGTTCTATTTTGTTTAAATGTAGATGTATTTGCATTTCAAAACAACTCTTTAAGTCTTATTGCATATTGATGCAATTGCAAATACAGCAGAGAAGTTTAAAAAGAACTTTTTGTGCTGACATCTATTTTGGAGGGATTTTCAGTGCCAGACAATGTGCCCATATTGGGTAAGTGTTTTTCTTTTCATCTACCTGGTTTCAAGTAATATTTTCTCCAGGATATGTATGCAGCATCTTACAGATAAGAACAGTTACAAAGGTATTCTCAGTGCCAGAGGAAAAAGATGATCAATCCATTGGAGTTTCTCAATAGCCTCCTGTCTACCTAGTGGGCACAAAGTGAAGATTTCCGCTAGTACAGAGACAGCCACGTTATCTAGAGCTTCCTAAACATGTCCTGTGCCAGCCGGGGGGACCCAAAGCTCGATCACGGTGTGATCACAAACTTGATACACTAAGGCAAGCCGGCTTTTAATTTCTGGCACATAAGAATCTGAATGAACAACTTTTTTGTTCCTTGCCAATCAAGACTTACGTGCCCTGCAATTACAATTGACAACAGATGGAAAATTGCAGTGACTAAACCCCAGAAGCTGGTGCTTTTCTAATTTTAAATTAGTAGTTTAGTGGATTAAGGTTAAACATTTGCCTATTGCTGGATCACCCTGAAAGTATGTTAAACACTGGGTTAGGGAACAGCCCTGTGAGTAGCTGAGCAAACACAGAATCTGGAACCAAACCTTGGTTCACGGGTACAAAAAGAGCAGAAAGACTCAAACTCCTACACCCACAAACGAGCTTCTCTGTGTTTTGTTAGAAGCACCATGTAACCGTATGCAAAAAAAAACATGCTCATGAATGTTTTGCACATGCAAATCCAGCCCAGCTGAAGAGCTGACTTGGATTTTGGTCTTTAAAGGCTGAGGAATGGTTCTGATTCCACCATAAGATGGGGAGAGGTATGGAAAGCCCAAAGAAAAGCCGGAGAGATGGCCTGCGGATCCTGCTGCCAGGAATCCATATAAAAGTGGAGGCAGATCCTGGATGATGCACCCAACTCCCTGCCAGGGCAGCAGCCACCCCGTAAAGTAACCAGCAAGGCCACAGCCATCGTGGCTGCTTATTACTTACAGTGAGCAGAATTACAGGAAAAGTTGCCATGAGCTGCCGCATTTCAAAGCAGGACTGATAAGCAGGAGCATATCTGCTGTTTGGCAACCTTCAGAACAGAGGGAAAGGAAACATTTTAGGTCAGGTGAGGGAAAGAGGAACTGAGAGGACAGGAGCAAGATGAAAAGGTAACAAAGTAATCGAGGTATAAGTCTAAAACTAGAAGTTCAGGGGCTTTTGTCATTCATAGCATCAGAATTTCTTTTGTCTTACGCAACTCTCAGCTGGATTTACAAGATGCAAGAGGGAAGTGTTGGAAAGGAGATAACCCCAGCCATAAATAACAGAGAATAAAACAAACAGGAGATTTCAAGGCTTTGCTGATTCAGTAAGAGGCATGAAATTCCTCTCACTGTTTAAACACTTACTCAAAATAGAACTATTAAGAGCTAAAAGTAAGTGTGTTAGGAAACTAGGGTATGCTGACAGTCCTCATTGATCTAATACTCTTGTTTAATCTTTAAAAAGTGTAGGAACGGGAATGTGCAAGCCCTACATTGCAAAGCCAGCATCTGCAAACCTTCATTCAAGGTTCCTAATCGCTGTCTGATTCAACCAGACACGTGGCTCTTTTTATTTCTTATTCGTGCGTATTCAGGCACAATGACTGGTATTATCACATGCCTGGGGAATGGCCTTTTTTTCAGGGAGGTGTTGGCTGATTTCCATTTTGTTTTTAGGAGGTCAGTGGTTTGGGACCGGACTGAAACATTTCAAAGACAGCACAAACAGTTCTTTTCTTTCAAATGAACCTCAGGGAAAAATAACGGTCTGGCCATTGCACAATGTTAAGAGTTACAGCCCGACTTCTGCCAACACTTTGATCCATGACTTACACTAAGGACAATACAATTCCACAACCCTCAAGGTGCAGTTCAGCATCTCGAAATGATCAGAAATTGCTTTGTAGCTCCAAGACCAAAGGCAGACGCTGTTTCCAAGCATGTACGTGTAATACAAGGAAGACAACGAGTGGTACAGAAATAGTCTTCAGAGCCTCTGGATTAATTTTAAAGAGTACAGCAATGCTCTGCAATGCTCTAGGTCATTGGTTTTATATACAAAATTGTACTGTGCTTTAATTGCACTATCTGTGGCAAGTACATAAGCAAAACTCCCTAGGAAGACACTGCAAACACAAAGACAAAAGGGGATGAACAATGTTTTAAGCTCTCTCCTAAAACAACATGATACACTAGATCCACTAAAATACAGATCCAGGCATGTCTCTATTTCACATCAAGATAATGATACCCTAAAACATGGATAATGGCACTAATTTTCCCATGGCAGAGAAGATAAATGTCTGTTAACAATGAACACGGTAACCTCAAGAGACACTGAACACGGTAACCTTTCGAAAGACACTGAGGTGACCCTGGTAGGGCTCTGACTTCCAATGCTGTTAAAATTATTTATTATAGACACTATGCTATTAAACCCCTTTGAGTTACCCAAACAAATCCCCTAATTTGTTATTAGGTCACTAGAAGGAATTAGACCACCGGGATGTTCCTTACTTTAACTGACAGCCAAGCAAATAACTCGGGGACAGATTACTTCACCAAGGGGTGGAGAATGGCTTTAGGTCATCAGAAAGGCAAACACAGCATCAGGAGTGATACCTGAGACCTTAGCAAACCTCCATCCTGCACTCCTCCCCATGGGTCTTAAGCCATCGTCACTCAGCCCTTGGCTCACAAAACCTCCAAAACCGGCGGCAGAACAGAGTGAATTTCTCTAGACGAGCACTGGGAGCAGAAGAAGGAACCAAATACATCTCCCAAGGTTTTATGTATTTCATATGTGCAGCAATTTCGCAGCTATAATTTTGTAAAAGCTATCAGACTGTTTGCGTATGTGCTAAGCTCTAAAAACTCCTTTCTGCAGCCAAACTACGGACTACTTTCGAACACAAAGCAGACGTAATTCCCAGAGATTAGGAGAGATGGATTTTCACCACCTTCACAAGGTGTCTCTCTTGCTTTCACCAAGATCATGTCTGGCTTTTCCACTCATGGATCACAACACTCTCCTCCTCACACTGCTACAAACAGCATTACAACACCCTAGTGTTACTACACCCTGGTGTTACTACACCTTCCAGCTACTGCAATTTTTTTGCTCCTCAGCTTTTTGAACGCAGAATCTCAGCTTTCATTGAAAAAAACCTACTGTAGCCTCATTGTTGGAGACGGGAGCTTGAAAACTACAAAAGATATCGGACTTACATTGTTGTTGACTTTGCAGTCATAACTTGTTAATCATCAGCAACAGGCTGCAGAAGTCCTTCTCCTCCATGTAGGGAAGCTGATTTCTGAGTTGGGCATTGTGACTGCACCTGCAAAAACATACTTTCTTATAGTCATTGGTTTTTTTAAAAAGGGGAAAGTTAGGAGTGAGACTATGCGTGTTATTTCTAAATGGTTTAAGCCAATTTAAATTCTGTGCTGCAAAAAAGGCAGGTACCCACCTCTCCCAATTCCTGCCCTCAGAGCTGCCCCAAGTCAGTAGATCCATCTGCTAATTAACAGGGAAAAAAAATATATATATATATATATATAAATGTATTTCCAGTCAGATCAACTCCCTCATCTGGCTGGCAGTGAAGTCACAGAATCCTTAGTGCTGCTGCTCAAGGAGAGGTATGACTGGCGATTTTAGAGAGAGCAAACTCCAGATCTATTAAGACAATGGTGACAATGTGTGTTCAGTGCATCCCAGAAGAAAAGTGACTTATTTTGCTTGAGCTGAGTCCGGAAAGAATCCATTGGTCTCCCTCCCCTGAAGAGGAACACATTAAAAAAAGGATATATACCACTGAAGAGAAGCATTAATGTTTGAGATATTCTACATGTCATTTGGAGACACAGAGCCAGGGAGTATCTGGGAATGAGAAATAAATGTGATGTGGACTAAAGAGTGAAGTGGGAGGAGAGGCCTTTGGCCATAGGCACGAAAAGTACTAAACAGAATATGTCAGGAGAGAAAAACATCTGAAAGTGGGCCCTGCAAAGATAACACATGCTGGATAGAAAACTACATGTGAGGGTGCAGCCCCAGCTCCTACCCAGCCTAATGGATTTACTCAGTGTTTGGGAACAGCTAGCTCAACTTGAAACCGGCCTTTATTTGTCACGGACTGAAATTATCCACTCAAACAACCAAATATATTTGATATTCTCTACAATTCTATTCCATTTGTATTCTATAAAAGGGTTTAGGACTTCTTATAAAAGCCCAGGTTTCAGAAAAACACAAGCACAGCCCTGTATCCCTAGAAAATAAGTTCACAATATTTCCCAGTGTATTCAGTGAATATTATTGCCAGCACTGTGAAATCTCTTTTCTGCAACTTGAAAAACAAACAAACAAAAAAAATCAGGCATAACCTAAAATAGGAAGAAACAAAGGAAACCACAAGCACACACAACAGCCTGGACTTCCTGCTCCTTCCTCAGCACCGGGTTTGTGTTTCCCCTCGCCGCTGTTCAGATGTCGGGAGAGGTCAGAACGTCAGCTGTAAATCACCCGCGTTCTCAGGCAGCTGAAGGTGCAATAACTCACTGCTCCTCTCTGCATTTGGGAGCAGCGAGCACCCTTTTTTTCCAGCTGTGTTTCACTAACTGCAAAAAGATGCCTGAAGAGGTCTAGGTATGGTCCTACTGGTATCGGTAGCTGATCTCCAATTGATTTCACTGGAGAAAGACCGAATTCAAAATACAGTTTTGTATTCACCCCATCCTTCCCTCGCTCATGCAAGAGCATCCTGTTCCTCAGCGGAAAGTGGAGCAGGCCCTGTGGGCAGAGCAAAGAAAACACAAATCCTCTGGGGGAAAGGGGAAGAAGCAGGGGAAAAGAAAAACAAAAAAGAAGGGATTTTGGGTAGCAGAATAGGCAGGGATAAAGGAGTCTGGTGTATTATCTGTGCAGCTGTGACCACATCATGTGTCATTTGTAGCACACATCCCACATTTGACTAACAGGAGCTGTAGTCATTCTTCTCCTGTACTTTTGTTAACTCTGCACACAGCAAACCCAGCTCAGGGCAACATAGAAAAATGGGACTTATATATACCTGGACACAACTTTTGGTAGTTCCTAAGGATGTACCTGACTTGGTCACAAATTTCTTCCCCATCAGACAATCTGTAAGATCCCAAAGTCCAGCGACTCATGCCGAAGGGTTAACAAGTCCTCAGCTCTCTTGCTTCTATCTATAGAACACAGAGCATTTCAGTCACCAATGTAGTTTCACTGCAATGGGTAGAAAGAGGTGGCTGGTTCTTCAGCACCTTGTGTTTTAATTGCTTGCAGAAGGTCCTATCATGCTAAAAAATATTGAGCAATTCACCTACTTGAATATAAATGCTTATTCCAGGTAAATAAATGCAGCAGGCAGGTAAGTAACAGTTTGATTTCATCAACATCACCCTCACCAAATTATTGAGTACTTTACCTTGGAAATTGTGTGGGTTTAGCTGGGCCTGACACACAACTGCAGAAGTTGGATATCAGCCTCGAGAAAAAGCAAGTCCATATGTTAGATGACTCGGTTGCTTTTTAGGGATGCACAGAAACCTTTCAACATCTTGTGAACCAATATTTCTCATGTTGCACCAGAACAACGGGAGACTGAGTTTGCCTGCAGCAACCCACAGAGAATTCTCCTTATGCAGTGGCTGGTTTTGCCTTGTTTAAACACCGAGAAAACAGTCTGATGTGATTTCAGACCCCTTCCCCTTTTCCACCACTAACCTAGAGCTGTTTGTGGATCCAAAGGAAGAACACACAACATGCACTCAACCACACACAGCTGAACTGCCCGCAGCCAAAATACAAAAGATTGGATATGTAATTTATTTTTTTCTTGGTATTATAATCATTCTGTCATGTATAATGGATGCACAGGCATCCTTTGGGCTTTTGAAAACCTAAAGCAAAGCTTTATTTGATTCCTGTAAATCTCATGGGCTTCAAATTGAAGCATTCCCTTCTGTCAGCAGCACGAAGCTTAGCAATGAAATTCCACAGCCCAAATAGGACTTTTAAGCCTTAATTATATTTTAAAAACAGGTTGTCATTAATGATTTTGTTATTTTCAGCGGCATATGAGCTACAAGAGCTTTAATACGTGTGTAAGCCCATAAGGGGTGTGGGGAGGAAGGGACCAAACAACAGATTACCCCCAAATTCGGGGTTTTTTCAGATGCATTTAAGACTAAAAATTTTGGAAGATCTAAGAGTAGAGGAGGCGACAGGTTTGAGGGGGCGGGGGTGCAGAATTTCTGGCTGTGGAAGCAATTGGTTGGAGTCAGGGGCAATGGGGAGTCGGGGGCAATGGGGAGTGGGGGCAATGGGAGTCAAGGGCAATGGGGAGTTGGGGGCAATGGGGAATGGGGGCAATGGGGAGTCAAGGGCAATTGGGAGTCGGGGACAATGGGGAATCAAGGGCAATGGGGAGTCGGGGACAATGGGGAGTCGGGGGTAATGGGGAGGCGGGGGCAATGGGGAGGCGGGGACAATGGGGAGTCAAGGGCAATGGGGAGTCAGGGGCAATGGGGAGGCGGGGGCAATGGGGAGTCAAGGGCAATGGGGAGTCAGGGACAATGGGGAGGTGGGGGCAATGGGGAGTCAAGGGCAATGGGGAGTCAGGGGCAATGGGGAGGCGGGGGCAATGGGGAGTCAAGGGCAATGGGGAGTCGGGGGCAATGGGGAGGCGGGGGCAATGGGGAGTCAAGGGCAATGGGGAGTTGGGGGCAATGGGGAGGTGGGGCTTTTCGCTTAGAAAAAGCTCGGTGGGAGGCGAAGGGGCCACACGAAGATTCCGAGAACAGACCCTGTAAAGTCCCTCCCTAACCGAAGTGAACAGCCAGGCTTAAAGAAATACATGGATAAAATAATTCAGATAAAAAAACTTTGTTTCTCTGCTTGACAAGACAACTAACATCTCATAACGCCACGCATCAAAGCATCTCAAGTATGTGGCTTCGTTTTCTTCACGGGAAAACCAGAAATGTTGTCAGCCTTGTTTTATAAAAGGGCCATCTGGCCAAAGACCAGGTGACATGCCCAGAATCAGCCGTGACATCTGTGGCTGAGGTGGGAAAGGGTCAGGGTCCATCCTTTTCAGGTGACATAACCGCAAGATCACTGTTGCTTTCCTAAATGAACATTGTGTTTTCACATTGCTGGCTCTGAGCCACAGTGCCCAAATTGTGATCAAAGCTTTGCATGCCAGGCATCTGGGGCATCCAGCACATGATTTCTGCGTGGTTCCTTACAAAGGGAGAGGCCAGTGACCGTGCTTAGATCCAGATTTGCAGTTTTTGAAGCGCTCGGTGCTAAAATGCCAGTTCTGAGAGCCGTGGTTCTTTGTGCCACTGTTGCCTGCAAGAGATACAAGCCCTCCAGCAAATGACAACAACCCTTGTCGTAAGATCTCCAAGGTCATAGGCCTCCGTTTGCAGCCGTAATTTCAGTCCTGATAAGTTTTTAGGCTCAGCAGAGCCAGGAGAAAGTTCCCGCAGCTCAGCGACAACACGACTATCCAGAAGAGGGAGTGCATACATTGCATATACACACGGAAATCAAGATTTTGCCAGGCTACATCCTCACTGCGGAGCGTAGAGCTGCTGCAAACACCCAGCTGGATCTTCCACGCTGCCACATGTTCAGTGCTGCGTACAGCTCAGGGAAATACCCACTGCACAGCTTGGCCAACAACATATTGCTCCTTTTTGCTGTGTGGATGCTTGAGATGTTCTGAAATGTTTTCAAATGAAAACATTATTGATTTTTGCTTTTTGGTAAGCTTGCTTTATATATTGGCTTGCTGATCAAAATTAATTTCTCCAGCTATAATTTAAGTCAGCTTGGTTCCAAGTCCCTCTCAATTGTTCTTGCTCCCTGATTTGATAAGTAACTTGCAGAGTGCAAACTCACAGTTAATTGTCCTGACTTATTCAAGAGTGCAGCTTATAAATTCAGTTTCTGTGCAGAGCAGAGTTTTTGCAGGTAGAACTTGCACTTACCTTTGTCTGGTTTTGCAACTACAGACCCAAACAGTACCCAGACAGCAGAGTAGGTGCCCTTGACAATTAAAATGCAGCTGACCACAAGAATGAAGCCACAGGCAACCACCAGGTACAGACATTAACCTGTTAGACCTGCATTATGAACAGGAAGCAAGAAATGGGCAGGCATATTACAGCAAGTTTCTAAAGAAAACAATTCTGATCATGTTTTCCTTAATTTCTACATTGAGATTTGTCCCCTCCGTCTCCCTTAACACATGGTGTTCAATATCCCACCGAATTATGTTCTTTTTATATTGGGCTAAATCTCTGACTTTGGTTTGACTTTACTCCATTTTGTTCATCTTTCCTTTCTCTCTAGTTCAGAAAAAAAAAACCCCACAAGACTAAATTTTGAAAGAAGGACTGAAAAGCTATATTAACTTTGTTTAGCTGCTGGCAACAGTATAAAAAGTAATAACAGGATTATTTATATCATTATTACCTCTTTTTCTGTGCCTTCCTTACTTAACCTCTCTTTTTTTTAATGTCTTTTACAGATTATCAAGAGCTTGTATTCTGTTGACTTTTGTTATTCATTAAAAGTGAAGTTCAAGGTCATTGTAGCTACAACTGATACATACAGGTTGTTATTATGGTTTTGAAAAGGAGTAACTTTCATTGTAGGGCAGTAAGTTTTTGAAAAGAAAAAAAACGAAAGCACTGCCTGCGCTTCATTATGAAGCAATTCTGTATAACTGGGTTAAAAAGTCACTGCTGTGATTTGAATTATTGCTATGCTATACTGCTTCATCTTGCTCAACTTGCACCCTCTTTCTGCACAGGAACTAAAATAGCAAGGGCAGGTAACAACTCCCGCTTATCTTCAGCAAGGTAAATAACTGAGGAAGTAATCAGTATTAACTTGCAATTTATTAACATTGTTTCAGCTCTGTTATCAAGCCCTGGAAAGTTTAAGGCCCAGGTTGAGATCTCTGGCTTGAGAAGGAGCAAAAGGAGCCCAAGGAGGCGTCTCTTACATTGGTCTTGGTTGCAGAAGGTACTTATTCATATTTCTTTTGGAGGCTGGGAGAAGAGGCAGCAATGGCATGCCACTCTGCCTATGTTTCTATTTCCTTTTAACGTGTTTCTTCTCCCTTTTAACATGTTTCTTCTCCCTTTTAACATGTTTCTTCTCCCTTTTAACAGACCTTCCGCGGTGCTTTTTAGGCAAGAGCCAGCAGTAGATTTTCCTTGCTGATAGAAAGTCATTCTGACGCGTTTCCACAGAACTCCCCAGGTTTTTCTGGCGTAAGCAGCGCAGAACTTGCACCTCAATGCTTGGCAAAGACACTGGCTTTTGTTCAGTAGCGTCCAAAGGGCTAATAAACCACCTAATTATTTGCAATCAAACATGCAGTAAAGCCATCTGCAACAGATTCAGCGGATCAGCTGCCTCAACCCTTCGCTGCGGTTGCTGTGAATGGGGGGGAAGTTCAAAGGCTTGGAAAAAATAATCCTCCTCTGGTTAGATGCATCAAACAAAAGAAAGGAACAGCAGCAAATGACTAGTTGAATAACTAGTATCAATAACAACAGTCATGGAAAGTGGAAAATGACGACAAAACTTGAACGCAGTGCCGTAGAGTGCTTGAATTCTGGTATAGAGCGATGAATTGCCCTCACCTGACTTTGCTTTCTTTCGAAGACCAGGGTATGTTGTCCCTATTATTGCCTGCTCCAAGGATGGATTTGCTAGTTTTCTAGAAGCTGAACCCGTTTCCAGTTGTTATTTTTATTTTACTTCAAGGTCGAGCTAAGGTTCAGCTGAAAAATAAAACCAACACCCACAATAAACATAACATTTACACCATGCTGGAATCCAGTGCAAGCTTTTCTATGGGAGTTTCCCCTGAGAAGAAAACAAGTCTGTGCTTGTTGACCCAATTTCTGGGCTGAAGTGTAGAAAGAACAAAAAGCTCCAGAACATCTCCTTGTCACACAAACCAGCCGTTCTTAGCTTAACGTAGGAGCTGAAGCACTCTGTATAATCATTAGATTCTTCTAAGTTACTCAAACTTTGAGACCTTTCTCCGTCTGTTGAGCCCAGAGGGTGTCTTGGTTCACAGGTTGTAGCGATAACTTCCAAAAATACTTATAAAATAGTTCTCTGGAATAGCTTGCAGGTTTGACCTTTACTCCTTGGGTTTTTGCAGGTATGTTAAAAGCAGGACAATCCATTTACCTGTCTGATCTGATAAGAAAATTCATTTCCTTCTCAGTTTGGATTTTTATAAATATGAATGCATGATGCTCGCTATCAAAGATAATGAACACTTCATAAGGCTTAGGCCCCAGATTTTAACCAGCAAGATGATACTAACACTGACAGTCTGTATTTTATCTTTTGTTTTCAAAGTTGTCAAGTAAACTCAATGCTTCCAAAGACATTCACAGCATATTTGAGGTCCTATCAGGTTGTTTGAAAAAAGAACTACAAAACTTCAACGTATCTTTCTTTGCCTTTATATTACCCGAATGAACAGGACACAGAAAGGTTGAACAGAGGTAAGGAAGAAAATCCTGTTGTACGGTTATTTGCACAATTCTCATCTCCCATGTTTGGAAAGACCACAAACATCGGATGTGTTCCTGGAGAGAGTCCGGAGCTCTTGGGGGTTTAGTTTCATTTGGTTTGGGGGTTTTTAGGAGGCCTTAAACCTTATCAGCTCCCAGCAGAGGACTCCACAAAAAACCCTGAACCAACAATAACAAAAAGCAAGCTCCCCCACACATCCCTGTTCTGTATGTTTGGGGGGGGGGGCTTTTAATTTTTTCAATAGATAATTTGCTAATTTGCCAGAATGACACAAGACATTTAACGAAGCAGATCTGTGCCTTTCCTGCAAAGCTCAGCCACCAGAGCAATAAAATGCAACAACTCGCATTTCAATTCTCCAAGTACTTTCATTATTCCGGTTCTGTGGTAGACCTGTGATTTTGCAGAGAGTTTTCTCTCATTGGAAATCTACTCGAACCACCAGTTCAGCAATAGAGTACAAAAGCAAATGGTTCTCAAAAAGGTCTGAGAAAGGGACAAGAGAAAAAGGCATGGCCAAGCAGATGAAGGGACATCATTAAGCAGGCGTCCTTCAAAAAGCTGAAGTCAAGTTCAAATGAAGCCAACAGGAAGCACCGCAAACTCTGGCAGGTTAAACATAAAACACAACACAAAACATTAAGGCAGGCCAAGCCGAACTTCTTTTTGTAAAAGGCAAAGATGAGGCTATTGAACAAAGACAAAACTGAAGTGTGAGCTGATGTCAGGATCAGATGGTGTTCCCCCAAGCGACTGGTGACACATTGGGAAGGACGTCAGGGATGTGACGGATGGATTAGTAACAACGGCACAGAGTGTCTCTCTTGAACCTGGGAACCTGGGAAGAGCAAGTAACGCATCAACTTGTAACACGGGTATTCGCAGAGATCTGGAAAACTCCGGAGCAGGATATCTGACATCTGAACCAGACATTTTAATTTCAAAAGCTTTGGGTTTAAGACTAAGGATCTGAAGTCTGACAAAACCCAGTGGGAGGCGCAGGGTGGGCACGTTGCTCTCGTGGGCTTCTCCTCAAATCTGGATAACCATGGACTGGAACAGAGGGGTTTTGTGTATTTTCCAGTTAACCCCCACCTGCAACAGTATTACAGTAGTAGTGTCTTGAAGTAAGTCATAAATTACTAGGACTAGCTTTCTGGTCTCTGAAATAAAGGATCATTTCTTCTTCTCTTTTGAGGTACCCCAGCAGTGTTGCAGGCATTGGTTTTAATGTTTGATTTTGGAAGCTTCAAGGTGACCACATACCAGAGCCATTCAGAAGATCAATGTTTCTCCCGTTACTTTTGAATCTTTTGAATACGTATGTTTGTGCGTTTCTTTTTTTCTTTTTAAAGTAGTAAGTTCCTTCAGTTTGACACAGGCATTCTGTCTCACAACACTTTTCAGAACTAGTTCTTCACATTTTGTAACATGTAGTGCAATTAAATACACTTAAAGGACAAATATATTTCATATTCAATCTATTCTGGCTGGAGTCTGTTTCCCACAAGTTCTAAGAATGAATCAGGTCTTGCTTTGCACTTTCTCCTCTACCAAACTCAGTCCATGAAGACAGATCGATTTATAATTTTCTCCTCCTTATTAATAGATCTTAGCTATCCATATAATTTGCATCTATTTTGTCCAGTTATACTTGAGTTCTCTTGATTTTATACAGATGAACTGCAATCAGTTATGAGAGGGGAAAAACAGTATAAACTTGTTCAAGAAAAAGATCAGTGTTGCTACACTCAAGATGTTAAAAGCACCTGGGTCCCTTTATAGTCATCCCCATGTGTGTACACGGTTTGAAGAGCTGCTATAATTACCCAGAACAAAAACGCACCATCAATTTGTGTGCGAGTGGGTAGACCTCATCTGCTATTCTGAGCAAAATGGGTGTGGAAAGAAAAATACTGGAGAAGTTACTCCTGAAACAAGAAAAAGACTGATTAAAGTAAGCACACAAACCCTTTGTCACGTGAGTAATCCTTTCCCCTGCAAATCATTTCACTGACGTCAGGTGACGCTCCCTGTGTGAGGCCGGATTAGTTACGTAACCAAAGGCTTCCAGGGTTAGGTCCAAACATTATTCCAGAAAGAGTCCTTACAGGTCTCCAAGATTATCTTAATTATTTTGCCCTTTGGAAAGTACTCATTCAACTGCAAGTCCCTCTGATAAATCTAATCTCTTCTCTAGGTTTTCTATTGGGTTTAGTTATTTTCTTGCACTCATAGTGATTGTAACAGTGAGGTAAGGTTTAATTCACAAAGACAAGGGAACCCTGTTGCAAGAATAGCTTACATTTAACTTCTGATATAAGCCTGGCTTTAGTTCATCATTACAAAGGATCAGAGGTGTTCAAGCAATGGCAGTATATTGCTAATATTTCCCTTGAACTGCTCGATATAAAATGCCAGTGTCAAATTATTACATCATAAATACACAAATCTGGCTTGCATGAAGCTTTAGAGCTTTTAATAGATAAACATCAGAAAAGTCTCCTTTTCTCATATAGTTTCAATAATATTGTGCCCCTACAGTAAAAAAGGACGGTCTGTATTGTGACAGCACTTAATACATTATCAGCAATGTATCATCATAATAAAGTCACTTATCATATTCATCCTTTTTTACTCAATTTTTAGCCTTGCTCCAATCTTATGCTATTTTATTATTAACTATATAGCCGTGTATTTAGAAGATCACTACCACAATCTTAGCTCAATAGTGTATATTTTTTATTACGTACAATGAAAAAGAGAAAACGGTTTTTGCCTATTAGAAACTATCTTCTTTGACACTTGTCGCAATAGTGTTGGCCCTTCAAATTGAGTGTATTTGATTATTTATCTAGTAGAATACTGTAACAGATGAATGGTATGAAATGGTTCACACCGTGGCCCTTTAAACCCTCTCTCTTAAGCATCAAAAGAGAGCTGGACATGTTCTTGTGTCCCCACCTGGAGCTGGACATGGGACCTGTGGATGTACACATGGTTATGTACCTTTGAGTTCAAGTGCACGAGCTTTCCCAGAAATGGGGCAGTTTTTAGTTCTGTCTCCTGCTGTAAATCCCAGCACAGGACTGCTCTGATGGATCTTGCAGAATACTCCTTAAATGGCCTCAAAACAGAGAAGGCAGAAGAAAATGGACTCTTAGTTTTAATCTTGATACCAAAGAAAAGTATACGCTGGCATCTCTTACCAATTAAGTCATCGTCTGACGTCCGTTTTCCCCCACAGCCACGCAAAAAACTGCTGATCAAGTCCAGGATAGACAGAACTCCCACTGCTTTCCAGAACAGCACTGGCTACAGGACTGATAACATTCAGAGAAACTCAGATCAAACCACCCAATAGATGTAAACCCCAGATCTGCAGTTAGAAGTAACCTCAGTTATTACACCATACCTAACACTGTTTCTAGATTTCACACGTACGCACACACTGAGCTTCAGGAAAATTCTGTTACGCCAAAGAGGACTTGGAGTCCAGATTTTTGCAGTGTCCATTTTGAAGGGGTAGAGTTTGTTCTGCGATTTTGGCTGATGACCCATCAATCATTTCCACAATTGCTAAAGCAGTAGAAGATACACAGTGCTAACCAAGGGCAAGAATGGATGAGTAACAAGGCATTTAACATCATTTTTTGAGGAATCTGTATCTCAAAGGAACTCAGCTGGCACAAATCTTGATAATGACTAAAATGAACTTGTAAATGATAAGTTTCCACCATCGCAACGTTGGATTCCGGCTTCAGCACAAGAGAAAAACCATTCTCAGTTAAGAGTCTGATCAGCTGGATTCCCTGTGCACTGTCAGGTTTACATGTTGTCCTTAAACCAGAGGCACACAGGGTACTCATTGACCTGCAGGAGTAACTTTTGCTATATTATTGGTATGTAATAGTAAATAGTGTAAACTGGCTAATGGCATGGGACCAAAATGTAGCAACGCTTCCTCCTTGCACCTGCAACCAAATACACCTATTTCATAGGACAGCAAGGCTGCTTAAAACTAACACTAACCAGATACAGGGGGTTTGCATTGCAACAGCTCAAGAAAATATTAATGCAAAGGGGGTGTAACTGTAAAATGGGGATCCACAGCTAGATGCTCAAGCTAGTTGATATTGTGTTCAGTGATGCTCAGATCCTGATTTTGACTTTTTTTTTAAAAAAAAAGAGTTACTTGCTAAACACAGATTAGACAGGGTCTCAAATACCTACCCATTTAAGAGTGGTGAACAGTGAAACACTGGGTTGAGCAGTGAAACTAAGATGTAGGTATATATGTGTCAGAGTGAGGAAGATGTACCTGAAAATGCAGGGCTTTTTATGGGTTTAGAGGGGGAAAAGAAATTCCATCTTGCACAGAATGCATCATCAAGGATCATAAAATACCTCATGGACGGACAATGGGCCATAGATGAAGAACTGCAAAGCAAGAAGCTCTGTCGTGGCTCAGAGCCACTGTGGCTTTAAGATGTTTCTTTTGGATTCCTTTTAGCCCCATCTTCTCCAAAAGTGAATTTTAGTGATAACACCAAAAGTCTTGGCTTATATTCACACAAACCACTGTGAACCCTAAAATGAACACAGTCCTCTAGGCAACTGGATCAGTGTCACAGAATAAGCCTGTAAAAGACTCAAGAACAAGTATTCAGGAGTTTCACTTGCAATCTATGTGGTATTTGATTTCATTTCTTATGTTGGTTGGTTGGTTGTGTTTTGTGTTGGGGTTTTTTTAAGTGTTCCAAGCTGTAATTCTGCCCCAAATGGCAATACGCCGTATGTAAATGAGAGGGGGAAAGGATAACACACAAGGTAAATGTGGAAAAATACCTCACAGCGCAAGTGGCCAAGTACCCCCTTTGTCACCAAAGGCTGGGTTAACGAGTAATACTGCATTTATGTGGTTTAAAATAATCTTTGGGACTGAAGAAGCGGTGCAGCAGGGCTGCCATGGGGTTAGGGACATTCACATCCATGCAGCGATACTGCTTGAGCACTTGGCCAAATGTTTGAAATGAGTCATTTGTTTATTGTCAGCTTTAGCAGATGAATCAATGACCCTGTGTATCAAAGTCTCTAACGGTGATTTGGTTTGTTTTCTTTCTAAAATGTTAAATTGAAGCATCTAGTCCATTCACCAGGTGATCTTGCAAATTATTAACGCTGCAATCCATAATAAAATAAATCATCAACAGCAAAGCAAAAAGGTCTTACGAGGATAAAACCAAGCATTTAATAAAAACCCAAGCAATAAACATGAAATGATTTCTTTTTAATTTGAGTTGCTTGTATTTCTGTTTAGAAAACGTGATCCCAAAGGCAAAGCTTTCCCAGAACAGACCAGCAGCAGCTCACTCTCTAGCCAGCATCTTTACCAGCTTGAGCAAGAGGAAAGCAGGACAACAAATCTCCCAAAATCTGTGATGTTGATATCATTTCAGCTCAATGTAACTGATGGAAAACTGATCACAATGTTCCTTCCCTTCTTCCCTCCATAATATTGTTTAAATTCAGCTAACATCAGCTAAAAAAACCCATTCATAGGCTATTTTTCTGGACTTGTGCTTCATCTGAACTAATAATTTCTTTCCAATGAGAGCACAGCTTATCAGCAAAGTAACCCCATGGGAGATTTCAATGCAGAATTCTAAAAGAAAGCAGCAGACTCTGAAAATATTTTCCTTCTAGGACCAACACAGTCATTTTTATCAATATAACAAAGGAAACATTTGCTGTGAGAAAATGCCTTCACTGTATTACAAACATAATGAGCTAGGGCTGATTGGTTGGAATTCTAATTTCATTTAGGCCACTAAAATAAACCTGCAAACATTTAATTTGCCTGAACTCTAACGATTTGTTCTTTCTCTGAGGATACTAATGCAGGAAGACCCAAAACTCCCACCTATACCTCTGTTTCTTTCTATTTACCTCTTAACAATAGAAAAGTGTCTGATCAGCGATGCCTTGTGTTGGCTTTTGGTGTCGGCCCTTCCTCACCTTACCAAGCTCTTTAGAGACAGACAAAAGTCCTAAAAGGTTAAGGTAAGGTTCCAAATAGGATTTCAGATTAAGTTTTGATACTGCATTCAGATCTACATCCAAGTCTCTCTCTTTTAACATAAGCACAGGCTTTTAAATGAGATTTTCGGTGAGCTCTCAACACAGGCCTTTCAGGTCATCCTGCCTTATAAACAGTGATGAAATGGACACCAAGGAGTATTTTTGCTTCTCTAGAGCCACTGGCAACCACTGCAAAGTATTCAAACTCTTACACCAAACTTTGTCCAAGAAGGGGAAACAGTGAAACCACTGAGTTACTACCAGATATATTTGCATAACAGCTAAAAGAAGCAGCGTGTTAGAGGCTCCGTCTGCAAATTCAAGTATTTCCTCTCTAATCCTCAGTTTGTTTGACATTTGTACTTAGAGAGTAAAAGGAATAACTTTATATAACTCATTAAATTCACATTTTTGCAACAGTTCGCTTCCCTTCATGAAAAAAAGTTTTCCAAGTTGTTTTTCTTTACCACAACAAATATTGATATATTTCCCAAGCCTGAAAGCCTCATGTATTTTGTCTTTCTGCCTTATCGGACTTGGACACGTGGCCTATTTAGTGTGTCATGCCTTTCACAAAAGTAAATTTTTAATCAACTGCAGTCTTAGTGACCTCGTTTGGAGCATTCAAAGTACAATCCAGGCTTGGTTTACATATTGATAGGTCACTCCAGCACAAGACCAGTGAGCCATGGAAGTGTTTCCACGTGAACCTGAGCCAATGGCATTTGCTGCCAACATTGAAAAACATCCCGAGCACGCATGGTAACCACATTTTCTAGCTGATACCAGTGGGAACTACTTATCATAGTAGGCAAATGACTGATGTGATACATGTAAAACTGCTGGCGGAGACTCAGCCTCAGCTCCTACCACCCGGAGATGTGTGAAAGCAGCAGGAGATGTGGAAGCAGCAAGAAGTTTCCATAACATTTGGATATTGTTGGGTTTTGGCAGCCTGAGAGTCAGAAATGAGCAGCCATAAGGACACATTTCCATTGAAGAACCGCTTTGTCCTTTGGTGGTTGTACTCCGCAGAGAAACAGAGAAGAAGCCAGGGATAGAAAAACATATCATAAACCCCATAAAAACACCTACATATTACAGCAAGAACTGTTATTAAAACAGGTGACCCAAGCAGAAATAGATTAACACAGAGGCAAGGGAAAATATGAGCACAGACTCCTCAAAGCAAATGAGAAGTTTGCTCTTTCTGTAGCTATCATAGATTATCCCATAGCCGTTCCTGGACACTGTTGTAATATTTGTCTTGAATGCAGAGTAAGGAGAAATATGGTGTCTTCTGTTTATTGGAAGAATTTCCCCAAACAACTAGCAGGTTTATTTTATTCTATAGAAGTTTATTCAAGGCTACTCTGTACAGCTAAGGAGAGAGATGGATGGAAATCTTGCATCTCCCTGTCTTTAGCCAGCTTGCTGTCAGCTACTTTCAAAGTGCCTTGAACATCTGATGAATGGCAAAAATCCAGAGTGCTACATAAAATTGGATCTACTTCAATGCTAATTGAACTGTGCTACCTCCCACCACTTGTTTTGTACACAATAGATAAATAGTAGCAATAGTTTAGCGGAGTTACTATGGGAATAGGCTATTTCTGTTTCCCTTCCCAAGGCCGCACAGAGTGTTCCCTCAGCTTCACACTTCACCTACTCCTTGTGCTCACATTGTGTTGATGTTTTTGATCACCTGAAATCTATTTGTTTTAACGACCCTTATCCTGATGTCAACCCGGCCACAAAATAAGCAAGTCTATAAAAAATCCGCTGGGAAGCAGAAGGTAAGAGTTCAAAGGCAGAAGTTTCTGTTTTGCCTGGGTTAAGGCCATGCTGGCAGGGATCCAGGGAGCAATGGTTGCATCTCGAGGACACGGAGCTGAGCAGATAACCCACTCCTGCCACAGGTATTTGAATTCCTGCTGTCCAGTGGGGAAAGGAGCAAGCAAAGGGAGCTGGTGTTCGGCAAGGTCATTTTTCCCATCGTCAGAGAAAAACTGCCCCTCCTCCTCGAGGTTTGTTTTCAGTTTGAATCAAGATTGCACTCTCGGAAGTGCCAGCTCCACTCCTGGAACTTGGAAACACTCCTGTTTCCTTTGAAATACGTACAGTGGAACAGAAAACAGCACAAGTTCTGGTCAGGTTGCCCCAAAAGTGTGTACAACCACTGTGCAGTTCCAATATTCATTCTTGGACTCACCCCACTCCCATCCAGAACGTAGCTCTGTGCAGCACTTTCTGCAAAGAAAAGGGCTAAACCATTCCCTTTTTTTTACTCGGATCACTAGATGAGGCCTGTCCAATAAAGTACAACGTGTGTTGTGTCCTTGCAGAGATATGGGCTGTTTACCTAAGCGTTCTAAACCAGGATTTGATTTGCAATATGTTGAGTAAATACACCACTACCTTAAAACAAAACAAAACAAAACAAAGGTAAAAGGAAATCTGAGGTAATGTATCAGATCCCTTTAATCCCTCAAAAACTCATGCACAAATATGAAACAAGAAGACAGGTCAACTTTAAAAAGGCAACAAGTTATTTCCAAGCAACGTACTGACTTTCTTGGATGGGACAAGTGGTCCAGTGGCAGGAGGGGAAGCCACAGAGGATTTTCCCTGCCCTGGTAAGGCACATTCCCCCAGGACATTCTCATACGGATGTGCAACTCACTGAAAAGAATTCATCTCTAAATGTAGAAGATTGATTATCAAACCCAAAGATTATCGCAAGCGGAATCATATCAGACGTAGGGTGAGTTTAGAAGTCATCTCTTAATGCAGTGGCTGGGATGAGAACAGAGAAAGCCTGCTTACAGAATTTGCAAAGCAATTGCATATGCTTTGGAGCACAGAACTCAAAGGTGTCTTGACAAATTGAAAAGCAGGTCAAAAAGGAAAGAAACAGGACCCTAAAGTGACTATCGTATCTACCCCTTTGACCCGCACGATCAGTTCTGTCAATACTATTGCTTCCAGTTGTTTGTCAAACTTATTCTCAAAATCCTCTTATGGTAAAGTGATTCCACATGCTCCCTATGTCTTCCCTGCCCCCCCCCCCCAAGCTTAATCACGTTTACCCCTAGAAGAACTTTTCCAAAAAACAACCCAAATCTCACTTAATGTTATTAGAGGGTGGGTTTTTTAGTCTTGTACACTGCAGACATAGAGGACACAATGTTTACCTTTCTTTTTGCAGCAGCTTTTTAACGTCTTACAGCTTTATGCCCCACTCCCTTCAGTTGTTTGTAAACTGAAAGAATCAGAGTTGGTTTAACCTTTCCCTAAGAACTGTATTTCTTAGAGCTCTGACTCACTGTGTCTCTCCAATCAGCCCACGTCTTTCCTGAAATGCAGCATCCAAAGCTGGACCTCTGTCTCCAGCCAAGCTCTTACTAATGCTAAGTGGAGCAGATCCATGACTACACTTTTCAAGTAACGTTCCTTATTCATAGTCTCATACAATCTTTACCTGCTCGGTCACAGCAGATCACTGCTGATTAGCACTCCATTTGTGATTCCCGCTACCGGCCTCAATTCCTTTGCTGCAGAACAGCTTCCTCAGTGCACGGGGTCGCACTAAATGATCTGTTGTAACCAAACGAAAATCTGAGGGCTCTAAAGCCAGATGTCCACGTCTCCATTTTGCCAGGGGAAGGCCAGATCACACAGGTAGGTATAAGCCTGCTTGGTGGTATAGCTGTGATGTTTAGCAGGATTGGTAAATACTGCTGCTTTTGGGGTACCAGTAGGCAGAGATTTTGCTGGTTTACGCAAGTGGATTAATCCTTGCGATGCGGAGCTGATTTGCCAAAATCAAGACAGTGCAAAAACAGAAACACATTCCTTGTCTGTGACATTTCCTTCAAGAACCTGCATAAACCTGACTAACCCTGTCATCCAAGTGACACCCTGCCTACCGAGGAACTCGATTCAATCAGTACATGTCATATCACCGCAGGCAACAACCTCTCCCGTCGTGTCTTTCAGGAAGACTTTTGTCCGGGCAGTGTCTCCTTTGATCCCTAAGCTTTGGCAAAGCAGCACCCGGGTCAAATCAGGTAATCTGAATCTTTAGATCTCTTACCTTGCTGGGGTTTCAAAGAGCATTGTTTGCTTCACTCCTTATCAGGCATTACACTGCGCTGCCTGAGAGGTTTCCTCCTGCTGTCCAGGCCTTCAACATACAAGGGATTGCACAAGATTATTTTTCCCTTTGTTTTGTTTTCTTTTCCTGTACTTCTTTCCCTTTTTTTCACCCCTATTCTTCTTTTTCACTCTCTTTTGCTCTTTCTCTCTTCCATATATAAATGCACACACCCTGCCCATATATCTTATCAGCTACAGCTAATACTAATTAAGAAGCCCAGTATGTTAAAGACTTAATTATTCAGCCTTATATTCCATAAGCCACAGCATGCAAGCATCCCACTTCCCATTTTCAGTGATGTCAAAAAGTCAATGCTTTAAAAGCCCACAGGCATCCTTGGCGAATACCGTAATCCCATGATGGATGGGATTTCTATTCAATTAGATAAACAAGCACGCAAAATAGCACAACACCCCCGCCCCTACCCCCCAAGTCACGCTGGCACCTACTGCTATTCCCGCTTTAAATCGATATTTATTATTAAAGACGCTTTGCAAATGCGACCCCACAAGACTCCAGGCCTAAACTTATCCACAGGAGGGTGATGGATACAAACACAAGCATTTCCACACTGCCCTGTCATTATAGTCCAAACTTTTACAGGTAAAAGAGCAACTCAGATGCTGTCAAGGTGACTAATAATTAGTCAGTGAGAGCGCTAAATGGAGCACTAATAGTGCAAAAACGGATATTTGGATTTCCATTCAGACCTTTTTTTGCCCTCAAGCATAATGAAAGTGTTGGTTTGCCACTTCTTCACCTCCCTCTTTTTTCCCCAAAAAAGTCTCTTTTCCAATTGTCTTTCCAATCTGCAGAAGTAACGATGTCAAAAGGAAAACATGTAAAGGAAAACATGTAGGAGACCTAAATATCATCTTGCAAGCCTTGTCCAAATGAAAAAAAAAAAATAGTAGAAGGAAGGAAAGGAAGAATGCAAGAGTAATAATTAAAAATACCTGAATTTATGAACATAAGAACATTAAATTCACTTTCAAACAGTGAATCATAAAAATTCACACAGGTGAGTAAAAGTTTCCACAAAGAATTTTTCATTCTTACTTCTGCAGGAGAAAATTGATTTTTCAGGGACCCTTAGCCACAAAATGCAATGCCCGAGAAGACAATACATATAATAAAACTTATTATATCCTCTCATCTTACTCCATCAGACACAAGAAAAGGTCCAATCTTTTTCTTAGCAGCTTCCAAATCATGCTACTGTGTAATGTTAAATCAATAGAAAACAACCAGAAGAACTATTGGTTTTTCGTCTTTCTTCCTAAGAAACCATGCAATCAATATAGCCCATAGTAATCGATCCAGAAGAGTGATCCAATTCTATTTCACTTGAAGAGAAGGGCATTGGCTCACATAACACCTCTTGAAGAAAACTGATCTTGGTCTAGGAACAAGATTTGCAAATACATATATATATATATAAAAACTAAATAAGTAGTCTTAGCAGGACTCTTATTGCTGAGGATTAAGCTACAACAGAAAACAACTTCTTCCCCAGCTTTTAATTAATTTACATCCCAAAACAGTGTGAACCTGTCAAAACCCAAACATTTTGGGTAGATGTTTTAATTGTTTAAGAATATACTCAAACAACACAACCGATATTTTGCCGAGTGCATCTAAATTACCCTGAGGACACGGTCCTTGTTCGTACTACATACAAGACACCCTCCTCTGTGCTAGAAGTCAACTCCTTCACACAGGATTAAGATTATGCACATGGTAAATTATCTGATCTGCATCAAAGTCGTTTTCCCACCTAGGAAATAAGAGGTTTCATCATGTTCACTCTTCTTCACGTGGGTAGTTTCAGCGGAGTTTAAAAAGACAATTGGTATCTCTTTTGCTAGAGATACCTTTGGTTTTTTTTCTAGAGAGTCTTTTTGATTTTGCCAGAGCAATTTGCCCCTTAAATATGATGATCCCATTTTCTAAGCATGGCAGTTACTACTTTCCTTATCTGTGTTGCCTTGGAAACACAGACAAAGATTAATTTTCTTAAGCAGGCTATTGATTTCCTCTCCCTTATGTACTTATCCAATGTTACAGCTGCAAGAGTTACGCTCCAATAAACTGAAAGCTCCCTTTAATGTCATCCAAACAGTTGGTATCACAAAGTGCTACTGATACGATTCTTCCATTCCTACGCTTCATCCATGCTTGAAATACTAGCACAGAAGAAAGACTGACATGCACATCCAAATCTTCAGAAATTTTGGGGAAAGAACACAGTTGTCCTTTCCTTCCTGTTAATAACCTTACGAACGTGGGTAATTGGAAACCCCAACATTTAATCTTAAACTCCACAGACTGGTCGACTCTGAACTGGACACTGAATCCGACACAGCTCATGGAAGCAACTTGTGGATGACACCGACTGTATTTCTATTAGCAGCGGAAAACACAAAAGACCTGGAAAATGCCAATATCTCTAGTTTCTCAAGTAGCTGCAAACAAAAGCTTTTCCTATATCACCAGATTAGTAGGCATGACTGAGCAACAGCCGAAAACTCCTTCCAAAATGCTGCATTTCAGAACCACCTGCATCAGGTCCCCATAAAACAGCACAAAAAAAGGATCAGAATTTGTACCTCATCGTGCCAAGTGCCATTTAAGTCAGTAGAGCTAAGTGAAAATTTGCACTGAAGCTGAATTAGTCCCAAAGATCACATCTTTAGTTCCACAGCCAGTATTAGGACTTGTAATGAAGAAGCACCAAATGCACTTATATGTCCATATTAAAAACTAAGCATTAAAAAGGAAAAGAAAACCAAAACATACAAGGAAAAGCACTGAGATTTAGCCTATATAGGGCTACAGAATGCACGGGGAAGACAAACAAAATGCACACACTTTGCTGCTGATTTAGGGAGAGTAATGTATAGCTGAGCATTTGCATCAAGATGTGTATGTAACCTATGTCCAACGAGGGACCTGGAAGAACTAAGAGAAGCAAGGAAAACAAACAGAAAAAAAATCTTGTAAAATTCAGGTTTTCAGCACAACGGCAGAGCTCAAGAAGCTCAGAGTCAGTGATTTGTACCCGCTCAGCATTAAACAGTAAGAGATAGTAAGTATTCCAAGTAAAGGTTTAGCTATGTTGCGGGAAATAACAGCGATGGAGATACTGGAAACCTGTCACTAGGAAATACTGCAGTCTAGATTTATGAGTAAATAAAAAATTGAAAACCAATGTGAGGTTATTAAATGGAATCAGATGATTCTGTGATTTTTAAAACATCTCTAAAATCCCTATATTAGTGTGATATCCATTTGATTATTACTGATTTTTAACTGTAACGGCACACAGGGTGAAAGTGCTGTATCTCAGGCAAACAGGGCTTTAAGCACCCAAACAAGTTTTTTTATGAATGGTATTAGGTAATTTGTGAAACAATCTTATTACAGGATGACGTTCACGCACTGAGCTCAGCACATTAACGTACATACCCTGCTCTTTGTACTATCTCCCAACAGTTACTGACATGACGATACCCCGAGTCCCACGATGTCTCAGAAAATAGAGTCCCAGAGAACACCAGTGCATTTATATTGATTTAGAGACAGCGGAGGCAAAGCAGCATTGACAGCTAGAGATGAACGCAACCCACAGCTGGCAAGGGCCACGTGGGAAAAACCAGAGAATTGCAGCAACAAAAAGCCAACCTCAATTAGCTTGTATTGATCCTGTTGCATAAACAGAGCAGACAGTAACAGAGTAGAGCTCTAGGTGTATTTTTTCCTTTGTCGTTTTTCTAAAATGTCCAAGAGAGCAGAGATACCAAGAATATTCCACCCTAGCTGCATGTGGGGCACAGCACAGAGCCACCTTAACACACTCTGAACACAGAACAAGCCCAGAGAGCAGCTGAATCATAGTCTGGGCACAGGCTTGAGCAACTTCAGGGGAAAAAGAAGTACAAATATAGACTCAAAAATGAATCTCAGGTGAGGAGCTTTCTTACGGTTCCACAATATTTTTCAAAGGCAGGAGACCAGCATTACAACCTCCCATCAAGCTGCAGCGTTCTCCTTTTGTAACCATTCATCTTCCTGTTTCCTCAGCTGCATCCAAATTCTTGCCTGTCAAACTTCACAAATTTTCTTCAATTATCTTTTTTGGAGTGAAAAAAAGCTACTCAAGAAAGGATCTCAAACCCTGTGCCCTGTGGCAACCTGTGCCAGCTTTCAATATGTAACTCAGGCCAGTACAGAAATGAACGTGCTAAAAAATCAAAACAACATGGTTCTAAAAATAAGCATCCAAAAAATCAAGCTCCTCACGAGCAGTGTTGTTGTGATTCGGCTGTATGTTGTTGTTGTGCATCCACTCACACTTTTGGAAAAGCGTTCCTGGCTACACCACCTCCACAAATTTTAAAAAGACCTCATTTGAACAATTAATATAAGAGCCAGATCATGGAAGAACTTTGTAGAACTTACATAGATTCTCACAGGATTTTCCTTTTTTTAGTAGCCATTTCAGAGAAGGTTGTCTTAAGATTTATGTCTATATTTTTACGTTCATTGCAGCAAGACATCAAATTAACATGTACACTAATATTGCTTCCCGGTTTTAGATTTCTATGATTAATCATAAGCATGTGAATATACTTTCAACAACGTGAAGGTATTAATAATATCTCATTAATTATCCATGACAAAGCTCGTGTAATTGCAGATGGCGTAGCTCTGTTTCATGTATTCGGTGTTACACAGCTATGATTATGGTGACCCCAAACTGCCAGAACAAGATATTTAATGCTCATTTCAGGCCAAATGTAGAAAAGATCTTAAGACGCCAAAAGATGCAGATTGAAATCACTCAACCTATTAAAGTTAATTAAATTCAGCATGGATATGCGAGTATGATCTTGTAAATAGCTGTAATGAAAAATACTATTCATTAGTTTTGGGATTATTAAATCAACATTTTGAGCAACTACGGGAAAACAGACACAGCAAGCACGAGGGTTTAGATGCAGATTTTCATAAACTCATCAGCTCGGTGGCTGGCAGCTGTCAGAAAGGATAGCCATGCCTCGGGAGTTATTACGAAAGCAATACACCATGAAACAGAAAATAACACGATGCCATTACATCCAGCCGGGGTTCTTTCACACTGAGCGCTCTGTGAAGCTTTGGTGAAACGTAAAGCATTTAAAAGGTTCACGAGAGAGCAATGAGGATGATTAAATGTATGAAACAACTTCTATATGAAGAATGATTGAGTGGAAACTCTACAGCACAGAAAACATTTGACTTAAAGGGGATATTTTAGCTGTTTACGTATGGAGGAGGTGAATAAGAGTCAACTATTCATCTTATGCACCAGTTCTTGTGCTGGAAGAACCTGTGAAGATGGAAGAAGTCAACTTCAGAACAAACCAAGATTGCTGGGCCTTTCCAAAGCACTTGTCCAAATATATTTCAAACGAACGTTAATTTTGTGCACGTACAGCACCCTTTGGTGAAGAGTTGCACAGGTCTACCATAAGCTACGTAATGAACTGTCTCTTTCTGGGTTTTGGCTGTGGAGTTCTACTCTGTCGAATCTCACATGGATGTTCTCTGTACCTTTGTTGCTCTTTCCATTTGCTGCCTTTTCCATTTTTAATAAGCAAAATCTCAAGGCATCTGGCAGAGTACATGCGATAGGCAGGGGGAAGAGAGGGAAAGATGATATATATTATACTTACCCTCTTTTTACTTCTTTCTTGTCATCCATCCACTTCTGTCCAATACTGGAGTCAAAGTAAGAGGCTGTGCAAGACCTTGGTCCGAATCAGCATGTCTATTCTCATGATGCCTAAAAAACAATAATTTAATGTACTTTTACCTCCCAATATACAGCATTTACTGTTCTGTCTTGAGTTGATAGGCTTGGAGCACAGTGCTTATGGTAGCTAGTAATTAACAACTAGTAATTGGTAAATAATTATTGAGAGCATTGGGAATCTTGCTGTACAGTTTATGATTTCTCAAGATGTTTTGTGAAGATGTGTTCTCAAGACTCAGTTTTCCAAGATCATTTTTTCCTTCAGGACTCCTGTAAATTCGCTGTGATGACTCATTCCTGTTATTTATTTCTCATGCTGAGGGCACAGCTGTTTTGTGAGAACAACTGACCAGCCTGATGGATTATCACCCAGGTCGAAGCAAAAGGGGGATGGACGGCTCCAACCTTTCACACAGTTTTAATGTTATGAGACAAACTGACCATAAACTGATCAAAAAGACACAAACCACGTCACTCCAGATTTTGGGGTATGTCCAATATTCTGAAAGACAGACGTTAAGAGACATCTTACTCCCTATCTTTGGTAAGGCAAAGGCCAGAAAAGTGTGATTTTGTGTTGTAAGAAAGCACACACAGATGCTTCCTGCTTGATATTGCCAAAGATCGAAAGAGCCCCCAGTAGCACCGGTAAGACCTGACATTGGCAAACAAACTCTTTTATCTTTGCTGATATTTTGATTCCTTTGATCCTCTTATTTCAAATCTGGATCCAAAAATTCCCAATTTAGCTTTATTTTAGGCTCCACTGAGAGAAAACAATCTTTCAAGATCCATGAAACTTCTGAGCACTGATGAAACGATATATTGTGAAAACATGTTTTCAAACCCAGCAGCATTCAGAGGGCAAGGCTGAGCTCAAGAGCAGGACTACTGCCCGTGCCAGCACGTCTCAGGAAAATTTGGTGCCCTGTTGTAGCAACACATTGATTGTTATTGCCTCTTGCAATAAACAGGTTCATTGCAAGTACCGGACAAGCCTGACACATCTTAGGACTCTGCTGTTCAGATTTGCTCTGAAGTTTTCACATCAAGAACTTCCACATACAAAAGAGGAATGTGAACCAACGCTTCAGTGTTTTTCTATCAGGAAAACGAACACTTTTGCGCAGTTCTTATATTTGCAAGGCTACATTAGTTTACACATCAGAGTGCTGCATTCATAAATTCCTTTGCATGGCAATATTTGGGGAGAAGCAGGATGAAAACTTTCCATAGGCACAGGAAGCCAGGAAAACCTTGCCGTGGAACAACAGTGTCAGCTGCGTAAGCAGTTTTACTGTTCAAGTCGGAGATAAGCAAACAAGAGAATTTCTAGGTCTAAAAAGGGAACGACAGATCCAAGTGGATGAAAAATGTATTTACTGGATGCCCTTCGGAAACTTCCTTCCCGTGAGACTGCACGTGGTGTCACCAGCAATCATTCACAGGGAGGCAATTGCCGTTATGTATTACATAAGTCAATGGTGGCAGCACACATCTCAGAAAACAGAGGCTGTAAATTAGATTCCTCTATTTATAAAGTGGCTGAAACAAGTGAACCAAGCTCCAACGCATCAGAAGCAAGACCTTATTTCTAGTATAAACATCAGCAAAGTGACATCGCAGAGGAGAGACGTCACCATAAATCCAATTCACATTGTCTGATCTTCTCCAGAGACAAAGACACTTAATTCCTGGAGAGGTAACCTCAAAGCAGTTTACGAGGCTGATCACCTTGCCTTTGTAGGCCAGCCTGTCTCTCCTACCCCAAGAGCTGTGATACTGACCTCACCTGGATATCTGGGTCACTTGTACTTTGTCTTTGTGATTACACACACTTCATTTATTCCGCCTCAGGGTAAAGCAAAGTGCGTACAGAGACCAACAGCCCCTCTCTCAAAGGAGGGAAAGTAGGAGAGAACAGCAGAGGAAAAGAGATTTACCTGTAAAGATCATTCAATAAGGAAGCAATAAAATAATGTAGTTATGCAGCATTTCTGCTGCAGGTAGCAATCTGGCAACAGAACAGATATTAGCAGGAAAACAGATTGTATGGCACAATATTATTTCACAGAATGCACCATTTTTTTACGTAGTCTTTCTATGCAAGTATTGTGCTTTATTATACTAAATTTAAAAGCTTAAAATCTGATTTTTTCCTGAGCCACAAACACAATATTTTGCCACGCTATTTATTTAAACCACCACAATCAAAACTGTCACTTGCTGTGGCCAGACGCTTCGGAAACGCAACAGTTCCCAAAAGTCTGCGGAAAGGTTTATTTTTTCCTTTGACTGCTTAGACAGTATTTCCTTTTGGCCCTGTCATACTGCTCTTTCCACCAGATGGTTTGCTGGTTCCTATTCTAGCTAAGAAGGATTTCACCAGCTTGAATTAATCCTTACAGTTGTCATCAACTAAGTGTTAATGCCGTGACACTGATATAATCCCTCAGGATTTCTTCCCTCTCTGTGCCTGCCGTGCCTTTTGGGAGGGACGGAGGGAGGGCAACGCTTGTGCTGTTGAGCTGACAGAACAAAATAAGGTTGTGCTCCATTTCAGCAACAAGGTTACGGGCACCCACCAGCACGGCCTGGATAATCTAACTGGGTACAGTCTCATGGGAGATACGGATGACTGGGAAAGAGTTAATCATATACTACGAAAACCTAATAATTTAAGCGATTATATGTGAAGCAGAAGCCAACAGAAGTGCAAATCTTGCTTATTTGGTTTACTGAGGCTATTTAGTGTCTTTCACACTGTTCTAGTCATTTTGTTTTCCTCTTTTAATATATTCCTTTTTAACTTCCAAAACTATCGTCTCTTTTAAAATAACTTCAGCTCTGTTTTCTTTCCTTCTGAAGTCCATATTTGCTCCTGTACTGCCGAGACTCTGAATCCAATATACCCGCATGCCCTCTGTGTGCACTAAGAACAACTCTTGGAATTTGGGTCATTAGCATATCACTAATCTCTGGAAACTAATTATAAAACGCATGCCCAATTTACACTGACCTTTTCACCATGTGACTCAGAATCCAACTAAACAATTGATGAGCTCTTAGTTCTGTGCTTCCCGCTGTCCCTCAGGGAACGTTGGATTACTGGGTGTTTCCAGAAAGTGCAGCTGTCATCTGCTGGGTGTTTAACATTCTGTAAGACATGGAAATGTTGGTCACTTAAAGAAGTTAATATTCAGGGGAAAATAAAGATATTAGAAGCAGCTTTGATTGATAGGCTTATAATCTTCCCCAGGTAAATTGTCTCAACAGCAACCAGTCAACCCCACAGTTCCCAGCTTTAGTAAACTAAACATGAAGTAGTTTAGCAGAATTTAGACAGTGATCTCACATCCACTGAAATTAATAACCACTCGCAAGTATGAAATTAATACTTCTAGATGTTTGCGGGATGAAGTTTTAAAATAAACTGGTACTGAATGAGCAGTTTCAAAAGAAAACATAAATCTTCTCTGGTTATGGCTGGGATCCTGAAAGAGTCAATCGCATTTCCAATTCTGTCTTTTCTTTCAGTTGCTGTGGGGTTTTTTGTTTGTTTGTTTTACTTTCTGCACTAGCGTTTTAAGAACCATAACTCCAGTGTTTTTACAATAGGAGAAGTGTATATTTATTCTACTTTTCTGCAATGGTTTCAAGAAGAAGCAAAGAAATTTTTGCTCGGGATTTCTAACACTAATCTTCAAACAGCAACAGGTCATGCAGGACTTCTGGCCAAAAACGAAGCAGGTAAAAACATGTTGGTATAACGGAGACTTTAGCAAGACTGCAGCTGCTCTGACCAAGTTCCAGTATTAGGGTTTAGGTTATATTTATGTGTATTATTTTCAAAGCCTTCTCCTATCCCTTCACATGTTTATACACTTTGTTGTATGCCCTGCTTTAACGTGACCGCTTTTCTTCCCCACCGCAATGCCTGGGCTCTGGTCTCTCATTCCTTCCGCAAAGGAAAAGACAAACAAGCACAGCTTTTCTATCCATTTATGTGAATTAAGGCTCCTGAATTTATACAGCATAGTTAATTTTAAGCATATTCTTGAACAGGGATGCTAGAAGAGAAAAAGGTGATGCAAGTACAAATGGGGGGAAGGTTTAGTGTGCTAGGACAGCTTTTATTACCCATTTTCACAGTACACAGAAGTTTGTTGTGTACTTTTAGCTCAGATCGACCTTTTTTCCTCCTACTGCTCCATTCCAAATAATACCTTATGATGTAAAGATCCTCACTGAACTGGAGTTAGGCTGAGACCAATTTCAGTGGGCTTTGGGTCAGGCTGAAACTGTTAAGACTGAACCATTTTAAGGTCTGAAATCCCTTTTTCCTCCCTCATGTAACAGAAAGTTTGCTTAAAGTCAGGAATTGGCTCTCCTCTCTCAGTTTTTGTGTTCAAGGGCCTTTTGTAAGCGAGCAGAAGCAGCTCAGGCAGGGTTTGCGATGGTCCTGGCTTAGCAAAGCATGGCTGCATGACTGATTTTCAACACCTACGTAGGCCCAGCTCAAGCACAATCATTATTCACGCAGTTACAGGTACGGCTGCGGTGCCTGCATGAGATATACAAGTGCATCAATCACAAACACCACCCTTCCTCTCACGTCACTGATCCTTTTTTCCTAGAATTTGAAAGTATAAATCGAAACATTAAAAGGAAAATTGGGGTTTTGCTCTTGTAATGGAGACACGAACGGCAGTTGCAGCACAAGCCTCACGCACTTGCAGCAAGAAATGCGCTTTGACTCGAGCTACATGAGCTCTCATAAGAAAAAAAAAAAAGCCTGATGATAATAATTAATTTAGCCAAAATTTAATGACAGGCTGTTCCTGGGGGGGGAAGCTGCAAGAAACCCCATCTCTGGAGTGCTCCCCGGCCCCCATGCAGCAGATGAACCCACCTCCAGCCCCAGATCCGCCGTATTTTTGCATTTCCACCATTCTATGTGACAGAGTAGATGATGGGACTCACTCAATGCCAACAGTAGGGAAAATTCTAGCTAATCTATCATTAAAAGCATTTGCAGTTCTTAACGGTTGTTCAACAGGTATGATTAGTTACCTACTACCCCTAGTTTAATCATCCATAGCGTCAATCACTGTCAACTTGTTTTATTCATGTGAATACGTTTATGCAGATACTCACTGCACCTCCTGCCACTGAATTCCCTGCGTGTCCATTAAGTACTGTAAGCCTATAAATAAAAACTCAACAGCAGCAAGTAATCACGGTGCAAATAATCACAAGAACCAGTGCTCCATCAAAGTTATTACATCCAGCGCTGAAGAAAGCCGGGGCCAAACACCTTGAGTCTGCGTGGCAATAGCTTAGTCTGATAAAATAGTGTTGACCTACGGATGGATGTAGGGTGATCTAATATATATTATTTCCCCGATGGAAATAGCGTTCCCCTTTAGGAGGACAACCCTTTTATAGTAATGCCCCACCTCCTTAAACTGAGCTCCTAATACTGTTTTTTCTCTGCTGTGCTCCAGAGGTTGAGTAGATTTACTTTGGTTGTGTACAGCACCCTTGCAAATGTTTTAAAATTTATGGCCATGATTCTTATCCCCTGAAGACTGTTAATTAAAAAAAATCTACTCATTAACATTGCAGCATTGTTTTGCTTGATGTCAGTGATTACCTCTGCTATTACTCAGGACAACGTCTTGTGTGAACCTGTGTCTCACAATTAATAAGATGGTAACTCCTGGTCAAGAAAGGGAGCCAACAATTATTCTGCTCACATTCTTCACTGAATTTAAGCCCTGACATGTACACCTGCTCACGTTAAATACCACTGTGTGTATGATCTTTTATTCAAACTAAGTATAAACATATATTATTTTAACCAAACACGGAGATCTGGCTAGAACATGTTATAACTAAGATTCTTGGTCTTGTTGTAACCTGCGATGCTCACCATACTTTCCAACAGCCTGGTTTGATGTTTGCTCTTATGAATATTTTCCCTCTGCTCTCTGGTTCAAACAGAGATGGAGTGCACCCGTGCTAGGGGGTGCGCGCTGCTCGACGTGCCCCCTCATCTGCTGCGGCGAGATGCAAGAAAGGGGACAACGGAGCACGCATGCAGGGCTGGACAGCGAGGGGAAAAAGCACACGCATGGCAAAAGATACGTCCTGGTGCTGCAGCCCCTGGTAGAAAGCAGAAAAAAAGACTTCACAGAGCAGTTGGCTTCCCCGCAGCGGGGACAGAATACAGCAAAAAGTGATTTCTGCACCCATGGGAGTCAAAGCCTGTTCCTCTCAAGTGACCCTCACAGGAGGAAGATTTGGAGAAGATAAGAGACAACAGATGTCTTCTGCATTAAAAACACCAACCTGAGCTTTATTTAACAGACACCAGGAAAGGAAATTCTGCACTCTATAGCATAACCCCTCTGGCTGAAATATCCTTGTGCCTGGAGCAGCTGGCGGAGCTCCGGGCAGCACAGCCCACCATACTCATCCATCCAAAAAATTCCAGTGGGCTCAACAACTACTGTTTGATTTAGACATTTTCCCAGACCTCTATCCTTTCTTGCCCTGCTAAGGCTTGACATAATCTCACAACCTCAGTGTCTGTTTGGGTTGGTAAGTCCCACATGGCTCTGGACTAACCAGTTACCCGTAGGACCATACGTACTTAAAGCCCCTTTTTAGAGGTCTTCAGCCAAAAAAAAATCACAGGTAAATTAAAATGTATGGTTACGCTATACTCCACCGCAGGTACTAATAGGAAATTGCAGAACCTGTGTCGGATACTTTGTTTTGTCAAGTTCACAACAGGTTTTTACATCCATGGCTTTATTACAGAAATCTAGAGCTCTGCTTTCAAAGGAAATAGCTTTAGGCTGCATCATATGTTATAGCTCCATATGGTGATAGTTATAAAACCCTTTTCTTAGATATATCCAGGAAGACTCAGAGTTGCTGTCAAGGGTGACATAACAGTCTGTTTTATCTCCTTAGTGGATGAACAGACTGAAATAGCCTTTTTCTCACAGAATGCTAATACAGTTCTATATATAAGCGCATGGAATTATTGCAAATCTGCTGATAAAACTAGCATTACAATAACTTCTGCACACTACTGAGCGATTTTCTTCCCTTTTAGAATATTTGAATATACACCGAGTACTTCTTATTTTCAATATTTTTAGAAGTTGCTTTAGGAAAACAACATGTTTTCAGTGCACTCCAACATTTCCTGATTTGACAAGCATCCTGGAAAACAAACATGAACCAAACAATGCTAATTTGGGTATTTGGGCTGAATCTGTCAGCTAGATAAGTGAAATTAAAGTTGTATATATGCCTTAACTTATCAAATGTCCATCTAATAATATTGTGCCCATACCAGTTGCCAGCTTTGGTGACAGTGGCAATTCCTAACCCCATCTGGCCAGAATTTAAACTAGTGGCCACACCACTGCCAGAGGCACTAGTAAATCTTCCTTTTAGACAAATATTCTGCATACTTTTACTAGCTGATGGTATGCCAGCACCCTTCTCCTCACCTATTTCCAGCTCACCAAACAAACCCTTATGCAAATCTTTTTAATAACTTGGAAAAAAAGGGGGGAGGGTAAGCTTTCCATAGTTTTTCTTCTACTTTCTTCTTCCAAATTTCTCCTTTCTCTCTGCTGACGTTACTGGCAGGTTCTAACTGCTTCCTCTCTGTGGATGCAAGTTCAAGATCTGATATAATCCTGACAATAGACCACACCTTGCCATGGAAAGTTTCGAAGGTGTGGTAACAATTACTGTGCCTTGCGCTTGGAGGGATGGGTAAATAGGTAAAATGCGGCTGGATTTGTAAGTGTATATATATAATAGATAATGCACCCAACTTGAGCTCCAATTATGTAATAATGCACTATTTGTTTGTTTCCTTAAAGTTCTTCTGAGTAAGTGGGTTTTTTTAATGGAGCATGTTAGATCAACACAGGCTTTAAATATGAGATTCGTCCTTTAATGCTATTCAGCAACCATTTTCCATTTCCTGGTAATTAGTAAATGCTGGCCTAGATATGCCAGAACGAGAGCAAAACAAAGGCGAAAGAAGCCTTGGATAAAGCCAGAGGGGAGGGGTACTGTGTCTTGTTTTCTATTTCAGCAACTTGTTTATGGTGCTCCTTTCTTTTTGAATTTGTATGTGAGTTTTAGGGATTGTTGTTGGTTGTTTTGTTTTTTAAATGACTTAATTTTCCCTAAGTACAGAAGATCATGCAGTGATATCACAAGCGCAGGCCGTGGTGCTGGCTGTCACCTCCACATGCTTACACCAGATGCAAGTCTGCGAGGAAAAATCTTGGCTAGCCAGACATCCAAAGCAGACAGAAATTCAGGAGGAGATGGAGACGGTTTGCATGTCAGGTCTGGTAACATGATACTGGCGTTCTCCTTTATTGCTCACACACTGACTACCTAGAAATCACTTTTAATTCAGATAATTATACTCCTTTCAGCTCTGATATATTGCTTTTAATGCTGCTGTATCTTGCTTACCTCCATTTACTGAGGTGACATTGGTTTTTAGGAAGGGCAGTTCAAAAACTGTCACAGAAACTGAAGCTGAGCCATCCAGGAAAGTGCAAGATGTTCCCTTCCCTTCCTTAAAAAAACATCAAGCAGAATAAACATGAAGAACAGATCTGGAAGCACAGTTTGCTGTTCCCATTATTATTTGCACTGTCTGTGTGTTGGAGATGGCATGAGAAAATAAGCCTGCTCTGAAATCTCTTTTCATTGCTCCTGAATAGCCCGGTTTGTCCGTATATCCAAACCTCTCATTATCCAGACAGACACTCCTGCTATTTTCACCTCCTTGCTTTGTTTATTCGCAATAGCATGACTGACTACTTTTCTCCCCTACCATGCAAGTAGGTGTTATGATTTATGCTTTGTTTTCTCAAATAACCTCCTACGACAGACTCATTCGTCTTCAAAACACCACTGCGCTTTTATTTTTTCACAGGAATCAGATCAGGTACCGTTCACGCTGTCATTTCTCTAACCTCAACAGAGGTGGAACTGGGCAGTACTTACTCAGCACTAACTTAGAGCTGTCGGTCGGCCACAACCTTGATGTCAAATCTGACCGAGGGGCCACGGAGAAAAGGGAAGAGCTCAGTCTTCAAACCTCTGCAATCCTTGTCCTTTTTACCGGAACGTTTGGGAGTGGAAATGCTTGTCCCTCTGGAACAGAACAGAAATCCCATTTCTATCTGGCCAAACCAAATCATGCCAAACCAAATGGAAACTGATAGCGCTAAAGATAAAAGTAATAAAATCTCATCCTTCAAAACAATGATTCTTTACCATTGAACACTGCGTTTTCGACTCTTGAATAGAATTAAATCATTGTGGTTTCTGCCCATAGCAATTTCACATTGCAAATACTAGTGCTGATGTATGACTTGTGCTGTTTTACAAGTCAAGATGACACAAATCTTCCATAATACAGTACAGGAATTTCCAAATCAGCTAAAAAATATGCACCTTTGCAGATGAAAAAAGGTATTACATTACTGCAGAATAAAAAAAAATCTACTTGACAGCTACTGCTGAAATAAAGGAGAGGAAATACAGAAGGACTGTCACACTGTGCTTATTATTGGATACACACTTCTCAATTAAATTTGCTATTTCCCAAATACGTGAAGAGTATTTACATTACAGATTAATTATACTTGGAGTGAAAACATTCTGAAAACTTTGTCACTAGGTAAGTATTCTCAGATAAATGTTGAAGTTAAATTTAAAACTCTTTTGTCCAGTTATACTTCATCATGTCCTACTGGGCAATGTTTTTCTGTTAAACATCTTTCTGAATTGGTTTTGCTCTGGTTCATTATTCTTAAACAATCTCTAGAGGCAGTTCATGGGATAACCATTTAGCATGTTTTTCCAAATAAAAATGCCTCCCTTAGAATCTGCTGTCGTAACAGTCAGGAGGCCTCCCAGCCCAGTTAGTGTCCAAGTAAGAAACAAAACATTGTACTTACAAGCTCATGAACTTAGAAAGTCATAAGCACAAATGAGATAAAGCTAATATGCTTATGCCATATATCTTAATTCAAATAGCTTCCCTAGAATAAATCTGCTCTTCCACAGGTCAGTGCAGAGATTTATGTGGCAAGCAGATGTTGAGATAAAGCACTTTTTTTCCTTGCTCTTCAGGTGAAGCAACTTGACCTCCTTTGCAGGACGCCACTTTCTACTCTTTGTGTAAAACAGGGAAGCCGCAAGTTTACTCTGAGTTTGCCATTTACAGAGGCTGGTTTGTAATGTAGCCTCATCTAAGCCCTCTGCACTCGAGGAATGAAAAGGTTGTAGCAACGGGGCATGATTTTTTCTCTTCAGTATGAAACAGTGTCTACTCAGCGAAAACGTTGTTTAACCCAAGCTACATTCATGATTTTTGTTTGTCCTGGAATCTGGACCCTTCAATCCATTGCAGATCTGTTTTTTTCAACATATAACGCCACTAATAGTGAGATACCTCTGTTCTCTGACCATGAGAACTTAATTATATGTACCATATAGCATCCTCCTTGCCTCAAAAATCTACGAGCTCTTCATCTCTATGTTAGCTTTCTTTGCATTATTGTCATTATAAAAATGGATATGTAGTTGAAAATGGGCCATGTAAAAAAAAAAACGACCTTCCAGAAATGCTGCCCCAAGACATAATCAGAACCCTTTATTATCTATATTTCACTGGGTTCAGTGGAGCTACAGCAATTTCAGTAATTCTTTTTATGGTAGTCAATGACCAGAAAATATTTCTGCATATCCAGTAATGCTTCATCACTCATTTTTTACAGACTATAACAGTTTATTTTTCAATTTATACTTCGGAGGTTGGTCTGAGGATGTTAGTGGTATTTCCACATATTCATATAAGCTCTTAGTTTCATATATGTATTGTCATGAATAATTGTCATCACCCGAGAGGGATGTAAAGCCTACCAAGTTCTTTTTTAAAAAATTGAAAAAACCTTATCTCACACCAGGGATTTCTTGGTTTTAAGCGTCTCCAATTAATTACTGTTGCCTAGTAGATTCATAAGCTATCCAATATTTCCTGGAGAGACAGAGAGGCAGAATTCTTTCAGACAAGCACATCCAGAAAATAACACTTGCTCACTACAGATAATGCTTCCCACTGATTGCGTTAACAGCTCATGTTTCTTACATCTTGAACAATTTCAGTCTTGCAAATATTTACAACTTGGTTTTATCCTCCCTTTTTTCCCCTCTCTCCCATGGTGTCATATGAGATCTGTGTATAATTGCATTTTTCAAATGTCCTGGATATAATTTGGAGCCAGGCTGTTTTCATGTGAAATTAATTTAATGGATTTTAAGTAAGAAGCTCTTACTCCATCTACTAAATGTGGTTTATGTTAGCTTCACCTTTCAAACTGCCTGAATGCATGAAGTCTCCTGAAAATTTACAATGTGTATACTATGATGTGACACTTAATATAGCTCATGCTATGCAAGTCTGATCCAGTTCCCATAGAAATAAATTAAAAACATGGTGTTGACTTCATGAAAATTTGATTTGACCCTAAAAGGGTAGGACTCTGCTTATACGAAGAGAAAGGAGAATATGGCATTTCTTCCCATGCTTAAAGTGAGAATGAAAATTCAAGAATGTCTTATTAAAGAGGAGAGAGATAAAGACATAATACCAGTGAAGTCAGCAGAGATAAACCGATAGCAAGGCTTTGAGATGAATCGGACCATTCTAACAAATGATGCGAAACCATAGTAGCTGTTACGGCCTCGGGTTAAAATCAAGACACAAAAATGTTTTGCATGCTGGAGACTCTACTGCATTTATGGATGTAAGAACATATATTCAGCTCAGCATTTTCATCTTTTTCATTTTATACTTGCATTTATGACCTCATCTAGGCTTCCTACCCTTGTTTTCTTAACAGTCATAAACCTGCTACACTCCTTGCTTAGGGACTTTGTGAGCTATTATGGACTCTGCTCGGAGAATATCTATTTCAATCCCTCTGAAGCACTGCAGCAGCACTATAAGCTGGCTTTTTGTTTAACTCATATGCTACAGCTTTTGCATTTTGCAAATTGAACTTCATGCAGGGATAAAGAGCTCCCTGAGAAAAACCTTGGGGACTTTTAGAAAGGTCTGGAGATATTGCTCTGCATACACTACATTGGAGAAAACAAGTGTTCCTGAAGTTCCTGGCACACTGTTCTTCCTCCCTTGGATCATCTAGATGGAAGCCAAGCAGCTGAAAAAAATTGAATTATTCTGTAATATTACGATTGTGTGGGACTGGGCATTTTGAGCTACCTGTAATTAGCCACAAAACCCTGATAGAAGCTGCTACCACTTGCTGAGCAGGAAATTATGTGGCACCTGTTTGTTTCATCCTTATCTACAACTGTCTGCAGCATTAATCTCTAATAGGATAATTACTGTCTATCTAGAGCCACCCTTTAACAAAGTTGGGCCTTGGATTGTGAATAATCATCAGCAATGAAATGCTGAAGCAGAAACTATTAAAGCTTCAAGTATTTTTATACCTACAAAAGACAGAGCAGTACACGTATCCAGAATCTCAATCTTTGAATATCATGCTCAAAGATAGTGAGCCACCATTAGAGAAAATGAAATTGTTGAGCCTACGGTCAGTTTATAGGCTTTTTCTAGTTAATTGATCTGGTTTTGCAAATGAAAAAGGGTATCAGACGTTAAGCCCAGCTACTTTTTACTGGGACAGCAGCATATTTTAAAAAGCAAAGTTAAGGTAACACAATGTTTTGTAATTAGGATCTGGAGTCAGATGCCACTTCCCACTGAATCCCCAGCACTAAACTGAGCCTTATTAATGTGAGATGTTTTGTGCTGGGGAGCATAATTGCCCTCAGGTCTGTCTGCCATCCACTGAAATAGTGTATTTACCATTTTTCTGCAGGTGAGAAAGCGAGAACCAAAATAACGATTCAAGCTCTCTACCAGGTTTTCCAGCTCTATATTGCCGGGAGGTTGTGGAGAGCAGCAGCGACCAGGAACAATTTGCTGCTGCCTGACCCTCAGCAGCCCAGTCTCAGCAAAACCCGAAGCAAAGGCAAATTGCTGCCAATTCTCCCACTTACACAAGGCCAGTGATGAATTTTGTGCCCACGGATGGGCCAGGATCCCCAGTAGTGCTTCCCAGCTGTGCTGTGTCTTTTTTCCTTCCAAGGGGAGAAGTTTGGCTGGCCTGATGCTGTTGACTCCACGCAGATCCCAGCATCTGCCACCCCTCTCTGGCAATGGACCGAAGACCTGAACCCCAAACGAACCGTGAAAGGATAGAGAGGGATAAGGTAAGTGTGAACATGAAACATTTGAAACCATATTCTCCTATCTGCAAATTCTCCATATATTTTGTTCAATGAAAAGGATTTCTCAATGGAAAGAGATAACAGTTGTTTATAAAAGTGGCAGTGATTGTTATCACTGTGAAAGAAGAGCAAATCTTGACATGAATAATGCCTTTCCACAAAACACTGCTCATAATAACCAATGTTTTCAGTCCCTGTTGTAATGCCTTGTTGTATGTTAAATACTACTGTCACATTAAAATACACATTTTGGATTTGAAATTTTACAGATACAGCTCCTCGCTACCTTGAGGAAAGATGTCAATGTCAAATAAAATTAACTCACCGGCAAAAAACATCTTGTCTTCTGTTATGGGTGGACTGCAAAGAAATCAGACATTTGTACAGAGGTAAACAGATTTGTAGTAGGGGTTATAATACCCTTCTGATGTGTTGCTATACATTATATTTCTGTCTGTGTTGTATTGTGCTCATCAGTTTTGTGCATCCAGTTTTGGTCACTGAACAGCTGAGGTTTATTAATAAGAAGTATTTTTAATATTTGCTGTGCTATGGCCAAATCAAATTTTGCATTTCAAATTGAATCAATGTATTTATTCCTTCATTAAACAACCTATTTTTCAGCTGGAGACACGTTTTGTATTTTGAAGTGTTAATATTTAAAACTAATATCTTCTTATGTTGAAGATACCAATTAAAACAAGGATCCATCTCAACTGGCCAAGTCGCTTCACATCCCTCTGAGATGTCAGCACTCATGACATGAGATCGACAACACTTGCCTCCTTCATGCAAGGTTTATTAGCTCTTTATAAAGTTTAAATGAACGCTATTGATCCTGCGATGTGAGGAAAATTGCGTTCTTCCTCCCAGCCAGCGTAAGATTCGTGTTTCGCAGTCAGAAGCTGGGGTGGTTGGGCTTGAGCCCATTGACCTACTGATTCCCTCAGACATTAAGGTGAAATAAGCAGCGTGTAGCTGAGCATTTAAACATCAAAACCTCTACTGTTCAGGGTAAATTGATGCCAGATTAAGTAGCTCCCATGAAATTTAGCTTTTGCACTGAACAGTGCACCCCATACGTGCGGCAGACCAGCTCTTCCTGAGTTTTGCTGTTGCAGATGACTTTCCTCAGTCTGTCACCACCCTGAAGGTGAAGGTTCTGCTACAGTGTGACGTTTTTAGGGCTTAACAGCTTTTTCTATTTTTATATTCATTCTCAGGAAGTATTTGCCTAAGACTTTACAAGCACGTTGTTCTCAGCGAAGCAGGTGTGTTTGTTTATTCTCAGATTGCTTTTGGACCTACAGACTTTTCTAGCATAACACTTACATCTGAATTACATTCCAGATTTCAAGCTTAAGCAGAACAAGCTAATTGCTAAGAGACTTCATGTACACAGAGCTATTAATTGCAATTAGAGTATAATACACAAGAAGGCTGGCAGATTAAATTTTATTATCTGGCCTCAATCAACACACATGGACTGGGGTTGTAACCTTTATTTCCCATCACATGACTTCTCTGTATATTCCTTGGTAGTCACGCTTGAAAGACACCAGTTATAATCTGCAAGCCCTATTAAATTTTCATAAATATTCAACTTTGGTGGCGATTTGCTGAGCGCCCTGTACTTCATGTTCTCTTTCACCTTGGAGGAATTTCCCTTGATAAACACTGATGAAAATGCAACCAAAGTTAATTGAGACAGTTTCCTTTTTTCATTCTGAGTGGAGCCACTCTCGGTTTCACTCCATTGGCACAAGCCAAGGATCAGTTGTCTCAGAGAAGGACTGCAAAGGTGCTTCCCACAAAACAGATATTTCTTACTCTATTTTAATAAGAAATAGTTAGGAGTACTTTTTTGAAAGCTACTTTTTAGAGGTTTAGTTTAAGAGCTGGGGTATCAGGAGCATCATCATGAAGTTTGGCAGCGTTTCATCTCTCCTAAACATAACTAACAGTGTTGATCTGTCTCTAGTCAAAGCCCACCCAATATTTAATGACAATACCAGCTTTGTTTGCTTAGAAATAACAGCACCACTTGCTGCATTCCTGAAGGTTTTTACCACATTGGATATTGACACTTCAAAACAGGAAGAAAACTGGAAAATATAAATGTATTCAGTAACGCTTAACTTTGTTAATGATGGCATTAAGTACACAGAATGTGTTCTGCAGACAGGCCTCCAGTTTATGTATTATTCCCTTGCTCGAAGCCATTCAAAGATTAGTGAGTATGTCAGCATCGGTTTATACAAAAGCAGCCTCCAGGGCCAAAATGTGACGTTTGTAACATTTGAAATTCTACAGTAAAAATGTCTTACACATATGAGTGTGTCACCTTATTCTTAGCGTAAGTTCAAAAGCCATATCACTATATTAAAAATTCCAAATGTTTTCTGTTCCCTCTGGTTTTACGGCAGATTTGTCATTGTGCTCCTAAAGATTCCTGGGCTTCAGCAATGTCAAAAATCTCGCTGCATAATTTTCCAGTTTTGTTCCCTTCCATTTGCCAGGTTGTATTCCTGTTCTCTTTTTTTTAGCTGTAGCTGCAGGAGCCAACCTGGCTGCCTTTAGGTTGCATGAGCAAGACCGTGCAGAGGTAATCAGACAAACGAACCTGCCGGGGAATGAAACAGGGTCACAAAGCATCGAGAAAATGTGTTCGTTCAGTTGTGTCCGATCTCATCTTTCAGCTCACTGGTCGCTGCAGGGCCAGCTCCACTGAGATCCACCTGCTACAATGTCCGGGCTCATCGTTTGTGGGTTACCTGCGATCAAACCAGAAGGAAAATCAGCACTGAGGCATTTCTGAGGGGAAAAAAAAAAAAAAGACAATTCCTTTTTTCTTTTTGTTACTGGAATTATATAACAAATGGATCCATTCCCTAGTGATTGCATTTTCAAAGGAAAGCCACAATTTTAGCACCCAAAGTTGTTTCTCTTGAACATTAAATCCTGAAAAGGAGGGGTTTGGAAGTATTTAAGCCTTGAAAGAAAGGAAAAGCTTCAAGTGTTTTTTAAAATATAAGCAGGCCTCTATATTTTTCACAGGCTAAACAGCAGCCTTTTTTTTGGAAAAGGTGCAGGGGTCTGTCTCTTTGCCCCAAAGGTCAGGAGATAAAGAAAATAGTGGGCCTTGCCAGTCTTGTTCATCATTTGGGGAGAATTCATGCTTCTCTAGACAGATATTATGCCACAATTAGGTGTATTGTGGTTAAATCACACAGAGATGCATACGGAGGCGCATGCAGCAATCAGTCCGTGGGGGTTTACTCTCCAGCCAGCCTGGGAAGTGAGATGTGAGCAGAACATTTATACCAATAAGCTTTTTTTTTATTTCCTGCAGGCTGTAAAGCTTCTACATTGCAAAGCAGACATGGCAAAGGAAGCAGAAACCATGTCTTGGGCAGCACATTTTCCCCGGTGAGCAGGTCTGCACCGGGGATTTTCTGCATCGGTGGCATGACACAAGAGTTGGGGGAGAATGGAAGTGGTAAAATCCTCATACTCAAGGGTGGGCATCGCGCTTCTGCGCCACGGCTGTGCCATTACTATTTGCTCTTGTCCTCGTTTCAGCTTGGATAATGCCCATTTTCCTCCTAGTAGCTGCATAGTGCTGTGTTTTGGATTTAAGAGGAGAAAATGTTGATAACACACTGCTGGTTTGGTTGCTGCCAAGCAATGTTTATACCAGGTCAAGGACTTTTCAGCCAGAAGGCTGAAGATGCGTAAGGAGCTGGGAGGGGGCACAGCCAGGACACCTGACCCAAACTGCCCAAAGGGACATTCCATACCATATATTTGGGAGGAAGTATATATTTGAGGGGAAGAAGAAGGAAGGGAGGATGTTTGGAGCGATGGTGTTTGTCTTCCCAAGTCACCAGTACACATGACAGACCCCTGTTCTCCTGGCAGTGGCTGAACACCCGCCTGCCATGGGGAGCAGTGAGTAAATTCTTTGTTTCCTTTGCTTTTATGCACAGCTTTTGCTTTACCTATTGAACTGTCTTTATCTCAGCCCACGAGCTGTATCACCTTTCCTCTTCCAAGTCTCTCCCCCATCCCACTGTGGGGGAATGAGCGAGCGGCTGCATGGTGTTTAGTTAAACCACGAGAACTGTTCAGATACACAAAACCGGCACAACATAACAATACAACTGGTACAATACAGTTGCTGAACTCAAAACCTCCTGAAGTCAGTGGAGTGACTCCCATAGATTTCAAGTGGATTTTGCTCAACCTCACAGGACCAGATTTTCCAAAGATATTGAGGTGCCTAATGGGATTTTCAAAAGTACCTTACCACATCAAGCATCTAGTCGCCCTGAGATTTAGGCACCTAATTTGCTTTTCATTAGATTTTCTTTTCAAAAATGTGATGTCTTGGCACCAACTGCATTTCTAGGAATATAAAAATCTCTGAAAATTGGACTTTTAGCAGAAGCACCAGCTCTGTAGTCGGGTGGATGTGGCTCTTTTGTGAGAGTCAGCCTCACGTGTTAATGACATGTCAATGCATGAGTCTGTCTGGCCAACATGTTTAAAAAGACCTGGCAATAACGATATCAAAAGTAACTCCTTGTCCTCTCCATCTCACTTTTTATGGAGGAAATAACACATATTAGTAATTATTAGTCATGATGGGGGGAAGGAAAATTTTAAATCCACTTTAAACTTTGGCCTTAGAAGTCTGAATTAAGCGATTTTCATCTCCTTTGGAGGTATTTTTTATTTTCCATAGTGGCTGAAAACTTCCTGTGCATCATATTTATTTCCTATTTATCTAATTTTTAAACACCTTCTTTAAAGCTCTATGTCCTATAGTCCCTCTTATTTTTCATGGAAATTTTTACCTTGCAAAAAAGAGGAGCAGACAGAGGTTGGGTAAAGGATACCACTTTATTTAACTTGGCCTCTGCATGGACCTATGGATTTGTTTGTGATTTGCAAGGTTTCTGCTTTCATGCAGGCAGAAAATGGTTGCTAAGCAGCAGCATTGCTTTTTAAAAGGCAGAGCATGTGGTTATTTGCAGGGTTATACCCAAGGAATGGAAAGGACGTAACCTAGACATACCTCCCACCTATCCATCTCTGTATAACTCATATAGGTGACCTGTGTGTGCAAATACATGGACATACAGAGATTAAAGAAATGGTCTTTTTCTTATATGTATTTCTGGGTGCAATTTGACTTAAAACCTAGTATCTGTCCTCTTAAATGAATTAATAATTCCCTAAACTGCGGTGGTGGTATGAACCTGGTCCACTGATTTTTTGACTTAAAAAAAGATCACTGTATTCTCTCTTCATAAAAACCTTGCATCAGGTTTGGGGTTTTTGGATTTCTCACCAGACATCAAACACAAAAGTGAAAAGTGTTGAAGCAAACCTGAGAGGTTCATAATATATACAAGAACTATGCAGTAATGTCCCAGCCTTTCTTCCACTGTCATGCCTCTGCCATTATTTTTACTAAAAATTATGCATTTGTTGAAATTTATGCGAGTGTGCGAGATGCACAAAACTGTGAAAGCATTTGGAGATTTCGCTCATTAATCCGTTGCTGGATTTTTACATTTGATCTTGAGCACAGCAATCAGGATGATGCACGCTGTCTTCTCAGCCCATAAAACAGACCAAAAGCCTCAGAGATGAGTGCGAATATGCAGGTTTCATATATTTATCAAATTAATATATGTGGATATCATCTAATTTTAAACATGCAAATGATGTGACTTCAGCAAACCCAGTCTAAACTGCTGTTAATCCATGGTTCCCACGTAGTACTAAGGACTGGTGTGCTTTTCATCTTCAGAGCGCTTTATACATTTTACCTAATTCTCAGTATTGTCCTTGAGAGGCAAGTTGAGTGCCTGGGTGCTGGTACAACACCTGCAAAGCCAGGCAAAGCACAGCAGTGGTGTTTTTAAACCTGTAAGGGCCAGTTAGATTGAGGTTTTCTAAATTCCTTGCTTCATGAGCCTTGCAGTAAAAAGGCAGGGCTGCAACCCATAAAACTAACTTGTAAAATTCGCCTGATCTGCCACAGATGACCAGGTGACTTGGGAGGAACCGCACGGTTTATCCACAGCTTGTTCTCTTTGTGTGTACGATGCCGTGGTCTGGCCGGGCTCTGTAGGCACCCAGGAGATATTAATCATAGAATCATAGGATTCTAAGAGCCTCATTTAAATTCCTCATAAACCTCCAGGGGTGGTGACTCCACCACTGCCCTGGGCAGCTGTTCCAATGCCCGACAGACCTTTCCGGGAACAATTTTTTCCTAATGTAATACTGTGATAACAAACGGGGTGACACACGTGTGCCATATCGCTCCATCTGGGGATCTCAGCAGGACTACACATGAGGACACGCTTTGATAACTGGCTTCAGACCACTGTACTCTCTTTTTCCTCCACCACTGCCTGCAACTTTGTGGCAAATCACACAGAATGAAACAACAGGAAGATGAATATTTTCAAGTGTAGCCACAAGAAATGGGGTAATTTTTCAAACAAGCTTCTGCCGTGCTGTCTTTCCCTGTTCTTTTTATAAAAACTAAGTGAACGGCCAAGAGAACTGCAGCTTCTTTGTGCCACCAGAGGAGTTTTGGGCATCAAACAAAGGCTGAGGCCACAGTCTTGTCCAAGTGTGATGCGATCCCAGACCCAGAAGAGGATGGAGGTGACATTGCTTCAGAAGAGCACATGGAGTTCCCTGGGGAGGTCCGTGCAGCTCAGGTCAGATCCCTGGCACAAAAGCTGGAGCAAAACAAAACAGTGTTCAAAAGCCAACGCTCTCACATTGGTGTGGCACAAAGACCAGGTTGTTATACCTCTGCAATATTGGAGCCAGAGGACAACGAAAAGCTGGTTTTAATCACCAGTGGTTGTCTTGTTAATCCAGACGGGATTAGACAAAATAATTCAATGGGAATTTCATTCTCACCCTGTACTCATGTTTATTATTTTTTCTGTATATCCACTTTAAAAGGTTTTGATACTTAACTATTTATGAACACACTCCTAGAAAAGCGGGAGCGTAGCCTAAACTTCTCATTTTTTCCTGCTGCTACTAACATTAATTTGCTTTTGCAAAGTGTTCCAGCAAAGAACATTTTAACCACTCTGATGCCTGACTTGGTCAGAGAAGGTCTGGACTGCCTGGTTGTCTAAAACAGCCCCAGCAGCTGTGTTTCACTATTGCTTAAATAAACAATTCTAATACCTCCAATCTGAATTTTAAATGTATGTAACCATACGTTACTTCTCCAATATTCTACAATATTGTGCAAATATCAGAGTTTAAAACAACTTTGCAACACAACCTTCGCAGCATATGACAACTTAATGTTTTGCCCAAACCTGCAGTTCTTGGGAGTAATTATTGCTGTTTCTCTTTGGTGTTGAAAAGCAAAACTGATATTAAAGTATATTTTTAAAAAGCCAGTGGGAAGTTAAAAAGAGAAGTCATGCACATGACTCATGGTCCTGGAAACAGCTGTGCTGCTTTTGGTGACAAAGGGCTGGTTTTATGCCTTATGTAACTTCGGGAAAATCAATATGCAGCAAATGTACTGAGCCAGAAAGGAATCTGACCCAAAGTTTTAAAAATAATACAAGCTGTCTCCTCTTTTGTCATTAAACAGGGTTTCTATGTTGCTCCAAATATCTTACTTTTTGTCATGTCCAGAGAAAAGGGTGAGCATCACCTGGGAACAGCAGAGATCAGAGCAGGTTCAAAGTTAATCACTGCTAAAATTAGAGTGTTAACAACATAAGGAGTATGTTGGTCAATTTAAAAAGTGCCAAAACTCCCAGTGGCACCCAGCCAAACCACAGGCATCTTCATGGGAGATAAAAATGCCCATATGGTACAAATGCATCTGTACAGCAGTTACGTTCCTCTGGATTTCAGTCACCAGAGATCTCTGTAAGAATTCTCAGACCCCTCATTTCCACACCTCCAAAGCACTAAGGAAACCAGAGCAGGAATGCTGGTTGTCTCTCTTGGGCACAAATTAAATTCAATAGCAAAAATGTTGGACCATGAGAGAGTAATCTCTTCCTTCAGCATGTATTTGAAAATGTTATTTTTGTGCCTGGCTGTGGTTTGTTTCTCAAGACCCCTGACAATGTTTTATCTTGTGTTCACTGTTACTCCATCGCTTCAGCGGACACTAATTCCAGAAGTTCAGCACACGCCGTTTAAAGAATTCACTTTCTTCAATCAAACTTTCAAATCTGCCTCTTATTTGTTTCAACATACGCACCCTGCTACTGGAAGATTTAGTGAATAACAATTCATCACACACCCACCGCCTTCATTGCTTTGTACTTATTTTGCCCCACTGATAATAAAAGAACTACAAGTAGCCACTTCATGGTATGGCACTGCTTGTCTTCCTAAATACCAAGCCAGTCATATCTAGGGATACAGGACTCAGAGTACTGCTGTCCTGACACCGTAGCCATTGCATGTTGGCTGCAGTAGCAAAAGTAGGTGTAAGAATTGCCAGCCAGCTTCCCATCCCCATGCAAACTCAATCTGTTGAATGATTCAGGTTGAAAAACAGAAAATAAAAGTTGTTTCTTAGCTTAGGTAATTTCATTCTCCCGTGCTACAGCATGTCCCAGCAAATAATTGCATCGGCGTGATAGGGAGTGATAAAAAAGCAATGGTGAACCCATAGGGCTTGCTCTTCCTAAACCTTTGTTTCTTCAGCTGGATTTGCAGAACTACAGCAACAGCGGTAACATGTAATGAAGTGAAACATGTTTGCCATATTTCTATTTTGTTAGAAAGAGATCTTCACAAGAAAACCCTCTCCTTTCTTCATTATGAATGGAATTACAGATGGTTGTAGAATACATCCCCTCTGCTCCTTTCTTTAACCCTAATTTGCAGAAGCCCATGACTCCACGTCTAACAGAGATTTGTGCTGCAGTGCTTGTCCTACCAAACCTCCCAAAGTTACTGCAGGTTTCGGATTCACTCCTGAAAAAAAAAACGTCATTCCAAGTTATCCAATGGGCTGTGCAATAATCTACATGATCTCCTCTGTTGTGCAGGAGAGTCTTTACGGCAGCAAGAAGGGAGAGGTGCGAGAGGTGATTTGCAGGCTAGAGCTGTGTCAGGGAATGTGAATAGAAACTGAAAATCCTGGTTGTGGATAATAAGGAGCTCAGTAATTCCTAAGGTAAGGAAGAGGAAAGACTGGCAAAGTCAAATGAATCAAGAGAGTTTGTGGGTGAAGATGTAATGAGTCTGAAGGTGGAAAAGGGTAAAGCAAAATCAGGTAAGCGATACAGCTGAAATGAAACCTGTCCCAAAGCATCAAATCTTATCTCCTACATTCTGGTTTTTGGTGTTTGTTTGTTTTTTATTCTGAAATTCAGAAGACCTGGAAAGTTTGAGAATGTTTCCTTCTTGTAATCCCTCCACCACACTTTTCACTCTGATCACGCCACTACCCATTCTTTCACCAAAAATACAGTTTCCCAGGCCTGACATTTCATTTTCCAAAGAGGGGACTAGGAAGCACAGGGAGATACTACAGCAATATCTATAGCTAGCCTGTTATTTTGGCCATCAGCCTTCTCTGATGACTTAATAAATCTTGAGTTTTGAATCTTAGCCAAATGATAATGCATGTTTCCAGATATTTCACACTGGCTTATTAATATTTATATGGTGGTTCTCTTCTAAATGGCTATATAGAAGAGAAAAAGAAGCATACATGCATGAGTCATGTATTATTCTTTGCATCACAACAGAACAATAGCTTTAGGGTGAAAGTGTTGACATAGGACTAGGGTGATCCAAACTGAACTCAAAATTTTCCTACATTCTTCCTTTGTAACTCAAACCAATGGCTTCACCTTTTTAAGCCTCAGTTTAAGAAACTGTGAAATGAGGTGTATAATGCGAGACTACAGCCATTAATCTCAGCGATGGGATCAGATATTCCAGTGGGGAAAGCTTTGAGTGACTATAGTAGAATCCCAAATAATGACAAGGCACAATCCTGATTCACTCATAAAAAGGGAATGAGTGCAAAACCAAACGGGATCCAGCTTTCACTTACAGATTTGAAACGTGTTTTCCTTCTTAACACTGTAGCAGTGACTCTATAAATAGATATGCCGGTTCCCCTTTCCTATCAAACACTTCAAATCACATTCATTTATAAGTGAAGGGAAAAGTTAGGGCATCCCATAAAAGTATCACAAGCAAAGCCACTGGTGATTGTTCGCTCTTGTGAAGAGTCTGTAATTTATCACCTTGGTTTTTGCCAAGTGACATAAAAGCAGACAATGAAAATTACTGACAAAAGGACATTCAAAAGACAGACAATAAATGAGCAAGAGAAAGCAAGAGAAATGAACAAGAGGCAAAAATTAAGAGATGAAGACAGATTATCAGTTAACTTCTTTTGGGGAAAAGCAAGATAATATTCTCCATTTCTTTTCAGAACCTCGAGTCTCAGCAACACAAAGTGAAAATGTTTTTTTGGACCAATATAAAATGCTCACCTGCTTTCTTCGCTCTAGTTACCACTAGAATTCACAAAACTTGAAACACACTATAGATTTCAGAGCAGCTGTCTGTTTTTTTTTGGTCTGTGTGTATTATCTGAACACTGCTTGTAGAAAACCACTCATACCTTTCCCTCTTTTTCCTAAATACAGATCATTCCTAGTGTTAGACACTTGCATGATAATTAAAAATATAAAGCCGTAAGTAAACTGTACTGTGATTACTTGAGTAATTTGGTTCACATCAACACACAGATCGGAGGAGTGAAGTAAATGTTACTAAGGTTCATTATTTCACACAGTTACCCAAGGGGCCACTTCTTGTTTCCCCAGAGTTCAAAGGTAAATATGGTTTTAATTACAATAGGAGTAGGAACTTGATGTTGATGGGTAGGGATGGCTGAAGAGCTTTGAAGCTGGAACAAAACACACACGGCTATGACACATTGGTAATTATCTTGGCACCATAACCATTTGTATATCAGCATGTAGCAAACTCCTCATCTTAGGTATGATAATAAAATAACTGAGTCCTTAATGTGAGGGGCAAAATACTGTATTCCATCTTAATAAAAACTAACTTCATTGTTTAAATTCCTTTCCTGAGTATCTTGCTATGTTAATATGCAACACATAAGCATAAACATATTTGTGTATATATATATATATATATTTAAAGAAATAAGCTGGTGGTATTCTGTCTAGATTCAAGAGTGGGGAAATTTACTCTTCTGTCAGTGTTGCTGGCTCTTGCACTTCTGTGATCTCAGGCAAATCAGACAGTCCTCTTCATGCAGTCCACTCACCTGTGAAAACAAGCAACAATGACATAGAACAAAGCATAAATATAAAATAGTTATCTCCTCCTATGCATTTCTACACTGCTGAATTCATTTACATATAGTTCTGAGGTCTTCAAACAGAAAGTGCTACAGAAATGCAAAGCATTGTGACTCATGAAATAAATCATTTCAACGCAAACCCTGCCGATGGTTCCAAGAGACATTTCCACCAACCCTACCGAAATTGTCCATAATCTGTGGCAGGCCAGTTGTAGCACTCACCAGTGTTTTTGGAAACCAGTCATACCAATAAAAGATAATTGGTTCCAGATGTTAAACAAATGAAAACAAAAAAAACACACCAAACCAAACCATGTTGAATGAACTCATAATATTGATGAAATCAAAATCAATGAGGATCTACGTGTAAGAGTCATTTTTTCAGACCCTGTCAAGCTGCACCATAATACAAAGCGAGAACTCAGTTATAATAAATTGCTGTGTTCTTTGGAATAAATTATGAGTTTTTAAGATTAATTCATTGTTCTACATAAAGAAACAATGTAGCTTGTCTTTGGCTTGTCCCTGTGCACATCTGAAAAACAACCTTAAAGGAGGTTTTCTCATTAACCTTCTGCCTTCCTGCTGGCATGGATACACAATGGGAAAAGTTTTCCTTTCACAGCACATAAAGGTTTTCCTACATTTTTCTTCTTCTTTTTTTTTTTTGACATTAAGTTAGTCATCCCATTATTGTGGCTAAAACATCAAGGTAGAGTCCAAGCAGTTTTAGAAATAATGCTACTCTTCTGCTTGTGCAGAGATTACAAATACACAGTCCAACTCTTAAACCAATTTCATTCTCTTTAGCTTTAGATGTTAGCATTAATTAAAAAACCAAATGAAACCAAACCAAAATAAAACAAAACTGACAGACACTGGGTTCTTCTGCAAAGGCTGAAAAGAAGAACTTTACTTGAAAAGCAACCACTGTAACAGGAGCTTTGGACCTACTGGTATGATTCTCATAATGGAAAAATTCTAAATTCTTTTTCTTTACATTCTGACTTTTCCTTAGGACCACGAGTGAAAGTTATGATGTAGGTTCAGCAGGCGAGAAAAAATAAAGAAGGAAAAGCAAATTGGAGCTACCAGACTGCAGCAGAGCCAACAAACATATTTTGTGAATGCATCACCAAGGACAAACAGTCCAAAGCTCAGAGCTCCATGCACGGCCAGGAGCTGGCAGAGAGCGTAAGGGTCATGAAGGCAAACAATTTAAGAGCAAACCGGTTTATAGCCTTTTATTGTAACACTCTGAACAGGGTGTTTCAGCCAAAGAAACAATGTCCTTATAGAAGCAATAAAGACATACAGGTGTATGGGAATAAGTCAGTGTTTTTATAGGGAACAAGTAGAATATATTTGTAAATATCACTGCCCAGCAACCATAAATTAATACAGCCAGAAAGCGTGGGAGAGCTCATTTAATTTTAACTGGGCTAAAGACGCAATAACAAAATTTCAAGTTCTACAGGAAAGCCACAAACTAGAGACTTTTTTTGAAGGCCGATTCCTGACCCAGTCCTTTGGAAGCTTTTGAGCATGTACAGTCCAAAGGACCAGCCTTGAAGCAAAGTCTCTGTAAGATGTCCCATCGCATTTGCTGGGGAACCAGATCTGAATATCGATTTTTGATTCGTTTGCTCGGGGAATGAAGACAGGACAGGTACTGCTTTGTGAACAGTTTAGATACACACATCCATACTTTCAAATTGGTGTTACATCTGAGTTAAATATCGGCACAACTGTCCCAGGCCAAGGAAAAATATCGTGTAAACACAGATAAAGGTAGTACCTCCATGCACAGAATGGGTCTGCTGATAGTTGCACCATGAGAATTGTCTTCAAAGAGCTATAATTTTTCAAAAACTGTGGCTATTTTCTCTATGCAAGGTACATTTGCAGCTGGGAGCTCTCATGATGCTTCATTCTCAAAGCTGCATTGTTGAGATGGCAGGACAGGTAGAAGAGGGTTTTTCAAGACATTAACTAGCAGCTCTGTCAGAAGCCATCACATGTTTCCTATGGACTTAATCCATTGGAATTAATTACATACACTTCTGTTTGCTTAATGGAACTGAGACAAGACCAGATTTATAACGTTGGTGTGGAAGACAGTCTCTGGTTTTCTGTCCAACACAAAGCGATTTGAAACCAGAGAAGGTCACTGTGGTGGAAGAATGGTGTCTCCTGAAACCAAGGAGGAAAGCTGTTTACATCACTTAAAGAAAACTGAACAGACACTCGATAGAGAGCCTGCCTTTAAAATGTAAGGCCACAGCTATTGAAATTAGGCCTTTTAATACTCTTATGTACTGCATCTAAATTGCCTACAATCTCTGCTCCTAAGAACAGGGCGAGAAAAGGAGAGGAACTGCCCTCCTCGGAACAGCTGCTACCAGCCAGCCAGATGGCAAACGACGCACCAGAATTTACAGGAAACAATCCAACACAGATCATTAATTCCAACGCAGCCTCTACACCCCAAACACCAATAAAACGTCACTGCTGAGGACTCTGAGAGCCAAGGCACCAACAAAACATGTTCTACACCAGGATTTCTGCAACTATAACAAACTACCAAAAATCCTTCCCAAACACAGCAACGAAAAGTTATGGAACAAGTAGACCGGTATATGTGATAATTATGGAGAATCTAAATCATATTTGGTTTCACAAAATGTCTTCTTTGTTCATAAAAACTATTTTCCTTTTAAAAGAAAACCACGGAGCAGATCACTGGCTGCTCGTGTACCTCGCGCAGGTGCTGCACTTTGCTGAGCTGTACTAATCTGTGTCCAAAGAGAAACGCTACGTGATGTTAGATTTAAAAATATATTGTAGGGTGGCTTATGCGCAAACACGTCTTATTCTTCTAGGAGTAACTTTTTTTTTTTTCTACAATTCCTCGATTTTTAATGCAGCAATCCAAGGCACATATTTTGCTCTCACCAAACGGAATATTTTCCCTTGTCAGGTGGTCTTCATGACTAAGCTTTGGTGGAAGTAGAGTTTAATATTATAACATTAGGCCCTTGTAATATCCAGAGATAACAAAAGCAGCCTTTCCTTTGGACATTGGATCTTTAGATTAGGCATTTGGAGGCACTTATAATAAGACAGGGACCAGCAGAAGAGCCACAGCACAGTCATGGACACCTACAAACCACATGATTTAGGAGTATCACCCCATTTTGAAGAAAAGCAAGAGGGCTTTCCATTCATTAATGAGGAAGACTCTGTCTTCCGTGGTGGGAGACAACAGGTGTGCAGAACATCCAGAGCCTCTAAAAGCATTACTTTTCTAATTTTTTAAAAAATTTTTAAATCCAGTGTTGTTAGAGAAGTGGTTTTGTTAAAGAAGTACTCTCTACATCTTAGGAACACTGTTACATGGAAGGATAGTTGTCAAACCATGAGATCAAAGACCCTAACAAACATCACCTCTGCTCTGATGGTTGCACTTGTGCTAACTAGTGATTCTGGCTCAGCTCCCAGTAACTCAGTCGTTCGCTATCAACTCAGTCACACTGTCATCTTTCAATTAAGTATTCTTCTTTAAAAATCCACTAAGATTTAGCAGAGGTCTCACTGGGAAGGACTGCAAAGTATCTAGCATATTGGACTACAGTTATTTGCATGCTGTAGAAGTCTTCTCCATCATCATAAGAAATACAGTCACATTTCAGCTGGAACAATGGTGTTTGAATCATAGAATGTCCTGAATTGGAAGGGACCCACAAGGATCATCGAGTCCAACTCCTGTCCCTGCATGTGACAACTTCACAGTTCACAGCATGTGTCTGAGGGCGCAAACTGATTTCATATTGATTACAAAGTGAGAAGCAAAAAAAAACAACAACAAGCAATTGTTTTCAGTGGGAGATGAGTTTGGGTGCTCAGAATGCAACTTGCCCAAAGCAGGTGTTGCCTGAGCTCCCAGCTAGCCACAGTATATTCACAAAATACCAAATGTGTTCCCCTGCCACAGCGACCTAAGCAAAAAGAACAGGGAAAACCCATCCGCTCACCCTGTGCTGTCGGGAGGATGCTCTGCATGCTCTTTGACGTCACCTGCTGTGGCTAATTATTAAAATTAATGGTGATTCACAAAGACATTTCCTTTCCAAAGAATACTGGAACAGCAGCTTGCATAATCCTGAGATCTACTTAATGAAGGAACATCCCCAGCACTATTTTATTTGATCATAGTTTCTATCGCTTGTCTTCACCTCCCCCTCCCTCCCGGCTTTACCACAAGTGCCTCTGATTAGCATGGCCTTAATAAGAAGCTTCATTCAAAAAGAAAGTAGGGAGGGAAGGCAGGCACTGAGGTGTGGCTGGTGACTTAAAAAAATGAAAGGAATATAAATGTGTCAGAGAGAGGCAAGAAGTTGTAAGGGTCCTGTTTGGCAAGAAGAGAAGCTGAAGAGAGGGCTCAGTGCTATCACATATATGATCTCCAGAGATGAAGGGATATGTATAGGTGAGGAATACACCTATGGCTTAACGCCTCCGCTCGCTTCTGCTGAGACCATTATTTTCAGTATTTTGAAGAGCTTTCTGCTTGAAACCTCAGAACTGTCCAACTCCAGTGTTTTGAAATATGCTTCTCCACCAAGATTCTGGAAGTGTCAGAGAAAAGGGTAAATGTTATCGTGCACCTCACATGCATTTGACAGCTGAGACGCTGAGGATGGATCTGTTAATAACATAATCTATAGGTTTCCTAGTTTCTTACCAAAGTGGCCTCCAAATCAGGAGAAAGAACAAGAGGAAGGAGTGTGGGGAAGCGTATTGCTGCCTTAGAATCACAGAGTCATTACAGTTGGAAGAGACCCTCAGGATCATTGAGTTGAACCATAACCAAACTCCAGCACTGCCCCATGTCCCTGAGAACCTCATCTAAGTGCCTTTTAAACCCCTGAAGGGATGGTGACCCCACCGCTGCCCCGGGCAGCCTGTTCCAATGCTCAACAGCCCTTGCAGGTGACTTTCCTGTTGTTTTGAACAGGGAAGGACCCTCAGGCTTCCTCCAGCTCCATGTTTTATTTTATTTTGCAGCAGCACTTGGGGCCCAGCCGTGAATTAGAAACCCTTTGCACTTTCTATCATGCAAACACATAACAAAGGCTCTAAACACCCCTCCTTTATCAGCTGGGATATTTTAAAACCACCTTGCCCAGCAAGATAGGATTGATTGTGGAAAGTGTGTGTGGAGGTGGTTTTAATCCAGATGGGAAAATACCTTTTCTGGAACAATCCAGGGGTTATGGCGCACAGGCTGCCAGGGAGCATTTGCAGCATTAAATATGATATTTTGTTGGTTAAGCAGTTAACGACACCTTGGACCACAGACCCGAGCGCTGAGAGGAAGTCATCGCTGAGGAGAAAAACCAACGCCACGTTGGAAAAAAATAAAACCATGGAACCAGGGAGGGCTTGTGGCCTAGAGCTACGTGTAAACGACCGCGGTAGCACTCACTTGTAGAATCGCGGCGGATCAGCCCCGGATTTCCCCGGCTCGGTCCCCCGAGCCCCGCCCGGGTTTCCCGTCCCCTCAGGCGGGCACCCCCGTTCGCAGCGCCCCCTGCCGGCCCGCCGCCTTCCCCCGCCCCGCTCTGTGGAGCGGAGGGAAGGCGCGGCCGGCACTCGTTTCTCGGCGGAGGGATGCCGCCCGCCCCCGCGGAGGCGGAGGGGTACGAGCCGAAGCGCCGCGCAGGAGGCGTGACGGGTTCTCCTCAGGCTGTTGGATTCAGTTCAGGCTGCTGTGGCGGATCTCTGAATTGTGTCCGCGCTTCCCTGCTCCCGCCGCGCCCTCCGCCGTTGCACCGCCTCGCCTGGCTCTCCCTGCGCTCTCCGCTCCGTCTTCCCGCCCGGCTGGGACTGCATCTCCGCGTCGGCTTCCCCCTCAGCCTGGAGGCTCCCAATATGAACAGCATCGTCTGCGCTGGGAGGCACCAGGTACGGCGGGGCCCAGTGGGATGTGGTGGCGGGGGGGCGGACAGCGGCCGGGGTTGCCGGGCCCTGCGCCTCCCCGGCCCCGCCGCTCTTTGTTCCCCGTTCGGCGCTGGGGCTGTGGCCGTGGCGCCCCGGCCTGCCCCCCGCTCTCCTGTCCCCTCGGCTGGAGGAACAGGATCCCGTGTGGCTCCGCGGCTCTTGGTTGCTCGTTTCTGCCAGATCTCCAAGTTGCCGGGCTCACCAAGGCGTAGTCGTGGCCATGGCCGGTTCCCTCTCGGTCGCCCGGGGATGTGGGGGCGCTGCCGGGAGTGTCCTCAGGCCCCGGCAATGAGGTGTTTCCCCCACGGGTGGGTGTTGTTCCAGGGGGACCTTTGCTAAAGCCTTTGTAGTTAAACGTGGGGAAAAGAGAAGCGCAAAAATCCCAGACTTTGTAGCCGCTTGGGGCTGAAAAAAGTGTTCTGACAGCTTCTTGCTGTCGTGACCCTCCCTGTCGTCTGTAGCAGCTCTAGAAAATAGGAGATAGATAATACAGCGAAACCAGGGGCTGTTGATGCTTCTGGAGAAAGGTGATGAGTGTGGATGACCAGGATAGGAGGTTTTTGGGGGGGTTTCCCCAATTTCCATCAGCCTCTTAGAATATTTCAGAGGTGCTTCAAGGTAGAAAATACCTTTTCCTCGACGTCTTCGCTGTTACTCCCAAGACTCCAAACTGAATTGGTTACAGTTTTATGTAGTGGAAGAACGTTGATGAAGTGAGAAGCAAGGCGTCCAGTTTATTTACAAAGAAGGACAGCAAGACTGAGCAGTGATAGACAAGTGGAAATTCAGCATCAAGCCACTCTCCATATTTGTTGTGGCTTATGAAGGGTTTTTGTTTTTAATTTTATTTCCAGTGATGGCTGTGTAGACATCACACGTACTCTCTTCCATTAGGGATCTACAGAATAAGGAACCAGGCAGGATGTGGCGCTTTGATGAGATTGGTTTAATTTTAGCAAGCGGATTTTGTAGCCTGACTCCTGGAGCACAGGACGCAACAGTGCGGGGATACTTTCCAGTTAGGAAACTGTAAATAGGTCTCATTTTGTTTTCCTCAGCTTGAGTTCTTAAGGAGCAGGAGATGGCAGGAAAGGGCAAAAACTGCCCAGGGTGGGGGTGGGAGACAACAACAACACACAAGCAAAAAACCCACCAGTTTGCTGGTTGTGGGACAAATGTTTGAAGAAGTGTGTTAGTAGAAAAAAGAAACGTGTGTGAAGGGGGGGAAAAAGGAAAAAACTTTCAAAGGTTAAAGATTTTAAGAGCACATGTGAGGCAGAAGAAGAAGCTGTAGATAAAGGCCATGACAACAACAAAAAAGGTATGACGTGGTGGAAAAGGAGAGGAAACACAGAATTGGTGTGGAAAGGGGATGTAAGGGCCAGTATGGCCTTGGAAGTGAGTAAATGGTGTGTTACAGCTGAGTTGTAGTTGCAAGAGCAGTAACATTCAAGCGTAAAAGCTGCTTCTCATAATTTTTTTAAGTCTACATACATAAATGTGTGTTTGAAAGAGCTCTCCAGGCTTGCTCTTGATAGAGGACAAACCAAGTAGTACATCTTCCTGGGCTGTGTGAAAAGGTTTTGGGAAGTGGTTCTTCCTTCCCCCATTGTGGGGGAAGCACAGCTGAGGTTGGTTTGCAGTGAAACAGAAAAACATTGTGTACAAGTCATATTTCTCAATAGACTAAATCTTTAGGGGAAGACAACTGAAAAGTAAATATGCAAAACAAAATTTATTTAAATTCTGTGACTCTTATTTTTAAATCACTGGTGGGTGTAAAGAAGTTAAAGGTGTTTAGTGGTGTAAAGTCTGTTAATACATGTCTTGGTCCATGATATTTTGCCCAAATGCAAACTCAGACATGAAAATGTCGTGTGTTTTTACCATAAATAAATGCTGCTGCATGAAAGAAGAATGTTGAGGGCGTCTGGTTTTATCCTCTGATAGAGGTAATGGACTCTGAGTAGTCATAGATGTGACCTACATTTCTGCTGAACTAGACTATGAACAGCCAGAAAGCACCAGCTGGTACTAAAGATGAGAGTTCTCAGGTGAGAGGAAAAATAAATACTACCTGTGTTGTTAGGTCACGGGCAAGGTGACTTCTTACCTGTCTTTTTGGTACCTGACCTGAGACCGCAGCTCGTGGCTCTGCAGCGGAGAGTCCCAGATCATGGGGTTTACATCTTGGAGAAATTCAACAGTGATCACTGTGCAGCAGGATTTTTCAATGCCGGAATCTTTTCTGCAGCGAACAACTGTTTAAAAAAAAGGGATGAACAGATCCTAAATTCTAAACACAATACACAATATAAAGTGTATTAATTATGACATTTATTTGATGTAGCTGTGCTAATCATATTCAATAGTATTTGCAAGATGCACGTAAGAGAATAGGGTAGTGAAGGATGAGAAGACTTGGTTTCATTATTATTTGGGTGAGTCTTCTGAAATGCATCTTTAAGTGTATGTACAGTGAAACAGATGAGTTTAAAAGGGGGAAATCTCTCTTGTGGAGTCAGTTATGTGCAGTGAATTCTTCTCTGAGTGTATTATCAGCCATGAATCTTTGGTGGTCCAGTGGTACACATAAGTAGCAATTCTAAAAGCCTGTGCATAACAGTAGGTGTTTAGGAAACACAATTATTAGAACACAGTTCTGTTTAAATCAAGCAACTGGGCAGACGTTTGAGTAGCGGCATTCCTCTGCATGGGAACGCACCACGTGAACATTCCGTGGCTTCTGGCCTCCCGTCATCCGCACCACCACACTTGCCGTGATCGACTCTGGACCGAGGGGGTGCCTCCAGGCTTTAATATTAAAACTGTGAACGCCATGCTTGGTTTTTAAAAAAAATCCTGGAAAATTGTACAAAAAGCTGCTGACAGTTCTTGGTGTGGTGAGCTAGAAGGGTGTATAAGCGGAGGGAGGGGGGAAGGTAATGAAAAGTTATTTAGATGCTTAAGAAAGGAATTTGTTTGCAGTACCTGTTTCCATGTAATATTTAAAACAGAAAATGCAACGTTCTTGGCTTTTCATAGAATTTTGGCTGATTTGGCTTTTGTTCTAGCAGTAGTATACCTAACCAAAAAATGCAGAATGTAATGAATATGCTTGTGCTATTTAATGCCACTTTGAGTAATATTATCCATGGTTCACACACAACGGTATTGAAACTTCGGGGCAGTAAAAAAGACATTCAAATTCCTAGGTATTCAGATTAGGCAATGCTATTAGATGCATAAAAGCAGAATGTGTGGTTTAGACCCCAAGCACAAAGGAAAGACAAAACCTGTGTGAGCGAGGTGGATAATCTGATGTGTGGTTTTCTACTCAGAATTGAGCGCGTTGGTGCAAGACTTTTCACCTGGCACTTTTAAAATCTGAAATGATGGCAGTCAGAATTCTCTGAGTGATAATTGCCTTGTACATTCATTTTGGAGAAGCGTAACTTCTGGTAGCTTCTTATAACTTCAGAGTTAATTAGTTGCAAAACTTGTGTTGAAATAATATCTCTGCATCTTTGAAAAACTGAATGTTTCAGATGAGGTGAATCTGTTTTTCAGAAGTGAAATGTTTTGTTTGCTTTAGAAACTGAAAGGGTTATACTAGTTGTACCAACAAGAGAAGTGTTGACTTCCAAATACTCAGTTAAATAATATTTGGTAAATAGAGCTTGGGATGCATTTCATAACTTGCCTGTGAGATTATAAAAAGACCGTATGTTTGATTTATGGAGTCAGCATAGGTGACTTTTTAATTTCTGACGAGCAGAAGCGAGCTGCACCTATTTTTAGGAAACCTGGTTGCCCATGTGGCATTTTATCTGTAGATACAAATATAGTTTTGGAACTGAAGTGATTGATGTTTTCCTGAGGTGGCATTAGGGTCATGGAAAGTTCCAGAACGGGTGTGTGTTTGCCTGTTCCCTCCCCACTGCTGTTCCTCCTCTTCTCCCCTCCCCAAAAAAGCCCGACATAAAGGCTCCCCTCACACACAGAGTCCCAGCAAAGCTGCCCCAGGGCTTGACCAGAACTTAACAGATTCTGTTCTCAGGGTAGCAAAGAGACTTTATTTTTTATCTAAGAAGGTTATCATCGAAATAGCCGTTTCTTGACTTCATCATTTTTGTGGAGGTACCGCAGACTGGAGAGATGCCCAGTCATTTCAGACGTGTCCTTAATCCATCTTCAGTCCCTTTCAGGCATTCAGTAGAAGAAGGATATAAGTAGATGAGTACAGGAAAAGCAAAAGGTAGGAGGCATGTGGATTGGTTTCTTTTTTTAGATTTAGTCATTTTTGTCGTGTTATGTGAGAGTTCTCCACTTGTGGAAGTGAGCAGTAATGATGAGGTACCGGAAGCACCAAAGGTTGGAGATGGTGAGGAATTGCCTAAAAATGGAATTCCGCTGTTCCACCTTTTTCTCTAGGCACTAATTCAGCCGCTTCCTTGTCTCTGGGGGTACAAAAATTGATGTGGTTGACCTCTCATTAGGCACGAGAATGTATTGGTGTCAGTATGGAATTTTTCAGGCTGTTTTATTTCTGTGAAGAAACACTTGTTTGATTGGGTCGGGAACTTTTAAGAGACTATTAAAGTTTGATCTGAAATACGGGGTAGCACTGTCTGGTGTCCTTACTTGAAATCTTCTCCTTTATTGCAGGTTATGATGCATGATTATCACAGAAGAAATTCATGTCTATAGCTCTTAAGGACTTTATTACATCATCTTCAAGCCTGATAGTTTTGGAATCCCTATTGCAGCTGCAAAGGCACGTCTGCTTTTGCATTTCAACAAACATCTTCCCTACCAGAAGATACTGAAACCCAAGTGCTCTGGTTTAACACAGTGATACCATTGGATTATTTTAAGATCTCCCAGTTCAAAATTGACAGGAATATATTTGGTAGGTAAGTTGATACTGTTAGCTACGTATACAAGTTGACAATTTTGATGAAATTCTGTGACTTTAAAACCTTGCTGTCCTTTTTTTTTTTTTTTAAATAAACTGCAGCAAGTGAAAGTCTATACAAATGGATAATAATCTCTGTAAGTAAGATTATTGTTGCCAGTTTAGGGTCAAATGCTTTCAGTAGTAAGGAAAATTAAAATAAACAGATTAACACTAGAATTATTTTGTGAGGGGCTTGCTGTTTGTATTACTGATTTTTGTTATCTGCTTTTTCTGTTTGGGGACTTCTCTCGTTCAGTCTGATCTTCAGAATTTTCTGAAACTTCAGACGGAAATATAAGTTGTTGCTGGTAATATTAGTAGCATCCCACATATTCTTTCTTCTCAAATTGATGAGGAAAGTAGACTTTTGCATATGTTAGCAGCTCAAACTCAGAAATTTGATATATATAGTTGTTTAATTATTATTTCAAATTCATTAGGTGACCTCAGGGTTGTATTTTATTATTCTTAATTAGCTTCCTATTTATAAAGTGAACTTTTCTTTAAAGTGCTTAGCTAAAAAAAGAATCAATTAAATTACCTATAAAAATAGTTTCCAAATTCAAATGTTGGTTTCCTCAATTTATTTTTCCAGTCTTGGTCCAGTGTACCTGGGATGGTCTGTTTGTATACGGGCAAGATCTTCAGGGGAAGCTCTTTTAGCTTCGTGGCAACTTAAAATAAATTGTCGTTGTTCAGAATGTATTTGATTCTGTTGATTTCTGGTGCTAATGTTCTTTCATGACTTCCAGCTACTCTAAAATATTGAATGAAGTCATTAATTTAGCCAGTTCAAAGGGTTTTTGTCCACATGTACTTACCAGCAGTAGTACTCTTCTAGGCTTTTTTTTTTGGGATGGATCTTTCTTTTTTTAATTCCCCATAAATGTTTGTTTGCAAACACTGTGTTGATAGACCTTCTGTACTGCAGCAAAATGTTGTCTCTCTCAACTTTACGCATTCTGTTTTCAGCCAGACCAACACCAAAATGATTCCTAATGGATATTTGATGTTTGAAGATGAAAACTTCATTGAGTCATCTGTTGCCAAACTAAATGCCTTACGTAAAAGTGGTCAGTTCTGCGATGTCCGTCTCCAGGTAACTGTTTTCTGTTGAGTATGATGGTTGAACATGCTGGGGCTTTTTGTTACACTGTGTAATGCCATGTGCCTCAGTGGTTGTGGGGCATGAGATTTTTAGAATCTGTTTTTTCTGAAAAATGCGTACATTTAAAAAGAAAAAAAGCCAGATATATTTTGGGAGAAGTGACGCTAACATTTTTTTTCAGCTGATGTAAATTGGAGACTATCGATTTGAAACATTGATTTGAACTGTGACATTCAGTTGGGTAGGCCTTTGTACTAGTGCAAATGTACTTCTAAAGAAGTCTTACCAGCATCTGGGTTTCTTACTTGTGTTTTAAATCAAGGTGTGCGGACACGAGATGCTGGCGCACCGAGCCGTGCTGGCGTGCTGCAGTCCCTACCTGTTCGAAATCTTCAACAGCGATAGCGATTCTCATGGAATTTCCCATGTTAAATTTGATGATCTCAACCCAGAAGCTGTGGAAGTTCTGCTGAATTACGCTTACACTGCTCAGTAAGTAGTCTGCATAGAAACTAGAGGGAGTAGATTTTAATTTAAAAAAAACAAATATTGATGACAAATTTCTGCCTTTACTAGGTTAAAAGCTGATAAGGAACTGGTGAAGGATGTGTACTCTGCAGCAAAGAAGCTGAAGATGGAGAGAGTTAAGCAGGTACAGTTCTGGGCTCTGCTTTCTCAGGTTGACAGTATTATGCTTTTTTTGTGTTAGTGAGACAAAAAAAATGAAGATTCTGTTGAAAAAGTGCTCAGCGGATAAGCTGCTTTTGATGTTCATTAGGACTGGATTGATTGGAGTGACAGCGGTATGTGTTGCTCCCAGTTGTGTTACCTTCGTGCTGGAGGGTTCTCTGAAGTTTAAGTTTTGTATTTGTGCACCTGTATCAGCAAAACAGCTTCTGAATCATCAGGTTTGTGGGAGCGGTGGTGTGTTTAGTCGCATTGGGAAACGTAATTAAACCTGTAAATCTGTGGCAGTTTGAAAAAAGAATAATCCGCATACTCCTGAACATAGATTTGGTAGAGCTTGACTTGAGAAGTATCTTCTCTTGCCACAAATGGGGATACCTTTGCCAGGGGAATTAGGATTCTTCACTTGGCTGTGGATCTGCAGTTTTGAACGGGCGTTAAATTGGAAAGCATGGGGTCAGTGTATTTGTGCATAGCTTTCAAATGTGTGTGGCTTTTAATACGCTCATATTCCAAGGGAAGGCAACATTTCATTTACAGCTCTGTCAGAGGGCTGACAACAGTCACTGTTCTGCAGTTAGAAAGCAGCTGCTGCTGTATGTTGAGGTGGATAATTGAAGCATAAAAATCTTGTCGACTTGTAAATTAAGACACAGCCTTTTTTCTTAAAAGGTTTGTGGTGATTATTTGCTCTCCAAGATGGACGTTCAGAGCTGCATCTCTTACCGGAACTTTGCAAGTTGTATGGGAGACTCGCGTTTGTTGAACAAGATTGATGGCTACATTCAGGAACATCTTTTACAGATTTCAGAACAGGAAGAATTTCTCAAACTCCCACGGTTAAAGGTTAGCTCAAGTTTGTGGCCTTTCTTCTGGTAGGTGGTAATGAAGGAGCAACTGTTAGGGGCTCCTTTTGGGGAGCAGGAAGATGCGGTGAAAATTCTGGATCTCTGTAATATTTATACTACTGTGGACCTTGACTGTAGAGAACACGTACTATAGTCCTTTCTAAGCGTCAAAAATAAGTTGTACTTAAAATGTGCTTCCTCGTTTCAGTGGCACAGGCTGAAAGGTCCTCCTAGGTGGTGTTTTCTAGCTCTGCGGTAGAGTGATGCTCATTGTGTAAAGTGCAGTATGCTACAAATACGAGGAGAGTAAATGATCTTTTCCTCTTCTAATTCAAGCTCGAAGTCATGCTGGAGGACAATGTTGGCCTACCCAGCAATGGCAAACTGTACACAAAGGTAATCAACTGGGTACAGCGCAGCATCTGGGAGAATGGAGACAGCCTGGAAGATCTCATGGAAGAGGTTAGTCTTTAAGAAAATGGGATTAAACATCTCCTTAAAAAAAATAAAAAGGTCGATGTGAAGGATGATCCCTTTTTCTTTTCTTTTTTATTTTTTTCACTTTTTTAACTATGACCCTAAAGAATTTAAATTTTACTGTAGGTACCCCTAAGCTGAGAAACAGGGGGGGTGTTCAGGTGAGCTGAATGAACTGTTCAGTCTGGTCTTGCGCTTTCCTTCTTCGCTCACTACGTGCTGTATAGTAACCTCAAAGTGGCGTGTACCTTGCTTTAGAATTGGGGAGGTGGTAACTGAAACTTGCCGTAGACTTCTTGATGTTTTCCTCTGCAGGTTTTGCTTGTAAATGCAAAGTAGGTAAAAGCTTCTAATGGTTGTTCCTCCCCGTTGGTTTATCTCCCCATAGGTTTATTAACAAAACTAGGATACCAAGGCTGAAGAACCAAGAAGAGCCCTCAAGTGTATTGACACGTACAGAAGCAGCAGTCCTGCCCCAGTTCTCCTAAGAAAATCCGCTGTGGGCAGAGAACGATGATGATGATTTAATGGTGTTTACTTACTCCTTTACAGGATACATTTTCTTTTAAGTTGTGTGTTATTAAATGGCTTTACTCATGAATACTAATACTTAGATGTAGCCTGGGCAGTTTTTAATGGCAAAATGAGCGGGGAATCTAAATTTTCAATTGGCTCGAGAAAATGGACTTTACAAAAACCCGTGAAACCTCAAAATTTTTCCAGTTTGTTACTACAAGCATGATACGTCTTCGGCAACACTTGTATAGGCAAAAGTCCGTGTTGATACTGTTGTGTATGCTCATTTCCTCCTGGGATAACTCATTTAAAGAGCTTTGATCATGTTGAAACCCAGATGCATTTCACTGAAACAGTTGCATCTGATGTGTAGTTGTGGACGGCAGTTTCCTCCAGAACTTAAATTTGTGTTGTCTGCCCTCGTTCCCGTACCTTTCTCTTAGAGCCCACTGTTGGCTTCTCTTTAACTTTTTTTGATGGAGATAAATATGTGTATTTTTCAAAGCAGAAAACTTGTTTGCGGGGCTAACGAAAATGCTTGCATGAGATTGTGAATTTGTGTAAATTCTGCAAATTAATGTGCCTCTCACTTGTCTAATGTTTCTGTGCTGGAAAAAAAAAAACAGCCGAAGTCCTTGGAAACCGAAGATTTCTCTCAAGCTGAGAAATAAGGAGCCTTCACCCAGTGTTCGAAGATTTGCCACCATGACATCTGCTTCCTTTTAGTTTTGTCGTTCCGCTAGATTGAGATGAGCTGACGAGAAGTATGCTGGCGACTGCCTTTTGTAATGTGCCTGTAGCTCGGGAGCAACGGAGCCGGTAGCCACCTGGGTGTTCTGTTGTTGTTTTTGCAGGTTCAAACGCTGTACTACTCAGCTGATCACAAGCTGCTTGATGGAAATCTGCTAGATGGACAGGCTGAGGTGTATGGCAGTGATGATGACCACATTCAGTTTGTGCAGGTACAACTTGCAGACAGTCTGAGGTAACCCCAGATAGACTGGAGCAGTTTACAGCACACCTGAACTCTCGGGTACTGGAGCAGAGAAAGCAGCTGTAGCTTTAATGGAGAAACACGTGGCGAGAAGGGATCCTTCTGGAGGTGACCATTTAGTCGCCACCTCTGGTTTTTTTTTTTTAGACTGAGCCTTTGCAAAGTGGAACGCTTTAGGTTTGACTTCAAAAGAACTCCTAGGCTGGTAGCAGAAGGAGGAGGTAGAAAAGCTGTAGCGAGTCAGCTGGGGCTTTGCAGAGATACTTGAGACACTAAGGAATCGCGGGCTGCCTGGCTTGCAGTGGAGAGTGGCGTCTGTTAAATTCTGGCACGGAAAAGGATTCCAGACATAAGTTCTAATCCTTCAGCTGCCAGCATCTGTTTTCTTTTGTTCAGCTGCACTGCTAATGTGCAAGAGAGATTTAAAAAGGCCGGAGTAGATCACTCCTGATCTAGACATAAGTGATGCTTTGACTGTGTGCAGATTGTGTGCTGTTTGAGATGACTTTTTAACATTTTCTTGCAGTTCTAGCCAGTTATATTTCTACTTGAAAATGCACAATGTAGCACAATGGAGGCTGCTGAAGAAGCAAAGAATAAAAAAGGGCTAATAGATGTAAATTATCAGTTGGCTTATAGAAATTAAGGGTGTTTAAATTCACCAAGTTAGAAGCAAAGATATTAAATATTTTAACTCCTAACAGTGGAATGTGCTGATACGGATGTATGTTTCTTGAAATGTTTATGTGAAACACTCTTCATCCCAAAGCATGGATTTTAGAGGGGAAAAGAGAGAAAAATGAAAAGCCAGCTAATTTTCCAGTTTCTTAATTATTTTTAGTAAGCCTTCACAGACTTCACCACCTTTGGATACCACTCCAGACCTGCACATTTTTAGAAACAAGGCCAGTAGTTGTGTGTAATTTCTGTGACTGTTGAGGCAATTTAAGGAAAGAGAATCTAAGCTCTTAATTGGATGAAGGTTCAGAAATTACAACAGTGCTATCCAGAAAGGAATTGGGTGTCGTGGGGAGCTGCGTACAGCAATCAGTTGTCCGTGTGAGGTTACTGATGAGTTAGACGATGTATTTCTGGAGATCAGACTCTGGGGAAATGTGCGAGCATCACAAACTTGGTACTGTGGTCCAGAACTTCTCTGTTAAACAGGATAGACAGAATGTTAACTTCTTGTGTTTGGTTCTTGAGATACAGAAAAAGCCTGAACAACTCAACTAACTGTGCAGTGTAGTCTGAAATGTGAAATTTGGGTTTTTTTCTTCATTGAGCAAAATAATGTAGGCTACAGGATAAATTTAATGGAAGAAGAAAAGCAAGCAGAAATGTCCTGTTAGGGGGAAGTATCAGGGGAGTAACATCCAAGAAACAGCTAATCAGAGCACAGGGGGGAACTGAGGCGAAATTAATTTGTCTTCAGGGAATGAAGAGAATAGTTAATTCACTTCCAAATAGCGTTATGTAATTAACTCCAGTGCCAGAAGCGGAGCTTGTGAGTGAGGTTTCTCTTTTGTGGATCAGTTCTCTCCCAAGGGATGCGGGTTTTTCGGAAATCCTGCTAGTAACGCGAGATCTCTTTGAGGGATGTGAAATCGTTTCTGGTCAGACAGCAGCAGGGTAAAGGTGCGGTCACAGGGTGAAGTGAGTTAACGAGGAGGTGCAGGGTGGGTTTTGGCCACTGTTGCTGAGTAGGCAGGATGTTCTCTGTCAAAAATGTAGCTGTGCTATAAATGACACTCTGCAGAGGTGGTAGAGAAGTGTTGAGTAGTTAGGTATGAGCTCAGAGAAGTGCATGTAGAAGGAGTGTAGTCTCTGGCTAGGTTTCTGTAGCTGCCTTTTGATTTTGCAGAAGAAGCCACCACGTGAGAATGATCACAAGCAGATCAGTAGCAGCTCCTCTGGAAGTCCTTCTCCAAATGCTACTGTTCAGAGTCCTAAGCATGAGTGGAAAATCATTGCTTCAGAGAGAACTTCGAGTGAGTAACCAGAGTGGGCTTTGTCTAAATGATGCGTCTGGTATCATGCACCTCCCACCTCTCCTGAGGGGTTTCCTTCAACATTTGTAAGAAATGCAGAAGTGCTTTTTCTTACTGATTATACAAATTGATTAATTTGATTGGCCCCAGTAATTTGTGGGATGTTTCTAATGTATCTGGGGCCAAAGCAGGATCACTTACATCTTGAGTCTGTATCAACAGGGCCATGCCAGATCCCACACTGTGTATAATCAAAGGGAATAGGCAGTCTGTAATTAATTAACAGAGCTATTTGCTGTGTGCGTTCGAGGAGACTATCCCCTAGTGTGTCTTTATATTGCTGTCTTAGGTCTTTTGAGCACTATATTAATCACAGAATCAAAGAGTGGTTGGGGTTGGAAGGACCTCTGGAGATCATCTAGTCCAACCATCATCTAAATGATCTAAAACTCCTATTTCTCAGTAACTAGGCTAACACTCGGAACCAATAACTAGAAAAAAAAATAATGAAGTTTTCACGCTGACAAGGGGAGCAGCAGAGTCAGGAGACCCTAGATGGCATTCACCTGAAATTTTATTCTCTTGGTGGTCTCTCCTGCCAACAGGTAACACCTACCTGTGTCTGGCCGTTCTGGACGGAGTGCTGTGCGTGATATTCCTGCATGGCCGCAACAGCCCTCAGAGCTCTCCCACCAGCACACCGCGGCTGCTCAAGAGCCTGAGCTTCGAGCCGCAGCCCAGCGACACCGTCGAGAAGCCCATGTCTCCCATGCAGTACGCGCGGTCCGGACTGGGCACCGCTGAACTTGACGGCAAGCTCATCGCCGCAGGTAAAAGAAATGATGATAATTCTTTGGCTTGCGCAGTTGGGGTGAGGGGGAAGGTGGTTTCAACTCTCTTCAATGTCAAAGCAGTCGGTGTTTGGAGATGTGACCTCCTCTAACCTTTGGCTTTCAGGTGGCTATAACAGAGAGGAGTGCTTGCGCACAGTGGAATGCTACGATCCGCAGAAGGACACCTGGACGTTCCTCGCGCCGATGAGAACGCCGAGAGCTCGGTTCCAGATGGCGGTTTTAATGGTGGGTGGTGGGGGTGGATGGGGTGGAATGTGAGGTTACGTCAATGCAGGTGGGACAAACATGTCAAACTTGACAAAATGGTAACAGGATTTGCTTAACCATTGTTAAGTGCTAATGGTTTGAGTTGTTGTGTACATAGATGTGAAGCAGGTACTTTATTTTTTCCATTTAGGGGCAGCTGTATGTTGTGGGTGGGTCGAACGGTCACTCGGATGACTTGAGCTGTGGAGAAATGTATGAGCCAGAAATAGATGACTGGACTCCGGTTCCGGAGCTGAGAACCAACCGCTGCAATGCAGGTAACATGTCTGCAGTTGATCACTGTTGTTTTAAAAATATATATATTAATTTATTAGCTTAGTTATTTTTCTTTTCTGTGTGAACAGGAGTATGTGCCCTGAATGGAAAACTGTACATTGTTGGTGGTTCAGATCCTTACGGCCAAAAGGGACTTAAGAACTGTGATGTGTTTGATCCCGTAACAAAATCTTGGACAAGCTGTGCTCCCCTTAATATCCGTAAGTGTGCTGTGTAGTTTGAGAGGGAGGGGGGGAAAGGGCAATGGCAAAACTGCAGGTTTAAAACCAAACCAAATTTTTAAAAAATGTAGATTTCGGTGTTTTGGTAGGGCTGTAACTGCTGGTGTTTGATTGTAGGGAGACACCAGTCAGCGGTGTGCGAGCTGGGGGGGTATTTATACATTATTGGAGGAGCTGAATCGTGGAACTGCCTGAACAGCGTGGAGCGTTACAATCCCGAGAACAACACGTGGACCCTGATAGCGCCCATGAACGTGGCTCGGCGGGGAGCTGGAGTGGCCGTTCGTGACGGTGGGTGCCTGCAGGCTTAAGCACTCACTTGTGCTCGCTGAACTGTTTGTGTTAAGCTACGCTGCAAGTGGAGTACAAAGCTGTGTTCCCGCTTGGGGAGGAGACAGCACAGTAAGAACATGGCTGTGCCTCCAATTTAATTAAAACTGTAACCAGCAAAACAAAAATGTCTTATTTTGGGGCACTGTGTATCTTCTAGAACTGCATCTATTTGAATTTGGACTTTGTGCTCACTGATTTAAGTTTTAGTCACCTCTAGCAATTGAGAGACCCAAAGCAGGTCAATTCTGTAAGTTTAGATCTTGACTAAGACAAAGATTTCTGGCAGAAAAACCCAAAGTTCCTTAGTTTTGCCATTGCAAATGGAGGCTGCGTTTGGCGACAGAGGCGAAACATTCCCTTTTGTTTGCATTTGACAGGAAAGCTCTTTGTTGGAGGAGGCTTCGATGGCTCCCACGCGGTGAGCTGCGTGGAGATGTACGACCCCGCCAAGAACGAGTGGAAGATGATGGCGAGTATGACCACTCCGAGGAGCAACGCCGGCATCACCACGGTGGCCAACACTATTTACGCAGTTGGGGGATTTGATGGCAACGAATTCTTGAACACGGTTGAAGTTTACAATCCCGAGTCAAACGAATGGAGCCCCTACACAAAAATTTCCAAGTTTTAAGTGAATTAAATTCCCCTTTTCAAACTAACAGGCTTAGTGATGTAATTGTGGTTGAGTAGAGGTACACATGTGAATAGGGGCGGGGAGGGTGTAGATGTTGCCAACAGCAACACAAAGCTTTTGCATATTGCATTATAACATGCTGTACATATTTGTTTTGGAAAGAATATTGAGATGAAGGGTTTTCTGTGTATTTTAGAAATTTGTTTTCAGTTTTGCTTTTTTGTTTTTTAAGATTTTGAAGATAATGCAAGAGAAACTAGACAGGGCATATCATTTCAGGAGCTTCCCCCGCTGTTTGTTTTGTCACTTTGCACATTAAATGACTTTTCCTGTAGGATGTTGTTCTTGGGGCAGGAAGCATCAAGTTTAGGGGGACGGTTATTTTTTTGATCAGGCCTTGTTTTCCTTCAGTAACTGGAACAATCTGTAACAAGAAGCCTTATTTAAATAGATATAATGGCTATTTTTTTTATTAAAAAAAGCTGACATGCCTGCCAGTACCTTATCTTTTATGATTGCCTTTTTATAACAGTTTTTATATACTCAGCAGAATATTTTATCTGTTGATGTGAAAATGGCAGATAAAATGGTGGTTGAAGCAAAGAACCAACCTTGGAGCTCATAGGGTCTAAGTGGGAGAACTGACTGAGCAGTGGCCGGGAGCGGCTGCTCCACTGTTACAACTCAGTGTGTAACACCTTTGTTAGCGCTGAATGGAGTTTGAACAAAAAAAAATTGGAAACGGGAATAATATTTTGGCTCCAACTATTTTGAGAAGGCAGCAGAGGGTGTTTTCTGTACAGCAGTTTTGTTAATCTAGGTGAGCAAATGTTTGTAAACCAATAACTTAAATGTGGGGGTTTTCTCCTGGTTTTTAAACGCTTGCCAGTTGGCAATGACAATGTATTCATCTGATTAGTAACTGTCTTCAGTTTATTTTTCTAATACTACAGCTGAACGTGTCATAGAACACAACTAACTTGATTTTGTATGTGTTCCTAGTACTATGTTTTAGTTCACTTTCTCTATTCTTACGGACAAAACGTTGGGTAGGACAACTCGGTGTCTAATGTGTAGTGCTTGCACATCTAACTCCTGGTGCCAAAACTCGCACTGACCGCTTGCTGCTGCTGCAAACACATTAAAGGTACCTTTGGGGAAATCCTTGCACCAACCGATGGCTCTGACGTGTCTTTTCTTTACCAAGACAGAAGTTTGCGATGTAAAAATAGACATTTCATACGCCTGTAGGTTTAAGACACAAAACTGAGTTTGTATGAGAAAATATGAAGTATTTGTGTGAGTCTGCCAAAAGTAGAGTGTGCTAAGCCAGACATTGTGCTTAAGTTGATCCAGCTTCCTTAGTTTATGAGTTGCCAACATAGGTGTAGTTGAGCATTATGGGATAACAGATGGAAAAATCCCTTTGGCTCCAACAGTAATTCTACCAACTCACCTGAGTTCCAAGCGTCTGGGGGCAAGAACTGCATTAAACTGTCATCCACAGTAATTAGGCAAAGTGAAAACCGAGCTACTCAGAGAAACAGCCACGTAGAATCAACTGCCATTTACTATAACAATGAATCTGACTTTAACAATAAAAGATTTTTTTACAAATAATACATCTAAAAGTCAATATCAAAATATAAACTGTTTAGAACTTTGCCTGTCGTCTCTCTGTACAAGTACATACACAGAAGAGGTAGCTGGAAAGGCCACAGCAGCACTGAAAATGGCTTCTACAAAGTTCCATGGAGTTAAAGTGGGTTGGGAAAGCAACAACTGGTACATTCAGCCAGAACCGAGGCACAGAGGGGAAACCGCTCCTGCCTCTGCAAGGGGAGGTGGCAAAGGGCAAGGAGGAGGAGTTTTCCCAAAGGAACTTTCTAGAGGCTCCTGCTGGATGAACCTCAAGTGGGTATTTTAACAAAAACATCCTTTTCTGCTGAGAAGAGGTACAGGACAAACACCCTGCATGGCAGTGGGGTCTTTTTTGCTTTGTGTGTTTAAAAATGAGCATCAATCCATTTCTTTCCCCATTCTATATCCTCTCTTCAGTATATAGTGCACTATGTAGGATCCATACATTGCACCTGCGCTTCAGTGCTTTGTGTCCATATCCCAGGCAGCTGATTCTGCAGCTGCTCTCCTCAGACCCCCAGTCTCACTTGGCACTTCTCAAGTCCCAGCAAAACAAACACCTTATGAGGATTTTCTTACACAAGCGTTAAAGGACGTAGCTCCTAACACAACATCTGGAATTCAGAACAGCAGCCCAGCACATCTGCTGGATACCCAACCAGCTGTATCACTCCAGAGCCCCTCGCTGGAGACCGACAACTCTATTACCTGCCCATTGGCAGAAATTCTCACATATAATGTACATATGGAACAACTAGTTCGGTTTTTCCTTCAACTCACGTATAAAACGGCACCATTGAGAAGAGAAAAGGCAGATGTTCGGTTTCTGGAGTGTGTCCCTCGCGCAGCCCCGAGGAGTCGGACGTCGTCTGGATGAGGACAAGGCAGGGGCGAGCTGGGCGGCTCCAAGGCTCGGTCCCGGTGTCACAGCCAGCCACGGCTCTTGGCCTCGGCATGTGCCGCCGTGTGACACTGCTCGACGGCACGTTCCAGCTGCGCCAGCTGGCAGCACCCGACCTCCAGCCGCTCCCTGCGGAGAGACGAGACGCAGGTTAGCGGGACACCACCAACCTACTTCACGGAACCTTCCCATATAGTCCCTTAAACCAAAACTCAAACGTATTCTAAGAGGCTTTAAAGCAGAAAATACTCAATATGTCTGAAAATTGAGATGTATTTGGATCTCCACAGCAAAATATCGGGTTTATGCCAGAGCTGGCCGAGCCTTACGTGTTCCCAGCTGCCTCCTGTGATGACATCTTGAAAAAGGGACAATCTAAGAGCCACACTGAACATCAGTCAACTCCAAATGGAGCCTTTGGATAGAAAACATTACTGTTTTTTTGTACTGAATGTGTCTAAGCTGCGTGTCAACTCCACGTTTCCTAAATATTTACCAAGTTCTATCCAGTTACAACATGGATGGAGACTTCTGGGATAATCCGAGCTCAACGTGCAGCTTGTCCTGTACCTCTCGCACTTGGCTTTAACAAACGCTGGCAAAAGGGCCAGATCCGGGATGTCATTCCCCACATCCACTTCCATCAAACTCATGTGTAGACACCAAACCACGGCTGGTCCTGCTGCACTTTTATTTGCTCGCACACTCTGACCACCTTCCCTGTGCAGTTTGCCTCTTTTCCAGCGGGAAAACTGTCAAAATACCCGCTCCTGTTTTTCTGTTTGAAGTTGGAATTCCATGGTAAAATTGGTTAAATGGTAAATAGTGAGGGGAAAAAAAAAAATCCTCATTTCTGTACTTAAGCTAGAGAATTTTCCCAACATATTTGCTATTGCTGTTGGGGAGGAAAAAAACAAGACAATAAAAATCAACCACAAGTGTATCAGCTGAATTCTACAAGTTTCAAAAACAACTTCATTCATATGTAAAAATCTATATTTTAAACAATTAGCACAGACTTTTATGATCTTGCTTGTACAAGCATGATGTGCAAGAGGTGCAAAGGTGATGTGTATAATCAAAAAGGCCATTTCCATAAAATCCAAAAAGCAGCAAAGGCTGGATTTTCCATGAACACCTTAAAGCAGCCAACCTGCAACTCAGCGAAAAGGCAGAGCTCCTTTTTACTTGTCATTGCATTATGCAGAGGCAGTTTTAATAAATAATCAGCATTGAAACGTCTCTTCTATCAGCTTTCTTGACAGAATGGGGATTTTTGAGTTCAAACCGTCTTTTATACATTTATTTACACGCAAAAAGCCCCTCTTGACTACAGCGGTTTATTATTTAGACTTTTGTTTCACCAGAGGAATTTAACCCTGATTACACAGCAAACACGCTGTAACTTGGCTTTTCCAAAAGATACTTGCCCAAAAGCCCATTTAAAGGTGCTCCTCAAAACAAGAGAACAAAAGCAAGAGAAGTCACACAAGTGCAGCCTTAAACATTAGCACAAAATCTCAGCTGAGATGCGAATATTTCAGGACTCTCCCCTTAATTAAAATTCTCCCTGTGTTATTCCAGTGGCCACTGAGTAACAGTTAAAGTGGTAACTAGGATGATACTACATGCGGACTTTTATACCCAAGAACAGTGCAACGGGTTAATTCAAATCTAATTACTGCAGTAACTAGAAATTATGTTCAACAGGTCAAGAGAGATCGTTTCTGCGCCCTCAAACCCACACTGCAGTGCAGATACAACCAGGTGCAAGAGCAAGAAGAGCAGCGTGAAAGTCCCACACAGCTTTCAAGTGATTTACTTCAACGCTCAGTGCTCCAATGTATTTTCTTAGTTCAGACAAGATCAGAGCCTTGCGAAACAAAGCCTGAGTAAGTCTTTCTACCACTTACCCCTTCCATCAAATTGTCATTTATTAAACGATATGAACTGTTCAAAACTTCATTCCAATTAAGATTCAGCAGGTGAGGATTTTGGGATTCTACACGGCGTCTCGGCATTTTTTTTAGGTAACTAATTGCCCTGACCTGGCAATTGGCACTTTCACATCATGGAACGTTTGAGAAATCACTATCAATCCAGGCAAAGCAAAGGTTTTTAGAATCATTTGCTTACTCAGATTAAAATAATCTTCAAGCCTTTTATGCAGCTGATGGAAGCAAGATTCATATCCTGGCACGTTCCAGCCATTTCATATCCATATAATGGGAACATCAAAGAAAATATTTACACTCATTTTCAGATTAATAGTTTCAAGGCCTTTAACTCAGCTGTGCAGCAGAACAACTGAACTATACAAAAGCTTCCTGGAGTGGAAATAGCCACTTTACCCACGTTTCTCACAGTAACGTGTTCCTTTCCAACAAGTACCTCATCACCAAAAGAGAATTTCAGCTCTAACCAAATTCATTGAAATGCAACCTCATGCTCTAACCCCCACTCACCTTCCTTCTGCCCCTCCTACAGTGACAATTTTTATTTCTCCAAAGGATTTCTCTGATGGTACTTTGGTTAGTATTGTCTCAAAATATTGTCTCAAAAGCCATCTGGTGTGGGCAGTAATTAGCTTACCGATAGATCTCTTGTGAAACGCACTCGTAAAGCTCCTCAGCAGTGAATTTGATACTGCTGTTGATCTGAAACAAAAGAACAAAGCGTTAATGTAGCAATTTACCAAGTATCGCGTTCCGATTAAAATTAGCCAGCTGGTATAACAGATCTGGTTAATATATTAGCAAATGGGCTCTTAAGTTGAGACAGTACATAAAAAATCATGCTATAGATTCAAATATTACAAATTAACAATCATTATTGTATATAATGGGAGTGATAGGTGTCACATTCAAGCTCCATTTTCTAATAATTTCTGTACAAATATAAAAGACCTTAATCCATTATTCCTGCCCTCCCAATTCACCCTACGGTTCTATAGCAAATGAAGTTCTGACTCGTGTTAATTCCATAAACAGAGTCTATATGTAGAGGCTCAAAACCCAAGTATTTTTTCATGTATAGAGAGGACTGCAATCTGAAATATGTCATATACTAAATGGAAAAATACCTCTATTCTCCTGCAAATATTCATTGCAGCACAAATGAGTTAAAACTTCATCAATAACTGGTAATTTCAATTTCTCTTGTTTTTTCCTGTGAACTGCAGCCAATATTCTCCACAGAACCACCTAATCCAATGTACTCGCTCGCTTCTTAAAATGATATTTGGGTGCCTTCGGCCTCAGGGTTTTTTACTCCCCACAGGGAATCATTCACAACATGAGCCCTCAGAAAACTCAAACACCGGTAGAGATTCAAATAACTTTGGGTAGACACCAACCAAAAAAATACATATTTTTATGTCCAACATCTAATGATAAAGAGCAATTCTTCAAAATTCCAGCTCAGTGGAAACACGGTGACGAGACAGTTAACTTCATAACTACTTTAAATAAGAAACAGTAACTGAAGCGTGTTTGACAAAACATTAAAGAAAACTTCATACCTCGTTGCTTATGAGGAAGTTATAGAGGGTCCAAATATCTTGGAAACTACTGGTTGGGGCCAAAATTCTGAAAGAGAAAAGTTTGGGGGTTTTTTGGTTTTAAACAAATATAAAAGGATTCTATGGATGAGTTACAATACTCAGAAGTGCTTCATTAAAACCAATATATATCTAATTCCTTTAACCAAAAAGAAAATTCTGATCTTTGAAGAATTTTCCCTTTCACCCCCCCTTTTCCACTCCTCTAAAAGAATTAAATGAGCTTATTCTTGCTGTACGGACTTTCTGCAAAGGTTTTTCCCTAATTAAAATTTCAACTGTCGTTTTTTTGAGCAATTTCTCTATATAGAGGAGGAGAAGAGCAGCAATAATTAAAAGCCATTTGTTTCCCATAAGCAGAGCCCGTTGGATGAACACGGAGCAGCAGCAGCGAAGCAACACACCAGCTAAAGCTTTAACTTGTTCCCTCCGCTGTTCGAATTTACAGTTCAAACGCTACAATTTCCACACCGTTTTTGCTACTTCTCCTAATAACCAATTCCCACCCAATACTGAGAAACGAAAACAGGGTTTGACAGCCGAAGGAAGGTATTTTATGATCCATTAGGGAAGCGATTATCTCAAAAATTAATTATCCTTATCTATTTAAGCAGGTATAATTTAGCTATTCCTCAGTGTAACCTAATCTGCATTCACTAGGAAAATACGGAACCCTCTGAAACGTTAGAAGATGTACATTAAATCTACATTAAAAACCCCGTAACACTTCACATATATTAACAAATACTCATAAAATTCTGCCTCACGTGAAGTTTTAAGTATGTAAATAATGATTAAGAAAATGACTAGATTTGGTAAAAAAGAAAATCTTCCTTTTGGGAAGGTCTATTTACTTTCCCATGGGAAAGCGCCCAAATCCTCCCCTCCTCCTCCATGCAAGCTGTAAGCCTTTATACATGAATTAATTACAAAGTGGAAAAGAAAACTGAGAGAATAAGTTTAAAAACCCCGTTAAATTAAGACACTGTATTTTAGACAAGGTGGAAGACTGCACCACACCACAGGATTTATCATCACCAGCGAGCCCGCTGCTTATTTTCATCATGATTGTCCATCGGAATGATCGCTGTAACAAAAACTAGCCACACATTCTTTCCTCCTTCGTAAGAAGACGCACGCAGAATCTTGGTTGCCTTAAAGCAAAGCGCTTAACCTGCCAACTGAAAAAAAACAAACAAAAAATAGGACCAATTGGCTCGTTTTTCCTAAAAATCCCTCCAAGCGAGAGAGCTGTCACCGGCTTTGACAGCGGCAATTTGGCAAACGCCCCTGGAAACGCCGGGAATTTTGGCAGCTCGGAGCCCATCGCAGCCGCGATTCCCACCGAAGATTTGGCTATTAACGTCACAATATTGCCACACAATATCTCGGGGCAAAATCATGGTATTTTTCTTGCTGTGCCAGGGATGTGTATGGAAGGATGTATAAGTAAGGCAGCTGCCGCGGGGAACCCAGCCAGGTATGCTTTCTATAGGAAGGACGGAGCAGGGGGAAAGGACCGCTGGTGAGAGAAGGAAGAGCTGGAATAATTATGGGCTTCTCGATTCCGTGGAAGAAAAACATATGTACAAGCTACATAAAGGTGAAGGAAGAGCCTGAGAGCAAAGTGGGAGGTGGGATCATTAAATCGGTGCTGTTGTTCCCTTTGACACAGAGATGAGGTTCTTAGGGATGCGGGTTAGTGCCAGGGTTGGGTTAATGGTTGGACTCAATGACCTTAAGGTCTTTTCCAATTTAAGTGATGCTGTGATTATAGACGGTGTCTCCGCACGGCTGCTGCTGTCCCCGGTTCCAGCTTCCAAGCCAAGAAGCGACTGGAAAAGTTCAACTTGCACTCCACTGTTCTCAGGAAGGCCACACTTAAAGAAAACCGGCTTGAAAGTCATTTTCAAAGCACTATTAGACTGTAATTCCCAGGTCATTTTTAGAGCCCCGGTTTTGCAAAGACCTTTATTTGTGCTGTGAGTGTGATTCAGCCAACGCACCACCCACATTCCCTTTCCTTTCACAAACCAAACGCCACAAAAGCACCAGCATCGCACATAGATTGTATTTGATCTTTTCTCATTGAAGAGAGCACTTTTCAATGATTACTAGAGAAAAGAAACAATTTATTAAAATCTCTGAGCCTTGACACTACTCAGGATGCCACAGACTTAAAAATAGTCCAGTGATGCTTCCCAGTCTATGCACTCAAACCCTCACCACTCATCACATTCATTTCTTCATATATCAAATTGAAAAATCATTTCCGTGCTGCTGACCCCAGTGTGCTAACAAACTGCTAACACCATCAGTTTAGCTCACTGTGCGTTACCAGACCTCAGGTGGATGGACAAACCGGCCATGCTTCCAGTTCTTTGGTAAAAAAAGAAACTAAAACGTAGGTAAATAAGCATATGAGCAACTTAACATTAAATCCTGTAACTTATTTTATGGAGTTTGCTTGGATTATTACAGCAATTGCTTCTGAGTTTATAAGGTGAAAGGAGAAGTCTGATATTTGGCTCAAAGCTTTACAGTATCGTCAAATAAAAGACATTTGTTGTTTTCAAGGAGGAACCATTGCTACTCATGGAGTACTGAAAAGAAGCTGGGGAGAGAAGAGCTTGTACAGTAACTTCCCCCACAAATTCTTACCAGGTCAGCATTCATAAAACATGTTTATTGCTGCTTTCAACTAACAAGGAATTGGAATACAGCTCCAATCTTGAAATAGATTTTTCTGTAGAAAATTCCAACACATTCCTGTCTGCAGGGCATTGATTTCACACCACCGCTACGGTCATTTGATGTTTCTTTCATGTCCTGTAGCCACCATTCTGTATTACGGGAAGTAGAGATTTTACAAGATGTACAGTGGGAACCCGAACACATTTGTGTGCACATTGACTCTGCGTCTTTTATTTTACTAAATCAAGTTGATCTCATTTTCATCAAAGCTTCTCAGTGACAAAAAGTCTGCCTCGGCTATAGAACTGTCTAGAGAACACCCTCTGAATTAATGATACATGAAGCAAATGGGCTCTTATGCAAAACTCATCTACCGAGAACCTGAACCTCAATATTGTGACCTCTGCAATATTAACCACTTTTTATTTGATCCCAACACGACATGAAACATATTCAAAAGCAGAGGGTGGAAATCCACTGAGTCACTTTGCCTTTCCGGCCATGCAAAACCAAACCACAAACAGCCCCAACATCACGTGCTTCAACTCTTAATTAATCCAAATGTCATGTTCTGAGCAATGTATTGATCAAGCTAAAAGCTACAGTAGCCTTGTGCGCAGTTTTCTGGAAATATTCGGTACGTGAGGAAAGTGTCAGACTAATGATTTATATCTTTTAAGCAATAGGGCTTCCCAAACTATGAACATTGCTTTAGGCTGACACTGCTCTGATGCCCAACGCATGCACAGGGTGGAAGATATAATAATCAAGAATGGAAGTGGACAGGAAAACAGCTCACGGTCTGGTTCCTCGCTTATGCATAGGGAAGACCTGGGAAATAATGAAAGCCTATTTGGAAAGGATTGGAAAATTAACTTCTCAAATAGAAGAAAAATTAACTAATGAACAAACAACCACCACCCCACAAAGCAATGTGGCAGTGAAAGCAGCTCGGTGCGCCAGCTGCTCACAAACATGGAAAAACTGAGCAATGACAAGTGAAGGATGTGGATAAATTCGTGCCCGACTCTGTGGTAATCGCTCTCAAATCTGGCCAAATTCCTGTAGCTCGGCGTTTGTCACACTGAGCCATTCCTCTTTACCAGCTCCATGTAACAGCTCATGGCGTCAGACCGATAAGACTGTCATACAGCGTTAATTCAATAAATCCGTGCGGTTCATCAAAAAGGCGTATGACTGAACTGCAAAAAAGTCAACGCGACCCATTAAAAGCCCCATTTAACCTCATTGCCAGAAGATCGGGGAAATAAAATAGATGACAAATGGAAAAACAAAGCTTCTAAGTGGCTTATTAACCACCGCTCATTACACAGCACTGCAATAAGGGGCTCAAACTGCTGTTACAATGATCTACACACGGCAGAGTTTTGTTCGACACCAACCTATTGAGAAATCAAGGGGATTATTCCCAAAATCAATTCAAGTTCATGCTAGGTTCCATTGCGGAAGCAGTTCGGATGCCAAATCCTAGGCCCGCTTTGTCCAGATGCCTGTTCTCCAGCTTTGCAAGGTCAGAAAGGCTTTTACAACATTAACTCCTTTATTCCCATTTTTCTGTTTTCTAGACTGCTCTAAAGGCAACGAGGCTTAAACAGCTGCCACAGCAACTTCTCCGCCCTGCGCCTTTTTAAGCAGTGGCCAGTTTCAGCGGTATTTAAGAGAGGCAGAGGTCTTGAAACTTAATTCCGTACAGTTCTCATTAAATTAGGCAGAAGGGTAAAGGACACACGTGGGCGCCGGCAGCAGAAAAAGCTGTAGGTAAATTCCAATGTAACAGGAGATGGCAAAGAATCCATGCAGGAAATGGTACAACTAGGAGAAAATGGTGCCAATCTGACTGCGTGTGGTCAAAACACTCCACTAAGTTAATCCAAAAACATTCAATTCAGTCATCAGTTCCAATACACAAACGCTTTGTTGCACTACTGAGAAGATCTTTAATGTTATACTTTTAATTTACAAATGTTTACAGAGTCCTCATCTAAATCAGTGCTTTCCAAACACTTCATCATTGCAAATTGGACAGAAATGCCGTTTAGGTAATATAAGTAGAATTCAGGCCACTTACTGCAGTAAGAGATAAATAAGAGATAAATATTTTTACAGCCAATATGATATTAGTATAAATATCTAAGGATTATATCTAAGAATATATGCTGTAAATTGTGAGTGATTTTGAAGTTGGCAGATGAACAACAAAATATTTCCCAGAGAACAGATGAAAAAAAAAATTAAACTAGAAATAATTATGTCAACTCAAAGATGAAACTTTTTCTTTTCTGTTAACTAGGATTTCTTATCTAAAAGTAACTTGGGTAGGAAACATGAGGCCAGGTAAAATTCCCTGAGGGTGCATAAGAACCCTATAATCAGAATTTCAATGGGTTAAAAGAGAAACATACAGAAAGCAGAGAGAAGTTATGATGTAACCAAAGTACAGAGTCAAATGTATCTCAATTATCTATAGCCCCCCCGGCGATACCCTGCAAGGCATTCTGCACTTCTTAGAGTTAACTATCTGTGCTAAGTACTGAAACCTCTCTCAAAGATGGACCCAAACATCTTCCAGCAGAATCGGTGGAAGAATTTCGACAAGCGATGAGAGATTTCGCACAACCTTGACTTGTAGAAATAGTTCTCTTGCCTCAAAGAGCTACTAAGAAACCAAGAAATTATTTGAAAGCTAATTATTTTAAAGATTTTATTTAAGAGATCTTAAATTAGGGCCCCTAATTAACTAGTTCCAAATAGTACCCAGCCCAAATAATACGACATAAATACAAACTGCCACTAAAACCAGTCAGAAATGTTATTCAATCCAAAAGTATTTAAAAACATGCCATGGTTTTAAAGTTTGACTTGAAATATATATATTTGTTCATGCCTAGTCAATGTGATATACATCAACATATATTATACCCATGGAATAGCTCTTTTTTCCCCTCCCTGTTTTAATATCTGTATTTGTCATAACCATGTTCTGCTCATCAAGTCTGAGCAGCTGTAGCAGTGCCAGCACTGTAGTATTTTCATTGTTATGAGGAAGCGTATCACTACACATATTCATCACAAGAAGTGTAATTGCGTTCTTCTAATTGTCTTGAACAATCTGAAAATCGGAACTTTTAATGCAATGGAACTTTTAGCGTAACTTATTTGTAAAACTTCAGAACTTCCACACGACAGTTGCTCTGTTCTTTGTTCTGGACAGCAAGGAACAGAAGGAACATAGAGAACACTTGTATTTTATCACTAAAAGCCGTATTACCTCCAAATATTCAAGCTAGGATTTTTTGCTACTTTTTCTCCAGGTGCCTTCTCTGCCATCACACCATTGAATTAAGTCTAAGCCACTGAAAGGAATTGTTTCCAAAAAATCAAGAAAAATTAATATACTCTGAGTTCAGGTTTCAAAAGGCTGAGCGACCTGGGCAAAACGAGCCTCTCTCTTGCTTTTGAAAACTTCAGAGACTTTTTGTTTTAATACACGGTAATATAGGTAAACATACAATGACGCATAAATACTGACCCTCTAGAAAACCTACTCAGAAGCCTGAAAGTAACTTCAATACCTACACTCAAGACTGAAACAGATGGTGACACGCTGGTCTCTCTGAATTCATTGCTCCATGATGCCTCCTACTGCATGACAAACTCAGGGCAGGCATTGGGAAACAACCCTGCAAGGAAATTACTCCTCTCCGAGCACCATCCCGGTTGCATAAATAAAGTTCAGCGGTAGAAAATTTTGAGGTATGAAAGGAATTTTTAAAGCCATTTCATAAATGTTATTGAGTGTCACGGTAAGCACGTGGAACAGAAAACAGCCTCTTCTTTTCAAACAAAATCAAATGACAGAATCCCGTTTACCTTTGCTTCAGATATTTTCATGGCTCTAATTAAGAAAGTACATCTTTTATAAAACAGATTTTTCTGATATATTGTTAGACCTTTGTATTTTTACAGAGCTCTCCCATAAGGGGAAATACAGTAGGTAAACAGCCTTCACTGAAAGACATTTTTAAAATGTCTGTTGTTACAGCCACACAAAGTGTTACCAAACACCTCTGCAACACAAATCACCTTGAATCACCCATATTCCCATTAAATGTCATCACCACATATATAAACTGACAACCACAGGACTTTTTGTAAGGACTTTGGGACCGCAATGAAAAGAACCAAGTTTAGCAGTAACCTGTTTTATTAAAGCAATTTCTTCAGAGAAAAACCTGACATTGCCGCTACTAAAGCCTAATCTCAATTGGGAATACTAAAGCAATCAGCAATGAAAATTAATCAATTACCACCAAGCTGCTCTAGCTCACATCTCTACCCATATTTTTCTGTTTCTGCTTTCATACTATTTAGACCATTTATCTTTGAAAGACAACAATTATTTGAATAGATTTGTCCCACTATTCGTGTGCTGGACAGAAAAAAAATCAGGCCTATAACTACTGTTGCAGGATGGTCTTTCATGCTCATGTGAACACACCACTTCACATGAGTGTACCTTGAAGCTTGTTTGGGACCTACAGAATAGATGTATTTCTGAAACACTTTAATTCAGGAATTATTCTTTTGACCATGATAAAAAAATAGGCAATGAAAACTTATTTGGGAGTGGCAACAAGTGAAGCAAATGTTTGCATGTTTTTACCGTAATTACTATATATATATATATATATGTAAAAATAAATACTCTAGCAGTTACAGGTGAAAATGAGCTCAAGTCCCAAGTGACAGATTTTTGAAGTGCTTTGACAGGTCAGACCTCACACTTCACAACCATACTCGGCAGGACCGTTGTGATAACTGTAGCATAACGACTGTGACCCATCAGAAGAGATTGTAATGAACCTCGATAAGGACTGATAATGCAAGTTTAAAAGCTCACTACTATGGTAAAATGATAAAAAAACCCCACTTCTCAGAAAAAAAGCATATGGTTATTAGATGATCTCTAACAAAGCTGTAAAAGCCTGTGGCAGAAATGGAATTTAACTCAACACTTACCTAAAAAATAGACTGTTAATGTACAGGGATGCATCTATTTCACAGTTTTCTAACCTATCTGCATTGTTACTATGCAAAAGGGAATAGAGTGACTATCAGCAAGTTTGCTGGTGACACCAAGCTGGGAGGAGTGGGTGACACTGGAAGCTGTGCTGCCATCCAGAGACCTGGACAGGCTGGAGAGCTGGGCAGAGAAAAATTTAATGCAATATAACAAGGGCAAGTGTAGAGTCTTGAATCTGGGCAGGAACAACCCCAGGTTCCAGTATAAGTTGGGGAATGACCTATTAGAGAACAGCATAGGGGAAAGGGACCTGGGGGTCCTGGGGACAGCAGGATGACCATGAGCCAGCACTGGGCCCTTGTGGCCAGGAAGCCAATGGTACCTGGGGTGGGTTAGAAGGGGGTGGTCAGTAGGTCAGAGAGGTTCTCCTGCCCCTCTGCTCTGCCCTGGGGAGACCACACCTGGAATCTTGTGTCCAGTTGTGGCCCCTCAGTTCCAGCAGGACAGGGAACTGCTGCAGAGAGTCCAGCGCAGCCACCAAGATGCTGAAGGGAGTGGAGCATCTCCCGTGTGAGGAAAGGCTGAGGGAGCTGGGGCTCTGGAGCTGGACAAGAGGACACTGAGGGGGGACTCATTCATGAGGATCAATATGGAAAGGGGGAGTGTCAGGAGGATGGAGCCAGGCTCTTCTCGGTGACAACCAGTGACAGGACAAGGGGCAATGGGTACAAACTGGAACACAAAAGGTTCCACTTCAATATGAGAAGAAACTTCTTTCCAGTGAGGGTGGCAGAGCCTGGCCCAGGCTGCCCAGGGAGGTTGTGGAGTCTCCTTCTCTGCAGACATTCCAACCCGCCTGGACACCTTCCTGTGTAACCTCATCTGGCTGTTCCTGCTCCATGGGGGGATTGCACTGGATGAGTTTTCCAGGTCCCTTCCAACCCCTGACATTCTGGAATTCTGTGAAAAGAAGGGTGCGAAGTGCTGTGTTTTCCCAAATCAAATTATTCTGGCCACTTGGAATCACAGCCTGTCACGCTTGAGGATGCTCACGACGCTTACTGGCACTTTAACCACAATTACAAACATGTTCCTAAAAACACTCGTTAAAGCAAATGGGAAACTGAGGAATGCCACAATCATGACCATTTAAAGTATTCTTCCTCTGGCTGTTGCTGTCAGTGAATAAACTTCATTGCTATAAAAAAAAAAGGACTAAGCTAACACTACACAGGAGATATCTTATTCTTTCCAAAGAATAATTTTTATTATTCTGTACTCTTTAAAAAAAGAAGGAACACAGAAGGAACATTATCTTTCCTAAACTCATGAGTCCAGCTGATTTATTGACACTGTTACTGCTTCAATATAGGTTTTGACTCATAAAGAACACTCTAGAATCAGTAACAGTGAAGTCCCAAAACTTTATGTCCTTCACTAAATCAGAAATTTGTCCCAGTTCTCGTGGGCCTCGCATTTGAAAAAACAAACGTTCTGAATTATTCAAAGCTCTTGCCATCGGAGCTAAGGTATTAGCTCATCATGTCATCACTGCAGTGACACTTAGAGTCCCAAGACATAAAAGAGAAAACCCACTGCGAGAGATATGTGTGTCTGCAAGCATTTCTAATGCTCTTCCTACCAGAAATGGTTCTAGGTAGCCTCAATACCAAGATTTTTACTAAAAATCATGTAACTAAGCAACACATAATAAATTGCAGTTTGGCATCAAGAGATTTCAGTGGGTTTTATGACTTCATGTGACTGTTACTATCACTATCTTAAATGCTTACCTACTAATTCCTTCACGGATATCATTCACAGCTGCCAAGAGTTTCTGCAGACCTAAAAAAGCTTCTTCAAACGAAGACTTTGCAGTCACAGTTATTGCGTTCGGGTCCAACTTCTGGAAAATTTCAATACTGATATTCAAAAGAAAAAGAGACATTGAAAAGCAATCAATAAAAATCCTCAAAATTCACAGAAACCCATTACCTACTGTACACATTATACTTCGACTATTAAACAAAAACCAACATACCACAACAACACAAGGTCAAATGTAAATCTGTACTAAAACCATGTTATTCAAAATAGTCTTAGAATAAACATCAGAAAGAGCATCCCCTACAATTATACTTATGTTTAAAATTTTCCTCGGTGACTGTATTCTTTAACAGTATTTATCATTAATCTTGAGAATGACAGAGTCTCTTCATGCACGGCCTGAGTAAGCCTCTCTTAGAAGAGCATTCTTAGCTTAAAGAAACAAAGCATTAGTTTTTATCATATGTTAGTTATAATATAGTGCTTTCCAGCAATTTTCCAAGCAGCTTCATTTTCCAGATTTACTGGAAGGAGCTCGACATTTTCCCTGCAATGGTTGCGCTTGGACCATGCACTGCAGTGCACCCATGAAGAATTAGCCCTAGTAGGATTTTCTTGACATGAACAAAAAGAATGTGAAGTGAGCTTTGATTCCAAGATTGTATCTTCTTTTCACAGCATGGGCCTTGGCAGGTAGTGAGAACCAACAGTCCAGCTGGATTTTCATTATAAAATGCTACATTTGAAAGAGCATCTCCTCAATGTCTCTATGAAATCTTCACAATCCCAGCAAGAAAACTTAAGATTGTTCTCTGGTTCAGATCCTCAGCTGACTTGAACACCACACCAAGTCAACTTGAAAACAGCTTCAATTCAGATTAATTTGCACTGGTGCAAACCAGAAGTTGCTGGTGCAGCTCTATAGTACATTCAAATGCCTGTGCAGAAGTCATATTGGCAGAGTTGTTATTACTGTTTATTAGGCCCTTTATTACCGTTTATTAAGTCCTTAACAGATCACCAAAAATAGAGTTCCTTTCTGCTTGACATAACTCAGAGTCTCTTTTTTCAAAAGATTTCAGGCCAAGACTACAAAAAGGAAACACAGTATCTATTCAGATTCTGTGATAGCATCCAAAAGTATGGCATCTCAGTCATCTTCCAGCAGACTTTTCAAAACTAATCAAAATAAAAACAATGGTAAAACAACCAGACAGAGGGAGGTTTAATTTCATACAATTTTGAGATGATATGAGAAAGGAAATTCATCACTAGATTCTACATGTGGATTTTACAGAGTGAAGGAGTTTGCATAACAAGAAAACTTGTATTTCAAATTGATTAAAAAGTAAACAATTTTGCATAGTATAGCTCCACAGGATTTGGAATGAAAATACCCACAAAAAAACTTAAAACTTGAGTGCCTCTTTTTTATAGATAAAGATGAGATCTGTGGCTCTTACAGTTTTCAACATAGTTCTCTAAGACAACTTATTTCAGCCACTGTCCAGAAAAAGAGAAGCAGACTGAAGAGATCACTGACTGCACCCATGTAACAATCTGCATGCTCCTAACTTCTCTGTGTGACAAGTTGCGTGGGTTTTTTGTCAACTTTGAGTAATTACTAACAGCTTCTTCTCTAAACTAGGAGGAAAAAATGGCATTTCTAAAGTGCATTTGGAAATTACATAAGGTTATGGAGAAGTTTGGAATTTCTTTAGCTTTCCATACCTGTACAAGTTCATTGTATTCCACACACCTTCAAGGACTGACCAGATTTCCTGGTGCCTGTTTTCTTGAGTCACATGAAAGCTCGGATGTAACTTTTTTTCTTCTTCACGATTTTGAAGGTTGGGTGTCACGGCTTCCATTTTTTCACATGCAGCATTTTCTGAAACGACCATGATGTCTTCTGACAAATCTTGCTCACAGCCTGACCTCACCTTATAAAACAGTTCAGCAAACAAATAATGAATGTGTTTGGTTCCCAACTTCAGAAAACTTGAACACTTCAACATCAAGGCAGATATTTGCTACATGAAAATAAAAGCTACATTTTGAAAATACCCTTAGCAACAACATCTCCTGCAATATTTTTTTTTAATTATGGGAATAATTGAGAAATCTAAGCGAGATTTGCGATATGAACATGGAGAAACTAAAGCTCCCTGTACCTCTGTAAGCATTTGGTGCAGCTTATTCACTTCAGCGTAAGCCTGGGGAAGAACTCCGTCATAGTCTGACCTTGAACTGAAAGCATGGAACAATTTTTTGGATTCCTGGAGCAAGAGAGCTGCTGTTGAGGAGTCAACTGTTTTACCTGATATTTAGAAATTAATACAGAAAATAGAAAAAAAAAAATGTTAGGCGTTATCAGTTGTAGGAGGCAAATTGAATACACAAATATATGGAATAATTGAAGCACATAAAAAGCCTTGGAAAAGGTTGAGAAGCATTAAATGAAACAGTCTCAAGAGAAACATGTGTGAGGTTAAGACTTCTCACTTAATCAAGTCTTCCAAATTTAGCCCAGGATCTGGCAAGAGGATCAGCTGGCGTATCTGAAATAATTCTGTAGAACAGCAATAGCCCAAAAGAGAGATATCTGTTAAACTCAAGTTCTTAAAAACATCTTTAAATAAATGAAAGGGCTGGGGATTTTTTTGTTGGCTTTTTTTTTTTTTTTGCAAACAAACCTCCCTGCCTTCCTCTATTACATTAATTTGTCTTAACTCCCCTGTAATTTATTTGGCAAATGCAGATCATTTTGCCACACATAACATAGCGGAAAAGGATGGAGAAAGATTATTTGTTTTTTAAAAACAACTCTGAGACTTTGGTGACCATGAATATATCTAATATTAATTTAAATGCTTTTCCCCTGATTTTTGCAGGTGCGTAGAGATGTGTGAAATAAAGTCTTACGTGCCTGATAGCAACCAGACATTTGCTTTTACTGTCTTTGTATTAAAAAATAGGGGGGAAAGAAAAGGCAGAATAATACTGAAGTTAAAAAAGAAAATAATTCAGAAATCATTTTTTGTGATTTTTTTCAGGTGATATTTAGAGCCCTCAGAACCAGAGCCTGGACAGACTTGATCGTGGCACAAGCTTTATTTGTTTTTTTTTTTTTTTAATGTAATTCATATATCATTGATTTCAGTTCAATTCTGGTTTTAAGGCTACAAAACCAGTGTTGGGATTTTGTCACCCATCTGGGCAATAAACTGTGGACCAATACAAAAGTAGATAAGACTGACCAAGGCTCCACTTAGATAACCTTAAGTGAACAAAAAAAGCAGAAGAGAACATGTCACTATTTGACCACACAGAGCACGCGCCTTTTCAAAGTATCTACTTCTCTAAGTACTAAAACCAGAAGAGTGTAGTTTCTTACAAGTTTATAGTTTACGTTCTCAGAGATTCTTACCTGTACAAAGGTGTTTATAGAGGCACTCAACGGTTGAAAGTAAATTCCTTGGCACAACATAACCAAAAACAGCCATCCAGTGTTTTTTGTAACACTTCAGCAAGTTTGCTAGTGTCCATGGTGGCTTCAGATACAGTATCTGAAAGATAATACACTATACATTCAAATATAGACATATATAGACATATTCCAACGCATTTCACAACTGCTCTGTTCTTCAAAAATGTTATGATTTATGCTTGCTGAAGTAGAATTTCAATCATTCCTCAGAAATAAGGTTATATACAGATCTAACAAGTTCATCTATAAATAAAACGTTTGATTCAACAGCATCATGGGTTAAGTAGAGATGCTCACATAGAATTGTTCAGTGTACAATAACAATCTTTCAATGTTTTTGTGATTTTTGGTTCCCTTTTTTCTCAAACACACCAAATACTCTCGAGCTATCTCTTAAAGTTATTTAATGTGTTACTTGTGCACAAATCCAGAACAACAGTAAATTCACCATTGATTCTCTAGTATTGTTAAAGTAAAAATAAACACATTTCTCCTAACTGTGAGGACATATACATGAAATAGCATATGCATTTTGTAATAAAATTTAAATTTATTACCACCAAGTGAAACCAGAGCTTGAAAATATGTTAACAGAAATTAATGAAGTTCGAAGTGCCTCAAAGCTTATCAGCTAATTGAAATTGTCTTGTGGAACAACAGTCATCTTGTGCAGATTTATTTTTTTAAAGCCACAGAAGCTTGTCTGCAATAAATTCAAACTTCTAACTGGCCCCTACCAGCTATGAAATGGAATTTAAACCAAAGCACAGATAACTTGAAAGTGCCTTGTACACGAGTATTTATTTTCTGTTAACAATACTTCTGAAAGAGTGAGTGTTTGGAGCTTCTCATTAACACCCTTGTAATTCTATATCTGCACTGTAACCAGCTGAGCTGTGAACAATTTTATCCACATGCTATCTAAAACCAGCTGCCCTGAAGGGGAAGAAGCGCCTGCAACAACAGTGCCTCAATATTATATCAAACGTGATGGAAACATTTCTGCAAGGACATATTTACAATGCAGTGATTTAACCATACTAGAGAAGCCGAAATAGAAAATTAATGCAACTAATACAAAGAGTTCCCAAAATTCACACTGAACAGCCGGCACTTCTGTTAACTTTTTATTAAAACACTAGTCCAATACTGCACAGTCATTACTGGTCAAATAGAATAATCTTGTTATAAAAAGAAATAGTCAATTTGAACACTGAACTGAACTGTTTCTGAACTGTTTCTGAACTGTTAGATTAGAGAATTAGGTGAGTTAGCTGTTTGGCTTAGCACAGGTACTAATACCATTAAAATACCAAGGACACTTAAACCTCTTAATACTTGAAATATCAAGCAAGATGACAAAAGAAATCACCTCCATCCATAGGTTTCCAAATGCGATTTTCATTTCAGTCTCCAAAATACAAGATAAAGCTTCTCCTAAGATCTTTTCAAGGTCTGGAAGCATATTTGGGAATCGCGCAGTAAGACTAGCGTCACCTCTTTCTGTTTTCTCCAATTCTGCATCTGTCAAACCAATGATAACAACAGGTACTTAGTGCAAATGTTTCTGTATCTAATTTATGTTGATAGCACACAAATAACTTGTTCCCATAAATAAAGACAGACGGCACTCACACTTTATGTTATGCTACATTTAATTACATTTCAAGTATTTCTAGTTATACTCACTTGTACTGTGGGTATTATTAATTATTAGTAATTAATCATTCATTTGTGATCTTACTCCACATTTCTTTTTTTCCTTAAATAACTTAGATTATGTACAGCCAGTGGGGTTATCAGCAAATATAAGAAGATCACTTCTTAATACTGTAAGCTATATTTATAGCTTTGGAAAAACGAACAGGCAACCCAAGGATCAAGTTCTACTCTTTGGGATGCAAGGAAAAGTATTAGCATAGTATGTATGGGTGCGATCGCAGCACACTGAATATTACAACTGCTAAAAACAGGACCCAAACTAAATCATCTGGAAAAAAATAGTTTCAGTCATAAGAAGTTAGATTATTATAAACATAGAATGCTCATGTTGTGGTTCTTCTATAAAAAAAAATAGTCATATTTTAATTTCCTAGAACTCTAAAAGACAGATGTTTTAATAAGGGTCTCAAACTGTCAGAAAGCCATCGATCTTTGAAAACAAAAAATCTGCCCCCCCCCCCCCCATTCCTAAGGATTAAAAGTATCTGAAAAATGAAGTTAGAGTAGAAACTATGTAGAAACCATACTCCCACTCCTCAGTTGTTACGTGTCTCAAAAGCCACCAAGTATCCGTGCACATTAAACAAACGTACCACACTTTGCCGGTTGCAGCTCAGCACAGTTCTGGTGCCTGTTCACGTTCAGATTGCGCAGAGCAGTAACCAAGTCAGCTTTGCAGAATGCCTTGACCTCACTCACAATGGCTTTATTACATAAATTTTTATCATCCCTAGGAGAAGAGAATTCATTGTTGACATAAAACCGACATTATTGCATAGCAAGTAATAAAACCAACGCAAGGAAAACCTTGTCTTCAGTAAGCTTATCTTGTGAGCTTCATTATATACGAAGCTTTCTTTCTCAAGAAATTAGAAACAGTTCAAAAAAATGAAGCACAAAATTAACTAAAGCAGCTATTCTGAAACAAATAGAAACATACTGAAAAATGCTTCAGGTTCCAGTTTTGCTTTAAGAAAAAATGGATATAAATACTACAGCAATGAAACCTAGCTGCTATGACCTTGGAACACAAACAAGGCAATGATCTAAGACAGTAATATCTGATCCGACTGTACAATTAATCCTTGTTTTCATTACCTGTTTTTAGTGTTTTACTGGCCAAATAATTGTCGAGTTATACATTGCTCTAGAAGAACTACTAGAAGGATGCAGTATAAAGTTGGACCTAGTACTTTCTCAAAATTTTCCATTGCTTACAATGATAAAGGATAAAGGGATTTTTGGATGAAAAGCACTTCTGAGGTCACTTCCTGTTCTTTCCTCAGAGAAGCCCCAAATCACTATTAGTAGTCCTACCAACAGCGTGACCAAAATAGTATTTTCACAGCAACCCAACCCACACACACCACCTTACACAAAACAACGGTATCTGGGCTCTTAACACCACGCTTCTTGCACCTACACGGGTTTCAGCGAAGACCAAAGCTGTTCGCAGTCCCTGTCGAGGAATATCGGCCCTTTAAAAACCAGCTTCGTGTGACTTGTGTCAAATCCAGAATCAATACATAAAACTCAGCTGTTATCCTCACAGAACAAGAGCATCGCCCATCACCCTTCCCAAACCAGAAGCAAGTTTATCTTTGCTCTTTTTAAGATCAATTTCTGACAATGTTTATCACTGTTCTCAATCAGGTGAGCAGATACAAAGCATCTAACTGAACCTCAATAATTAATACCACTTTTCTATTTTGTAACTCCAGTAATATTTTTATCAGAAATCAGAACAACATCTGAGAATGCTGTGCTTTGAAAAGTTTTAAAATTGAATATTGAGTAAATTTAATTCTACTTCAGGCCTCAAATACATTGTCCTGGTTTTGTTAAAAACAAGTTTCTCTTTCAGTGAATTTGCCTGTCAGCTAAAGCTTCATATTAGCTGCATGTTCCTGGAGAACCAGATCCATGTTTTGGTAAATATAGCAATGGAATGTGAAGTTATGATAACAAATGGATGCTCGAGAGGGGCAACAAGAAACAGGTGCCCAAGAAACTGACCAATTGTGTATAACATTCCATTCACATGAATACTTCATATCAAAGTGGGAGATCACAAGGATCTCGTCCCTTTTGCTTATGGCCGACATTAGGAGAGGACCTTGAGAGTCGTCCCTGCGAACTGAGGCCAGTGACAGACTGAATCCAGCTCCGGTTGGCTGCAGAGTCCAGTCCAGGACTTCGGGTGCCGGCTCTGCAGTTGCTGAGACTTTCAAGATTGGTTTTGTATATTTTGTATTATTTTCTCTATTCTTATTAGTAGCATTAGTAAAACATTTTTAATTTTTCCAACTCTGTTCCCCTTGTCCTTTCCCTCCCAATCACCTGTCCTTAGTGGGAAGGGGGGAGAGGGAGGGGCTGAAGGAAAAAGGGGGAGGAGAAGGGGTTAACAATACATCTGCCACAGTTTTATTGTCACCCTGCAATCAAAACCCTTGACATACATGAAGGTGATTTAAGTCCACAATCTTTGTGTTTTATTATATCCTTCCGCTCTAGCTTTTAAGAGGGTGATTGCTCTTCAAAAAGCTTACTTCAGAAACAGTAAGTTTCATTTGACGATCCAATTGGAAAACAGTGTATTTGGCATGAGACAATCTGAAGCCTCATAAGAGACCCAAAACCATGCAGGAACTCACGTGCAGAGTACGACGACAGCTTGAGGAAAGAGGTTCTGATACTGCAGACAACACTGTAAAACGCGATCATCATTGTTCTCGTCACTCAGGCCATCTGCAAATTGAGTGAAGAGAGCACTGACATCTTCAGAAAGAACTCAATGTAAGAAATACTTCAGTGTAGTCATGGTACTGTTTTTCAGTTTAACACTCCCCAAGCAAGGACACAAATTGTAACCTAAGCACAAATGTGAGCCTTGAATTCTTTGATACTACTCCACGGTTTTGCCAGAAAACGTCAAGTGAGCCACACAAATTTCACTATGTCAGATTTTGTGATGACCAAGTCAAAAGCAAAAGCACACAACATCTCCTTAGCTCATAAGCAAAAGTAGTAACTAGATAAATTTTCATTAAGTCCCTCACAGAGAAACAATTGACAAAACAGCAAGCAAAGCACTAATGTGAATAAAGTATTTGCACACTAAAGCCTGGAGGCTGCTGCAAGCTATTAGCTAATTTTAATTAGCAAACTGCAGAGTAAAGACTGTATTAAACTCAAACTTTAGTGCAAATGTTCACACTAAGTGTACTGCAAAGATTAAGTACCCAAAGCAAATTGATTGCACATGTATTACATATTTTTTGAGAAGCGAGCTGCATGGATTGCCCCCATAATTTTGCATCTTGGTTTTTGAGACACATGTAGATGAACTGGACTGCAGGGATAGCTTTGTCCCGCACATGCTGCAACATTTTCCCCTTCTTCAAGTTGTCCAACTCTTGTAGAACCACCCAGGGAATTATTAACGCAAGTCTGTTAACCCCTGCAAGGAAGAAAAAGAATTAAAAGTCATGCAAATTATTACATTTAACTTTAAAGTCAATATCATAATTACATAAGCTTCCATGTATCTTTTTTGCCAGTAGTTTTCATATTCCGTGCTCAAGAGTATCTGATATTAAAAAATAAACAACTGAAAAAGGCCAAGTTCCCTGTTTCTAATCTAATCTTAAACTGGCACTACACTGGTTATATGTAAAAGCGCCAAAATTAGACAAATAAAAGGAATAAACAATTTTAATCAATTGAATACTCAGACAGCAGTGTGTAGCAGTGTCGTAAAATATATTTGCAGCAATTAATGTCGTGTCGCACACTGAGTGTAAGATGTTAAAGCAAACGGTAACAGCAGCTGAAAGAACAGGCTGAAAATGCCTGAATGACCACAACGGTCACTGTACAAAACCAATTGTCAAAGAAAAGGGGTGATGAGTGGTGCTGATTGCCAACCAGAGTTCCTAAGCAAGGAACAGGAAGCATGAACATTGAACTATGGTTTTATTTGGATGTAGGTATGGTTTGAACTTTAAAACTATTATATATGATATACACAGCAAATCAGAAACTTAATGACTGTTCTGTACAGTCAATTTTGGAAAAAATACATTATGTCCACCTATTTTGTGATAAACAGATGCAGAATGAGCAATCTTCTGAACCTTTTGCATAACAGGCCTAGTGTAGGACCAGAAATTGACAGCTGCAATATTCTAAAAAAGGCATTTGAGACTGCAGCTCCCAGTATTACACAATGCAGCACAGTTCCTAACATGGGAAAGAGAGATACAGTCTGGCACACTCTTGAAAATTGCTCAGGCCCTTATTAAAGTTATTTTCTAGGTGGCCAGAATAAGTGGTCTCACTAGCTGAAAGAATCAAAGGACCCTAAATACTCCAATAGATTCCAAATGTCTACCAACAACTGACATGCATGATCCTAATCCTGCTAACATGAAATCACTAAAAGCCGCACAACAAACATCAAAGCCAAACATCAAAGCCAGGGTTTGCAAGTGGAATTCCTGATAAATTGCTCACACATCTCATGAATTCTGTGACTTTTACCAAGACATAAATAATGCACTGAGTGACTGCTTATCAGATTTTAAGTGTTTTTAGATTTCTAGGAAAAAAAATGCCAAAAAGAGTAGAAAACACCATTGCCACTAGTATCAAATTAAATGCTTAAAAGTAGGTTCTTAGAGTATGTAAGATTTATTTACCTCTAAGAACTCATACACATTCCTGGAATGTCGACCATGATGCTCTATAGGTACATAGGTATAAGAGGCAGGCTGTTTGCGTTCACAGAAGCAGCCTCGATATGAAACCTGCTGCCTTTTTAAGCCCAAGTTTGTTTTTCTTCAAGTAGCCTGGAGTTTTTACAACATCTGTTTTTTTCTTAAAATGTCTTATTGATCATCACATATTCACGTACCTGGTATGTCCTCAGATTTCAGGGATCTGACAAACTCAAGGTGACTAATCATTATATTTGTGTCAATCACCACTAATATGTTCAGGCCCGAAGTAGAAGCCTCTGGGGGAGAAAAAAAATCACAACAAAAAAACAGTTGTGAAAAAATCAGTTGTGTACTCTCTACTCAGAGCATTAATCAACTGTAATAACAAGGTGTGTGTAGATACCAAAGAACATCAAATCCTGACATACCAGCAGAAGTATTTAAATCCTGCTCTGGAAGATCTATCTCCATACTGGTAAGCTCTCCACAAGTCTGTACGACAGGCAGCGCCATCCTCTTTTGAACACGAGCAACATGCAAATCTTCAGCTATCTGCATCTACGACGAAAAAAAAATGCATTATATCAATTGTAAGCAATCCGTTATGAATTATTCCCAAAAAATATACTTTTATATTAATGCTGTTGTGTTAAAACAAACTAAAAATGAAACAAGAAACTTTTTAAGTTGGTGCAGAAAATGTAAAGCTGTAAGAACCTTCTGCACACCCTCCACTATAAGAAGTCCAGAAAAGTTGTCCAAAATACAGCCTAGAAGGAAGATTTGTTTTATGTCCTTTCTACCTGGTACCCAAAAACCTTGTTCTGTTTTTTGCTATGTGGACTGTCAGTTTCCTGACAGGTTTTTCTTTAAAAAAAAAAAAAGTCTCTTTTCCAACTTACAAGTTAGAGGGTGGAAAATGAGATATCTAGAGGATGTAGGCAGCTATGAAGGCTCCTACATTGAGGCAGGTAACAGAAACACAATATTTCCGTCTCAGAAAGATCCTGATTAGTGACACTTTAGCAAGTTTGTTCAGTATTTGAAAAATAAATGCTCCACATTTTTAGAAGTGTAGATCATAAGCCAACAAGGCAAAATACTAGGAAAAGTGACAATTGTCCAGCGACGCAAACTCAGTGCCATGAATTTTTAATACAACTTGGAAGTGCATGACTAACCTCTTGGTCTGCTTCTGGATTCTGACTGCCTTGAAGGGCTGGAAAGACTTCAAAGTTCTGTAGGAAGAATTTTAAAAATCATCCCAATACCACAAAATATCACGAAAGACTGAGGAACAAGTGACCCCATGTCAAGAGTTTTGGAATATAGCTCTTCAGTGTTAAACAAGTACATCACTAACCTTTTGGGTAGACTTCATGTCCTCATTGTCTTGGTAGGAGTCAGATGTGCACGGGACCTCAAAAGTCTAGAAACAAATAGGAATGGAAGCAGGACAGTTATCAGTCTTTTAGAGAACACTGAATGTTCGCAAGTAAAATGAATAGGTACCAAACATAATTCATCATGAATATAAAAAAAATATCTACAGTATCATTTCAAAAGGGCTTAGAAGGATGGCTTTCATTTAAAACAAACATAGTGGCTTACACAGTGAGCCTATTATTCCAGTCTCTTGTGGGTTTGTCATTATGTGATTCTTGCTTTGGGCTTCCCAGTACAAGATATATGTGAAGTTAATGGAGTGAGCTGAGCAAATGGTCACTAAGATGATTAAAGGAGTTGCGAGTTTGTCATACAAAAGGCTGAAAGAGCTGGGATAGTTTGGCCTGAAGAAGGGGGAATCTTATCAATATTTATAAATATCTGATGGAAGAATGTAAAGAAGATGGAACCAGACTCCAGAAAAAGTTGAGATGCAGAGCCAAACACAAGCCAGAACTTGGAAACAAACCCATCACAGCCAAACATGAAGTTCTGCAGGAAATGTAGAAACTTACTTCAACATCTGCAAGTTCTCCTGGCACCACTTTGTCAGCAATAAGCACCTGTTTGGCAGGCGCTATTTTCATTGGTTCCGGTTATTCATTCAGAAAATGATATGACAATATGAGTTCAAAAAAATTTCTGTTGATTTATACCTAAATTGAAGTATTGCGCACCCCCAGCAGCAAAGTAATACTATGAAAGCATTTGTGCAGACACAGTACTAACACGCAAGGCCTTTATTCTTCTAGTTTGTTTAACGATTTGGCAGAGAAACACTTTAACATGGTTTACACTGCGTTCAAGGAAAATCTATCAGGCTAACTAAGAAATCGTGTTATAACTTTGTAAGAAGACAGTCTGCTCACACAAAAACTGCCTGCCATTCAGAAAGTAGCCTGAAAGATCTACTAGCACAATGCAAAGAGTTCTCATTACCTGTTTAAAACATGACGCTGTGGCTTCAAAGTCCCCTTCTTCAGTTCCTGAAGCAGCAGCAGCTTTACCAGAACCATCATCCTGTTTTTTCCGTTTACTGAAGTCCCATCGTTCCAGTGTTTCAGTTGAAGCACGTGACGGTGTGCGTTTACTCACATGCCGTTTTTTCATAGAAAACTCCTTACGTTCTTCTTCATACTCTTCTTCCCAAGTTCTAGATAACATATTTGACTTCTTAGTGGAAGACCTATGGTCATCCACAGTCCTTGTAGAGGTGTCATATGGCTTTTTGGGAATTCTGACATCTTCACTCCGTTTTTTTGATCCATCTGCCTTTTTATGTGGTACATGTGAATCACACGCAGACAACTTAAATTTTTCCAACATCGTTTGTTCTGCTTTTAACTTTAGTTTGCAGAGTTCGGCTTTCTCTGTCTTTTTCTTCATCGCCTTCGCCCTCTGAAGTGCAAAGCTATGCCAGAGTCTTTTTCCTTCTGTTTCATCAAAACGACTTTTGTTATGACCTTCCCTACTAGAAGTCACTACATCAGGAGTGTGTGTACTTTTTCCATGTTTAATTTCTTTGGCTTTAAATTGTATCACTATTTTCTTTTGCTTTTCAGTTTGGATGAAAGAATTGTCTGTGGTTTTGCTTCTGTTTGGAGATTTTCTTTGGGATCTTCCATCAGTACTGTGAGAAATATTAGAACTTTGGTCTCGCTTCTTCTCTTGCACGTCTTTCTCTATTTTGAACCTATAGAAATATTACCAAAAAAAGTAATGTAATCTACTTCAGTTAATGTAATAGAAAAACAACAACAACAAACCAACAAAAACCCCAAAAAATAACCACAAAAAAAAGCCTGCACTTGATTTAGGCAGCTACAGCTAACTATGAGTACTAGTTTGCTATGTTCTTAAATATGAACTTGCAGCAACATCCATCCTTTAAAACAGTTTGATACAGTGGTTTTAGTATTTACATTTTTACCAGTTGCACAGCTATTTTAACTTACAAAACTGAGAAAAGCTTTTTCTGCATTCACTGTCAGTCTAGTTTCATCTTATTAGAGAGTATTTTTCCGGACCCTGTCTTCTCAACTATCTCAAACTGCTTGGCTTAGACAGCATCCACTCATTAATGCAACGCCAACACTTCATCAGTTAAAGTATTTTATTTGGTAACAAGTCAAACAAATTTCTTAAATTTAATTTAACACAATCACAAACTTTTTTTCTTCAGTATTTTACCTCTGAAACTCTGTATCGCCTTTCACAGTCCGGTTATAAGATTTCGTGTCTTCAGAGTTCTAAAAGAAGAAAAAAAAAATCTAAGTGATTTTTTCCTTATAGAGGAAACTGCAGTTAAAATCTTCATAGGATGGAACAAGCTATTATCTCATACTAGATTCACTATGATTTTAAGTTAATCTTGAAAAAAGCAGCCACACACCTTGCTATGACCTAATGTTTAGATTTTGTTACATTTAAGAACAACACACAGGAAAAAACAAAGTGGCACAGAGTCCTGGTTGTAAATATAGAAAGCTCAACTAATTAAGCACATTGAGGATTCATGTGTTTCATATACTCTACAAGTAAATTGGTGTGTAAAATACCTATTTTTGTATATTTGTAACAATTCTTAGGGAGAAGAAAGTTACCTGAAGACTGCTTCCAACTACCCCCTAGGTAAGGCCAAAGAAGAGGTTATTTCTATGGGAGGCTTTTGTGCAGAAGAGATGTGTTGTTAATTCTCATCAGGTTTACTGATTAGTAGAGTGTGAAACCACAGTTACATAGGCCTGCTTAAGAGTAAAGATAGTCCCCAAACAAAGAATTTGAACAGACCCTGTTTAGAAAGCAGCTATATCACTGCCTGGCATACCTATATTGCAATTTGTATTGTGTTAATGTTGCGGAATAACTAGAAGGTGACTTCAATCAGGTCAGAACGAAAAGCAGTTTAATATTGCAGCTATGGGAGAGAACACGGAGCAGCAAAATGAGACTCTGCTGATGCAAATTCTGCGCAACGAGGCAGGTAAATTTCTATATACCTTTGAGTTATGGGACTCAGTTTTCCCAAAACTACAGCAGGGTGTAGGAAATTACAACAGGGAATGGTAGCATATGGATTACTTCAGATAAGGAAGCTCTAGGCAGTACTGCCTTTTACAAATAAGTTACTCCTTCAGTAACTGGGTCATGCTGACTCTCTGAGGCCATTAGGTCACTGCCACAGAGATTTCCCTAATAAGAGAGGCCTGCAAAGGCCTAGGAGGCCTTAGCTATTCTACTTCCCCAATAGGGAAAAATAAAAGGGCTGCAGAAACCAGTGGAGTCCTAACGAATTAAGGAAATCTGGAGAACTTCTGCCTGTTGTTGGTTCTGGAGTTGTAAAAGCAGCAAACCCAATGAAATTATGACTTAGGAGGCAGTTAAAGGCTCCTGCCACTGAGAATCGTACCAGTGCAGCTTGGTGCGGGAAGAGCTGTTCGACTTGCATGATCATAATCTAATAGGAATCAAAGTGTTTTATTGGTTTATTAACAACTGAATTAACTGGCAAACAGTGAACTACACACTCAGGATCAATACTAGCAATAAAACAGGAAAACTATAATCATAGACTACTACAAAATGATATCTTAAGAGGTAATACTAAGGCATTATCAGTTTGGGGTAAATATCCTCTTGGAGCAGACCGCTTTAGGTGTTCTGTTCACAACTCCACAGCTATCATATCATCTGGCATTATCTGGGCAACATTATCAAGAAGCAGCAGTGCTTTTAGTCCCCCAGACAGCTCTGTTTAAACCTATTCTAATTCATACTGTGACAAATGTCCTTTTGCTTACAGAATTATATGCCAAAATATTAAAAGCCAGCAAGCATCGAGTTTTCTCTAACATGTGGCCATGCTTATACCACATAAAAAGCCCCAAAGCCCTGACACAATCTAAGTTACTTAGATGTCTTACTCTCACCTGTATGAGCTGAAGATACCTCTTTATCCATTCTGTGATCACACTGAAGAAACACTTGCTACTATTCAGAGATTTCCTTATCTTTTTGCTATTAATAGTTTGGGTTTTCACTGCTGCTTGCACTGGTCAACGTCTGCAATATTTAATTCTGTCCCACAGAGATGGAAATCACGCAACAGTTAAAACTCTATTATTTAAATAGGTATAGGCATTAGCAATACAGCTATAGTATGAGGGTTTAAGCCATGTTTTTACCTTTCGTATTGAAGAACTAAAAAAACCCCACCTTAGAACAAGTTAATGTTAAAAGACATATTGAATAATAATACGGAATTCAGGAGAAAAATAGTTACAAGTATTTGTCTTAGAACAATTTTTTCCTCATGAGCAAAAGGCTCCTCATGTGCATAATTCAGTTTCTGTTGCCAAGATATCATGCTCATTTATAAACACTTCCAAACTTTTTTTTTTAACACATTTATGACAAGACAGTTAAAAGCTCTCTTATTTCATATATGCCTTACAAAATCCAAGTGAAAAAATCTAGCAAACTTAAGTATGGATTTATTAAGCTACTGATTTATTAGATATGCATTATGCCACTGGTGGCAAATAACTTCCCAAAAAGTTATACAAACAATTAAAAAAAAAAAAATGGGAAGCTACATACAAGCATGACCAGAAAGATTATCATCCCTGTAGCAACTGCATTTTACAAGTGGTCCCATGAAAACTTAATCACTAAACACAAATACGTAGCAGAGTATACTAAGAATCTCCATCTGATTTTGGTCACTGACTTACACCTTAATGGTTAAGATGAAATACATGAGAGTTGCTTGCTCAAATAAGCACAATTTGTGATTAATCAGAAAATTAAGATCTGTGATCCAAGACACAGAATAATCCAGGAAAACAGTAGTCATTTTGATAGCAGTTTTAAGGTCAATGTCCTCTACCAGGAAGATATGTTAAAACAAAAAAGTCTCACATTTTCTGATACCCACACTACCCATAGCCTCTGGAGAAAAACCTAAGCTAGTTACTAGGCTAGAACTTGCAGTCATCTGAACAATTCAACCATCCCGCTGTTCTTAATGACACCATCTTCGAATTTGATTAATCCTTGTATCACAAGCCTGCTAGATAATCCATGCCTTTTTCTTGAATGTGGAGGTTTGAATTAAAGTAATAGTAATATTAATAATACAGCTGTTCCTACTTTGTCATCCCGGCCATCCAAACAGTCTTCCTTCCCAGTTAACTTCTTCAGTTTCTTTTTAGACATCTTGAAATCCTACGAAAAACAGTACTGCAATTATTATTTTTTTCAAGTTTTGTTTTCCAGCTGGTATAAAAATAATTTTAACTGGGTAGAGAAAATAAATAACTAAAAATCACTCCAATACTCCTTTTCAGATTACAGCACCACAGTGGATTTTAAATGTTATTTATGTTGTACCAGCAAACAAAGACTAAGAGGGACAAACATTTTTTAATGGCTACTCATACAAACGTCGAGTTTTAGGCTATAGAATTCATCACTTCCACTGAGGGAAGGTAATAAACACGGCGATATTTCCCAACAGCTACACCACCCCCCCACACAAACTGGCCCTTAGAGCTAAACAAACAAGAAGAGATTTCAGGGGGCTGTAAAAAACCTTCACCAGAAGCTCCCAGAGCTCCAGAGGTGAATGTCTGGAGTCCAGATCACCCGCCTGAGCAGGTGAGGCACAGCAACAGCTCGGCCATTCCACAGGAAAGGCGGAGTTGAGCAAACACACAGCTCTTCAAGCAGCCGGGGCGGAGTGACCGCGGGAACGGCTGTGACTGAGGGGGCAGGAGCCTCCTGCCCCAACCCCACGCGTGAGAAAACGTGGGCTGAGCCCCCAGGTCCTCCAGCGCAGCCCCCAGACTCCCCTCGACCCCGCCCAGCAGCTGCCAACACATCCCCTCCCTCCTTAACCCCCGGCAGCAGGACAACAAGGGCCCCACCTCACCGCCGCGCTGAAGCCGACGCGGGCAGCGGCTCCACGGCCCCACCGCGGACGCTCCTCAGGGGCACCCCGAGCGCGGCCCCGCTCCCGGGCCAGGGGCTTCCCAGTCAGGCGCTGCCCGCCCCGAAAACCGCCCGGGCCCCGGCTCCTCCCCGCTGTGGGGACACCCGGGAGCCTCACTGGGGACAGCCCTCAGCTCACCCGAGGCGCTCTGGGAAATGTAGGCGGCGCGGAACCGCCTCCCTCCCGCCCTACGTGCGGGGCCGCCGCCGCCTGGCCCCCCCACCGCGCCCGCCTCGCTCCCACATAAGAGGCGTGTGGGCCCCACGGCTTGTCTTTCTGTCCGCGTTTCCCGGCTGCCTGTAGAGAAGATGGCAGCGGAGGCGGCTGCGGAGGCCTCGCTAGTGCCGCTGTCCCCCGAGCAGAGGCAGCCGGGGCGGGAGGACGATGCTGAGGAGAAGCCCGAAGGCGGCGATGACGAGACCGCGGCGCTCAGTGAGGGCCGGGCGCGGGGAGGCCGCGGGCGGGTGGTGTGGAGGCACCGGGCGGTGTGGCGGGCACCGGCTCCTCCGGGGGGAGCGCCGAGCAGATGCGGCGGGCGGGGAGGTGGGGACAAGCGCCCTGAGGGAACCGGTGGCTTGAACTCGTACAGCCGGGCGGCCCGAGCAGCCTTGGCGCCTCTCCCGACCCGCGCTGTGAGACCGGCGGGGTGAGGTAGGCTCAGCTTGCCCCGTTTGTGTGGGGCCACACGTGTTCCCGAGGCTGAGCCTCTGCCGGCTTAGAAACAGCGAAGTGGGGCTTGTGTCTCCTCTTTTCTCCCTTTGCATCTAATAGGAGATTTTTGTGGTTGCTAAAGGTATTTTTTTAATCTCAAATCGCGGTCTCACAAGGTCCTGTTACACACCTGGGGGCGGTGGGAGCCATGCGGCCCCTGCCCCATGGATTTTCTCCTCATTTTTTTTCTCTCAAATGTGTTTAAATTGGCTGTTCTGCCGCCCCTGCCCCCTGAGTTTTCTCCTCGCCTTTTTTTTTTTTTTCTGCCAAATGTGTTTAAATGGGTTTTCCAGCCGCGCCAAATGTGGCACTGATGTTATTTGCTGCTGTAATCTTACGGTTGAAGCAAACTGACCCTTAAAAAGTATATTTTAGGCTCTTTGAAGCCTTATTATGTTTGTGCATGATCAGTGATTCCTCATGAGTATTTTAAAAATCCTGCAATCTTGCTTTGATAGCTTTTGATAATGATTTAATGTGAAAGTTTACCGTTCATCCTATATGTATACAAGCTCTATGTACATATATATGCATAATTTTTTTTCAACCATTTTAACCTGTAGACTTGTTGTGAAGATGCAGATAATCCAGCTCGGGTGGATTTTGGTCACCGCTGTGCTCTCACTATGCGTTTTTATAAGTGTTACCAGTTTTTCCTCACAGCACATAGAGTTATAATTAATCATTATTCTTCTTATGGATCTCATACTAAAAATCCTTTCACTTTTTAATTTTCTTTCTGCTGATAAAGTTTGTAGAAACTATGACCAGGCATCTTGCAACACTTTAATTGAGGAGTAGGTGGAAAATATTAATACAAATTTTCAGCTTAAATATGTGAGAAATACAGCAATGCTCTCTGAGTAGCAATGCTGGTGTTGATGTATTTTGAAGTAGGTAGAAAATTGTTAGAATTGTCTTTCCAAACAATTCCTCCAGCCCCCTGCCTTCAGGTATTACTTCAATTTCCTCTTTATTTCTTTATAACAGCAAAGATTTGTATCCAGCTGCAATATTTAAAAGAAAACAAACAAAAATACCCCAGGGGAATTGTAAGAATTGCTGTAGGATCCTTCCAGCCCTTGTTTTATCTGCAGTTAGTGGCCAGGAGTAGATGGCAGAACACGGCAACTATGTATTAATGCACCCTCCAGAAATGCCTTGACACACAAAAAAATGAATAGTTTGTCACCCCCTGTTTTCTTGAGCTTGGGTTTGTGTTTAAAATGCCATAGTGGATTTCTCTTCTGTAAAATTCTGACTTGGGCACTTGTAGACCTGCACCATCCTTGCATGGAGCTCTGCAGCTTTCTTGTGTAAACCAATGTTCTTCTGCTCTGACTTTCCAGCTCTGACATCTCTGGTTGGTGCATCCCAGTTTCTGTGCTGGAATAGACAGTGAGTGGTTGACTTCAGTGCTCTCTCTGCATCTTGTGGTTTTATAGACATCTGTTGGATCCAGGCTGAGAAGTCAGAGCCTGCTCTGTTGCTTCCCAATAGCTAAGAAGTGGTGCCATAGCTTTTTTTTTAAAAAAAACTTGCCTGGTTCTACCTTTATAGCTTGAGGGTTCAGGGGCAATACCGTTTGCTATATGTGGCTTTCCCAGTAGTGTTAATTGGTGGGGAGAATGACCCACTGCTTCTGAGGATTCACACCTCTTCCTTTCACCAAAACTGGATTTTAAGATGCTAAGGTGGTGGTCCTGACTGGTGATGCTCAGCTCAGAGTCCATCCATCCATTCATCTGTGAAATCAAGATGAGGGTGTTTTTCCAAGTCCACCACTTGACTATTTTTTGTCTTCTTAAGTACTTTTGGAATTCCTTCAGGTGGCCCATCTCTGCACTACCTCAGATAAGTCATTCATCTGGAATTCTTCAGGTGGCCTATCTCTGTACTACCTCAGATAAGCCATTCATTTGCAAAATACTCATGGCACCAGCACTTAACCCTCATCATGCCTCCTGAGGATAGCGGATTCCTTTCCTCTTTTTTTAAGATGTTCAATTACTCACAAATGGTTCTAAACTTTTAATTTACAATTTTCTTAGCTGTCAGTATGTTGTTATGAGTATTTGGACCCCCTCCTTGCCTGCTTTGTCTTGCTAGCACTGCATTTTGTCAGAAAATGAAGTGTAAATATTATTTTGTTAACTTCAGACATCTGATGATACAGATGGACAAATAGTTTTGTCTGTCCAGGATGGCATTACTTCACAGTGGTTTCCAAGGATGAGCAATAATTAATCTCATATTATTCTCAAACATACAATTTTTTTTCTCCTTTGCACTGGTAGTTATTTTAGCCTGTAAGAAACACCAAATTATTGGAAACAAATGAACATATTTGTATAATTCAGTTGTATCAACAACACTTTCACTGTTTTGTTTGATTTTTGTGAAGATGGTGTAGAGTTCTCTGGAGAAGTGAAAAGCAACAACCTGGATGTGAAAGTTAAGTCAGAACTGGAAGCGGAAGAAAAAGGAATGGAACAAGAATCCACGAGGGAATCTGATAGCACCATTTTGGATGTATCATCAGACTATCCCAGAGGTTGGTTAATAACGTCTAAGAATATTTATTGCATGCTCAAGGAAAGGAGGAGAAAAGGTAGAAATAGGGGGAAAGGTAAAGGGACATCTGGTTCTGATGCAAAGAGCACCACAGAGAGCAGAGGAAATCTCTTGCTAGAAACTGCTTTAAAACTCACCTCTCTATCCTGAGCCTGTGGATCAATGAGTATCATTGTTTCACATAAGAAAACCTGAAGACTCCTCTTGTAAAAACATTGTAGAGGTTTAAAATCGCTACAGACTCAGTATTGCTATAAACTGGAATGTTCTGTGTGCTGAAATCAATAAAAGTGACTTATTATATAAACTAATTCTCTTGCTTTTAGCAATTTCTCCACTGTTCCCATTGACTGATAAGTTGAAAAGTCAGGTGGTAAATTTAAAGATTTAACATTCTCTTAAGGGGGGGGAAAAGTTGGTAGAATGTGATGTATCCCAGCTGTACAGTGAATAATTGTTACTTACAATTGGCACACTTCTAGCTGATACTAGTTTTTTCAGAGAGTTCATAGGATGTTTTTAAACCGCTTTGTGCCTGATTCGCTCTAACTACCAATGCCAAGCAGTAAAATCAGGAGCAAATGTGACTTGCTCTTTTCAGCTTTTTTTCAGATGAAGTTCTTTCCAGTTTGAGGAATCTGCTGTCTGTCAGCAATAGATTTGAAATGACGGATAGAAAAATAGCAGTAAACTGATTTATTAACTAAGAATGTCTAACTTCTAAATATCTCTGCTTTTTAGAGAAACATATTTCAATTCAAAGACATCTTGCTGATCTAGAGAAATTAGCTGATCTGAAAGAAGGTGAGTTTACCGTGGCAGTATCCCAGAACACAGATCAGCACGTTACAGGTATTTACTTTTTCTTTCAGGTTTTATTTTTAAAACACCATATATATTTAATATGCTTGAAGACTAGGGGTTTGACAAATAAATACCTTTATGATTTGTTCCCCTTCTTGTTGTTGTGCTTCTTTCATTAAATTTAAGGCCTTAATGATTCCTTTTCATCTTTTTCTTCTCTATTGTAGCATTTCTAATGTTGGCAGCGTGCATGGATCAGCAAAATGTTAATTCTAGCTATCTATCAGCAGTTTAGTCTCATTTTTATTTTACTTTAAGTGCTGTGCTAACAGGGAAGCTAATTGTTAGTGTTTAAATTTGAAATAAATGTTTTCTGTAGAGAGTTTGTTCCATTTTTAATGAGAAGATAGATCATAGGTATCTCAGAATTCTGGTACTTTTAGCTGTTGCTGATTTAGATGTAAATCCATGGTAGTGGTAAGAAACTCATTGTTCCTTTGCTTGTTCTCAATAGTATTTTTCTTGTGCCATGGATGTAGCATTCCTCTGCCACATCTGTTACTGGACTGACTTGTATTTATTACCATCGCCTCGTGTATTTGATACTCGGTAAATCATAAGTCAATAAAAGAGGCTGGTCAGCATTAGAGATTTATCTGGGGAGCTGTAGGCTGCCTCTTCTGGCTTCAGTGACATGGGACTGCATGGATGTAGTAATCAACTCATTAAAAAAGTCATTAAAAAGGAATTTTGCTGCTGTGCACGCCTAAGATATGTCATTATTATTATAGATCCCCATGTTGTGTGGCTTGTTTAAAAATTCACTGTGTACTGTTCAAACACATCGAAGCTTTTCTGCTAAATTCTGCATGAAAGGTTATTTGCCATTCAGGAGTTTACGACCCAGCAGCAGATGTATGTGTGCTCTGATACATAATTCCTGTGTACAGCTCTACAGCATCTCACAATAGCTAGTTTTTATTTTATCTAAAAGATTCAGGATATGGAAAGACAGATTTCCTGTTCTAACCGATTCAGTTGGATTTTTTTTCTAAATGTTGCCAGTCTCAACATCTATAAAATTGTTACTCTGCAATACTCTTCAGAAGTTCCATTAGCCATATGTTGCTTGAGTAAAAAAAATACTAGAAAACAAAACCCGAGGTTGTAGAAGTTAATGATCTTTAAAGTTATAGTGGTTCTTGTCTGTATTTTATATTCTCTGTCTATATTCTGTGGAGTAGAAAGAGGCAATCCACAAATGTGATGTTTTTGTGCACCTGAAATAGAATATAACTTGGTGACTTCATCTCTAACTCCCATTGATAGCACCTTCATTCTTTTTTTCTCTTGATATGCATCTCTGTTAACATGAGTATTTGCTGCATTTCATATGTTTCTCATACTTTTTGTTTATTTGTATTTTCAGATGAAAAGAAGCCTTGTCCATTGTGTCCCGAGGAGAAATTAAAAGCTTGTTACGGTCCTAAGCTCCATCGTCACCTTCAGAATTTGCACTGGAAAGTTTCTGTTGAATTTGAAGGTAATTACAATCATATTTGAATAGTAAATACTAGAAGTATGTTGTAGGACATTATTCTTTGTGTCATCTTTTTAAATTTCTCTTGATTTAAGGATCTTGTTACCAGCTCTTAATTAGAACCACATTTTGACATAATGACTCTTGAACTGGGATGTAAAATGTAAACGTAAAATAGCTCTGTATTCTTTTAAAGGCCAAAATAGTTACAGTTGTGCATTTTCTAATTAAAAAAAAAAAAAACAATTGCTTGGCATGCCATGAAAATGACAATAAAAGTTAAAATATGTATATAATGAAAGTTACTTCAATAAAAGCTTGAGGTGTGTTATTAACAATCAGACACACAAGTATGGTCACTTATCTGGTTTTTAACAAACTCTGTGATCTGCTTGTAAGATGCATTAAAATCCCTATGGGAAGTTGAAGAAGGAAAAGACAGTGAGCAGCATGTGTTTTTGAAGAACCAGAAATAAGAGTTTGCAGGAAATAAAACAACTAATCAGAATATGGACAAGATGAAGGTTGATTTAAAAATGATCCAACTGGAGTTCTGGCTTTGTGTGTACTAGCAGATGTCCTTTGTGTTTGTGGTTTGTTTGGGGGGTGGTTTTGTTTTTCTGTAAACCATGAAACATATGGGTTCTTCACATGAGTCTTTTAGCCAGGTAACAATACTTTTGTGATATACTCAAAGTATTTTTGAACGTTATATACCATATAGCCTGAAGACTCACTGTAGCTTCTCACAGATTTATTAAAATGAATTGCCTGTATGTAATTTTTTCTGATTTTTAAAAATGTATAATGTATAATTAGCTGATTAATTTCTCTCTGCAGAAGGTGAGTTTGTGAAATAAGTGGTAACGTTTTCTTGTGGCAGTATCTGGGAATCTTCAATGAGACCATGTGATGAAAATGCAGAACACTTTGAATCAGAGTATGAGGTGTAGGACACATGCATTCTGTTGACTTACTGTGCCGTGATGTGACAATAATTTGTTTTCCAGGGTACAGAATGTGCATCTGCCACTTACCTTGCCATCCAGTAAAACCAAACCTTGTTGGAGAGCAGGTAAAAAATGCTGTTAGCCTGGGAAATGGGTATTTTGGGAGGAACTTCTGCGATCTACTTAATTTCAAAATACATCTTGCTATCCGGTGTAAGTTTATCAGTCCAGAATGTATTTGAGGTGCTGGATGTGTCTCTGCTCCTCCCCTGCATGTGGAGTACGTAGAGCATTGTCGAAGGGTGGCTCTGGGGGTATCATTTAACAGTCTCTGGCTGTAAAATCAAAGTATTTTGTATGCGCTAGTGGTAACAGATGACTTCTTCATCTGCCTATATTCAGCTGTTGCTCAGCTTTGATTGTGTTTATTCTGAAACTACACATGTTGTATTTTGCAGACACTTTCAAAGATGGGAGCCCATTACCACTGTATCATCTGCTCAGCAACTATCACGCGAAGAACTGACATGATAAGTCACATTAATCGTCATGTGAATAAAGGAGAAACTGAGTCAAGGTTTATTACAGGTGTGTTCTTCTGTAAAACGTTCACTCTTCTTATACTGTCTAGCATGTGGAGTAACTATAATAAATGAGTGAGAGAGATGAGAAAAATACTGGAACAGATTTAGCTTTACTATTGTAAAATCTGCCCTTAATATTTCAGAACAGTTTTTCCTCAAAGGTGTAGCGGCCTTGCGATATAACCTCTGCATTGACTAGCTATTCTTATTGATACATAATATTCCCTTCACAATTAGTTAAATGTTGCAAATGTAGGCTTCTCTCTCTCCAAAAGAATGGAGGACCTGGAAGCCACGTAACAAAAATCTGTGTAGAGAGTTTAATGCCTATGTATTTGGCTGTGTGTGTGTTTGTAAATCAGTCTTGAGGAAATCTCTGCAAAATAAAAATCCTTTGTCTTTTATCCAAACTGCATCAGTGTGGATACACCAAACAAGGTGGTGGGAAGCATTTTAAATAATTGGAATGCCAACTCTTTATTTTTGCGAATTGTCTGTTCTCTATAGCTGTCAAGTAAAAGGCACATTATTGATTAGCTGATATGCAAAACTTTTTTCCTTTTCCTGCACCTTAGACTATTGATGTTGAAAATTGATCTGATTTATTTTGTCTCTGTGTAGATATATGGATTTTTACCTATATATAATGTAATAAAGGTGAGACTGGGAGCTATGAGGGTCACACTTTCTGTTGCCCGTAAGCAGGTTGGGAGTGGTAGTTCAGTATCTTGGAGTCAGTTTACATGTCTAAGAACTGATAGTAGTACCCTCCATACCATAGACTATACTTTCAACTTCATTCCATAAATTTAATTTTTATTATTTATGTATTAATTCAATTACTTTTTATTATATGTATTAAAATAGTGAAATTAATTTAGTTTTTATTAATTTAATTTTGAACATTAATTTAATATGAACTTTCAATTCCATAACTTTAACCTTTAACAGAGGTTGTGAAATACGTGTATCTCTGTATGGTTCCCTTAAGAACTGTTAGTAAAGAATGGCCTATTTGACACTTTTTAAACAAAATGTTTGTGGCTACTTGTCCTCATGGGCAGAGGAGAAATTCAGAACATTTTTCACGCTTAATTGTTGAAATTGTCCCTCTGCTTGTGCTATCTATACACGTTTCATGAAGCTGTTTGATAATTTACAGAGATTAGATCAAGGATTTTGAGGGCTTTTTGCAGTTCACTGATACACGTTCAGGACTATGTCATTAGCGTTTAAATTAATTAGCAATGTATTATGTTAGAACATGCAAAGCAAACGTGCTCAGGCTCAGGGGCTCACTTTCTGAAATTTCTAAGTACGTAGGAGCCCAACTGAGAAACAAATCTGATGTTTTATGGGAGAAAATTATAGTAGAGCTTGATCCTTATCTGCTACTTGTAGGACTAGAAGATAAATCGTCTGCTTATTTACTCCCACATACTTGTTAACTGATCCGTGTGCTAGTTAGATTACAGCATTACCCAGACTTCTTGCTATATGGGAGCAAATTTTTAATTTAGTTTATCAAATGTGCTAATGCTATTTTCAGTTGTCAATAACTCTTTCCTTCCCCCACAACTGCTTTCTTTTAGTTCCTGCTCCCAAGTCTTCTGAAGTGCTGAAGGAGTTGGCCACAGATGTGCAGGTTCTTCCCAACTACTCCACACCTCAGAAAACAGATTCCTATTTTAATCCTAAAATGAAACTCAACCGGTAAGAGAACAGGGAGTGGGAAGATGCACCACAGCGCTGCTGAGTTTGTAGTGAAAAATACTTGTGTGTTTTGAAAAGCAAACCCTGAGAAACTTTAGTTCAGAGGGCAGGAGAAATAGTTTTCATTAGAAAATGTGTCTCTACCACATCTGAAAAGTGTGAGTGTTGACACCAAGGCATGGGACTGGGCTTCAGCCCCTGCTGACCCCTCCTGGTCTCAGTGCTGTTAATATTTGAGCTGAGTTTAAAGTTAGCTCAGATATACCTGTGACAGCTGAGATGCGACTCCGGGGGAGGCCATTGCAACCAAGGTCATGGCCATGTCTCAAAGAACAAGTGGAATTTCATTGCTCTACAGTAATTTATGATGTTTTTCAACATGGAGCCATTAGTAGCGTAGTGTTTTTCCATGTAAAACATAGTTTGGCTTAAATGTTCTAGTATTATGTTCAAGGGAAATAACTAAAGAAAAAGAAGGAAAAAATGTTTTCTCAACTTACCATGACCGTTCCTTTTTATTTTCAAGGCAATTGATATTCTGCGCACTAGCCGTTCTAGCTGAGGAACGTAAACCGATAGAATGTTTGGATGCTTTTGGTGCCACTGGTAAAGTCGATTACTTTACTCTTTTGGTTAATATCCAGTAGTATGAAGCTCCAAAAATGAGTAGGAACTGACATGATATATTCAAAAAAAGTGAGGTACACAATAATTTTCTTCCTTAGGTAGCCAGCCATTGGCTTCCATACAAAAAATGCCATAAAGAGCGCGGTATTAGGTGTTTTAAAGACTGTAAATAATGTTAAGTCAAAGTTTAGCGGTCTCCTTAAAATTATTTGCTTTAATGTCCATCATTTAATGGTATCTTCCTGAACTTGTGGCAAGGTCACAGATCTTGTGTGAGTCTGGTTGTGGAATTTGGCTGTAAAATCAGCCTGTGGTTTAAAAATGGTGATGAATCCAAGCGTCTTTAGCAGGACCATCTCTTAAATGATTACAAAATTCTGAATGTGAACTAAATGTAATTATATCAGTGTCTGTTTAGCCTTCTGGAACAAAAACCCAAAGAGATCTGGATTGCTGCCTCTTAATTGAGAACAGTAACTGCTCAGCTTTTTTGCATAAAAATTCTTGATTGTGAATTAATCCCCGTTCTGAATGAGGCCACATTCCACAAGCACATCCTGTCCTGCACTTCTGCTATGTCATCATGGGCTGCACAACAAAAGCTACATTTGGAGGCAGCCTAAAAATATTAATGTTTTAACTACTTAATTATTATCAAATAATACTTTGTTTTTGCCAGCTTTTGCAGTAGCTGTTCTAAGGTTACACTTCTGTCTTTCCATAGGTATCATGGGATTACAGTGGGCAAAGCATCTCAGGAGTGCTGTGAAAGTTACGATTAATGATTGTAATGAAAATTCCGTGATGATGATTCGGGAAAACTGCCACTTAAACAAAATGAAGGTGAAACTTGACTCTATGGAGGAAGACAATGGTGAAGCTATGGCAGATGGAGAAGAAAATACTGACACCATTGAAGTGACAAGAATGGATGCCAATGTTATAATGCATTTGAGAGCATTTGATTTTATGTAAGTTTTGAATGTTTCTGTTAATGTTTTCCTGGTTTGATAATGACACACCACACCCATCTCCCAGTGTATGGTTATTTAGGGAAAATATTAAGTCCTTCTGACATACAGAATGGTCTATAATAGTACATGAAAATTTTAAGCCAGATTCTTCCTATATTTTTTGAGAAAGAGAAGTGTCAAATTAGTCTTTTTTTAATTGGAACTTCTAATTTAAAATTCATACCTTTGCATGTCATTGTGCAGAACTTCATTGCACCTCCTGTTTTAATCCATTTTGCAGTGCGTTCATATTCAACTAGACTCATTCTTCCAAGTTGGGTTTATAGATGCATACTTTTCAAAACCTATACAGACATCAAAATAAGTGATTGGATTCTCTTTTTTTGATTGATTAATGTCTATATATAAGCTTGTAGGTATTCAGGCTGAAAATGAGTATTAATTTAGTACATAAACTGGAATGCATTCTTGGTTTGGGAATTGCCCTTTGTTTTAAGGCTGAAGGTGAGCCTCAGGCCAATATTCTTGTAGCTTAAACGAGTCACTGGGTCAGGACACAAAAAAAACCACTATCTGGCTTTGTGATGATGTGTATTTTCCAGCATAGTGCTTCCCTAGTTCTTTCAATTTGATACTTTAAAGTTCCAGAGTATTTAATGAGAGGTGTACTGTAAATATTAGTCCTGTTTTCTCTTTTTGTTTTAAATATGACCGTAAGTGAGGCTTATAAAATAGTGTTTTCTGCAGTTTAAGGCTAAACCGTTGAGCATCTATAGATATTCAGTGATGCTTCGTTTCCTTTCAGCCATTTGGACCCCTTTGGAACTTCTGTGAATTACCTGGATTCTGCCTTCAGAAATGTGAGAAACCTCGGGATTGTGTCACTGACGTCCACAGACACCAGTTCTCTGTACGCAAAGGCCCAGCACGTTGCCCTGCGTCATTATGGGTGTAATATTGTCCGAACAGAGTACTACAAGGAACTGGGAGCCAGAATGATAATTGCTGCTGTGACAAGGTACTGGGAAAACAAATTTGCTCAAATTCTGCTTCTAGCTGCTTCTGTAGGTTGTGCACGTTCGGTTTCCAGAATTCCTTAATTCTTGATACAAAATGAATGTTTCATATTTGTGTGCTGCTATGGGATAAGGTGATTTTTAAACTAAAAGACTGAGCGAGGAGAAAAGGCATAAATAGGGTGGGGAACTGGGACAGTGGGGAGGGCTTTTTGGTGATGGGGAGGGATGGTAATGTAAAAATACCCAGACTTGCCTATTTGCACACTGTTATTCCTCCATCAATTTTATGGTCATTTTAGTGCTGCGTAGGACTTTGTAAATATGATTTAAATTGCTTGAGTGGCTTCTAGCTGAGCATTGGAGTTAGATTTGCTTTGGTGGAAGCTGATGTTCACTTTAGATCCTCATGCTTGAGGTTAAATATACATGTGATTACTAATTTGTGAAATCAGTCATTTGCGTATCAATATTCTCAGTAAAAGGTAAAATAAGATATTCTCAGCCTTATAGGAAGCAGAGAAAACCAGCTATTTAAGAAATGAGGTTTTGTCCTGATCGCTTTCTCAGATCTTTAGAATCTCTAGAAAGTGGATGAGCTCAAGAATCTTTCAGCAGGTTCAGGTATCTGTGGCAGTTTGAGTCTGCCGAATTGAGTACAATTTGGTTTTGTTTTTCCTTCACAGAGCTGCAGCTCGCTGTAACAAAGCCATTGAAGTTTTACTCGCAGTGGCTCTAGAACATTTTGTTCTAGTAGTGGTCAGAGTTTTAAGGGGACCATCCACCGCGGATGATTCAGTAAAGAAAATAAGATACCTCATCCATTGCCAGTGGTGCGAAGAGAGAATTTTTCAGAAACAGGGTAGTATGGCAGAAGGTAAATGGCTTTTCATTTGCACTTTCTGGAAGGTCTGATTTCTGTATGTCTGGTTCGTGTTTGTTTAGGCCTTGCTTATATTGGCACTCCCTTAGTAAAGTAATAATTACCTAGATGAGGTGGAGAAGGTACCGTGTTTTATGGTAGTGGGTTAGATGAGTTGGCTGCATGAATTTTTTCTGTAAATATACTGGATTTGTTTCTCAACACCAACTAGCTGAAGCTGCTGGAATGCCTGGTAAATATGGGGCTGTATTTTGAGCAAAGGCGCAAAGAGTGGGACAGTCTTTGCTACCATTTGGTTCCACCACACAGTTACAGCTGGATAGATTTAAGTGTCAGATAAAATGCAGTGTACTAAACAGTATCACTTTCCCTCTGACAAGGATATATTCTCCCTGCCCTTGGGCAGAACTTGCACACGTCTGATGGAAATCTCTCAGCAGGTGTGGTAGGAAAGACACGCATAATTTTAACACTTAGTGGTAAATCAAGGCAGCCTCCAGGTTAAAAGCTGACTGTGGGCTGTCTCTCAACACAAGTTAGTAGAAAAAAAATAAGCTAAGAGGTAGCTACTAGCCAGGTGGTAGTTTGAATGAAGATAAAAGGAAAAAGCTTGTTTCAAAGTTACAGGTTCTTGGATATCTGACTATTAACTGGTGGTGTCTTTGACTGTCCTGCTCAAAGTCAGGTGCAGGAGTGTGCAATGGGCTTGTTATTTAAAAGATTATTAAAAAACCTTGGATAAAGTTTTAAGAACAGAAATGAGTAACTGGTAAGTATAGTGTTACAGCAGAGATTTTCATTAGTGTCACGGTTTAACCCCAGCTGGTAACTCTACCCCATGCAGCCACTTTTCACCCCGAGTGGGATGGGGGAGAGAATCGGAAGAGTAAAAGTGATACAGCTCGTGGGTTGAGATAAAGACAGTTCAATAGGTAAAGCAAAAGCTGTGCACAAAAGCAAAGGAAACAAGGAATTCATTCACCCCTTCCCATGGCAGGCAGGTGTTCAGATAGCTCCAGGAGAGCTGGGCTCCATCTAACCTCTTGGTGACTTGAGAAGACAAAACACCATGACTCCAAACATCCCCCTCTTCCTTCTTCCTCCAAAATATACACTGAGCATGATGGTGGATGGTATGGAATGTCTCTTTGGGCGGTCCATGTCAGCTGTCCTGGCACTGTGCGCCTGGCACTGCGTGAGAAGTTGGAAAAGTCCTTGACTACCTAACAACAACCAGACCATCAGCATCTTATCAACATTCTTCCCCTGCTAAATCCAAAACACAGCACTACACAGCTACTAGGAGGAAAATTAACTATTATCCCAGCTGAAACCAGTAAAATTAGTAAATGAATTGTTTACTTAATGCCTTTGTGTTGATGTCATCTCTCTTCAGTAGAGCAGGCTTTGCTGGCTATTTCAAAACAACTTCTAAATCCTGTTTTTCTGTTGTAGAAAACCCATATCAGCAGCTGCCTTGTGATTGTCACAGCAGTATGCCCGGGAAGACAGCGGTTGTTCTTGGTCCTCTCTGGTAAGTACAGAACACAACGTGGACCTCTGGAGGTCAGATGCTCAGTCGCATAATAAAAACGCAAGGCTGCTGGATATTCTACTGCTGCAAAAGGAGGTAGAGCAACTGGCAGGAGTTCAGAAAACGTTTGATCAATTTGAATTTAGTAGGGTATTCAGTTTTTGCTCTTGTTCATAGTGTTCAGTCTGGTCAATAAATGAAAAACTGCCTTTAAATTTCATATTTGCTGCAATTTAGGTAATACATCCTGCACAGGGGAGCCTGGCTGTGTGTTCCTCTAGTTGCCAAATGTTAAGCAACTCTCTATTATTCTATACTTGTGGAGAACTTATTTAATAAATCCTCACATGTGCTGATGGTAGTAAATGCTACACTGCTCAATAGTTAATACTTAGAATTTTCTCTTGTGAGAAAGACAAATAAATCTTTGTCTTTTAACCATGTCAAAGCAGCATGAAAATGGTTCACAAGTGACAGTGCTTTTCTTGTGGGGTCTAAATGACTTTCTCAACATAGTAGGGCAGAAATAAAATTACCATTCTTGAGATCTTGATATTCTTTTTTTTAACACCAGACAAGTGCTGCTGTCATTGCAAACCGATTTGCTAGTGCCAAGTTGTGAACAGAGTCAGCCTGATGCAGCGCTTCAGTGTAATGTAATTGCTGATCAGTTTGGGCAAGGGATTTACGGAGCAAATTTTTTTGCTTTTGTTAAGAAGTCTTAATGTTTCACTTGTGTTTTGTAGGTCAGGGTCCATCTTCAACAGCGGGTTCCTCAGAAGAATGCTGGTTGAGGCTGTGCAGCATGGTCTGGATGAAGCTCAGCCACTTCTGAAGACGTTAGTTTGCGAAGCAGAGTGTACAACTTCAAAACTTTCTACCCATAGCCCTTCTGATGAGAACAAACAAGGTAAGAACCACGGCAGACGTGTCACAAAAAGGACCGGCGGCTTGTGGGCGATTTAGGAAGATTCTGCTCTTTAAAAACTTAAGTGTGTCCATAAAACAGAATGCAGGGTGGGACAACAAACAAACATAATGCGGTAGGTGAAGTGCCATGAAATCCAGCGTGTTCCCTGAGCGAGCTGGAAATACGCAGTGGCTGCTGTTTCTTTGGTGTGTCCCAATCCTGACTCGAGAGGGTGTGCTGTAAGAAGAGAGGACTTCAGTTGTTGTGCTCTGCATATTCTGCAGGCACCGCAAATCAGTGGGCCCAGAAAAATGCCTTTCGGGATGGGAATGCTGTTCTGCTCATTAAATAAAATAGTATTTTTGAATATCGCCTCTGAATTCCAAGTTAGTATGTGAAAGTTTTCCTTCCTGCACTTCTTTAGGCCAGAATGTGGTTTTATTTCTTCCTGTTTTGCCATTTTCCTGTCTCACAGTACAATTAATTTTGACTCTTGTGTTCTAGAAGAATGTGGCGTATATATTAAAACAGCAAATACTTGTGCAGAATCCTACTTGATACATGGTAAGTCAATCATTTTGGTGCAGCTGAAGCAGTTTCAAATTAAACTGTAGTTTAAGTGATGGCTAAACCAACCTAGTAGTCACAGATTTGGGGTTTTTTTAATATCTAACAATCATAGCACGTTAAATAAATTCAGCCTGGATTTTAGCCCTGCAAAATTCTAGCTTATAAAATCCGACACAAAGGTGTAGCTGCTACGTGGCTGTTTGTGTGTACTGTCTTTTGCTTCACTGACATTTTTCGTGGTCTTGCTGAGTATTCACTGGTTTCACTGGCATTTTTTGTGGCTCAGGAAAAAGAAAAAGTGATGAAGTGTTTCGAAATGCAGCCAAGCGCCAAAAATCTGAGAACAGTGCTGAGCACCCTGCATTTTACTACAATATCCACAGACACAGTATTAGAGGAATGAACATGCCAAAGTAAGGTTTTTGTTTAAGCTCCAGTCTTATATTACTGTGACAACTGATGACTTGTATTGAATCAGCCTTATTAGCATTAATGCCTTTTTTTTTCCCAGGTTAAATAAGTTTTTAAACTATCTCTCTGAAGCGGGATACAGAGTCAGCAGAACCCACTTTGATCCCATGGGAGTTCGCACGAACGCGCCCTTGGCGCAGTTTAAGACCGTCCTGATGAAGTACAGCACCCCCACGTACACGGGGGGCCAGGCGGAGGGTCCCGGCCACCGACCGGGTGACATCCAGCAAGGAGAACAGGCTCACAGCAAGGCAGACGGCAAGGTGGACGATGCCGAGTTTCTGGAAGACGACAAATCTGCGGTCGCCGCTGCCTTGTTGACAAAAGACTGTCCCGCTCCCTGCGCGGCTGATTAACACAAACCGGCCTGTTTGCAGAGCGGGATGTTACGGACTGCGAGCGCACCCTGGTTCAGTAAGCCAGTACTTCTCACCAAACTGGATTTAGAAAACTTGAGCTGCCTGCTATTTTAATTTGAAAAAGACACTTTAGAATTGTTCAGTGTGTGTGGTCAAGGTACTGCTGCTGCGGGAAGGTCTCAGAGGGAGTTTCTTGTGTCCACTTTGGTGCTGAGGCTTGGTGGCTGCTCCCGAGCCCTTGGTAATGCCTTATGGCCAGCACAGAACCCAGCAGGGTGGATGGGGCTGAATGTCTTCAGCATTTCTCAACAGGAGGTTAATACAAAAAACAGTATTCCTGAAATGAATCATTCCTAACACCTGACTGGCTACAGTTCAGTTAAGATGATAAAATAAGACAGGATAAAATCCAGAAAACCCTTCCTTGGTGTGCTGCTTGCTCCAGATGGCACATGTAATTTGGCGTTCGGTTCTGTTTTCATAGTCCTACCTACAAGCAAGGACCTAACTCAAGTGAGAGCAGAAAGAAGTGGTTCCACGACTGTTCCTGAAACTCCAGTTTATCCAAACCTTAGTGAGTTGCGTTTGTCACCCTTGGTAGGCGTTTGTGTGGAGATGACATTTGGTTGGGTACCTAAAAAAGGAGCAGTGACAAGACACCCTAAGTTCCAGGTGACGTTTTGCTATGAATCTGTCATTAAAGTCTTAGTTGTTTAAAAGATCTCTTCTGTGAACGAGCAAAGAGGTGCTGCGGTGGGAGTTGGGTCTGGTTCCTTAAATACATGGCAGCATTCCAGTCAAATCAACTTGACTTTGTCCTTTCTTTTCCCCAAACCTTGTTCCAACAGCTCTGTATATATGACTTGAATTGGGAACAACTCTCACAAATGAAGGAGTTGCTGCAGTTTTTCAGAAGTTTGCTGTTCAGCCTGGCCCCAGGTGTTCAGTTTATCTATGAGCAGAACATGAGGGGTTATTATTGTGATTTATCTCTCTCTGAAACTTCATGGTAAGATTATTGCTTTTCATTGAGTGCTAACCAAGAGGAACGTGACCAGTACACTCCCGATCATGCACAACTTCCTAAGCTCCCCTTGGGCCAGAATTAAGTTATTGCCTCTTAGACCATCTTCAATTCAGGACTGAGGAGTTCCTTTCATTCTGTCCTCATTAAAAATTAAGAGGAGACCACTAAAGGTATAATATTTGCACTTCAGCAGTGATACAACATGAAACTAAGTTTCCTTTGAAAATTTAGTGCTTCTAGTTCTTTTCTAAAGGTAACTTGGTATCAAATTAGAAATTAAAATGAAGAAGGAAAAGTTAGTGTTCCTTAGTTGTTCTGAACAAAATTTTTAATAATTTTTTGATGCAGAGAGCCTGTTGGAAGGCTCTGCTGGCAGCTAACACAGCTCACTTTAGTTGTTACTGCAAGTGGGATAAAAATCACTCCAAGTTGGCTAATTGGAGCAAAAGAGAGCATTCCATTTAGAACAAAATAAGCTGAAAAGGAAGTTTAACTGAAGCCGGTTGGAGGAAGGATTGCCAATCGCTTTTACAGCTCCCCCCTCAGTAACAGAAGGTATTGTGCATATTTTCTAAGTCAAAGCAACTCTTCCTGTGTACAAGGAGGGGCTGAAAAATGGAGGTTGGGCTTGTCCATATAATTTGGGTTTTTTTTCCCATTATACAATCAGGGACAAGGAGTTTTGCCTGGTGTGAGTGACCAGAAGGGGGATTTGTAGCTCAGGCCTGTGAGAATTCTCATTCTGTTCAATAGTTGTCTTGGTTGTTCATTGGGTCACATCAGTCCTGCAATAATTAATTAACAGAACACTAGTGCTGGTTCAAGGCAGCTCTTTGGGGGCTTCTGCTTGTTATTTCCTGAGTCTGCTAGAAGGGTTACATCCTTCTGCTTAACAGTTGTAATATAATAACTGTAGAAATAAAGCAAAGAACAGGACTTCACTTTTTAATAACGTACCTCAACCCAAGTGAGTTGTTGGAGTTAACCTACGCTCCTTCCTGTTGAAGCTGCTTAATGTACAATTAAATGCAACTGGAGTTGCTGGGTTTAACCCAAATGCTGTGAAAATTTTTTCATCCTGTTCCTCAGGCTCCAGGATCTGAGAGCAGCACCTGTGGCAGCTGATGTCTTCTGTCTGCCTCTGGCTTTCCAAAACTGGCCACAGGGTTTCTTTTCTGGATTAGCAGAGGAAGCAGCACTGGAATTCCCAACAGCTTGTTAAAACACTTTTGCTTTTATTGTCAATTCAAGAGTTTCAGTGTCACTTCAGTTGGATACTAGAGCTATTAGGCTTACCCGTACCTAACACGTTATGTACTTAAAAAATAACATGGCTTTAAAAGGCGGAAGAGTAAAGTCATTTTGAAAACAAAATAGTTTATAGCACTAGAGAGTCACAGTGCAATCGATGGTTTAATCAAACAACTACATTATATATATATATAATAATATTTAAAGAACATAAATATTCAGTAAATTCACTACAACATGAAAATAAAAGCTTCACATTCTCCCACACTTCTTAAAGAACTTGGGGACAAAGTGACAGACAGACTCCTAGACAGACCGCTCGGCGTCACAAACACCTCTCGAAGGGACTGGACGTCCCCTGGGCAATCACACCGGGAAGGGATGCTGCGACTAAGCTAGAAGGTTTCCCCATCAATTTTAAAGCATTTATAATCACCACTCCCCCACCCCCCAGATTATATTTAGTGGACATGCACTACTAGTCTATACAATGCACCATTTCACCAGAAAGTCATGAATTGCCTTAAAAACTGCCCCCACTGCATTCTGGGGCCTGAAAACTGCAGTTTCATGTCACAGAAAAACCCAAGTCTTTCCAGTAAGAGAAAATAACTAAATTACTCAAAGAAAACAGCGGAGTTTTCACATCAGGATCAAGCTGATCTTCAACAGCAACCGGAGTGGATACGTTTATTTACAAGTGCCAGGCTGGAAAGATGGACGTGACAGAAGGACGATTCCTTCCTAAGAGCATCCCCGAGCATCTGAACACTTCTGTACCAAAACCAGTCTAACTACGGGCAAGACAAAGCAGCAGCAACACCATCTGCTGGAAAGTGTATTGTAATATTTCTCACCTATCATAGCAACTTCTTTTGCTTCAGGTGCCGACAGCAGCTGCGGGACCGGACAAAACCACCTGCTGCCAAGTCCGTCAAACTTGAACCTAAAGTTAAGACACTAAATGGTAAACTTCGTCAAGTACTAAAATTGTCTTCCAAAGTGCTAAGCCACGTTTGTTAAAGCTATGGCAAAAAAATAAAAAAGGAAAGAAACTAAATCTATGAGCAGCTTCTGGTTGGAGTCCTCCCTCCTCAAACTGGAACCCGGATAAGCTCCCAGCTGGGCTGGCACAAATTCCATCAAGCAAAGCGTTTGGACGTTGCATTATGTCCATGCGCTGGAATTTTGGGGGATTTGCTTTTAAAGAAGTTTTTTGGGGGGTTCTTTACAGAACATTGCAATACATTCACAATAAAAATCTGTTATTATAGGAAATAGAGCAGGGATATAAAATGTCCAGAACGATGAAGGTTGCGAGGACAGGATATGAGCGCAGCCGGGAAGCTGCAGCGCGCAGCAAGGCTGGCGTGTTCTACACAGGGTTATGGGTTTGGGATGTTAAAAGGTTTCCGAGTGAAATATTTGTTGAAAAGCAAACCAGTCTCACGAATCACCTTGCGCTGAAGCATTCAGCCCAGTAAACAGGAAGGTTTTAAAGTGTCCGTTTTCTCACTACGGCTCTATTTGTTCACAAGAAAATGACTCATAAATCTTCTCTAGGGAATCAACCTCAAGCTGCAAGACTCGGAAATCAATCCTCCACCAGTTTTTAATACGGATAACCATCGGCAAACGACAACACTGAACACAGCCCTTGGCATGTGTGACTACTGAACAGACCGACTTGGCCACCCAATGCTCAGTACTTCCCAGAGGCCACTGTGACTGTGTCGTATGGACGAGAAATCCAGATTTACCTGGACAAAATGAAGACATTCCAAACTGGAACACTCGTTCTCATGCATTAGGAACAAAAAAGCATGTCAACCACTGGAATGCACTGGAGAAGGTCATTTAGTCTCCTAGGGGAAAAAGCAAAACCCCAAAACAAAGACTAAATTAAATACAACCCAGAATACTGTCTAACCATATTAATAAGTATACTGAGAGAGCCTGAAGGCATCACATGTGCTGTCCATGAAGATAAGGGTGGTGCCTTCTTTTCATATTAAAGTTGTAGCTATAAAAGAGTTAGTCCCGTCTCTGTTTTCCAGCACAGCTTATTTATGTTCCTTTGTGGGTGCATAGTACAGTTCCATAGGTTTGTTCACTTTCCAGTACTTCTCGCTGACGAGTTCCAAGGAAAACGAGCCGTTCAGTACCTAGAACAGCAAAACAGAAATGAGAGAAATATAAAGCATCTGCCTTTTATCCACAAGACTTATTTCATTCAGGTGTAAGATCAGGCTTGGAGTTCAATCCGATTGCGACGCTGCCACCTGGTATCTGTATATTCCGAATTCAGCAGCTGAACGGAGGGATCTGCCCCCAGTGCACCCACAGCGGCTCACAGGGGAATATTCGAAGCCCACATAGAAAAGGAGAAACGTCACTGCACGCCAGACGCTTCTGGTGCAAGAGCTACCCACTCTTCAGACAATTCTCTCAGATGAAGTAATAATTTTCCTCTTCAGTTGTAACTGTAAAATTGCACCATAAGGTTGTTGCTGGCATTGCTGGATTTTTCCCAAGTAATTTATGTGCCTGTTTTTCTACTAACCGAGTTTTTGCTCTATGTGTTTTCCCGCAGAGGAACTGATCTGCTGCTAAATGCACAACCTGGTGCTGTGAATTTTACCCCTAAAGCCAACTCAGGAAAAGTCCAGCTGCATGTATTTCAATCAGACCTGTATCAAAGACGTATCAAAGCTCAGTTTTGCACTGCTCACCGTGAACTGCCCGTTGGCAGTAGCGATGTAAATGGTATATTGCTTCTCGCTGGCCGTGTCCAGGTTCATCTGGTTGGATTCTCCTTTGCTACGAAGCTCCTCCAAAGCCAACCTCACCGCCAGGTACTTGGACAAGTGATCAACGGTGGCATTGCCCGAGGTCTTGATGTATCTGCAGCAACAACAGCGATAAGACATTTGAGTTGTACGTATGGTGAAAAGCCATCTGGAACGCCCTTAAATATTAAGCATCAAGTGTGAAAAGGCCTGGAAAAGTTCACAAAGGAGAATATTAATTGCTTTTCCCCAAGACATGCAAGCAGCTTATCGAAGTATAGCGTTCTAAAGTGTCCTTTCATCTTTTTGACACTTGTCCCACAGGCCCTCCTGCTCTTGGGAGAGAGAAGATAGCGATGCCCTGTCATCTGCTCAAAATGAAAAACCCAATGTCAAGGGCTTTTCAGAGCTACTCACGGCTGCTGAAATCTTCTGAGCATAGATACAGCCTCAAGTGCCTGGACAGACAGCCGCACGGTGGGACAGCTGCCCACACAACACTCTGCGCCTCGTCACTCTTCCGTACTGTCTCACTATCTGTTTTCGCTTCAATTATTCACCTGAGAATTAAAGGCTGACGCAAATGCCTCTCCCAGAAGCTTGGTTTTCTCTTTGCCTTTCAGAACGAACCCCGGAATTCCTTTGCAATTCCAAACCAAAAAGAAAAGCTGGCTGAAACTTTAAATATATTTGTAGGCGCTACAGGGAGATGTCTCGAAAGCCAGGAGGAGACGAGAGGGAACTCCACAAGACTCCTTGTTGCTGCAATCCAAAATTTCCAGTCAGTGCTTGGACTGGATCATGAAAAAGCCAGGAAAAGCTTCCAGCCTATAAATCCCTTTGACACAAAGCTGCTCTAAAAACTGCTGACACTTATGCAAGCTTTGTTTACTCCTAAAGAATCTTCTTATAAGTAGAAAGGGGTTGATATTATACCATTATCTTGGGAACTACTGGAAACTGCAATGCTAGAAACCCTTAACAACATCTTTATTTGTGATTAAATCAAAGCAGATTGTTACTGCAACAGAGTATTTTTTATCACAGTTGAGCATCGACCTGACTTGCAATGGAAAGGGGGAAAGTGTGCATGTGGTTGAACAGGATGTGGTACGACCGATGTAAATGGATTGTCCAAGAAGTGACAGAAAACAAAAGCACCAGAAAAATAAGAGCAGAATATCCAGATAGGACATGAAGAGCCATAAGCGGGCGTTTACCTCGTCTGCGCGCTGTCGTCGTTCTCCATCAGGGTGGGGTGAGGCCTGAAGACCAACTCGATTTCACTCGCCCCGTCCATGACGGGGTCTATGGCCACGGTTGTGTTGTTATTGTCCAGTTCTAGCCCTGAATCGTCCGACGTTTTGGTTCTTTTATTGCTGGGTCCTGCCTCCTGGTTGCTGTGCGTTGAGGCGTTGCTGCAGTGCGAGCTGTCGCCGTTGTCCTCCGCGCCGCTGCCGTTCTCAATCTGCTGCTTCTTGCCCCTCTGTAACCTGAGCAGAAAGAAACGGGTAGAAATCAGCTAATCCACACTCAGGATTCCCCAGCGTACAGGCCCGCGGGGTTGGTACAACGCTCCCAGTCTCTGCCGTGCCAGAAGTTAGACCTGGGCACACACAAGCACTAAACGTTTCAGAGATTTTAAAATTTAAATTAAAAAATTCTATCTTTCTGAAAAAAAGATACTCATAGACAAGACTACAGACTTTTTCCTATCCCTCAAACACCTTTAAGGTAATTTTTAACTTCATACAGTTATTTTTCAGACTTTTATTTTCATCTAAATGTGAAGCCACCTGTGATGAAAAATATAAATCACACCATGTTTCACCACAACACAAAGTCTGGGGCCTCTTTCCCAGCTGACTCTCTTAGGTCACCCTTAGAATTTAAACTCCCCATATTCCAACCTTGTGAATTAAGTCGTGACTAAAACCTAAATTCTGGCATTACGTACGTTGATTTGCACGTAAGGGGAATACATCGGTACAGGATTCGCCGTGTTGCAGTTTACTATCAAAGAGAAGGTTACACGTGGCCAAATGAGATGGGTTACATACCTGTTCATGGCCTGAATCTTTAATCCTTCCTCGATGCTGTGACTCAGCGCTTGCTGGTTGTTGTGTTTGCTGATCCTTGCCAGCACTCGCTCCTGGTGAGCTTCGTATTCATCGCGGCTGGGATAAATTTTACTGATGAGAGCATCGAAATTGGGATCCGGTCTCAGGGATCTTTTTGAAACGAGCTTTTTACGACACGTGGGACATTCTTTGTTGCTGGATATGAACAAAAAGGGAGAAAACAGTTACAGCTCTCCAGCAATAACCAAAGTCTGCCCTAATGCTGCAATTCTTGGTCAAAGCGCTCACCAAGACTCAATATTGAGAGTACATCTGGAATGAGGCTTCTGTCTTTTGACAGATCAGGTAGTTCCAGACATTGGAACAAAAACCCCAAGCGTATCTCCCTGCTTCTTTTTAACATATGTTTAAGGAAACTGTATTTAGACTGAAGAGTTCAGGAGTTCCACTCTGCAACCCAGTTCTTCCCTTAACCCTCTGGCTGGATTCTCACCTAGAAAAAGATGCACATCTAGTGGAAATGACATTAAGGCATTGTATTTCTGGCACTCAGAGGAGAAAACGAAGATTAAGGAACCTATTCTGTAGTTCAAGCACTAATTCCTGGCAAAATTAAACCCGGAAACTTGTCCTTCCTACCATTTTGTTGTCTTTGAACTGCAATGTCAGGTTCACACACTTATTTTCCTGTGAGAGGCGTCAATGGCTGCAACACCGGTGTCTTTACTCCTGATGGTTTTGTTGCTGCCCTCTAATGTATTTTTGCTAATTACTCGTCCGATTTACACAGGCACAGCAAATAAGGTGTGACCTCTGTACAGAGGTAATTGCCTTTATCAGAAATAGATCCCTCATTGACTTAACTGCTGTTGGTGACCTCAGAGTTCTATCGCTTTGGGGAAAAGGTGAACTTGTAATTGAAGAATATGAGAAAAATTATTTATGCTTTAGGTTGTTTCAGTCTCAAAGTCTGGAAAGCTTTGTCTAGAGTAAAATCCTTTTTCCCTGTAGTAACGATTCCGTACCCGCTCCTGAGGGCTGTGATGATACAATCGGCGCAGAAGCGATGCAAACATTCTTTTGTCGTCATGGTGTTTTTTAACATATCCAGGCAGATGGGACACATGAGCTCGCTGTGCAGGCTCCTGGGTGACACCACGATCTCCAAGCCATCAGTGATTGCTTCCTAGCGTTAATTAAGGTAAAGAGTTCTTTAATGTATCACAGTATCACAGTATCACAGTATGTTAGGGATTGGAAGGGACCTCAAAAGATCACCCAGTCCAATCCCCCTGCTGGAGCAGGAACGCCCAGGTGAGGTTGCACAGGAACATGTCCAGGCGGGTTTTGAATGTCTGCAGAGAAGGAGACTCCACAACCTCCCTGGGCAGCCTGGGCCAGTGCTCTGTCACCCTTACTGAGAAGAAGTTTTTTCTCAAATTTAAGTGGAACCTCTTGTGTTCCAGCTTGATCCCATTACCCCTTGTCCTATCATTGTTTGCCACCAAGAAGAGCCTGGCTCCATCCTCTTGGCACTCACCCTTTATATATTTATAAACATTAATAAGGTCACCCCTCAGTCTCCTCTTCTCCAAACTAAAGAGCCCCAGCTCCCTCAGCCTTTCTTCATAAGGGAGGTGCTCCACTCCCTTAATCATCTTTGTTGCCCTAATGGAATTTAGACTGCATGGTTCACTGTGCTTTTAAGGAGAAACACGGTAAAAAGGCAGAATGCACATACACAACCACATCAAATACACTGCTAAAGGAAGGAAAAAAGAAATAAACATCAAAACGGCTTATTTTTCTAATATTATAAGACAGGTTTTTATTTGGGAAGACTTTTTTAAAGAGTATCCTTTAAAAGAGGCAGTTAACAATCCTAAAGGGAAAAGAAAACATTAAACATCAAGCTTTGAGTTCTAGAAAGCATTAAAAAAGCTGTGCCATGAAGGCCTTGAGCCCAGCTTACCTGCGGCGTTCTTTGCAACTCGTACAAACTGAGCTCCCATGTTTTGCTTAGAGGCTGCGTCCCGTTGGTCTGCACGGCTTGAGACATGCCTGGGGAGAAAAAGAGAGAGAAACTGCATATTCCGGCATCCAGCTCCCTCGCCAAGGGCTCCTGGGGCCAGCGGGGTGTCCCCGGGTCACAGAGACACACAGGCCCTGTGCCACCAATGGGGACAACGTTTGTTTGTCCCACACACTGATAATCCCACGCTCTGTGCCGCTACAGAGAAACTAAATGAGTCGGTGAGCCGTGAACGCTTTGCAAACATCAATTAAGGTTGTTAAACAGAAGCAACATGAAACTCAAGGCCAGAAAACTTGGGCTGTGTGGTGCGAGAGCTGCAAGTGCCACCTGATGTGGAAAATGTCCATCAACGTCCACTCGGGAACGTGCATGTGGGTCAAGCCGGGTCCGCTTTAACTAAATCATACACAGATTATGAGGGTTTTGCTCATTTTTTGTGTCAGCAGTGGCAGACAAGCGTTCTTGGAAATGGAAATAACCGCTCCACAACCAGAATTTGCTTGCAGGTAAAAGCACACATCACCTTTTCATTTAAAAAACAACACACAAACGTAAATCAAACCAACCCACCCTCCCACCCAAAAAAAAGACCATGCAAAGAAACTGTGATGTTTTCCCATCAAAATTGTGGGATTGTTGGATGTGATGGGGCAAAACTACCACACGTGGTCACTGCAGACATGTGAAAGAATGGTCAAAACATCAGAAGAAAATGATGTTTCTGAGCAGAAAATATATGCACACTGGAGGAGAGGGGACAGACCTCCCCATCTCCCCAGAAATAGCTGCCTTGAAGCAGGAAAACTTATGCCAGAGTGTATGTAACCACAGAAGAGGCAAGATATTTCTATAGATACAGATATTTCTACTGGGTGGAAAAAGCAGAAGTGCTTTTTTCCTTTCTTGTAACGCTTATTTTTTTAATTGAGGTTTGTATTTCCAGACCTTCAAAACCGCAGCCAAATGCAGATTCTATTGATATCTACCAGGTACATCATAATCCAGCTTCCAATCCATCAAATTCCACGTGAAAAGGGTCACCCTCTCCGGAGAGCGACGTTACTTTCTAAGCGTTAATTAATTGTTGAGGGAAAAGCAAGAGAAACAGTGCAGCAAAGATTATTAGATCTACTTTTATCCAGGCACTGAAATTAGAGTTTTCTCCTGAAAAAAGGAAGGGGGTGAAAAAAAGCCTGACATGAAGTGGCCACGTCCACTATTATGTCTAAGAAGTAATAAAGGTCCAAAAAGGCGTCAAAAGAAAAAGATGACAGACCATCACCTCTGATTTTGACTATATAGATATTGTGCCTTAACGATACAGATGACTTGTCACAAGAGACGTGTTTCTCTGTGTGGATCAGAAAAGCAATTTAAGTTATCCAGAGGTACGGATTTAATTATGGTATTACATGACAGATTGCAAAGCAGCAATGTTGAAAAAGTGTACAAGTGGCAAAGAAAGGACATAGTACTTCTCTGTGTTCTGGTTTCCACAACTATTTAAGGTAATTCTAGGTGTACAGAAAGTCAAGTCGTTCGGGTAAGACCCTCGGCTCGGCAGCGATAGCACTTTCAAATTTGAAAGAGGACAAACACTGGCCTGGAAGCTGGAGAGATCCACGTAGTCCACTCGATGGCCTTCTCTGCTATTTCTGAAGGCAAAATTTGAGGAACAGTAGAAACATGCTCAATTCAAACATGCCGAAAAGCCCCTTCCAACCCTGAAGAATCAACCACAAAAAAATCACATTACACTGCATGGAGTTTTTAATCTGGTTGATGATCAATGAATAAGCTTCCTTGTTTTTTTCCCTGTTCCCCTACAATTTCCAGATGTATATTTGGGTCTGAAAAATGCAGGTGGATGCGGCTTCTTTTCCTGAGCACGTTACTGGACATCAGGTTGTATTACATTTCTTCACGCTGCTGAAACCTAATACGGCAACATCAGCAGCTGGTGTTGGTATCAAAGGTCAAACTCAACCATCAGGAGGGGCATTTTGACCTAAAATTGCACTGATCTAACAGGCACCACGTACCAACTCAGCAGTCTCAAAATCATAACCAGTCTCTTCAGATGTTCTCATCAATGGCTGATCTCCATTCGCTCGGGGAACAGAGGGCAGAAGAACCTCTAGAGTTGGCCAACACTCAAGTCAAGCCTTATGACCAAGCAGGAGGAGATCGCACCAGCCCCTTGCTCTCAGGTTCAACAGCAAAGAGTTGGGCAGCTCTACTGACATCTGAATGGCTGATTCTTTCCAAAGCTACAAAATTAGGAAAAGTCTTTAATAAGCCCAAGAAATATTTTTGTTTTCTGTTGTTGATGCTTTGTTCAGAGCAGAAAATATAGAAGCAGAAAGTTTCTGGATGAAGGGAACGACATCCTTTTATTAACTACTGCTGGCAAGGGGAGAGAAGACAGAGTATAAATATAAAACCTTACATTTATTCTTCAGTCTGGAAATTCATTCCACTGAAATCTCACGTTCTTAAAATCAGTTGGACCATCACTGACGTATTTCACTACCCCTCTGCACCCCTTGCAGCATTTTTTTGTAAGTCTTAAATATCCATTCTCTCATGCTTGTTTTTCCAACTCAAGATACAAAGTGGATTTCATCACAACAATATCTACTCGAGTTTTCAGCTGTTCAACACCTCAGATCTTTTCCACTTTATAAATGAAGAAGATGGGATCTCTTCTTTGCAGGTCACACGTGCTAACGTTGGGAACAACGCAAAGTCAGGTACCCCCGTTTTGAAAAACTTCTAATACACCACAACTTTAGACTTTTAATCCTTTTTTACCTTTCTGGCCTTGTCTCTGCCCTCTGGATATAAGGAACCAGTGACATGACACCAGGGTGATATAATGGGGAGAAGCCACATTCCTATCAGCTCTTGGAGCCACAACTAGTTGTGATTTATGCTATAGCCAGAGCGAAACTCTTGTCAAAAAACACAAACCAAACCAAAAACCAAGCCTAACTAATTTTATAAGGATCCCTACAATCCTTCAGACTGACTCAGTCTTCGAGGACAGTAAAATTTAAGCACAAACTTGGTAACTGTAGAGTACACACAGCTGTCGCTATCAATGCAAGGACCGGCGGATAGAGCCACAAGAACAAACGACAGAGCTGAGAGCCAGAAACGTTACGAATCTCTCCAGGTTTGATTCCTCCTCACTCCCTGAAAATAAAGAGAAACAGGCTAACATTTACTATTTAGTCATAAAACTTGCTGAGTTGCTGCGTGTTGTTTAGAGAAGAAAACTGGCAGATGAAAAGTGGGAGATTGTTAAAAATGATCAGAAGGTGTAAATTTGTATTTCTTTGTACCCAGGATGTTTCTCAGTTCTCCACGTTGCCAGAACACTAAAATCAAAAGAAAAGAAAACGCACCTGTGCTGTTCTTAAGAGTTTTCATTGATTTTTATACAAGGCAGCTTTACCCACAAGTTGAATAGCTCCCTAACTAGAGCCGGTAGACGAGCCTGCCGGCTTCACTAAAATACACCGCATCGCTTCATCTGAAACACTTGCTATTTAAGCCCGATTTCCTCAAAAAAAGGGGCTTACACAACCTTGCTCTTTGTGCTCATCCATCTGTAGACGATTTTCTTAAATACATATATATATATTAGAAAAAGAAAATTGAAGACTAACAGCTGGGGTTTAAAAACATAACAACAAAATAAGTCTTGTTCCTGAAGCGCTGGAAAAGAGGCAGTTATAGGAAAAATAATGGTACGGAAGAGCCGATCAGAAAAGAGCCTCTGATCTCCTGCCTGCTCGCTGACTGGGGAATTGATGCTGGAAAGTCCTTTCAACGCACTTTACAAGCTTTTATACTGAAATATACTTAAATATTTGCTAAAATATCGTGATGAGTCATGGTAGGTTGGGTATTCGGGTATCCCAGTCCTGAAACTGGCCAGTGGAAATAAAATCCAACAGGACCAGCAGGCTCCGGACCGCTCGGAACTGTGTGACACTGCTCCTGCTCTTCTCCACTTCACCTTCCCAGAGATTTACCACCCCTAAATTAGCCTTATTTCTCAAAATTTGTCATTGGTGACAGTTTAAACAGTTCCTTAGGTCTAGCTTTGAACTAACCATGATGGTGGCCCTGCTTTAACCAGGGAGCGGGGGACTTGCTGCCAGATGACATCCAGAGAGCCCTCACAACCTGAATTACTCTCCAAAACGCTTTGCAGGGCCTATTTTAGCCCAGGCAAAGAGACCAGAGGGTGGAATGGTACCCAGCAGCTGGAAGAGAGAACCCCCAAAGCCAGCTCAGCTCTGGCCATACCGTACGAGCTGCTATTTAACACTAACCAGTCTACTGAGCTCTGATACTTCCCTCAAAAACGCTTTTAAGGAAAAAAAAAGCATCAGGCTCTTCAAAAAATAAAATACGTGCATAGTATTGAACCCTTAGAAATCAATTCATTTTTGTTCCAAGTGTTAAAAGGTAAATATTTAGACTTAAAACAGTAGGAGAGTTAGAGCTCTGTTTGGTACGCCAAGTTCAACAGCACCTTCAACCATTTCCATTTTTACTTTCCAAAGGATTAGTTCTTTTAAAAACAGGTATCATGGTGCAGTTACTCTGGAAGCTTAACAGGATTAGAGTTCTACATTTTACTCTCTCCAATACTGTAAATAGTATTAGGGACAAATTGAATGTTTTGACAAAGTATTCCATTCAATAATTCATTTCAATTTACTCCATTAAAGCAGTCTGAAATTGAAGGTTTTGCTGCTTTTACTTCCTGGCTAAGAGCTTGATTTAGAAAAAAAAATCTGGATAGACACTATTTGAAGGAATTAATCTTCCCTGTAGTTCATATTTTATGTTCAATTGTAATTTAGGGCAACTAGGACTAGATTACAATCTAATACTTCTACTATTCACTCTTTTCTGAAGTTTTATTCCTCTCCGGATCTCTGAATCCCTGGAATGCAGCCAAATCAGGTCTGGCCTGGAGCTCATTTTATTCCCAGCTCTGCAATGAACCGCTCAATGATTCTGAACAAGGATGTCACCGCGTTTGTCCGTGCCCCCCGCATCCTCCTCTGCTCCTTTATTGTCACCACGCTCCAAATCATCTCTCAGCAAGTTTATATCGCACTCGCTATCATCAGGATACAACTGATCTCAAAAGGGGATAAGCCAGAGAGAGGAAGGTCTTACTAAAGTGGGTTTATTCCATTCAGCTTTCAGACCTTGTCCTGTCAAGTTCATTGAACTATCAAGTTCAATGTCACAACATCCCTTACAAGGAAGGTTTTCCACTTCTTTATATTTGCAAATTGACTTCAGTATTATATTAGCCATGTGTACAGTTGTCTTCTCTTGACACAACCAGTCCGGATCTGTGCTAACAACAAATTCCAGCTCACTGATCCATGGTCAGAGTTGCCATCAAACACAGCGTCTCTGTAGTGCAGCTCACCTCCAACGTGCAAGGTTTGAGTTGTCAGGCTCGCAGACATCTGAGAGATATGATCTGGCGTCCATCATCATTTCTGATAGTCATTAAAACCAGATTTAAACTCTTTAGGAGCTTGTGCTGTGGACAAGTACCACAAGCCAGACTTCAAGCAACAACTGCTTAAGCTACCAAGAAGAAAACAAGAAGGTGTTGGCCATGACAAAAGGCACACGGGCGGACAAAAGAAACTGCTGAGCATTGAGCGGTAAAATTCACAAGGGAAACTATTGCCATGCTGAAAGCATCAAGCCACAATGAGAGGATCACTAATGAAAGGTCACTTCAGGGAGGTGGTGGGATCTCCACCCTTGGGGACAGTCACACTCGACTGGTGTCACCAACAACCTCATCTAACTGGCCCTGCGCACCAGGAGGTTGTACTGCATGATCTCTACAGGTCTCTTCCAACCCAAATTATTCTAATTATGAGGGTATCTCACTATTGGACAAATTTATACTTAGTTTTGCTGTATAGAAAGTGACACAGCCAAGAAAAGCCAACAGCAACGGCTACTAACGGGGCAATAAAGCACGGCCATAAAAAGCTGAAGAAACCTGAGCAGGACATTCTCCTACTCCCCATGTCTTTTACAGCCTCTGTGGCTCAATATGAACATCCTCCTCACCCACAAAAGAAACATCAGTAGGTTTTTGGGGACTGCAGTGACCAGTAGCTTTAAACAAAGCAGAATCCATTTGTTTGAACTGCATGAAAACAGCAACAAGGGAATTGAGCCTTTAGGTGCGCAGGATGTTAGAGAAAATATCCAGCTTAAGCTGGGAGTTTCCTCCATAAACACATGATATAACCAACCACATGTTGGAAGAAAAAGAACACTCCCCTTATATATCTTCTGGGAACCTGTGGAATCAGGAGTAAAATTCACAACTAGGTATTTCTGTCTAAACTGGAAAATTAACATATAAGCCCCAAAATACCACACAAATGTTTTCGGATCATATAGTTTCTCTCTTCTGTACATAAATTGGTAAGCAAAAATGCCTTGGGTATTGACCATCTACTGAAGCTCTCGAGAGCTGAAGGTATCTGCCCAAATTTAACACCTGTGGCTGTTAGAAAAGAGCTGTAAGTGGTGATGGATTAATGCAAATTCATGAGGATCAGATACAGATTACAAAACAAATATTATCAAGTGAATAGTTTCAGCTGATATCCCAGAACACTTAGAAGTACATTAATGAGCCAATTTCAAAATTATTACCAAATACTTTATCAGTTAATACTCTATCGTAATGTCAGAGAGCTCCTTTGTAAATGCCTACTGCATTTAAAAGGGAGTTGTTAGCAATGCTTACACAAAGCCAGTGTTTAAAATACTTTTGCACACATTAACTAAAATGCTACCATCTGCAAAGCACAATCAAAGTCAATTAAAAGACTATTAAAGATGCCGAATTAATACGAACTATGAAACTGAGACTTCAAATAGCAATTACATGCTCCAGAAGTCAAATCTGATAACAAATAATGAGTATTTACACCGTGCTTTCCACCCTCAAGGTATATCAGCTTGCGAACAAACACGTCCTTGGACTGTATTTGTGGGATAGACACAATGAATTAGAAAAAAGTGAGGGAGGAGACACAGCTACGAGTTGTTGTTACTCTCTATCTCTGTGAAAGAGATGAAACCAGCTCACCAGCAACTCCAGGGGCAAGAGCCTTGCTGGAAAATAGGACACAAATCTGATTCTTGTGGGATCTCGAACTGTTGCTGGGTTTCATTCTTCAAGAGCAAACCTGGAAAACCTGTGTTTGAGCTAAACCAAAGAAACAGAAACGAACTCTGAATAAAAATGTATGAAAATAAAGACTGGCTGGGACTACCCCGAGGCCACACATGGCCATAAACAATCATGTATATTAATGCAAGCAGTCTGACTGTGGTGCACGGTATGGTTGATGTTTAATGTGACGAAACATCTCAAAGCAGGTCTGCCCTGCTCCAGGACACTCTAATTTCAATTATCAGTGTGCATCACGCCATCCTTCAAGTGTAAGCGATGGACACAAAGTGATAACCACCCTGACAATACCATTTGAGCAACGTCCAGTTCCCTGCCATCCTGTTCTCCTGCTTTTATTTACAGAATGAAGAGATTACCATTCAAATGTTTTGATCAATTACATCATGGCCGAGAAAACAATTTAACTATAATTAAACCAGAAAGCCAATATTAAAATTAAACACAAATTTTACTGTCAGATGAGTACATGCAACTCCCACTGAATGTTGGATAAGTGATCGGCTGGCACAACAAAATTACTAATACAATAAAATTATTTGTGTGTACATGAGTGCCAGATGTTCCCCACACTCAAAGTTGTGCCAAGTTCCCCATTTAAAATATAAAACCAGGCTGTTCTGTAAGAAAAAAGGACATGTTCTCCTTTTCTTTATAGTATTATGTCACCAGAATGTATATTAGGAGAAGCCATACATATGCATTTCTCCAGGCTCACTGGAAAGCACATCAGCTGTAAAATACCTTGTCAAATTCTCTCATTTGCCACTAAAAACCGAGCCTAGATTTCTCAAGATGGGAAGCTCCCTGAGACCCACTGTAAAGGTCACTCTAGAAAGATTCATATTTTCTTCCTCTTATCCCATTACTTTCAGTAATGAAGTTTTTCATCTAGAAGAGACTTGACTACATCAGAAGCTATTTTACGAACCTCCACACTGGAAGTACATCAAGACTAGGGAAGCTGCGTTTATTCCCAAAGAAAGTGTTACAAAGCTCTTCATTTTCAGATGTTCAAACTGAGGAATCCAAAGTTTGTCAGCCTATGCAGAGCAGTTAACAAAGAGGATCAATCTCATTTCTGCCCCAGAGCACTACCAGAAAAAAAAAGAGGAGGAAAAAACAGTATAATTAATTCAAGACCACAGACTCAAAATGTCCTAAAGCAGCCAGTAAAACCCAGGAATGCAGAGAAACCTGAGGCACCGGCGCAGCTGAACGGCATCGGCAGTCGGTAACACTTGAGATGTTTTCCCGATGTGATTGTCCCTCTCAATCACACAGTTTTCAGTTTTGCTGATAACTAGTCCCAAACTCCAGTTTTCCCACAACCTGCCCCATAAACTTAAAAGGCATTTATTTTCAATGCGAAAAATAAATAAATCCTTTGAAAGCCAAGTAACGCCACCTGATGCCATTACCGTGAAACCTCCAGCAGGCTCCCGCTCAGATAACGTCTGACAAGAGAGGGGGAAATAAAACTTCTATTGGCATTTCTGAAACACAGCAGCTTGCTAGCACAAGGTTTTTTACAGTTTCTACACTGTATTTATCCTCCTGAGGAAGAAAGTGGTTTTGCCTGGTGCAAAGACAGGTGATCTTCCAGTTAATTGCCACTCACCATTAACTGGACCAGAGATTAATTGATCCCTGGCAGCGTTTCCAGTCTGGCCATCAAGCTGCTCATCCTGGCCTTCCAAAACATTAGTGACCTCCTACAAACCATCTGCTACACACATGTACACCTATAGAAAAATGCAATGAATCTAACGCTAATAGAAGCGACCAGCGAGAGAGAATCCTCCCATTTCAGATGTGAAGAGCATTAAAAAAAAGGATAGTATCAAATTAAACTTTTGATCATACTCAAGGGTATCACAGTGTTAAGAACAGTCACGTACTCTTGGACATGACAGATGTATGTGATCTTAGAAGTAAAGTATAATGGCATATAAGCACTATATGTCTGTGTACATTGCCCTTATACAGCTGACACTCAAACTCGAGTTTATTTTAACAAGTTCCATATTCCCAGCAAGGGGCATCAGGTTTTTTGACGCTGCCTCCTGGACCACTCTGTCACTGTCAATAACCTCGGTCCTTAGCGTCCAACAATCCCATATCATACCCTCCTGGACATCTCCTGAGCTGCAAAAACTGGAATATGCAACATGATCACAAACATCGCCCACTGTTCTAATGCAACACGTAGTTAAGATCAATCATTAAAGCTAAAAAAAACTGGTACTTGCCCTTTCACAGCACCTGGATCTTGTCCAAAGTTGAGCACTAAAATGTGATACAACAGTAGCACCTTCTGCCAGGACTGAAAACAAAACTGATAGAGGAAAAGCATCTTTTCACTCCTCACATGAGCCAATAAACCAGACAAGCGCTTGACCTAAAATCTGCCAAAGACCTTTGCCAACAAGTTATAAAAAATGGAAAACAGCCATTACCAAGCCATAATTCAGCCCTATGAAGTAACAATATTAAATGGAATTCTGTAGGTAAGTGAGCAGAATTGCCATTTTCTGTGTTATTGGTTAAGTTTTATGCAAAGTTTCTCAGATTATGAAGCACGGTACTGTAGTTCTTAGCAAAGCTCTCAAGCTCTTAGAGTTAAATCAACCTTAGACTCCAGAATTAATAACCAGCTGTGACAGAGAAAGACAAAAATGCCTTTCTAAAATCCTGCCTAAAATGCACTTCAGTACTGTATCAGATCGGAGGGATAAAAGACTGAAAACTCTTGGGAGCAAACAAAAGTAAACCTTCAAACTCCAGAAAAGTTTAATCTGTTACAGCAACTAAATACATACGAACAGCTCAGGAATGACACTTGTTGCCTTAGGATATTTTTAATCAGACTGTTTTTTTTCTTTGTTAAATTCTTTGCCACAAAATTCCTTCCTCATGTCCGGCCCCAATCTCTCTCCTTTAGTTTGAACCATCACCCCTTGTCCTGTCACAACAGGCTCTGCTAAAATGTCTGTCCCCATCTTTCCCTTTTAAGTCTGGAAAGGCCGCAATAAGGTCTCCCCAGAGCTTCTCTTCTCCAGGCTGAACAACCCTAAGGTTGTTGGGATCCAAGGTGCTTTTAAGTAAATTTTAAGAAACATCGTAGAAGCTCAAGCCCCAACGTACTGTAAATCAGGCGTACTGCTCGCCCTGGCCTACTGGGATCACATCGAGCAAGCCACTTTGTTATCCTTCAGCATACAAGTACTATCCATCACACCTACTAACAGAAACGGCAGCACGCAGTAATATTCTAATGAGTTTATATTGTGGGAGAAATTCTGAGAATATCAAATCAAGAAATACGCTTGTTTTTTTTTCAGTTTGTCCAGAGCTATGTTAGATAGCCACAAAAATTTCTCATCCACTTACCAGTGATCACAGAGAAATCAGCCACAACCAGTTTTCTTAATGAGAATGCAAGACAGCTTGGTTATTAATAAGAGAAAATAAACTCCCCCACAACACTTGAGAGACAAAAAGAAAGATTCAAGTAATCTTACGTATGATTGACTTAATACCTAAAATAAATATACAGAAACAAATTTGTTAATTTGGCACCCAGACAGCTTTCCTCTAAAGCCGGGTGACAGCTAACATGGATTTGTGTTTTATAGACTCTCTCTCAAATGAAACTGTACACTTGGTAAACAGTACTACAGGAGCAATACTTACACAGTTTAGACTCTGTAATCAGCCAAAACGGTTTCATTTTACCCCTGAGTGGTAAAGAGTAAAGAATGGATGAGGTTTTTAATTAGTTAGCAGACCACTGCTGCTAACTCCCAGGTGTTCACAAGAGAGCTGCACAACCCATAAGTTGAGGGGAGGCAGAAATGGATAATTCCTCAAATATTTCTCCACTGCAACAAGTCTAAGCAGCTCCGTAACACCGAACGCTGCTCATTCCTCAGAAAATTAAGAATTTAAGGTCGGCTTCAAAGGCCAGTTATTTTCACCATCAAGCAGGACCAAGGTCAGGCTCACCTACACCCCTGCTCCAATCTCTTTTCTGTTTGCATCATTATTAAACTGCTGATTTAGTCATTAAAAAGAGGCTAAGGGTATTTAAGCAAAACCAAAAAAAGCGGAAGGAATCCCTTTACTCTGCTACTTCTTTCATGCATGTTTTTCGAACTGGTGCTTCAGTAACAGTAGATCCAGTGCTCCTTCTAAGAAAACACCCGAGCACTTGCAGACTTATGACTTGTTTCTGAAGCTCCTTTTTCCCCATGGCTTCTTTCCCCCATTGTATTATTTTTATTAAGCAAGGGAAAGAGAAACAGTTAAAGAAAGCGGAATAAATTCACATATCCCAACATCTATTTCATATAAGACTGATGGCTTTCCTATAGGTGCCAACCGTATTTCTATCTAATTGACAGCACAGCCCTGAAAACACCAGAATTCTGCTCTAATCACCCAAGATGCCCAACCAAGTCTCTATACTCAACATATTACCATGCACCACACTTAAGAAACAAAGTGTCATTGATAAAGGGAGCACCCCACGCAATTTATTTCACTGGCACTTGCACATTATTTCAAGTTTAAGCCATGACAGGCAGAGCTTTTCCTGGCAACTGCAGCAGGGCTGGTGTTTCAAAGCTTTGAAGCCAAAGGTCAAAATTTTAGCCACTGAAGAAGTTAAAAAATCTGCGTTCTGCTACTATTACAAAGCTGAATGCTGAAAATAATAAGGCATTTATTAAACATCGTAAATAACAATTCCAGGGCCAATAAGGTCTAAAGATGGTCTGAACTTATTTAAGCGTCATCACTGAAGTGTACCATAACCACATCTGTCCAGTGAAAATGCCTCCCCATCTCCAAATATCTGACAAAGCTAATCCTTCAAACCAACACATCTTTTAATGCAAAATATACTCCTTATCAATATCTGCTGCTGTCAAAGTGAGAACCTCTGTCTTGGCTGACAGCTCTGAGCTCGACATGATATATAAAAATGTCAAATTATCTCATTACAAAAGTTCTTAATGAAAACATACATGAATAGAAATGAGAGTACCTCTGCGGGGAACTCCTATGACAAATCGAGTCTTTGTCACTGAATGAATGACATATTTGATTAAAGAATTTTCCCCAAGCAAAAGTAATGTTACCCGTGCACCAGTCACGTTTTTTCAAATGTAAGCTATTTCCTCTAATCCTTAACAGCCTGCGTGAAATGCATAGTTATTACACAGAGCTATAACCACCTCCAAACAGGAGTGGATTATCATTTATCCTACTGGAAATCATATTTCTCCGCCGGACTTCTATGGAATGAGGCACCTGATCCAATTATTTCCCATAGAAGAGTGTCTGAAAAACAAACAGCTTAATAAAAATCTCAGCAATATTGCTCAGTGTCCATTTTACATATACACTATGCTATGGGGCGGGATCCAAGAAAAGCAAATTATTTTGAAGAGCCAGCTATGACAGACTGTAGAAGTTGGCAAGAAAAAGGTTCTAAATTCCTATGGGAAGCAGCGAGAGCGAGTGTGAAGGGAGGAGACGCATCTTCAGCCGCCAACAGTGTCTTTCTGCACTTGATGCCCGGTCGGGAGCGATGACATTGTCAGCACAGCAGCCGGTTTATCAGCATCACGCCTCGCAAACGCCGTTCGGTGACACGGTGACACGGCTTGGGGAGAAACAAAAGGCGGGGAACGCAGGGCAATAAATCATACTGAATATCCTACGTTAAGCCGGGGAAATTTATTAAACCAGCAGTAACGGGTTATGACTGTTCACCAGCTCTCCCTCCTCCAGGGAGGCATCTGGCTGTGTGGTGTTACGGAATGCGGCGGACGGTACCTCTGCCTGCAGCCTCCAGAGTAGAGATACACAGACACGTAGAGATATAGAGATATATATATTTCCCTCAGGGCTTGCGGAGCTCCCCGCGGCCCCGCACCACGGGGGAGCGGCCCCGTCCCACGGCCCCGGCCTGTCAGGGGCTGGGGGCGGCCCCTCCTCCGCCTCAGGTCCGGCACCAGACACCCCCCGCGGCACCCACTCCGGCCGGAGGCTCCTCGCCCTGCGCTGCCTCCCCTGCCCCTCCGGACGGACAGACCCGACGGGAACGGCCGCGGCCGCCCGGGCCCCCGCGCCGCGCTCACCGGGCTCTCCCCTTAGGCCGCCGCGCCGCTCGCTCCCGTCGCCCTCTCCCGCCGGCGGTGCCGCCGCAGCCCCAGCAGCACAATATGGCGAGCGGCAGCCTCCGCAATGGAGCTCGGGAAATGAGAGGGGAGTTACATATTCATGGCCGGGGCTGGGCAGGGGGAGCGCGGATGGATGGGGCTGCCGAGACCGGGCCGCCCAGCGCCCTCCTCCATCCCTCCGTTCCCCGCCCCGCCGCCTGTCAGCGCTCCCGCTGCCTCTCCACACCGCCCGGCGATGCGGCAGCGAGCGCGGGGGGGCTCCCAACTCCCTACAGCCGCCCCGATACCTCAGCCCGCGGCCCCTGGAGAGAGCAGTGTAGGGGAAAGGGGCCTGGGGTCCTGGGGACAGCAGGGTGACCATGAGCCAGCACTGGGCCCTTGTGGCCAGGAAGCCAATGGGACCTGGGGTGGGTTAGAAGGGGGTGGTCAGTAGGTCAGAGAGGTTCTCCTGCCCCTCTGCTCTGCCCTGGGGAGACCACACCTGGAACATTGTGTCCAGTTGTGGCCCCTCAGTTCCAGCAGGACAGGGAACTGCTGGAGAGAGTCCAGCGCAGCCACCAAGATGCTGAAGGGAGTGGAGCATCTCCCGTGTGAGGAAAGGCTGAGGGAGCTGGGGCTCTGGAGCTGGACAAGAGGAGACTGAGGGGGGACTCATTCATGGGGATCAATATGGAAAGGGGGAGTGTCAGGAGGATGGAGCCAGGCTCTTCTGGTGACAAACAGTGATAGGACGAGGGGTAATGGGTGCAAACTGGAACACAGGAGGTTCCACTTAAATATGAGAAGAAACTTGTTCCCGGTGAGGGTGGCAGAGCCTGGCCCAGGCTGCCCAGGGGGGTTGTGGAGTCTCCTTCTCTGCAGACATTCCAACCCGCCTGGACACCTTCCTGTGTAACCTCATCTGGGTGTTCCTGCTCCATGGGGGGATTGCACTGGATGAGCTTTCCAGGTCCCTTCCAACCCCTGACATTCTGTGATTCTGTGATTCTGTGGGGGTGGCCATGCTCCCTGAGGTGACGCCGCGCTGGACGGTCGGTGCTGTCTTGTATTTTCCACTCCAAACCGCCGAGGAGCCTCCCCAACCCCACTGCCTGTGTGGAGCCGGTGGTGCTGGTACCTCCATGAGGCGGGATGGCGGTGGCCAGGCTGACCCTGGGCAGTGCCTGTGCCTCATCGCCAGGTGAAGCAATGGGGCGAGGCTGTTAAATTGTCTTTGCGCAAGAGCGGGTCCGCCATTCTCAGGATCAAGCAGGCCAAACTGATGGCCTCTGTCTGGCCTTTGCTGGGCTTTTCTCCCTGAACGTGACCTCCAAGCTCTGTGGCTCTTCACCGCTTCTCATTCCTGGCCGCCTTTCCGAAGAGAGGGACGTGCCCGCTGTTCAGAGGCCGTGAGACGAAGCCCGATGTCAAGATGCGCTGTGCCATCTTTACATTCCGCAAACAGGGGCCAGGAACTGAAGCAAGACCTGATTGTGCTCATCTTTCAGACAGCACAATTCACATCAGACGTTTTTCAAACATCTTTAATCTCTGGGGCCATCGTGCTAAATAAGCATTTGTCTCCTGGTATCCACATTTTAGCGTTTGTTATGTTATTATAGTTTTTTTATGAGCTTTGGGTCTCTGGCAGTGCCTTTATTGGTCTTGTGATTAACTGTTTTATACAGCAGTTCACTTAGTGTAATTAAATCTGGTGTGAGTTAAAAGTGAACAGAGATCACCTTGTGAGGTGTAAATTGGAATTACTACTTCAGTCTTTAATGACACAGCAACATCATTTGAGATGATTCAATATGGAGTATTTGGAGCAATTCTATATGGAGTATTTGAAGTTTTACTAGAGTTTTACGCTTAATATTCTCATAATTTGAATATTAACAAAGTCCTGCTTGGGACTTTTTCCCCCTTTGAAAAGCTTCACATTTTCTAAAGAAATTTTAGCTTGTGTCAGGTTATTCCCGGTCATTCTAACTTACTATTTTTATGTGGTAGTTTTCACTCCTCCACACTCCTTGTGACCTGCACCGCAGCCTATATAATTAAATCCTCACAAGAGCTTGATAAGGTGTTCAGCAATAACATCTCTGTTTTCTAAGTGAGATCAAACGTCTCAGCTAAATCTCAGAGGGAGTCACCTGGGGACAGGATTTAACAGTCCTTTTTTGTTCTTGATTTTTTTTTTAAGAATTATTTTTCTTAAGTGGATTGCGTTGAGCTCTCTAAATGTTAATGTTCAAAGCTGGTACAGAACAGAAAAATAGATTCTGGTAAGTTCCACTCTTTAGAATGAAACTAGTCAGAATTAATGACTGACATTTTCTTGATGTTTCAGTTGTTCTTCAGTGCCAAAGATAGGAAGATTTCGTCTCTCAAGCTATTTGCTGTACCAAAAAGTGTCCTTTGGTGAAAATTGCTTCACTTATTGTCTGCAGTGCTGTGGTGAGTGAAGAAGTTCCTATGTTTGTGTACCACTGTTAGTTACTGAGAATACGGAGCCAGGATTTGCTCAGTGTTGCATGGGAGTGAGGTGAGAGGTGCAATAAACTGAAACGAGAAGGATTTGGGGTGACTGCAGGGAAAAGCTGTTCCCCACGAGGACGCTCAGCACAGTTTGCTTAGAGAGGTTGTGCCGTCTCCATCCTTGGAGGTTTCTAAGACCCAGCTGGTCCAAGCCCTGAGCAGCCTGGTCTGGCCCCAGAGCTGACCTGCTTTGTGCAAGAGCTTGGACTGGGACCTTCTGAGGTCACCTCCAGCCCAAGTTATCCCATCGTCCTGTGATTCTGCACTCATAGGAAGCCTGGGATATGGATAATATTGCATTTCAAACCTTTGCGTTGGTGAGAATTTTTTTCTTTGCATCTTTCTCTGCAGCAGGTTGAAAAAACAGTGCAGCATGACAGCTGAACAAGCTGTCATCAGCTCCTGGTTTCCGCTGTTCCTGCTGTAATGGAAACATTTATTCTGCTCCTGGCAGCAGCAAAATAATAGTAAAGAAAATCACTCCAGTCAACTGAGACATGCTGTTTCCATGCCCCCCTTCCAGGTAAAATATTTATTACCTGTTAAAGTGATTGAAGGTCACGCATTCACTGCCTTTTAGAAACCGATATATAGACGGAAGAAAAAGGAAAATAAAGTACTCCCATTTTAAAAGTCTGGAGGCAGGGAACTGTAAATAACACAGAAAAAGTAGCAGAAGGCAGGAGGAAATGTCAGTCTTGGTGTGCTACTCTGCTGTAGTCCATTAGAGTAAAGAAAGATGAGTCTATAAATAAGTGATAGCAAGAGAAAAATCAATGGGTAGTGGAGTGCTAAGGTGAGGTAAAGTAACTGGTGGTGCCCGGACATCAGTACAATACTTGATCCTTTTTCCCATGCTGGCTGCCCCTGTCAAACATAGCAAGAGGGATCTCTGAGGCATTTACACTTTGTGCAGGTTACATGGTACGGTACAAAGCGGCTTTCCTTAGGATTGGAGCAGATACAAGCGAGGCAGGAAGAAAGGACACAGAGATTGTTCCTCTAAACCAACACTGGCCCAGAACGGACATTTTAGCTACATTTTAGATTATTTAAAAATAAAGCAGAGGCAAGCAAACTGCATGATCTAGAATGAAAAAATGTTCAATGTTATGTATGGGAGAGGAGGGAAATTAAACAGGATTGCTCAGCTGTAGCTGGGTTCACTAGGCCCACAGTAATCAGTGACAGAGGGTATTTTTTGTGCCAAGGCAGAAATTGTGTCACTATATGCAGCATTCAAACTGACATCCCAAAGATAATTTTAAGGAGTGATTTCGGATATATTTGCTAACGGTGTAGTAGGTTCTGCTCAGCAGTAATAAACATCTGGAGACATAGGTTTATTATCTGTTTCCATAGGCAGTCATGCATTTGGGATGTTTGTTTATAGATGTGATGAAGGTAATTCAATGTGTGTCAGAAACAGTCAGCACTGCCATAATCTGTATCAATTTCCTGGACTGATCGGTAAAATAATACCCTGGAAATGTATTTTCAGAACTTTGAAAAGACTGTGATTTTATTTTGAGACTTGTAGACAAAAAGAAGTGGGGAGGAGAAAACCATGGTATATTAACTACTCACAGAGGCAATGTGAATACATGGGAATTGTAGCAGAATCCGTGTTACTCAAGGGTCAAAGCGCACAAATCAGGGATTCTATCAGCTTTATTCCCTTGGAAAAGAAGTTTTGTGTGAGACGCTACAGGATCTTCAGTATTCATGCCCCACCATCATTAAGTTCTTGCTTTCAAAAAAGGCGCTGGAAACCAGTATGTAGCCAGCATTTGGACAACAAATACTAACTCAAGAGGGAAAGTTAGTGCTAATAACAGCAGTTTGTAAGTCCTAAAAGAGCTGGGAGTAGCAGAGATGGGACTACATAGTAATGTAGTAGATCTCGTTTAGGAAGGGTTGAAAACTTGTTTTCCCCTCCAATGTATCCTGAAAATGTTGCTGTATCTGGCTCTAATGTAACCTTAATTAACTGATGACTGCAACACACTTCTTAGGCAGTGTGCAGAACGGCAACTGATTTTGAGTGAGCAGGGACGTAAAATCTTTCACCAGCTTTGATGGAAAGAGCATCAGGTCAAGTTCTCTGATGCAGGTTGCTTGTAAGAAGGCAAAGATGAGAAAGCGCAGGGAAAAACATGTCTCAACTCTGCTTCTGAAAGTGATCACGTCAGCAAGTAAAAGCAGAGGTCAGAGTTAGCCAAGAACTCCGGGAGCAGCTGCAAGACAATGTCACCTACTTCAGAAAATGAAGTTTCAGGCAGTGACCAAAGGATTTTGCCTGTTTAAAAAGTGAGAGATAGTTCAAACCAGCAGTACCCCGAATTACAGAAATGGCTATGCCAATGAAAGGTTCGTATAGGAAATTCAGATTGTTAAACCTTTTAGAAAGCAAAAACCCCAGCTCACTTAAAATTAACCAAAAAAAAAGTATTTACAAATTCTATAGCCTTAGGGTTTGTGCTCGAAAATACAATGTTTTCAGAATATTCATACTGTGAGAAGACATGTCTCCTTAGGTCGTGAAATATCTTGAAGGTACATTAAGACATTTGACTGAAATAACAAAGCTGGATAATTAGAGGTATAATTTGTAAAGACATGCTTAATTTGGACTTCTGGAGTGGGGCAGCATGCACTTAATGGCTGGTGTTAATTGTGATTTTGATATCTAGGACAGCATATTAACAGGTGTTAGAACAGGGAGACAAAGAATGTAATTATTTAATCAGGTAATGAGACAGCTTATTAAAATATTTTCATGGGGTGGGAACTTTATTTTCAGCATTTCCTTTATCCCTTTAATATGGTAAGAGAAGAGAATTAATTCCATTTATCTAAAACATATTGTTTAGCCACAATAAAACCAAAGGTAATATTTGTTTCTTCTTGTGTGCACTGCCAAGAAAATGAGAACTGAAGAGACAGAAGCGTTTGTCTGCCCAAAGAAGTAACTTTCTGACAGTATTTACAGCTGTTCCGGTACCCTGACATAGGTGTGACTTTACCGGTGCTGCTTTACGTCCTGGTGTAGGTCCTTGCACATGGAGCCAGCAGTCTGGGCCTACTTTCTTGTCCCCTAAGCTGTAATTTCAGAGTACGTGGAAGTTTTTGGCTTGAATTCACCAGTGATTTCATCTCTGAGAACAGAATATTCCTCTTGTCCAGCTTACATGCTAACATGTGGTTTCCTTGTCGGGCGTTGTGCGTTATGACCTGTTCCATGTAGCTAATGGATATTCAAAATTCAGGCTGTAGAAGATAAATTGTTAAAGGATACCATTCAATTCTCAGAAATCAAGGGCTGGAAGATAGAGAAGTCATCACTTGTTAAAAGCGACTAAGATGGATGTTGCTCCTCTTGAATACTAAGTCAAATGAGTCTGCTAATTAGGAATATGCCTAGAAACAGAAGCAGAAAAGGAATTCTCTGTAGTAACTGCTCTGAGACTTAATGCTTCTCGCCTGGGAGAACTTTTCACTTTCCCACTGAGCATTTTTGTTCCCTTTTGAGGGAGATTAGAGTACGTGTGTGGCTGGCAAACTGGCTGACCTTCTATTCTCTCCGAGCCATGTGCAATGATTCCTAATCCTTTCTTCCCTTCTCTGGGGACAAAGTCCCACCATCCCATAACACGGGTGTCACAGCCAGGGGCTACAGACAGTTTCGTGTGCTACCCATGGCTTCTGCAATTGGGCAGTTGTTTCAAAATAATTACAAATGAATCATTGTAAATCTGCTTTAAAGACTGTTAACGTTTCTCTGTTGCATTTGCTAAAGGAGGATGACTTTTTGAAATGCTTTAGTGAAACAGAAGCTGGTCCTGTCATCACCTCTCTCAGTAAATAAGATGCGATCCAGGCTAGGTGTCAAGCTGCAGCTGAGTTTCCTGTAACTCCTTTTTTACTACTTTCTTTACCTTTTGCATTATAATAAGTGGATTGAGGGGAAAGATAATTTGTTAGTGCTTTTGTTTGGTTGGTTTTTTACCTTCTTTTTTCCTCAAAATAGCTGAGGACATTTTGCACATATGTTCAGAAGGATCTGAGTAGTCTCAGGATAAAGAAGAATGCAGAACGCTTCAGCTCCAGCGCCTAACAGAGGTGATTTGAACAGAAATAGGGACATACTAAAACCATTTTTACAACTTCAGCAAACGTTTGTAACGTCCTGACCTCTGCAGTAAGGAAGTAAGTGTGATTAACACCTATGAAATGTGATTTCCCATAGGGGAAATTCTGTACACAATGTTTTCAATATTTTTTTTTTAAATTATTTAAAAAATAACTATGTATGCATTAAAAATACAAGGTCAAAGGCCTCTCTGAAGCACGGAAGGTGGCAGCATTTGGGGGAATAGCTCTGCAGATGGAGACTAGCCCATAATGAAACTGTCTCTTGCATTGATGAACTTTTCCTTTGTGGTGTAGATGGAAACCCCGAATTTTTCACTGAGTGTTTCTACGTTGAAGGCCTAACCTGTAGCTGGTTAATACAGCTATTGATACCTAACTAGGTGCAAGTAACAGCATTTTCACAACAGCTGCAAGGATGATATTTGAGATAACTATCTGGTGCCCTCTTGTGGAGTTTATCACATCAGACCGTAGCAGAACGAATGCTCTGTCTTCACAGCAGCAGCAAAGGTCTGTTTAAAGGACGGCACAAATAAGTTTAAGTCACATTTGTAATTGTGGCTATATTAAACAGTTGCAATCAAATATGGAGCTTTTTTTTCCTGCAGTTATTAGTTCTGCAAAAATAGAGGGGTTTTCTGCAATTATTAGTACAATCCTGGAAGTGAATGGCCCAACCAAGAGCACTTGTGCTGAAGTTGCTGAAGGTTTGTGCTTGCACTGAAAAGCACGCAGGAAGTAAATAAGTGGGAGGATGTTTTGGCCTGATTTGTTTATAAGGCCATTTTAAACGAGATCAACAAAAGTATACTTTTAAATAGACAGTCGAGGATAAGGACAGAAGGAGGCAAAAAGAGGGGGGGGCGGGGGGAAGAGAAAGCAGGATACAGTTTTAATCATCCCTGGCTTAAGAACCAGTTCTAGCAAATGATTACACCTTCTCTCTCTTTATCCCATATTTTTAAGGATTTCTTGTAGCACAGACTTATCTTGGTTTGTAGCTGGTCAAAGCATGCGATCCCTTTATGACTATCATCAAGTGCGGGCTAATTTCTAATTTTTAATGAGTGGAGAAGCTCAACAGATAGTTGTACCATACTTTTCAGAGGCTGGTTAATTTTTGCAAGACTTTCCCTGAGCAACGTGTTTCAAATATGATTCAAAGAGGTTTGCTTTTAACTCATTTGGTTTTTCCATTATTTGAACTTTAAGTAGTGACCTCAAGAAACGGTGAAAAATAGATTTATAAGAGCTGTCTTCTTGTTCCAAGTCAGCGTGTGACTCACCGAAGCAATTCCGCTCACTTCTTCAGAACACAGCGCTGTTCTCATAAACCTTTTAAGAGTTGGTTAACTCAAGCACAGTCCTGCTGCTGGACTCTGGGCAGCCTTTGAATTTGGGGCACATAGTCTGAGCTCTAGTTTATTGGGGGGTGGTGTATATGTATATATAGAGCACACGTTCGCGTTTCAGTCCAACATATTAAAGAGGATTTTGCAGTTAGTTGCTTTCCGAGGAGGCCCAGCCTGGTTTCCACTTGCACTACAGACCACCTGTGCAAACCTAAGCACCTCGCTCCAGGTTCCTGAATCACCTCCCACACCTGAAGACAAAATAATTGTCAGATAATCTGAACACCGTTCTGAATTAGGGATCCATAGTGGACTTCAACAGGTGCTGGGGGCAGGTTTTGTGTTAGGGCAGAGGTCTAAAGAAGAGATAATTTCTCTTTTTGGGTTCTACCTCTACTCTTCTTTCATTATTTTCAGGCCGAGGGGTGGAAAGGTGAGATCTTGGCTGTGTGTTGTTCTTGTTTTTAAAGTCTGTGCTTCTGCAGTTTGGGAAATTCGTGCTTTCCAAATGAGCAGCAGGAACAGTTGAGAGGAAACCAGCTCACACCTATTCTCTACAGCCCCACACATCTGGTTCAAATTTGCAGTGAGAAGAGAAATGAGATGTGTAATACAGGTTTATGAACACAGCAGATTATATATAGAGATGTCCATACATACACACGCACGCACGCTGGATGCAGACGACTTAAACCTTTTGGATTCAGTTAAATGAGGCATAAGGCCAGGGAGAAATAGAGAAATATTAATATTTGTTATAATGGTTTCCATGTCATTTGTACTGAACCTGCATTTATGAAGCCCACCCTGCTTCTCGATACAGCCAGATAATGTGGAGCACCTTGGCGCTGAATATCTTCACACTGTAAGTCAGGAAAGGCAGTTCAGCGCTTGCTCTCGCATTGTTCTTTTTTCCTCAGGTGGAATCCGTCAGAATATGGATTTAGACGTTAACTGGCTGGAAGTGAAGTGTTATAAAACTGGGGGTCTGTTAAAAGTCGTCAGAATTTATTATTCTCTTTACAACAAGCAGTGCAAAGGCCACAAACTATTTGAGGCAAAGAGGGGAAAAATGGAACAAGCCATTTTTTTCCAGACAAAGAAACCGATGGGTTGTAATGCACAGTCATTTTAAACTTCTGACAGGAGATAATTCCCCACAACATTTGCATTGTGTAGTTAGAAAGTAGCTGTATTAATGCATGCTTAAAATTATTCTGTTTCCATTACCCTCTTCATGGTTAGTTAATTGGAAAGACTGATGACGTGCCTCAGGTTCCCTGTCATTATGAATTTAATTTTCCCTATTGATTATTGTCACATATATGAGCAAGTGTGATCAAAGCAGATTATTTACATTACCCAGCAGTGTGGTCTGTTGGGGCAGCACATTTACAAAGCCATGGAAAGTGGTTGCAGAGGGAGCTGACGGATTACCACAATGTTTATCATTGTTACAGTCTCAGTGGGAGCCTGGCTTAATCTAATTAACACGGCAGTGGGAACACAATGACAATAAAAATTAGAAGCAGTGTAGGCAGTGTGATGGACTGGAAAAGAGAGGAATGGTGGAGGGTGCTCAAAGGTGACTAATGGGTCAAAGAAGGTGGGTTTTTTTGTACTTTTAACATACAAGCCGGGATCTTTTTCCACACAATGAGCTCTAAGCACCTACTTTAGGTATTCTGAATTGTCCTGTCTGTGCTTGCTGTGCCTCGGGAGTGACTAGTCTTTTGAGTCAGACCTAAATTAGATATATAGAGTCAGTTAAAGCTGAAGTCTCCACTTCTTCCCAGGTCCAAACTTGTAAAAGTGAACTACAATGCAATTTGAAGTTGAGCTTAGAAAGCGGAGGAAGAGAAACGGCAGAAGGTGTGATTCGACAGATTTAACTAGAAAAGCAAAAACCTGATTGTAAGTTCTTAAATCCAGATATTCATTAGGTTGGTTGGTTGGTTGGCTGGTTGGCTGGTTGGTTGGTTGGTTGGTTGGTTGGTTGGTTGGTTGGTTTTAACTGTTTCAATTACAATTTTGGAATAAAAAAAATCATAAGGAAAGGAAGGGAGGAGGGAAGAAAGAAAGTAGAACATAATGATTCTGTTCAGGTAGTGATTCCATAGTATTTACATGACTAAGATGCATATATCATATCTACTTTCAAAAAGAAAGTAGTCACTTTGAAAACTACATCTTCTCAGAGGTCAAAGCTAAACATTTTGAAACACCTTGAAGTTGGTGGAAGCAGGTGGGCGAAAGTTGGCTTTTTTCCCATGAACCACAAAAATCAGTGTTTTCTGATAATAGTTTAACAACAATATAAACACTTTGTTAGGAAACATTGCAACAAATCTGCTTCAAACTCTAGAAGTGGTTTAAAGAATAGTGTTTGAAACCAGTTCCAGGCGTCCTTAGTCATAAGCTAAGTGGTCATGGGAGGAAATTGTCAGTAGATACCAAAACATTTGGTGCCACAAGGGTAAGCATTGGTGGAAGATTTGTTACATTCTTTTGTATTTACAGAACTGCCTCCTGTGTTTGAGGAACAGGTACGCTGAAGTAAATCACACAAACAGGCGGTTTCAATTCATGAAACTTTGTGGGTTCCTTTTCCCACTGCTTTCAGTGGTTTCTTTTGCAGAAGTCTGGTGGGTTGGTGTGCAGCAGGAGGTTTTGGGGATAGGAAAACCTAAATCCACAACACAAATCCAGATATAGCTTTCACAAACTTCCAGGCTTAGCACATGTGCTGATCCTAAACACCTCCAGCAGAAAGAGTTGGGGCCACACCATCTTATTCACCTGGGAGATGTAACATTGCATGGTAGGTTAGTCAGACAATCAACAGCTACAAGTGCGTTTTTAGGGAGCTTCATTTTGTCCAAGAAGGCTATAGGAAAAAAAACTGTGCCTAAAAAAGTCAGTGATACAGAGTTCTTGGATGGTGAAACTATAGAGTGTGCACCCATTGCCACAAACCAGCTGAAAATAAGTTTTTTTATGTGCTTTCTTGTGAATTAATTTACAGTGGTATTGTGTAACCATTGATCAGAGACTAATCAAACAGGCCACCCTGCAGAAAGGTTTTTCAAAGACACCTACAGAAAATGAATGACCAATATCTATGGATTTTTGCTGAAAATGTCCTCAGGCTACAAGTAAAAAGCCTTCTAAAATGTATGGACCCAATCCAGTCAATGTTGCAGCAGAGCATTAGCCAAAAGTCCGAGCATTCTCCGTGTTGTTCTCTAAGAGACGCTTATCTTCTTCTCAGCTTCTTGCAGCTTTTTGATGATAAACTAGAAAAATATGATAAAGAGAATCCTTGGAACACTGAGTGAGGGTGAGGAAGTAGTGTGAACGACTTGGCAGTGTAAAAAAAGACAACAGGGAGGAAGGAAATGAAAGAGAAAGTGGTTTGGCCATCAGCTGGTGAGAGGAGGACGTAGAAATGTGGTAATAAAGTGCTATCCCCTTATTGTTTCCTCTTTCATGAATTCTTAAGCTCCTCGGGGTTTGTGCCCCATTCCCTGCCTTTTGTGGGAGCTGGGACAGTGGATTTTCATCTCCAGATAAAAGAGGTGGAAGAGGACCCATATGTGGAGCAAATTTTCCATCTCAGAGCTGCAGCTTCAGATTGTTCTAATCGCAGCTGGATGACCAGAGAACCTGCTGTTGGGGGATCAAGTCACACCTCTCTGAACTTCTGCTGCAGATGCAATGGGCCTTCTATGTAAAACATGTAGATTTGGAGCAAAGACACAAAATCTCTGCTTTTTCTTGCCTTTGCTGAGTGCAGGGACAGTCACTGCTATGTATTTACTGCTACCTTACTACAGAGATGGAGTAGCAAGGAGGCTGATGGTGTTGAGGAGGCAGCTGCGCTCAGATCTATTTGCTTCAACTTCAGCTGGACCCGATTAGGGGAAAGACAGGAGAGGGAGAAGGATTTTGTTGTGGAGGTAAAAACACCAACACTGTTTAGTGCATTTTGTGGCAAGGGTAATGATTGTCAATAAACCAGAGACAACCAGCAGAGAGCTGGACCACAGTAAGTTGAGGATGCTAGGAGTAGTTTTGCTTTGTAAAGAGAATTAATTGCCTGGTAAGTCTTCATTAACAAAGCTAAGGTTGCCTGGGAGCCTTGCAGGGTGTAATGAGTGGCCACAACCGAGGTATCTGAAAAACAGGGAGGTAAGGCTTGCTGAGGAAAGAGGGACTTCTCTGCTGAGAGACCTTCCTGGGAAGACAAGGAGGATGTTGTGGGAGATTCTCTGTGTAACCACAAGAGCCTACATGAGTAAACGGGCGGGAGAGGGCGCCAGATAGCAAGGAGTAACTTTTGGTGTGCTAACATCTTCAGAAAAGGGGACCAGAACAGCTAGTTTGAAGTTTTGGTTGAGGTTGTATTTTGCACAACCTCAGAGAGTTGGAGTGGACACCTGAGCATCCATGATTTTGCTGGCTAGCGCATTCAACATTCATTGCAACAGTCAGGATATATGACTATCGACCCAAAATCTGGTTCCTGTCTGCAACTCCAGCCTTTGATCCGTTGGGAGTACAATATTTATCGCTCCTCTCTAATTAGATGTGCAAGAGCAAACTCAGTAAGAACTGCATAGCCTCCTTTATTTTTATTGTGTCACACTAGCACTTCAGTTGCAGCCACGCGACACCAGTCTCTACAGTGAACTATTGCCTTCCTAAATTAGAAAATTCACTTCCAGAGATTCTAAGTTGATACATTTAGCGTTGGCTGGCTGTGCCCCCAAAATATTGAATTAGACAATATGCAGGTAGGTCACAACTTTGGCTCTGTTTGTTTTCAGGGCTGTGTTCAGGGGGCAGGACACAGGAGCACTGTCAGACAGGGTCAATCGACTCCTTTTGCAACAGCAAATCCAGCATTTACTTGACCTGCACTGAGCAGCAGCTACTTAGACCCGTCCTATCCTGAAATATAGCATGCTTCTTAGAAACATCTCCACGCTTGGCGGACTTTTGCGGCCCTTCACCCATTTGTACAGGTTGCCACTTGATGCTAAACTTTTACTGGGCTATGTTTAAATTCACACGTTCAAAACCTATTGGCAAGAAGACCTTTGTCCACCACCAGTGAAAAATCTTAATCTTAAGATATCACCGGGCACCCACAAAATATATATATATTTTTTTGTCATATATTGTTTTGGACCATGGACTAACAATGCAAGCAATGCCTTCCTTGGCCAGCCAGCAGCCGAGTGGCTGGCAGCGATAAAGAGAAGGAAGGAGGAGCAAGTGAGAGTTTGACCTCACAACCTTTGTTTAGATTGCTGGTTCTTTTTAGTGTTTCCTCTCGTTATTCTTTCAGCTATTTAGGGAAAGAGAAGGGAACTGTAGCCAAACCATTATGCACGTGTATTCCATAATCTAAACATTTTTATCGTCTCTCTTTTTTTTTTTGGCAGTTGTTTCAATAGCTATAGAAATATAGCAGAGAAATGGAGAGTGGAGTCTAAAATTTTGCATGATTTTATTCTGGGCAGTGCACCAAGTAACAGGTAATTGTTGGCAGGATGACGAGGTTGGTTTTGCATGCTGCTTTCAGCCTGCAGCGTGATGCATGTGCACAAAATGAGGCTCGAATACAGAACTTCAGGCAGTGGCCGTGACCTTCACAGCTCAATTATACCATGTAGGCAAAGTCCTTGAAAAGCTTCATTTTAAAAGGCAGTGGATGGCTGTCGTAGAATGTTAATACCCTCGATTTTAAACTCCTGTCTACTTCTGTATTCCTTAATTCTCTGGGACTTGGCAGACAACTTAAAGACCACCCAGTTGTGTCGGGTACTTATGCAGGCTGTGCAAACGGGAATGAGAAACTTGGACAAAAGCTTCAATCGCTAAATATCCAGCAAGACATCAGAAATAAAATGAGACCACTGCTGTTTCTTCTGGTGGTTATTTAGACAGGCGAGCACTACTTCGCGTATCTGAACGCGGCAAGGGAAAACACATGAAGGGTGAGACAAACAAGTTGCTTCAAGGAGAAATTCTGTCTGGATGTAAGTAAAAAAAAAATCACTGTGAGAACAATTAAACATTGGAACAGGTTGCCAGAGAAATGATAGAATTTCCCTCACTGGAAATACTCAGGGCTTGGCTTGGCAGAGCCCTGGACAACCTATCCCCACAGCCCTGCTTGGACCAGATGGTCTCCAGAAGTCCCTTTCAAACAAGATTTTTCTGTGATCTATGATAATACTTCTAATCATCATGTTTCAAAGTTGGGATAACGGAAGAATGTGGTTATTTTCTCTCATGTCAGGCAAATGAGGATTCCAGGGCCTACGGAAATACTAACTTTATTATGAAATAGAAAAGGAAGGAAGAGCAATAGTTGCATTTCACTTACAAACATTATGGCAACTGGCTGTGGCCAAAACCAATCTGGTAAAGTTGAACTGCATAGATAACCAGGAAAGTATAGGTTTCTGCTCAAATCAGTGAAAAAAGTAATAAAATGATCTTTTTTCTTCTGCAGAGGGATTCTTTAATGCAACAAATATGCCAGTATGTTCTGTACAGTACAGCAAAACTGGTGGACTTGCAATGATGGATGCGTATATGAAAGAAAGCAATTTTTAATTAGTATTATGCTTTCCTATAAAAACCAAATAACCACTGACTTTTCAATTGCTTAGAAAAAACCAGACTCACCAGTGATTTGATAGAGTTTATCGAATCCAAGTAGATTGTTATTATATAAAAATGCTCAATTTAGAGCAAAAGGAGCTACTGGGTACTTTCTAATTTCTACAGATTGTATTTTGCACTGCTTCTAGAGCAAACCGGGGTGTTCAGGGTTATTAAACAAGTCTTAACCATTTTGAGAGATGTAACAGATACTGCTTGCTTGGCCAGGCACTTGACATCTCTATATGAGTTGCACAACAAAAATGCAGTTGTTTTTTTTTTAAGTTATTTTTTTAGCAGTAGTTAACATAGAAGAATGGATAATCAAACAGAGCCCATTTTATGGACATATAGAATTTTCACAAGATAGTGCAACTGCTGTAAAGTTGCGTAGCTAAAGAGAACCCAAGCTGGGTAACAGGCTAAAAGAGCAGATTACTTGTTACCCACATTAACAACTAGAAAAGCAACAGTAAGCGTAAGAAAATCATTGCAGAGGTAAGTAATATACCGGCTAATTACATTTGCTCTCCTAAGGGACAACGAAAAACTCCGTGTGCAGATATTACCACCCAAATAATTCTTGGTAATAATTAATTGCAGAGATTCTTGCTTCCTGCTTCACCATAAGATGCCTCTTGCAATTTCTATACCAATCAGCGTGACTGTGGCAGAACTTGTGTCATTAACAAATATATCGTGACATGGCATGTCCTGGAATGGGGGAACTGCCCCTGGTCGTGCTGTTGCCATCGAGTGGGTTATGTCCTTCTCTTGCAAGATGCTCCTTTGTGTGTCTCCTTTTGAACTCTTGCAGCCTGTTCAGCATGCAAGATGGTTTAGCAAGTCCCGTTTCAATCATTGCATATGGCTTCTTGGATAGACTCCCGATGAGAAGCTTCTCTGTGGAAAATGGAGCCTTGGAACAGGAAGGTTGTGTTTAAACCCCATGCTTAGTCTTAATGAATATACTCGAAATAAAAAGCAACCAAAACCATCTGTGCCCAGAAGAAGCAAATCCAGATGTTGCAGGGATTGAGTCCTCTTCTTCGTTAATCATGTCTGCAGGATTGTTCAGCTTCTGCACCATATCCTGCTGTACTTTCGAAGGATAGTTAATAATACACGAACATCAGCTTCCTTGGGAAGAAAGTTTTGGTCACATCTTTGTTAATCAAAAGGAAACAGAATTTCTTACTCTTCGAAGTAGAGTCATGCTGCAATTTACTTAATTAAGAAGTAAAAATGACAAGTCTAATTTCTAGCTTTTGATGTCTTGCCTCACTAGAGTCTGTTTAAAGACTGTGGGATGCCTTGAGCCTTCCTTGGTTACCTGAGCTGAATCACCAAATAGTTTGGATCGGGAGAGATGTTTAAAGTCATCTAGTCCGTCCCTGAGAGCCTTTAATGCTGCAAATCCCACCCTATAAACTCATGTCCACCACTTAAAGAAATGTTTTCTTTTTGTCTCCTCAAGCAGGTGTGGCTGTCCATTTGGAGCAGTAAAGAATCCATTGGATCTCCGACAGATGGATTTTTCTCCTGAGTTTTCTGCTGAGGCCAACAGATTGAGCCGCTCCTTCTTGTTTGCTGTGTGAGCACCAGGCAATGGAAAATGCGGTTAACTCTGCCTTTATTTACTGCTTTCTATATGCCACCCCTGTTTCAAGGTGAGGGAACAAATCAATGTGACTCGTTTGACAATGAGGAAGCTTGCTTCAACAAGTAATTTGCAAAGGCCTGTATGTTAGCTGCTTTGACAAGAATGTCCTAACTAATTAAAATATGGCCTCTACTGGCAGCTGAGCAGGAGCGATCACCTCTAGCTGTGTTGTTTAACAGATTTCATAACCTAGTGACTCAGTGGAGAAGGAAATGGTGTTTGAATTGACTTGTGTATTTAGTAAACAAGAAGAGTTCAACACATGTAATTTATTTTAATTTACATCTATACAAACCCCTGTAATTACTTGCCCACTGGGACAGGCAAATGGAGTATGCACAGCTGGAGCTCCAGGAATCACAGAATCCCAGAATGTCAGGGGTTGGAAGGGACCTGGAAAGCTCATCCAGTGCAATCCCCCCATGGAGCAGGAACACCCAGATGAGGTTACACAGGAAGGTGTCCAGGCGGGTTGGAATGTCTGCAGAGAAGGAGACTCCACAACCTCCCTGGACAGCCTGGGCCAGGCTCTGCCACCCTCACCATGAAGAAGTTTCTTCTCAAATTTAAGTGGAACCTTTTGTGTTCCAGTTTGAACCCATTGCCCCTTGTCCTGTCACTGGTTGTCACCAAGAAGAGCCTGGCTCCATCCTCCTGACACTCCCCCTTTATCTGTAAACATGAATGAGTCCCCCCTCAGTCTCCTCTTGTCCAGCTCCAGAGCCCCAGCTCCCTCAGCCTTTCCTCACACGGGAGATGCTCCACTCCCTTCAGCATCTTGGTGGCTGCGCTGGACTCTCTCCAGCAGTTCCCTGTCCTGCTGGAACTGAGGGGCCACAACTGGACACAATATTCCTTAATTTATGGGAAATAAAATCAAGAATCACATCTTGAAATTTCTGAGTTTAGGATCGCTATTCAGAATCTTTGTTCTTTAACCAAATGCCCTTAGTCCCATGTCATGTTCTAACAGAGTTTCCTACTTCCTACTGGGTTTGCTGCATCTTTTTACTTTCCTCTTCTTCCAGATCCAGCATTGCTCCTCCAGCCTTCTCTAAGCAGACTCTGGCTGCGAAAAGTTGCAAAGTTGGCATCTAAAAGACATACTTGAAACAGTGGAGGTGACATGGAGATGACAGGGCCAACAGCACTCCTGCGGCAAAACCAGGGAGGGATTGCAAAGTTAAGGTAAGGCAAAGACTCTTGTTCTTGTGAGGTTACTGGTTTCAGAGGGATTTTCTGTTTAAAGACTCATGGTATGCAGAGTGCTTTTCCTTCTCCACAGCCACTGTCTAGAGCTGTACTTGACAGAATCTGTTTATTTGTAATAAATCAATTTTAGAATCTGTTTTTAGAAAGCAGCCTTGACATCCAAGTTGGGAACGTGCCCTAAGTACTGAGAGTTTGTGTATTTTGTTTTAAAGAGTATAACTTGCTCAGAATATGTTTACAAGTTTTTGTTTGTACTCCACATTAACCAGGAACCTAAGAAACACTGAAGGGGCTTTAAGGATAGAAAAGAACATACTTTCTCTCAAGTGTATACCATTAGCAGTGTACCGTTCTCCTAATTTTTGAGGTTCTATGGTAGCAGGATTCTTATGTTTTGCTTCCCTAGTGTCTTTAAGGCCCAGCTGCTTAAATCCTCCCACTCAAGAATCTCAGGTGTCAAAAGAGAGAAAAGCTTCAACCCTACATTTACAGCATAGTTTTCATGACCAGCTTCACTCTTTGACAATTAAGAATAAAGAGGTTTTACCCCAAATTTCCTACCTTTCCACTAAAAAGTATTTATTTTTGAGGAACAAGATCTGTGCTGTTTGGATATTGAGGATGGAAATTCTACATTTGTAGCAAAGCTAACGCCTAACTGACCCTCGCATGGGCTAGGTTATATTAATATAAATTTACTAAATATGAGTGGAGAACTTCTGAACTCTCATGTGTCACCATTAATGCATTATGAGGATGTTTTGTTGCTGAAAAGTTTCAAAAATCTCTCAGATTACAGATCAGCTCCAATTCTGTAGATGGAATTCACATTTCTGAACGATTTGCAACCGAGCAGCTTAATATGATAAATGCTATTTATAATTTGGTATTATATGAGCACTAGTATTCAATGAGTATTCAAATGAATGTGGTTTACATGTTGAATGGTGAGAAAACATAACTGGGAAGAAAATCAGGAGTGAGGAAGGGTGGCAGCAAATCCTAATCCTGCGGTAGGTTGTGCACTTAGCGGCCTGGTTATGTTTTGCCCTGCAGCACCTTTTACAGAGCTATTGAAAGATAGAGATTGAGACACAAATTCATAATTTTACCACCAAGATACCATCTGCTATTGAAATATACCTTTATCTTGCTTTATCTCTTTCATGAATAGTTCAGACTGTCACCCGTACTTTCTGAAGTAACAGAAATAAGGGGGTTTATCAGATTGATTTATTTGAATAATGACCATAAACACCATTTTTCTATCTTCCCTAGAATATAGTAGCACTTCATGTAGTGTCTCCATGACACACATTTCCCTTTCATCTTGATATAAAAAAATATTTTTATTAGAGTAAGAACAATCAATCAGTGGAACAACCTCCCAAAGAACATGGCAGAGTCCCCATCTCTGGGTTTTTTAAGCCATGGCTGGATCATGCACTAGATAATCTCATCTCCCTTTCCCATGAAAGGGTGGGCCAGATGCTCTTTTGAGATCACTTCCAACCTGTTCCATGATTCGCGATTAAGAATCTATTAAAATCCACGCTTCTTCTGTCTGTGGGTTTTCAGTGCTTCTTGCTTTTCTCTCAGAATTAGGCCAGTAGCTCAAGCACAAACAACTCTAACTTTTTTTAAGGCTATTTTATCAAAATATTATTTTTGGCTCTCAAGCCAGAACAGTTGTGATTCTCTTAGAGTATCATCTTCCCTAGCTAGATTTTAAGACCTCCTTCTGACCTTTCGAAAAAAACTCATCAGAATAACATTCTTCTGTGTTATTTCGATGGAAGGGATTCAGAATATATTTCAACCCACAGCCTATCCTGAGCCCTGAGAAAAGGACTGGGTTTATCTTCTGACACCTCTTCCTGGTCCTACTTTCTGCCACCTGGCTTTGGCTTTCAGACAACCATGATTAACAGTTTCCTCTAGGCACAGATAATTATTATTTATTCACGATGGTTTTTATATTTGCAGCTGTCTTTGTTGATAGCACCTTGTTATCGTGCTTACAGAAGCCAGTGGTCCGAAAATGGCAACTTTCCCTTGGAGAAATGTTATTAGGCAAGTTTTGGATAATTACTTTTCTTTCCCAATGGATTTCATACACATTTCACTTAAATGTTTCTGCTTGATAACAAACTGTTTCTGAGGCAACCAAGAGGTTGTGGGAGAGTACACACAGGGTGAACCCTGCGGTTCTCTCTAAAGCAAAGGGCTCAGTCAAGCGCTATTATGCAGCATGTCAAAGCAACTTGTTCCTTGGCATGTGTTATTTACAATTAGACAAGTGTTGGCACACGGGAGAAGAAGCCAACAACGTGGCAAAGATTTTATCAGTCCCTCTGATGACAAACGTGCAGTTTATCAGCCCTGTGGTCGGGTTAAAGATGGCGTGTTTGACTACCAGCCGCTGGGAGTTTATTCTGACGCGGTGCCCATTTGCATTGAGAATGGATCTTGTCATGTCTATATCTGCGGCACGTTGGGGTGACATCACGGTTCCCTCCGCAGGGAGATAATAAAGAAGTCATTGTGGAGACATCCTCCTCCCAAAACAGAGTTGGAGACTGACACAAACCAAGGCAGCGTAGTGGCTTTTTGGGTACGAGAGCTCCCAGTACTTTCACTGGCTGCCTCGTGGGTCGGGACCATGAGTGAAGCTTGGGCGCTGGTGACACAAGAATCCACCTCTCCTCATGTCACACCATCCCAAGTGAAGTCACAGGGGCAGCGGAGACAGATCTGCATCCCTTTGCTGGGGATGAGCTGCTTCTCCTGGTCCTGGTCGCTCGCAAGTTCACTTCATGGGATGGAAGAGCTCCATCGTGTTGCCCTTTAGGATATAATACAAAGCAGGTGTTTACAGAAGGAACTTTTTTGGGAGAGTAAAGGAAAACAAACCCTTAAAGATCGGGATTTGATAGGAGAAAAAGTGGGGAAATATTTGTTTTGCCTCTGGTGGTATTTTTGTTTTGATAGTATTATCTTTGATCGCTGCAGTGCGGATGAGTCACGTCAGACTAAAATCTAAAACAGCCAATTTCTTATCTGAGAGAAGGGTGGTTTTGTTATTAAGCAGTATAGAAATAGGATCATTTATATCTGTTCCTGGCCTTGCTCACATTTCTCATGGTATCTTTTTAAGATGCTTAAGATACAAACTTTGCCATTGAAACACAGCATTTCCCTATCTTAAAAGGAAAATTATGGTCTTTAATTAGGTAGCATTTGTGAAATGCCTGGGGATCTTGGGGATCAGGTATTACTGAAGTATAAAATGTTATAATTAAAAAACCTATTCGGTTCTTGTTTCGTTTTTACTCTACCTGTAATTAGACAGGGAGGTTTCCCATTCAGTATGCACACTAACATCTGTTCTTGGGCAAAGAGCTTTTGGGATTTGTCATATTTTCATCTGCTAAATGATGAGAGAGAATAACAATCCAGTTTACGGCTCATGAATTTTCCACAGTTTATCTCTCCAGACTCCTGGAGCTGACTCGCAAGTTACATGTGATTGTATGTTATGAAAGGCTTCTCAAATACATCTGATAAAAGATATGCTACACTCAGCGGAGGCCAAATTCTTCTGAGTTAATGCCTTTAAATTGCACAGCAGTAAACAGTATTTCCTCATGGTTGTCTGCTCACACAGCTCAAAGATGTGCAGCGAGCAAACTGCAGCATCTGCCTTTCTGCAAGTGCAAAGCTCTCACACAGAGCTCAACAACCAGGTATATCGATCGTAGAATCTGATTCACATTTGACCTCTACAAGTGCTGTTGATTTAGTATTATATTCTCAGCCAAGATGTCTATAGGCTTGTGAAATGCTGTTTTGGTGATGCTCTGGATGAATCCAGTCAAACGATTGCTCCGTTACACTTCAGTACAATTAGTGTGTGCCCAGAGAGTGTGAATTTATATTAAAGTTGCTTTCAATCAGCTTTCTTCAAGGAGGTGGCAGAACACTGAACTTGATGTAACATACTCTCTTCAATATTTCACATCTGATCAAGTTTAGTGTTCGTTTAAAAAGTTTTAAGATTGAGCCCAAAATTTTTAACCACCCTGTGATCCACCAAGTGGCAAAATATTAAATGTCCTTAATGCACAATCTGCGTAAGCGAAACTTAGCGAAGTTCAAAGCAATTTCACAGCAAGCTCAATCAAAAGTATTTAAGTCTAAAATACATAACTTCCAGTTGCTGTCAATCTCCAGCATATCAGCAGAACCCATATCCATTGCAACTCAGCTACTCCATACTAAACATACCAGGCACAATAATGTATGGTGAGCTACGCATTCCTGCCCAACTGAATTACCATTATAAAAAAATCAAAATGGGAGAAAATACTTTAGGAAGTCAAAAATGGTGTAAAGGCTCACTGAAATTATTATTCAGAGGCAAGAAAATTTGGATACCTGTTCCGTACTGTCTTGCACTGCTGTGCCAAGGATCTGCAAACTGGTGCTTTTGCACATTTTAGCAAGTTGGTTTGATCACTGGAAAATATTTGATGAAGTATCATGCATTTTATTGCCTGCTTGTGTAGATTTATTGTTCATCCTGGCATCACAGATCAATAGCATCCTATACAAGCTGCCGGGATTCCCCGTAAGAGGCTGACCAGAGTGGGAAGATATGGCCCCAAAGGTTGAGCCATATGAATCCTATGGTGTCTCAACATCCCTGGTAGAAGAAGGTGCCCTATTTGAAGGATATTTTAAAATGACAGAATCATTTTGGATGGAAGAGACCCTCAAGGTCATAGAGTCCAACCATACCCCACCCCTGTCCCTGCCTCATGTCCTGAGAACCTCATGTCCATCTGTCCAACCCTCCAGGGATGGTGACTCCAGCACTGCCCTGGGCAGCCTGTTCCAATGCCCCACAGCCCTTTGGGGAAGAAATTGTTCCCCACATCCAACCTCAACCTCCCCTGGCGCAACTTGAGGCCGTTTCCTCTGGTCCTGGCGCTTGTTCCTGGGGAGCAGAGCCCGACCCCCCCTGGCTCCAAGCTCCTTTCAGGCAGTTCAAAGATCAGAAGGTCTCCCCTCAGCTCCTGTTCTCCAGCTGAAGCCCCCAGGTCCCTCAGCTGCTCCCATCACACTTGTGCTCCAGCCCCTTGTAAAATGCTGGAGAATATTTCTGGTGGACTTCACTCCCATTATATGTACCACATGTACAATCAATGGTCTTTAAAGTAGGACACCTTCCTGTGCAACCTCATCTGGGTGTTCCTCCTCCGGCGGGGGGATTGGACTGGATGAGCTTTCCAGGTGCCTTCCAGTCCCTGACACTGTGTGATTGTGTGAAACATGGAAGGGTCTCAGTGTGTCTCCAAGAGCGTGTGGGTTTTGAGATGAGGGCAGCAAGAGGAGCCAGCAGCGCTCTGCACGTTGATGAACCACAGTTGTGCCCAGAGGCGCACCCCTCAGAGGGACGTGTCCCTCATCTCCTCCATCACCGCTCCTGGAGCCTCGTGCCACCTCCAGCTCCAAAACTTCGCAACCCCGGGGTTTCCAGGGGTGGGGGAGAGAGGGAAAGGAGGCGGGCAGCGGGGCCGGGGATCCCTCCTGCTGCCCGGGCCCTCCCGCCGCCGGGGCCCGACCTCCTCTGGCGGCGGCGGGCGGGAGGCGGCGCCTGCGGGAGGAAGCGGCCGGGCTGGGCTGGGTGGCGGCGGCGGCAGCGCTCCCCGGCAGCATGGGCGGCTCAGCCTCCAGCCTCCTGGACGAGAGCAAGTGCACCTACATCCGAGGTACGGCAAGGCAGGGGGAGACCGAGCGGCCGGGGACCAAAGCACCCGGGGGGCGAGGGCGGGAAACCGCGGGGCCCGAGCCGGGCTGGGCACCGGGCAGGGCTGCGCTGGCTTTAGAGGGACAGTGTCCGAGCGGCTTCGAGCAGGCGGTTTTTAAACGGTAATGCGTGATAAATTCCCGAGGAGTGAATTATAACATGCCCAAGAGTAGACGGTAAAAACTTAAGAGTGTGGAGAGATGCGACATGAAACTGTCTGTGTAAAAACTTTACGAGAGTGTGGAGAGATGCGATGTGAAACTGTGTGTAAAAAACTTCCCAAGAGTGTAGAGAGATGCGATGTGAAACTGTGTAAAAAACTTCCCAAGAGTGTGGAGAGATGCGATGTGAAACTGTGTGTAAAAAACTTCCCAAGAGTTGGAGAGATGCGACGTGAAACTGTGTGTAAAAAACTTCCCAAGAGTGTGGAGAGATGCGATGTGAAACTGTGTGTAAAAAACTTAGGAAAAATGTGGAGATGTGACCCAAAAGTGCCCGTGTGGCACTAAGGTCCCAATTCGCCAGCACCCAAAGCTTTGAAGGCACTAGATTTCACCAAGGTAGATCGGATTGAGACTGTGTGGGTTGATTTTTTTGCAGAGCCCATTGAAGGCAGTGGAAAAACTGTTAGGTGGATATTTAGGTAAACTTTGAACATGTGTAAGAACAATTTTTTATCCCGTTGAAGTATTAGGAGAGAGAAACCAACAAAAAAAATACTTTAAATTTATGCATGTTACCATTAGACTACGAAGGAAAAGAGCATAATCCTGTATTTGGGGAGGTATTTGTGTTCTTTGAGTAGTTGAAGATAAAACATCTTGGTCCTGCCTGTCTACCCACACTCTTTATCAGCAAGGTAGCAGGTATTTACAAATCAAATTTGAAGGCTGGAGATTTACAAGCAAAATAAAAGTTTGCATGTGAAGAGAAAGCCCCATTCCAGTGTTTTACGTATGATGCATGTGAAGCCAGCGAGAGTCCTCGCTGCTGTGGACTGGGAGATCAGCCTGGGCGCTCATGACTCAGCCCGCGGGGTGACTCCTGGGTGGTGCCCACAGCCTTTCTTTCTGTTGCTTTGCGATTTTTTATGTTATTTTGTGGTATAGAGGGAGTGCAAATGTTGAACCACTCCCCTCTTAAGACTTTTGGAAGCACAGTTGATCTTTCAAGAGATTCCCATAGCGGGGAAGACATGCAAATATTAAACAGCTTTCACTCGAAAAGCAATCAGCAAAGCTGCGGGCATCACGTGTGGAGATTTTTTGACAATGACCCCTCAGTATCATAATTTTGTGCTGTTAAAGGTGGTTTCAAGTCCCATCACAGCCACGAGGGTGCAATCCTCATAGATTTATGTTTTTCTTTACACTCATCCCTGTGCTGCAGCCAAAATTGCACTTGCAGAGTTCAGCACTTCAAGTTTTCTGCTCCCTGACTGAGCAGAAAACTGAGCAGTTGTGAGCACCTGAAGGGGCTGGTGTCTAATTACTGAAGGTGAAAAAAAAAAAAAAGAAAAAGTGGGATATTCAGGAAGCTTATTAGCTTCTTCACAGCTGTGCAAGAGGAAATCGTGCCGGTCTTTGCCCTGGACATCATCTAGAATTAGAATGGGGAACTCATGTCAGAGGGTTGGGAAATCCTTATCTGTTCAGACACGTGTGGAACTATACGGGGTGTGAGTATGTGACGCTGCTGTCACTGCAAGGGAAGGTGCCTTTCCCTTGCCAAGAGCCGCGTGGCTCTGCAGACACATCTCTAGTTTGCCTGTCACTTCTTTGCAGAGGCAAGTAATCAAGTGAAATCATTGCGAAAAATTGGAGTAAAACACTGTGCTTATCCCAAGTCTGCTGTTCTTGCTTTGAAAACTAATTACTGAGGCACTTTGTACGGAGGCTGCCAGTAAATTAGCACTTCCAAGAAAGAAAAGGAATCAGGTAGAGCATCTTAAATCAGAATATGAGTGTGGTCCAGCCAGCTCGCTAAACCTACTCCTCACGTGGAGGCTGAAGTCTGCAAGATTTAGACCTTGCTTACCTTACACGTCTTAGACTGACATATTTCCAGAGCAAGTGCCATGGTGAGCTCTTCTCGTCTGAGGAGGAAAAAGGCAGAATGGCCAATTCTCTAGATTAAGCAGCACGTTTTTTTGGCTGGCTTTGTAAAGGTTAGGTGGGTTTTACTGGGGGACTGAGAGTTTTGGTGTTTGGTTTTGTCTTATTTTCCTCCAGAGGTGATGCAGGGAGATCCTTAGTAAAAAGGGTAGGGAGATAATCAACTTTTTGTCGGTAGAACTGTGAATCCAAGTGCTTGAATGGGACAACACTGGTGAAGGCGGATGTGCGACAGAGGCTGAAGGATGCTGCAGCGAGCGACGTTCTCCAAACTTGGTGCATTTTGGGATGCTCACTCACTTTGCCCCAAATATCAGTAGCCTCAAGACAGGAAATCCTTCAAGTGCAAGATTGGTCTAGATCATCTCTAGTGCTCCCTCCCACCGGCATTTTGGTAAACACACTAATATTTGTGATTTATGCATCCTGGTTTTGGCATCGCCTTTAGTGTAGCTTGGCAGGTGGCTTGTGCACCCGTCCTTGCAGGAGAACCTCGCTGCGATTGACCACCGGCACCTTTTGAGTTGGGATGGCAGAAATAGAATTCCTCCATGCCAACTTCAACCTGTGGCAGAGAAAATTGTGGATATTTGGGTGGGACATCAGCTCTGCAGCGCGCTGGGCTGCTCCCGGCAGGGGGTGCCAGCCAAAATTGCGTGGGGCAGAGTTAAACACAACTGCGTGAAGCCGTTGCCCCTGTGTTGTAAAGCCTTGTAGTTTATTTAGGCAGCGTTTAAGCTAAAACACAACATAACTAATGGAAGTGAGGGCTAAAGGGGTAGATGCAGTTTTCAGCAATAAACCGATACGGTGTTTTCATCGCCATCCCTATAAATCCACAGGCTTTCTTATTTCCAAAAGTCTGTTTGCTCACGTTGCTTGAGGGATGAGAACAAAACAAGGACAAATATTATGCAATGTGTAAAATTATGTAAAAAATATATGTAAAAACGTAGATGTAGGTGTCTGTATAAAGCGCCGAGAACACAGCCCTCGGCACAGGGTGAATAAGCATGGGCCTCGTTGGACCAGTCAGAGAAATGAATTTCAGAGAAAATCCTGAACGTATCCAACGCGGAACCACTGTTATTGGATGCAAAAGCTGGGATTTCCACCTCAGCACCTGTGCTTTTAAGGAAGAAGGGGTAGCAGGGAACCGGCCAAACTGCAGATCGTTGAGAGCTCTATGTACTGGTACATGGGACAACAACTTGAGCCGCACCTGGAAGTCAGAAAATATAATTATTGACGTGATAACATGTGCTTTCTCTAGAAAATAATGCCTAAGAAGAGAATGTACGATGCCAAGGTGTAATTTTTCAAGCGGTCTTCACTAGTCTGTTAGTGGTACGATGCATGTGAGGCTGTGTTTGAAATGTATGGTTATTCCTCTAGGTTTTGTACTGAGCCCTTAGAAAACAAGGAAGGTCTTCTGGAGGAGAAAATCCTTCTTTGTAGGTTTTTGGTGGGGCTGCATGGGAATTATTCAGGGTGCCAGTGAAACAGATGGAGTTTAAAAAATGGCAGTAATAATTAGGAGACTGGGAGCTGGTCATGTGAAAAGAGTTTATTAAAAAAATTCATGCTTTTGGTTTGATGAGGCATGGGCTAAACTTGTGATGGGAGGTGTTCGTTATGTGATTTGTCTAATGATATCTAATGAGTGTTACACCCAACAGGGAGCGGAATGGGGTGGCAGTGGGGAATTGTGGACTCAAGGTGCAATCATGAAATTGGGGAAAAAGATGAAAGTGCTTGTTAAAACAACATAGTAGGATGGCCTGAGAGATTGTGCCGCAGGTTTCAAGATTCTTGATAGAAAGTTTTTGCTTTGGGTCTCTGGTATTAGGCAAGAAACAGTCGTGGAAGCAGTTCTCACAGCGGGGACAAGGGAGAAATGGCCCTGAGGCTCTCACTCATTTCCTGTTATGCCATCCCAGCAGCAGGGGACCAAACTATGCTGTTATGTATGGTCTGTTAGGACCACATTTTTTTAAATTGGGAGAGGTGGACAGATTTCAGGCACCCAACGATGGTAATTTCAACAGGCCCATCTTCAAAAGAGTTTAGCATACAAAAAACTGCACTTCTCTGAAGGTTGTTTTATTATTAAAGATGCTCAGCGTGCTTGACCACATCCAGTCGACCCATTGCTGTAAACCTTAGGCTGTCCAGAGGATGAGGCTTTGTAGTAATTTGCTTTTGATTTGTTTGTTTAAATGCAGTTTTTCCTTCTTCCTTCCCTTCTTTTCCGTCTCTTTTCCTAGCAGCGATGGTGCTGTCACCCTGTGGGTTTCCTCATTGTTCGGGGCTTTTTTCTGAGCAAACCTTCCAGCCATCTTCTTTTCATTCGACAGTGAAAGCTATTACTTCATGTCTGTAAGAAATTTCTTTCTAGCCATTTGTTTTGCCTATGGATTTCAGTATGGTACTAATTAAGACAGGTTTTGGCGGGGTTTTTTTGCACTTTAGAGGTGTTCCTACAAGAAAAAGCAGACAGACTCTTCCTATTCTGTCAAGTTTTAGAGACTGAAGAGAGGCCTGATTTATTCTTTACGTAAAAGACAAGATAAGGAAATCGGTCGCTAGCTGTACAGGGAACTGAACAAATATCATCAGTTGTATGGAAATAAGTCCCACTGACTTGGAGGGAGATAAACCAGGCCTGATGCAGCTCTGGAGGGAAATTCTCACCAGCAGCCACAGCCATGAGCAGGGATGCTGGAGGGTGGAAGAATAACTTGGAATTAATTGTGGAAAAGTTGGCCTGTTTTGGACAGGCGCTCAGGCTGGATGTTGGATTTTCTGCTTGAAACTGTCGCGTAGCCCTTCTGGTTTTAATTTGGTGTACAGCTGCGAGTATAACTGAGTTTTGTAAAAAATCTGGCTACGCTTGGTGCTTTTTCTCTCAGCCTGTTCCAAGCTACATCTCGCTGTGTTTTGGAAGTCCTCTCTCTTTGTTTTCTGCAGGTGAGCGTGGCTGTAGCATCCGATAGAGCAGGAGCGCAGCGTCTCTCTGGACTTGCCAGCATCTGCTTCAGAGCTCTTAGAGGGCGCTTTTCATTTCCGCGTTCTGAGGTTTATGACAAAAGCTGATCTGATTTTTCCACAATTCCCAAAATCTAAGGAAGGGGCAGAGTAATATTTTCTTTTACAAACACAACTGAATCCAGAGTTCATGATTGCGGGTTAGCGCTTGACGAGTGCTCTCTAGTCCAATCCAACTAGGCGTAAATACCCATGGAATGAAAAAATGAAATGAAGTGGGTAGGAAATACAAATTTCAATATGTATATAAGTTTCTATTCTTCATTATATTCACCTTGCTAAGTGTCCAAGTTCTTGAAGACCTTAAGAAATGAGATTTCAAAGAAAAATCCTATTGGCTTTACTTGCTTTCTGGGAAGTTCTAGTCCTCAGAGAGGTTGTTGCTGTTGGAGCCAGTGGCAGATTTTCACCCTGTAGTTTCAATGAATAGTGCCTGTCTGTGTCGGAAAGGATAGGCAGCTTCTCTGTGGTTCTTACATTCTTTAATTCAGGGGGCTGGGTGCTTTAGCTTTAGACTAAATTCAAGTAAAACGCATCCAGGGACGTGATTGATGGGAAAGGTATTTGCCACCCAACTGGAACAGAATTTATTGTACTTGGTAACTTCCGAATGTGAGCTCTGATCATCTCCAGCTCCTTACACCAAAACAAAACATATTGCTTGCACAAAACTGGCCTTAATGATGATGTGCTACGTAATGCTTGCTACAGAGCCCAGGTTTGAAAACTGAATGGTGGGTTTTTTTCTGGGAAATAAGGGTTTTTTTGGGTAGTATAAGTGAAAGGAAATCACTGGGTGGTAGGGGAAGGCGTGTGGCTTTTAAAATCTTCTGCTGGCTGTGTAGAAAACACAATGTACGATGTTGAATTAAGCAAGGGCATCAATGGAAGGAGCTTCGTCTCAACAGCAGAACAGAGAAATAAGCTCACGTTTGCCCCAAAACCTGTAATTGTAAGCGTGGATTCAGCTGCTCTTTTGTACTTGCTATTTTCCAAAACCTTGCAGATTGGAGGTTCTTCAATTAGCGCAGCTTGGTCACAAATTAGAAGACAGTCTTTGCATCTGGTAAAAATGTTATTGATACTAAGGGCAGGAAAAAAAAGCTTGGAGGTGATGAGAACAGCTTCGTAGTCGATGCCTTTGGGCAGCAGCAGCTGAAAAGCCAGTGTCTGGATCGGGAAGGACAATATCCGTAAGCAGTGCGGTCCTGGCTACTTTTAAAGTACAGCAGCCTTTCCTCCTACAGCTTTTCCCTTTGCATATAGTAAACATAACTGTTCTCTTCACACTTAAAGAACAATTACAAGTGGCTTCCAGTTTTTGAACATGTGTGCAAGCATTTTAGTTGCTTTTGCAGTTAAAAGACAGTGACAAAATGAGGCCAACCTTCCCATAAAAGCAAGATTAAAGCTTGTGGAAATGCCTCAAACTTGCGTGAAGAAAGGCTTTGCCTGTTTGGCTTTTCTGAAAACTTTATCCTCTATTTTTTAATTAACGTTACATATTTTTTTAAAAGTTTGGTGCTGTTTCTATACTAATGCTTAACTTGATATGCATAACCGAAGGTTTCCGTGAATTAGTTTCTCCAGGTATTTAATTAAGTGTTAATCTTTGCAATCATAAGCCTTTAATCTCATGCTTCTGTGATAAGATGTTAGTTAATACCTGAAACATGAACAGTTGCTCTGACACTTTGGATAGCATTAAAGCTTTAAGCCTACTTATTAGGCCGTTGTAGCACTACTGAAGTTATTATTTAGTTATTGCATCTATTTTTTTAAAACAAGGTAGTTTTCTTTGCTACCAGCATCAGGAAGTAGAAAACAAAAGTGAGTCAGACTCTTGGGTTCTTCTGGTTAGATGATTAAAAAGTTAAAAGCAATATAGTTATCAGAAGTATGTAGATTATTGGACTAGATGATGTTTTGAGGTCCCTTCCAATCCCTAACATTCTGTGATTCTGTGATTTTTGTACGGTTGAAATTCTTCTAGGAAATCAGCCTAATGAGGAATAAAGCAGGTGATTTATTTTTTCTAAATAAATTTTCCGATCCAAAAATACTTAGTAAAAATAACTTTTTGATGTTCTTTGTGAAGATCTTGATTTGAAGCCTGTTCTTCTGCCTTGCCCTGAGCAGCCTGGTCCCTGAGGAGTGTGCAGATGCTATGGAGGCTTGCGTTGCGGATGATGCGTTCAGTGCCAAATCAGCCGAGTGTCTGTCAGATAGTTTTCTTTTGCTTGTGTGGCGGGTCCGCTGCTTTTCGGATTTATGTAAAGTGAGCAAGTCAGCTGGTCCTTGGGTTGCTTTTTTTTCTACGTGTTGTGGATTAAATGGTGAATGTGGTGCCTTGTTATGGTGTCTGTCCAGGTGGCATCGCGCGTCAGTGCCCAGCCTGTTTCTGGGCTCTCCACTGACAACACCAGCAAAAATGATAGTGGACTTGTAAGGAGATCGTTGGTAATCATAGAATCATTTTGGTTGGAAGAGAACCTTAAAATCATGGAGTCCACCCATAACCCACCCCAGGCACTGCCCCATGTCCTGAGAACCTCATGTCCATCTGTCCAACCCTCCAGGGATGGTGACTCCAGCACTGCCCTGGGCAGCCTGTTCCAATGCCCCACAGCCCTTTGGGGAAGAAATTGTTCCCAAGATTCAGCCTCAAGCTCTCCTGGCGCAACTTGAGGCCATTTCCTCTGCTCCTGGCACTTGTTCCTGGGGAGCAGAGCCCGACCCCCCCTGGCTCCAAGCTCCTTTCAGGCAGTTCAGAGATCAGAAGGTCTCCCCTCAGCCTCCTAATGGTGTAAGACAGTCAGTTCACAGCTCCCCAGAAATGCCACTGTTTTTTCCAGGTTCATTCTATATTGTGCTTCGCAGAGTGATGCACGTTTTGACTGCGGCTCTCACTCATTGCAACAGGCAACTTGCAGAAAAGCTCGTCTACGCCTGAATTGCACATAAGTTCTTGTGCGGGGGACGTGCTGGTCCTCACAAAGAGGTTGGTGGTATTACACAAACAGCGTAAGGCAATCCTTGTTTGCGGTTGTTTACTGTTTAAGCAGGCAGAGCACACGAAGGCAAAGCCAAATGTCTAGAAAGTGGGGCCGGGGAGTGCCAGGACCAGGAGGAGCAGCTTGTGTCCGTCCCCAGAGCACAGCCAGGCCTCTGCCACGGTCCCAACCCCGCTGGGTTAATGCCTGGGGTACGTGCTAGGGACCAGCTCCTCATCACTAAATACTTGCACAGCCAACCTTAGGAAAAAAATGCCTACAGCTTCTTTGTATTATAAAAACATCTGGGATTTCCCACAAAGGTTTATGTTCCCCAGGTCAAGGTAGCTGCAGATTTTGCTGAGTTCACAAGCCAGCTCTGTCTGCACATACAATTTCTAAAAAGCCCCCTGCTTGTTGCCTGTGGTGGATCACTCGCTGGAGTAATGTCTTCCTGGATTTACTACTGGTTTTTAGTTGGGATCCCAGCTTAAAAAAAATGCCCTTGTGCACTGCATCTGGAAACTTGCAGCCTGGCAAGGAGCTTTTCCTTTTTTCAGAGACGTACAGGCATCATTGCTTCAAATTTACAAAAGATGCCACCACCCTCCTGGAACTCAGCATCAAGCTCACTCACCCTTTTAGCTCGTGGTCTTCTTCAGCCCAGCTCATCTCTTACCTTAAGAAGCGATTTTTAAAGCTTTACGTGGTATTTTCGTCCTGTGCATGAAACCACGGTTGCTATTTGTGCTGCGATTCTCTGCTGAGCTTGGTTGCCGTGTTTGTGACCTGATTCCTGAAGCAGCATTGGGGATGTTAAGTATCTCAAATGAACCTTGTCTTAAGACCAACCTGCTTTTATCGAATGTGATACAGAGGATCCTTGCATATTTTCACTCAATATTCCACATATTGTAGCGGTCGCACGGAAGGAAAAATAAGCTTTCATTGTCCCCAGGCAAAGATTTAATGGCAGAGTCTGTGCAAAGGGAAAAAAAAAAAGCCTTTTTTGCTCTTGGGATATTCTGTAAGTAATATCATTGTCTGCAATTTAGTCTGCCAGACACTTTCCACTGTTTTCAGTTGCAAATGAGGCTTTCCCAGTCTTCAGCTGCTCAGACCGAAGTTTCCATGCTGAGTGCCTGCCTCAGATTGCATTTTTGAGAAAACTGCGGCTAAAATGGATGAGTTGGGTTTTTTTTTTTGGTGAGAATTAATCTAAAGAAAACGTGTTTTTCCTTTCTCTGGATGCTCTGTTGAACAGCTCAGGTATATCCTGCAAGAGGAGGGAAGGGGTTGGGGGACGTGGAGCTGGAATAAGGGAAACCCGAGGTGAGTGGGGAGGGTTTCTAACCACTGCCGGGACTTTCCTGCTGAACTAAACCCTGTTGTTGCCACGTTTGCCCTCTGTGCAGTGTAGCAAATAACTGCGAAACCCACAGCTACCAGCAGCTCTTCACCCCTGGAGATGAAGGCGATGCCACAAAGCCAACACAACTTCCAACCATAAGCTTTGAGCTGAAAAGGTCCAGGGGTCTGAAGCCCTGAGCTCACCGCTGATGCTTGAGGGAGACCAGAATGCAAAGGCAAATTCTAGTGTATTTTTCTGTTGGCTTCATTCAGTAGGAAACCCCAGATTTGTTGTTTGGGTTTGGTTTTTTGTTGTTTTTTTTCCCTTCTGAGATTTCCTGTACACCTGCCAAGCTACAAAGCGCAGTGCAGACATCAATCAGCTGATCTTCCTGCTGAGATGCTGTGCTACGTGGTGGTGTTTTATTTCATATATGAGGAGCTATGGCTATGAATCTGGGGCTTGACAACCATAGTGCTCAATTTTTCAGGGAATCAGCCCTTTTAATGCTCTCTCCAGATTTCCAGCTGGGCTCTGTTGTGACCGCGGGTGCTCAGCACTTCTGCAAATCAGAAAAAGGAGATGGCAGGAGCCACCTGGGAGCTTCTGCTGTATGTGACATATGTTTTATCCATACTGTAGCAGGCACAGAAACAGGATCTAGTTCTTCAATGTGGCATTTACCTACCTTAAATATAAATCAAGTCCCTGCTGTTTCCAGCTCACCACACCACAAACTTTCAGAGCTCCACAATAAATGGGGCACGTACATACTTAGGAGATGGAACTTTTCAATGTGATTTTAAAGAAAAGGGATTATCTGAATTAAAGATACAGAGGAGACGTGAGTTCTTGTTTTCCATGTGCTTTTAAAATGTAGTCATAGTTGTTTAGTTCTTTGTTAGTGTTTTTACCAAGCTTGATAATTTGCAGTGGGCTTTCCAGCTATGGCCAGGAAACAGGGAATCGGCTGGAATTTCCTTTACCCCTCTGGTGGCCCACAGAGAAGACCCTTATTGAAGTCCGACCTGCGTCTGTAAGGTATTTGAAGCCCATGCCAAAGTCTCAATTCAGCCATCACAATGCATGCAATAGAAGAAATCGATCTCTAGGATGTTCAAAAACTTTTTGAACTGTAGAAGCAAATCATGTGCTAAGTAGAAAATGATGTTAATAACGCTTTCATCAGCCTTTTATCAAAAACAGACCCAAGGAAGGGGGAAGAATGTCAGTGTCCATGTGGACTGACGCAGGATTTGAGCCCCTCTCTCTTTGGACATCAAAATCAAGGCAACTGAAAAACTTGAATCCTAATTTAAACTTGAATCCTAATTTAACCGTACTTCTAGATGTGTGATACTTCACCAGTCTGCTATATTGGCCATGTTGCATTTTTTGGACCCAGTATTTGGGTTCAGCTCCTGTTTCTCTCATTCCTTTTGAGATATTTTAATTAAGCAGTGGGTGCTTTCCTTAGGGAATGGCTGCAGTGTCCTTGCTTGGTGTCACGGTACGTGATTGCTGTGCCACCGGAGGGACCGTGGGTATTTTGTTAGCACAGCAGTTCCTTACGAATTCGATTGTCCTTGTTACGGGCTTCCCTCAGAAGCTGTAGAATCAAGGTCCCTGTATTGTTATATGTATTTCACTGTTCTTCACCAGAGCTTCAATCCCTTCCTCCTGCTCTTGCGTTTCAACTGCTTTTTAGCTGAGAGCAGGAGAGCCCAGCAGGAAGCTGCTTTCAAACAATGTCCCACCCGAAATCTGTGATAAAAGACGCTTCTGTCGAAGACTTTGGAGATGGAGCATTTGGGGCTTGATGTGTTTGTGATGATTCCTTGGGAGCTGTGGCCAAGTAGTGGTGATAAATCCTAAACTGAAGCAGTGCTGGGATTTGTTGTAGGAAGAATTTGTGTCTGAAGTGAAGAAGGACGGCCCCATCTGAAGTTATCACCGACTTCCCTGACGCGTGGAAAAAACACAGAGCTGCTCAGCACGTCACACCAGAATGGGGATGTCTCAAACCGATACCACAGTGCGATACTAGGGAGTTACCAACATAAACAGACACACAAACCCAATGAGCATCACGTACTATGTGGTTACTTTGAGCGCGAGCTTGTGGTTGGTTAGTTACTCATCTTGCTACGTGGTTTTTCCTTCGCGTGCCTTAAATATTTAGGCAGCAGGAAGTGTGGTCAACTGCCGAGTCGCTGTGCTCTCCCCGTCACGCTTGACGCTGGCAGGTGTTATTTTTGTGCCTGGGTTTTTATTATTATTGTCTGCAAAAGAGCAATTTTGTAAAAATAAAATCCAGCCCCTTTGATAGCAGAGGCGTCTAGAGTTCTGCTCTTGGGACGCTGAACCAAAAATGAATCTAAAGCCGAATTTGAGGACGCTGTACAGAATGTCAGGTTGAGTTTCTGTGAGCGTAATGTATAGATGTGTAGGCTGAATCGATGCCAGAGACGTGAGCGTGCGCAGCCTGGGGAGGATGGGAAAGCCATGTGGCAGATGGGGCCCGTCTCTCTGTTTGTAGCTTTAGCTCCTTTTGGATGGTGGGAATGGAGACATCTGTAAAAACTAATAAGTCCCCTTTCCTTCCAGAATCAGGCTATGAGTTTTCCAGCTGTTGGCTAAGACAGGTTTTCCTGTTGAAATAGCTTTTGTCTGATGTAAGTCTAAAACAATATGGTTGTGGTAACTGCAAATATTTCTTTGTCAATTCTGTCCCCTGTTAGTTTTAGTCGTAAATCCAAGTATTTCTATTCATTGTTGCTTCTCGCAGCAGCTGTTTGATTTTTAAAACCTTATGGAGTCTTCCAAGAAAGTGCACGCTGCTGATAAAATGCAGCATTGCTTATATTCTGTATTTCCTGTATTGTGTGGCTAATTTTCTTGTATCTTCATAGTGGATTCTCGGGATTACAGAACACACTCTTGCTTTCCTTCAGAAGTCCTGTCGTCTCGATTAATGCAAAGACAAGCCCAAAACATTGATTCATGTGGTTCTTGGTTACAACCACAATAATACGGACTGTGCCACGTATTTGTCAGCTGACATCATTCTATATACATAAAACATGCCTTGGGATCTTTTTTTAGATCTGGAAAGTTTAAAGATTAGCTAATTAGGCATCTCTCTGATGTGTAATTATTCCGGCCTGAATAATATGTTAACCAGAAGAAATGCCTTTTATATGCAGTAGACATGCAAAGGAGAGTGTATGTTTAAAAAATGAGTTTTCCAGCGCAGTTTTGCAAAAAGGTAGTTCTAATGCATTTGAAAGACTTATTTTTTTATTTAAATAACTTTAAAGAAAAGTGTTTGCTGGCCAGTAGAACAGTTCTCCTTTTGTTTCTTATGTGTTTCTTTATGTACTATAATTCTATGTTTTCTTTTGATTTTGAGAGGCAGCATTTTACAAATTGGAGAAACCCTAGGAAATGAAGAGTTTATAAAGCATGTTAGGATATCTGCTCAATCTCGAAGCCAGGGCTGCGTTATGTCCTCCAACTTGCTTTGCGTTGCTCTGTACTAGTCGTTCTTGAATGAGATAAGATCTGATGCTTCCATTTTTTTCCCACAGAAGGCTCTTCTGAAGCACATTAAGCAGATATTTTCCATACATCCAAGCAAAAATTGTAATGTTAAGGACTTCAGCTGGTGTTTAGACTTTCAGTGTGGCTTCAGAGACTCGTGGTTGGTACCCAGCAGTCCTGGAAACACGAGAAGATGCCTCACAACGGTGGCAGCAAAACCCATTGTCTAAAAATGCCTTTTAATTTTCAACCATGTATACTGTCCTCTTAGTTTTGGAGCTACTTCTAAAAGTGAAGTAATTGCAACACAAAGATCTGACCTTGTTACTGATTAAAAAGAGACTATCATCTCCTAGAATATATATTTTTTGTGGCCGTTAGCGGTGGCACATGTTCTCAGGGGGGCAAGCATGCAAGCAAAATTGGAAACCAGTATGTTGAACCCGAGGCCCATGTTTTGTTGTCCTGACCTCTGGATTTCTGAGACATGCAAAGAAAAAGTCCTGGCTCAATTTAAACCCAAACTTTTGGAGCCAGACGGTTCAACCCAACTGGCTCGTTTTTGAACGTTTGGTGCGTCTTTGCTATTCAAGCTCGGTGCAAAGCGGAGGCCATAAGATGCGCTTTTTCAACGCTGTTTCTCCTTGTCTCCCTGGTTTTGCATTGGAAATGACAAAGAATCCACGAATCGTATTGGCGGTTTTTGCGAATACAGTTTTCCAAAATTCCTGGCCTGTTCTAATTCTATTATCCTTTTCACTGAGCTGCTTTGCAGTTAACGAAGAGCCCGCCTGTTTGGATGAAGCTGCTGGTTTTATGCAAAGCTTATGGTGAAAATGTTGGTGAAATAGTTGCTCAGCGATGCTTGAAAGGGTAAATAGCAAAGAATTTGTGTCCCAGGGTACAAAGACTTTTTGCTGCTGCACGAGTAGCCTGAGTAGCATCTCATCGGAAGAGATGGTTGCACTGTGCAGTAGAGGTCTCTAGGAATAATGTAAGGGATAGAAAAGTCTCTCCAAGGAGGTTCATGTTGCTGATTAAAGAGCTCTTGAGGGTGTTTTGAAGCCACACCAAATGCTGTTAGGTGGGAAAATATTTCATAGAAATTCAGTGCTCATCCTGCACTTCATCAGGTTGGTGAATCCTGTTGGCCCAAATGAAGATAGAAAATGGATTTATGCAGCTTTCCCTGCATTTGTGTCTCAGAAACACCCAGGCTGACTTGAAGCCACCATCGAAGAATGCAAACAGGGCTTGAAATTCAGTTGGAGTCCATAAATGCAGGCAGCCTGTGGAGGAATTGGGGTTTGGCTGCGATTCAGGATGAGCATTACTCCGTTAGAGACACTTTGTGGATATTGGACGCTCACATGGCAAATTTTTGCAGAGCAGACCTGCCGAGGCTGAAGCAAAACCGGAACCGTTTCACAGTCTTTCCTTTATCTTCTGCAATCGTTTAACCGAGGAGTCTGGGGAAAGACACAAAGAAAAACACATTGTATAATTTCAAAGCAACACCACATAATCGTAGTTGTTTGTTATTCTCCAAAATCTGCTCTTTCTTATGAAGACCTGCGCTAGCATACACACTTTGTGACCCCTTTTGCCACAGGGCTTGAGCATCCTTCTCCGCACTTGTGAGTCTGTAAATGAGATTGCTGCTTGTCTGCTTCCCCGCTGAAGCGAATTGTGACAGCGTGCTTCACGTGCAGTCTGTCTGAAATAGCATTACTGACGCTTATGTCTGCATTCAGAAAATGAAAATGTAATCTGATATACATAAATTTGCCAGATAAAACACTCATCACACAAAGTTATTTTCTTTTATTCTTATCAGCTCTTGCGTCTTGTGTTCCTAGGGCTGTTTTTTTTTCTCAGTCCCCAAAATAAAACATTTTACAGAACACAGCAAGATGAAGAATGGAAGTTTTGAAATGGACAAGCAAAAGAGAGAACCGTGTTCTTCTCCAAAAAGAGAGGAAGTATCAGCATCCGTGTTGATTTGAGCTCAGACTGGACTGATGGACAAAACATTATGGAGACATATGATGGAAGAACGAGACTTATAAAATCAGAGCTATGTGATTGATTGTACGAAGGCAAGAGCACTGAAAGCAGATGGTTAAATGCACTGATTGAGGTTCCGGTTACACATGACCACAAGTCGTGGCGTATGGGCAAGTACTTTCGGCTTGTCCGTACGCAGAGGTACTGTGACCCAGCAGGAGAGCTCCCACCAAACCATTTCCAAATAAATTATCAAGAACAAATTTCCTCTTCTTAACAAAAACCTGCCTGTCTGTTTTGCCGGGCCCAGAAGCTCACGTGGTCCAACTATACAAACACGGCGCTGGAAGAAGGTGGTTTTGATTTGGTTTTTTCCTTTCAAGTTGCGTTGTGTTGTCACAAGCTTTTCTGAATGTGAAAGATAAATGGAGAGGAAATGAGGCAACTTATCTTTTTTTTTTTTTTCAAAAAGGAAGGAGCATTAAAACATTGAAGCGGAAGAACTGAGCGGCCGAGGAGACTCAAACACACATTTAGTGAGAGAGACAATAGCCGACTGGCGCTTCTTCCCGGGAAGCCTTCTGAGAAATGGAAAAAACAAACACCAGCGCTAACCCTATTGTCTTCTCGGTGGTGCTTTCATGAGCGCTTGAGGAGCTGAAACTCGTCCAGGCGGAAGAAGAATAATGTACAACACTTGGCCGACTGTCAAGTGGCTGGTCTGTAAGCCCTTGGAGCTTGATTCCGCTGTGTTTAAGTGGCTTTAGTGAAACCGGCTCCATGGAGGACACAAGACGCCTTGGGGACTCCACCTGTGGAGAGTAATTAGACCTTAAACCCCAGCATTTTGCGCATAAGTGACTATGAGATAAAGGTCTTGCTTTGTACGTGTCCTCTGCTACATTCACATCAAATTATTTCTAAACACAGTTCTTTTTCTTTCTTTTTTTTCCTTAAATTCCCCTGACCCACGTCCTTGTGACCAGGGAGTGTTTCTTCTACTGCTGCTGATCTGGATTGCTGGCACTGGCTGGTTGTAGGAAGAGCGGACCTGCTGAATGCAAAGGCAACGCTTCATCTTTGATACTGCTGCAATTGCAGCAAGTTGGGAGTTCTTTTGCTTTTACTTCATCTCTTTTCAGGGTAAAATTCATGGAATTAATTCCAAATTTGCTAGCAGAAGGTATACTTTTATTAGTCAGGTCCCAGCTTTAATTCAGGAAGGCATAAACTCTGCCAAGTAAGGAATGATGAATTAAAGCCTTCTAGCTTGGCCAAAAAAAAAGTTTGGGTCACTTTTTTCCTTCTTTGACAGTGTGTTGGAAATACTGGGATCTTAATTATGGCCTTGCTTAAATTTGAGTGGGAGAAAAGAAGGAAAAGGAGGCCACTGGCTGGTCTCCCATGTTGGGAAGCCCCAGACAGCCATCTCCTGTTCGCTTCTTCTCCTGTGTTTTCTTTTCATGTCTTTTTTTTCTCATTTTCTCTGCTTCTGCCCCTGGGTTGTCTCTAGGTTAAATTTAGCAGGGGCTTTTGGAGCGGTTGCGTTGGTTTCGTGAGGGAAGGGAAGACCCGTTTCACAATGGGAAGAGAGCAAGAGACCGCATCCTATCCCAAACCAGGATGCTGGGGCAGTAGCAGCTGCTATAGTAGAGTCTGAGTAAAGTGTGAGTGAGAAAATCAGACCTACTTATTCATACCAGGGTTTTGGAGGGTGAGAGGAGACTTGGTTGAGGTCTCTATTTTCAGCTGAGCATCGGTGAGTCTTGCTCCCCTCGTATCAAACCAGACAGGGTAAGAAGTGTTTATGGTGTTTCTTCTATTATCAAGCCTTTCTGTTGCATTGCACAGCTTTAGTTTCCCTTCCCCATCTGTATATTAGTGGAAAAACAGCCTGTTTTACATGGGGTTTGCTGAGCAGATTCGTGTAATAATTATACGCTTTTTATTCTAGGCTCTTAACTTTAATTGATGCTTTTTTGCAGCAGTGGGGAGGAACCTTCCTCCCCACAGGATGAGGTGCAAACGCTTCCTCCTGTCTCTTCTGCAGAATTAAAAATTCAGTGAATGATGTGGTTTTGCTTGCAGGGAGTTATCATCATCCACAGAGAAGCAGAAAAGTGTGAGTTTGTAAAAGAGGAGACTTTTATTTGCTTGAGTATAGACCTTTTAATGCTTGGAAGTATTTCTTGCAAAACGTGAATGCAATGATTTTTTCAAGTCCGTTTATTTCTAAAGATCTAGCAAACATGTTTAAGGATATTATCTTATTTTTCTGAACTTGAGAACAGACTATCAGCCGGGAGAATTTGTCTAGTTTGGCTTAGCTAAGGCATAGAAAGGTTAACCACATATTAGGAAAAATCATTTAGAACTAAGAAACATTCATCTAGTGCTTCATTTTCCCAGCTTAAAACCACTAGTCCATACCGGTTGCTGTTCTGCGGCTGCTGGGTGCACATATGGATGGATGATATCATGGAAATATTTTTTCAGCGTGTTTAATACACGTGCAAAAACCAGCTTGCACAAAGTCATAGTGAATAATTGTGGCTTAACCAGGGCAAGCACAGGCTGGCCAATACAATCCCAGTGGCATCATGATCCCGTTGTATGGCCACGCTTCGAAACAATAAAATAGGTGATACATTATGGGGATTGTGAAATGACGCTTCACTCAAATTTCTAGGTTTCATAAGGTGAGTCCTCCTATCCTCTCCCTAATCATGTTTTGCAGTGACAACCATTAAAGTTCCTTGCATTCATCTTGCAGTATTATAGCATGAAATTAATGAGAACCTGAAGCAAATGACTAAAAATGCACTACAAATGAAATATTTTCCCATTTTTGTTTTCCAAGTGAGAGATGGGATAAAAAAATTCCTTGGGATGTGAACTGCCTTTTACATATTCCTCTTCCTGTAATATAAAGTTTCATTAGAAGCTTAATTATATATGTATATTAGTTTGTTTGTCCTTTTTAAAAAGGGAAAAAGAGCATTCAATTGACTTTTGGTTTTCACAAAGAGCTGTGTGTTTGTCCATATGAAGACCTGTGTTGTTGGCTACATCCGATAGGGATAAATAGTTCTGTCTCCTTTTCCTGTGTGAAATGCACATCTGTTATTTTACCCCAAGCTTCAGCAAGTTCACAGCACGTACATCACTCTGGTTTTGACTTGAAAGAACTACCTGGGATGCTGTAGCGGAGATCGAATTTTAAAAATACACCTTTACTAAGAAAGCAACGTGTCAAAAGACCACAAGGGGAGGTGGCCTGAGAGAGTGCGAGAGCATCCAGACACCCTTCCACCGCACAGCACCAGGGCAAGGCATATCGGAGCCAAGAGAGAGTCAAACATCTTACAGTTTGGTGAGAAAAATTGCAAGTGCCCGGTGGTACCTTTACTGTCCTTTTGTTACCCGCACGTAGCCCTTTTCCATTTTGTGGAGTTTGTGTGTTTGTTGAAGAGAAATGGGATAAAATGGGTTGACTTACTGGTGGTGAAACAAGTTATAACCTAAGGGGAATAAAGGGAACTTTAACCTAAGGTAACCTCAGCATCAATAAGGCCTCACGTGGAAGGACGTGTGTACTCGTACCAATGTCCAATGTCATAAACACCTTTGAGTAATTTTGTATTCTAATAGACCTGTCTAGTATGGCATAATTTTGGCAAAAGAATTAAGGAAAAAAAGTGAGTAAAAATATCTCCTGGATCTACATGAGCGTGCTCCAAGCGTTGCACAAAATTAATCTTGTGCAGGGATGTGTGTCTGTATAAATAGCCACATATTCAGAAAGACCTTCAGTTAGTGTTTTGTGAAGATGGTTATTTCTGTTATCTGTATCTCCGATGTGAGAATGGTTTTCATTATTTTACCTTGCGGATGGTTGGGCAGTGAAATAACTGACTGCAGTGCCACAGGGAGGGAGGAGAGGACACATCATCCTGATGCAAAGGCTGATGCGGCACTGGCTTACATTTTTGGAAAGGTGTTTAAATGTTCCCAAGGAAATATTCTTGTGTAACCTCCTGTGATGTGTAAAGTGATGCTGAGATCCGGGCTGCAGAAAGCTGCTCAAGACACTCTTGGTGTCTGTTTCTCCATTAGTGGCTCACAGACTTGAAAAAAAGCCTCAAAACCCTTGACCTTCACCAAATTAACATAACAGAGAGCAGAGTTTAGCTTCTTGTGGCCCTCAAGAACTAGACTGGCTTCATTTGTTTTCTTAAATCTCTGGTTCTTCTGGTGTGGTGAAGTAAGCTTATAAATAAAGGATTGTCAGACCTTATTCCTGTTGAATTTGACTGTGAATATTTGTTTCTAGACAGAGCATTGCTGCTTCTAACCCCATTACCAATAAAGGATATATTTCAGCAGCCTTAATGGTAAGGTTATCTGACACGGTGTTAATCAAACCCCTGGCTCGTGCTGCGCTTGCTTCTGCTTGACTAACCACAAGCTTTGGCCTTTATGTAATTTGTGATTATTAGGATTTTTTTTTTTTTAATCTGGCACAAGTGCAAAGGCAACTTGTGAAATCTCATTTCTCCTCTAAATAACCATTCGGCAACAGGAGCGTTGCGGAGCTGGTGGCCCCGCTGTTCCACACCAGAGCGCCTCATCTCACCAGCTGCAGCTCAGGCATTTGAAGGTTAGAATTCAGATCCTTCCTATTGCTTTCCCCAATCCCTGCCCCAGCCCTAGTGTTTGGATATTAGGTAACATTTCCTCCCAGAAAGGGTTATTAAACATTGGAAAAGGCTGCCCAGGGCAGTGCTGGAGTCACCATCCCTGGAGGGTTGGACAGACAGAGATGAGGTTCTCAGGGACGTGGGGCAGTGCCAGGGGTGGGTTATGGTTGGACTCCATGATCTTGAGGGTCTCTTCCAACCAAAATGATTCTGGGATTTGTTCTATGATCGGATGGTTTCCTGAGGTTCATGGCCTCTTCTTTCTGCAGTGCTAGTGGAGCTGCTTTTGCAGGACCCGTCTCTGGCCGGAGAGCTTGTCCATCCGTTTCTCCCAGCATGAGAGATGGCAAATCACAAAATCCCATGTTGGATGTGACCTCAAGGATCATCTGGTCCAGCCTTTCTTGGTAAAGCCTAGTCTAGACAAGCTGGCCCAGCCTCCTGTCCAGATGAATCTTGAAGTGTCCAGTGTTGGGGAACCCACCACTTCCCTGGGAAGATGATTCCAACAACTGGTTGTTCTCACCGGGAAAAAAATCCCTGTGTCCAATTGGAATCTCCCCAGGAGTAACTTGTACCCATCTCCCCTTGTCTCTTCCTTGTAACAAAGGCATCTCCATCTGCTTTCCTAAGAAGGTTTTTCTTGATCCCGGTCTGGGAGGGAAGGGGAAAGGAATCCTGGAATGAGTCTCTGGGTCTGACCCAAGAGACGCGCTGTGTTTAAGCAGGATTAGTGCTCTGTGTTTTGCTCTGCATTTTTTAATAATGAGGCAGCTTTCAGAATTAATGTAAAATAACAGGGTCCATAGTTAAATCACAAGTTACTCTTTAGAAAACGAGCCTTCTTGTAGAGTGTGTGAGGTCTGTCTGCTCACTCTGAAATACGAGATGCTCATGAAGTTGCCTGAGAAGAACATGATAGTTGTATAAAGCTATTGAAATCTGTGGGATAATTGTGCAGCTCAGTATAAAATTTCATATGTATTATTTAGCAGAGCACTTGAGGAAGAGCTAAGTGCTCGAGTACAATTGTAGAAAGGGAGATCTGCGAGGCTGGAACGGAGCCTGTTATTTTTGGCTCCTCCTTTTCTGTGGATCAAGTTTACATGAACTTAAAAATCAACTTTCCCACTTATCCTCTAGAGAAGCTGGGTTAAGCACCCAAGGGGTGCTGAGGTTTAGGAAGAGGATGATCTGAGGTGTGATGGGTGTTATACTCTCCTATGCATTGAGTTTTGAGTGACTAACTGGAATTTTACCCGTGCAATTCGGTGTCCGTATTGCAGATGGGTGATTTGGGTGTGTGTAGTTGCGGCATTATGAGTTTTTAATGAGCATAGTCTCCATTAATACACAATAAAACTGAGAGTAAATAATTTGTTTCAATGTTTTATCAAGTGCAAACTGTATTTTGTAGTGTGTCTCTGTGGGGAAGAGAGATGGTTCCACCAGAGATCTTCTTGGTTTGACTAAATAAGTGCAAACAAAGCTGCGAAGACACAATTCAGCCACATCAGAACATGGGATTTGTGTCTGTCATCCCTTTTTTCATAACAGGTAGTAAGTCATGACTCATGAATAATCAAAATACTCTTTCTATAAATAAAGATTAAACTGAGCTGTGCTTTCAATAACAAAGAGTATTTTGGATTGCCTCCCTATATGGGTAGGATAAAGCCTGGGAGCTCTTGGATTTAAAGAGTTTCTGGGTGGTACCACAAGTACCGCACGAGAAAGAAGACTCTAAGAAAGAGGGAATTGCTGGTAATTTATGGGTTTTTTGGTTACCAGATGCATTTAATAAATGAAAATGATGTTTGAAATGAACAGGTGAATTGGGGAAGAGCAGCTTTTACGCACAGCATCACAGCAGAGGTTGATTCTCTCAGTTCATGGCGAGCATCCGACCTGTTTCAGAGCTGCTGATTCATGGGGCTCCAGAGCATCTGCAATTTGAGATGTTTACCTCAATCAAAGATGGTGTTTATCTTGGACTTGGGATGTATCGGCACAGGAGCTGAACACTGAAATTATTTTAACTCGTATAGCTGATGTCCTGATGGGTTATGAGAATAAGATTATACATCTGGGTGGGTGGGTGAATAGATGGATGGATGGAGGGGAGTAATTTTAAAGCTCGGTACTGAATTTGCTGAATACCATTAAGGCACCCAGTAGTTTCTAGTTTATCATTTAAAAGCATGTCCCCAGTTGTGGGTTGCACTCCTGGCTGGTGAAGCACCATGTGGTTACGGTCAACTGATCTTTTTATATTTACTTCTGATGGCTTTGTGGCCATGTGGAAGAAATACAAGGTCAAAGTCATTCATTCCTGCTCTGTCTCAATGCTTCACACTTGTTTGAAGTACTGGGTGTGCTGGCATTCAGCATCCACAATGCTTATTGTTTCTTTTAGGTTTTATTTTGTTTCGGGTTTGCTTTGATAGAGAAAATTATTTTTACAGTTCATGTCTCTCAGGGTGCAAATTATATTTTCCAATGGGCTTAAATGGTTTAAGAAGACAAACCCCTCAGACCTCCAAAGAGGTTCATATCACTGATTGTGTTTTTTTTGAAAACTCCATTCAAAAGCTTCTGAATTAAGCAGTTGTGCTATGAGGAGGAAGAGTCAGGGTCTTCTTGCTACTCTTGGCATCATAGAATCATTTTAGTTGGAAGAGATCCTCGAGGTCATCAAGTCCAACCATTAACCCACTCCTGGCGCTATCCTGTGTCCCTGAGAACCTCATCTCCATGTCTGTTCAACCCCTCCAGGGATGGTGACTCATCATCTTGCCACCAAACATGGATATTGAAGTGGAAAAACACCTTCTATGGCAAGTCCTTACCTCTTTCCCTTCCTGACTTCCAACTGGCTGAAGCCCAGTTCGTGTGAGCGACACTTGTGTGCCGGCCGAGAAGTTACTGCCTTTCTGATCTTTCATTCGGAATTCTCCTGACCTGCATCTCTCCAGGCCATTTGGCACCAGGTTGAGAGCGGAGCAGTGTGGCATGGTGAGGTGACCGGGCTCTGCGCGGCCGTCCCGCCGGGCTGGAAACCAGCAGGAATTCCAGGGACAACTTGCCAACGATTGCCTTGAGTTTTTAAACTTGGATGCCAGTTTATTTCAATAAAAGCAGTCAAGTCTGACAGAAAGAGTTGGGTGTCTGAGGACATACTGTGGGTCTGATGACTTGGAGTTGTACAAGTGTCCAGCGCGGGTTGTGCAGAGTTAAAAAGGTCAAAGGCGGTGGAGAAGCACGGAGAAACAAGCTTGGGGGGGTTGCCAGTTTGCAGTGGGCAGCCAGCAGATATTTCTTGTTTCTCAGCACAATTACTTGAATTTTTAGTCTTAAAAGATGTATCGAAACTTGTGCTAAACTTTCGTGATCAAGTGCGAGGGTGGATGCATCATGAAACATTAGCGAAGTTTATCCTGGAGCAGGATCTAAACCCTCAAGAAAGGAGGAAGGGACCCTCGCCACGTTGATTTGACAGAAATCCTTCCACTTCCATCGCTGGCATCTTTTCCTGTGGGTGATTTTGGTTGCTTGCAGGCTCTTACTGGAGATGATCAAATTATGTGTTCTCCAAGGATAAATATCGGGTTTCAGGTCACATTTACATGGGCTGGAGCTGCGCCGTTGCCAGACCAACCAAGTGGGAAAGTTGGCCTTGCTCCATGTAAACAGCTCTGACTAAGCAAGCCACACTAAATTTGGAAAAGAATTGGGGGAACTCATTTTTCAACTGCCCTGGAGTATTTTATCTCCAGTTACCCCTTGTTATCATTTCATGGGAAGAGTTTCTATTGCTCGTGACTGAACACTGTAAAACATTTGCTCCTCAGTCTGTGTTTTAATTGGTTCTGATATATCCTGCGCATAGAAATCACAATGATGTCATGTTTGTCTTTTATATATATTATGAATTGCGTAGCTCCTTTCTTTTTGGTCATCACACTTCAAGCTGATCTAAGCAATGTTGACAGTGAAGAATCCCCCTTCTGAGCTGATTTAGCCATAATTGAAAGGCTTTGCCAAAATCATAGGTATTTCCTGTGATTGTCGGGGCTTTTTTTTTTTCCCAACACCAGAATTTTGTTCTTTGTCCCATTTCCTCAACAATTTTTTCCTGCAGGATGCAGGCAGCGGTCAAGTGAGGTCCAGAGTCCCCTGTAACAGATTAAGAGGCCACTGCAAGCTGGAAAAGAAAAAGCCCCGATGGAAAATAGGGGAAAACCCTGAGCAGGAAACTCAGCCGGCGCTGGGGCCAACAACATCCTACTGCTGGCTGGGACCAGAAAGGGAGAAAAAAATGCAAATAAAGCTATAAAGAAGGTTTTGGGAAGCTTCATCCTTATTTGGAGAATAAGTTTCAGCCTCCGCCTGAGCAGGCTGGTTTTTAAAAGGCTTTCAGATGGGCAGGGATTTTCTGCTTCAGCAGCACAAGCGCATCCTATAATCGGTAGGTCTGGAAAAATCTGGTCTCTTAAAAGTGGAGTGCAGATTATCGCCTGGTGCTGTCCCACAAGTAAATCTGTGGGAAACCGAAATACCCAAAAACCTCCTGACATCCCTCCAGCTTTGTGTCATGACTTCAACACGCGGCCGAGCACCCGTGATGTGCAGCTTGTTCTTTTGCGGGCACGTCCACATAACTACAGTGCTGTAAACCTCGTTATCCGGCAGTTAAGGAGTCATTAAATACTGCAGCTGTCTATCCGAATTGATGAAGTTACCTCTAGCATCCTTGGTAATATCCCACATTTGGAGCAAATTGGAGCTGGACCTGAAATCAGCACCTTCCAGAATCTTTTGCCATTGTCTATTTCTGCAAATTCCTTAGCAAATGAGCTATTTTCCCATGGCAGTCTCAACCACACAAATTTAGGCGTTTAAAATGGAAATAAGGTAGCCATGAGTGGTAAATCTTGGGCCACAGCATCTTTTACACCAGAGCATCCCATGCACTTGCTCCTGTAATTGCGCTTACTCTTGTAATTATCCACATTTTTTTCTTTCTTTAACTGTATTTATTTTGATCTTTAAAATAAGATGGAAAGAAGGCGTGAACGTTTTGGGAACTGCCCTGACATTTAAACAAATGGCAGTAAAATCAGTAGCAATTCAGAAAGTTTTGCATGGACAGCAAAGATGTCGAGACCTTTCTCTGATTTCATTGTAGCTGCTGCAGACTCACAGCCTGTTGTATAAAATACAGAAACGTCGTGAAAACTCCCAGTGAAGGCATAAAGGTTTTAAGAAATCACAGTTTGGGAACTACCTTTTTTTTTGACTTATACAGCAAAATTAGTTTGTTTTTCTTCCCCCCTCCCCCCCCCAAGCAGAAGGAAATAAAATTTTGAAAGCATCAAAATTGCTTGCGGTGTGAAATTATCTTTCTCTGTGTATGCTCAGAAAAAACCCACATTGTCATGGTACTTCTTAATACAAGGAAGAAAGAGTTCTCTCCAGTACCCAGATGCTATTTAAATCATAGTCCAGGTTTTAGTTTTCAAATTGCCACCGACTCTTTGAGTCACATACACGCACATGCCTTTAACTTTTAGCTTTGGTGCCTTCTCTGTCAAGCACTCTTATTTCTTTGATAGGGCTAATGAGTTAATTACTTGGAAATGGCTTTAGGATTCCCAGAAATGAGACTGTCAGTGTGTTTATTGCTGTTATTGCTGCTGCTGAGATCTTGATTGCAGCAAGACAATGCAAGATGAGTGTTCATTGCGGCGTGACTGAGTATCTATTTACATTGAAACAGAGCCTGCAGTGCCCAAGACTAGAAAACATCCTTTGAGTCAGCTTTAAAATCTCATTCTGTGATAAAATTGGCTAATATGGCTAAACACTACCCAATATCACTAATATATATGTTTTTTTGAAAACCTTATCAGCTCTCGAACACCCACGGCTCTGTGGCAGCACATCCTAGGGAGCGACTGATAGCATCTTCTCTTAGAGGAACGGATTTGGGGTTTGTTCTTCCCACTCTTAGAAGGAAAGACAGTATTTGAAACGCAGTGTTTTCTCTGTATTGTTAAAACTGGGTCATCACAACAGCTGGATGCATCTCCGGGGGTTTCCTGACAAAGTGGCCGATCGTATGCTTGGGCGATATTTTGGGTGGCTGGTGACAACCGCTTCGGTTCCGCATGACGGTTTCTGAGCCCGTGGGTGTGAAATACAATTTAATCTTTTAATTTCTGCTTCAGGGAAAACAGAGGCCATCATCAAAAACTTCAGCCCGCACTACAGGCGCCAATACGTGGTGGCTTTCTGCAAGCACGTGCAGGATGAGCTGGAGCAGCACCGCGATTCCCAGTCCCGCTTCCTGAAAATCAAGGTAGGAGGGCACCTGAGCCCTTCCCCGGCCTCCAGCTGCCCTACCTGCTCCTGAAATAATTAACTCATTAGCTATTTCAATCATGCATTTGGTAAGCCGTGATGTTTGAAAAACATGAACTGGAAGGGTGTCAGCCGCTGGCTGCTATAGAAGCACAGTACATAAGTGTTCTTTCAGCTTCTTATATTAAATAGTTGAATACATTTGCATCTAGGACACTTTACCTGTGTATTTTCTTCTATGCAACCCAAGCGTAGCCAATAGATTTGCAAGTGCAGATGTTTGATTTTTTTCAGGCAGGTTTTTGTGGAAAAGTTGCATTTGGGTGCAGATTTGAAGTTTACTTTTGGAAGTTCATCTTTGTTTTGATCTTATTTGGTTGTCTCGTTGTAGCATGAGAAGAACCATGACATGAGTTTCGGGTACAAAACATGCATTTCATCAAGGTAGAGTCAGATGCTTGGACAAAAACTAGTTGCTTCCTGCTGATTGCAAGGTTTTGCAGGAATACTGGGGCAGAGATTGTACATTCAGGGCAGAAATTTGTGTAGGAAACTCAGTTAAACCTTTCAGCTATCACTACAGGGTTCCCTGAAGACGATGGCAATAATCCCCGCTGCGAAGTGAGCTATGGGGAGCTGTTTTTTGTTAAAGAAGGAAGGACAAAAAGAGAGAAAAAAGCCTCCTAGAGGAAAATGCGGAGAACAAGTCTTCAATATTAAGAAGATAGAAATCTATATTTTTTGGCTGTTTTGGAAATAATATATTGAAATGAATAGACCAAAACAATGTTAAAGGTGGGATAATAGAAGAGCCGCATCTTTCAGAAAGATGCATATCAGTTACAAGAGCACAGGTACAAAAGTGATACAAAGAGATGGGAAATAATTTACTGTTTTATAATAAAACCCTTTGCTGCGTCAGTGAAATGTTTTCATTGATGTTATGTAGTGGAAAATGGGAGATAACAAACTACGAGTCATCTTGCATTCAGTGTGCCAACTAAAAGGTAAATAAGAACGTCTCTGTCTCAGAAACCTTCAAGTATTTTTGGAAGGCAGAGCTTCTCTGCTGCCTCCTCACCTCAGGCCACAAGAATTTGTTTGCATATGTGGTATCTGCCCAAATCAGAGCAATGTTTATGACTCCAGATTGCATCTGAAGACCCCAAAGCCCTCATAGCAAGGAGTCCTTTGGAAATACAGACCTAAAAGCTTCAAAATGGTCAGTAATCCAGACTCATTTCAAATCTCAAAAACTGTCTTTGCAGCCGCCGGCGGAAGCTGGGACGGTCTTGTACGAGGCAGAGGTGCTGCATTTTGCTGAGGAGCTGAAGAAGTGGAAGGACAGATATGTCGTTATCAAAAACGACTACACTGTGGATTGCTTTGAGACCAAAGAGGTAAACGCTTCTTCCTCTTAATGCTCTTCTGCGCCCCCAAGGAAACTGAATTTGCTGCTGCTGCCTTTCTTTTAGCAATACCAGATGAAACGCTGTCCTCGGCGAGGCGGCTCCAGCCTGGCAGAGCTGGCTGGAAACACCATGGGGATGGCTGAGGGTACAACCAAGCACTTTGTGTTGGCCATTTACGTTTGCAAGAACTAGCAAAACATTTTAACAACACTTGGAACCTCCCTTTGCGTGTCACAGAACGCTTCTTATCTGCATGTCGTTGTAATACGTCCTCCTGCTTCTGCAGTTGGATTTTAAGTAGTGATTTTTGGGTGACTTCAGGTTGACCACAGTGAAGTTTTCGTTTGGCAGCTGCTGTAGTCCAGTGAGTCTGGGCGATAAATCAAATAGGGCTTTGAAGATAATCCCGTTCTTTTCCTCTCTCTTCTGTCCCCGACTCTTGACCATAGCTGGGAAGAACTGAGAGGATATTTTAAAACATGTTTTTTACATTTAACCGTGTTTTACATTTGACAGGATATATATCAAAAACTCAGTCTGACAAAAAAAAAAATTCCCTTTGGGGAATATCCATATGTATTAGTTTTATGAGTTGTGTATTTTATGTTTTCCCTCTCCTTAAATCTTTGTTTGACTCCCTCTCTCTTGCTTTTCCAGGCCTACCAGAAAGGAGCCAGCCCAAAATGTCATGTTCTTCCTGCAGGAGGCAAAGTCCTGACTTCAGAAGAAGATTACAATTTGCTGTCTGATAAACATTTTCCAGATCCTGTTGGTAAGCCCTGCTCTGTTCTTACACAGATCTCTTTTGCGCAGCCTTTCAGGCCAGACTCGAAAATGGGGTACCAGAAGATACGCACAGCCTGGTTTTTATGTCCAAACACGGCTCCAAGGTGGACGCACACAAGAGATGCCATAAGCTCATATTTAGAGAAATGCTGGCTGCTTTTTTTCCCCAGCGTCGCGGCACAAAGCTGCTGGAAGCTGTGCAGAAGCGGGGCAGGAACCGCACCACCATTGTTCCCGGGCTTTGTGGATATTCCTGGTTTATTTGTTTCCATTTTTAGGTGCCAGCTGCCTGTGTTGACTCACAGTTGATGATAAGTCCCACAGAGAAGGCAGGAAGGTTGCTGCTGCTCAGTTTGTTGTTTCAGGGATGGGAACTGCTGTGGTCCTACCCGCTCCCACCCCACTCCATGAAAGTGGAGAAAATTTGGGCTATAAGGAAGTGGATCTCATGTTTCAGAGCCAGATTTGGAAAATGGGATGCCACATGAGGAAAGGGATAAGGGCAACGTGTAAACAAGGATTTTCTTTTAAAGTCTTGTCTCATACCACTTCAAGTTTTGACTGTTGGGAGGTGGCCCCCTTGATTCTATGATTCAAGGGCTTGAAGGGACGGTTCCTAAGGCCATATTTTGGATGTTGGAAACCCTGGAGACAGGGGAACCGCTGCTGTTCCTACATGGTTTAAAGCAGTTTGTTTCTGTATGGAAGACCATGGGCTCCTATACAGTCTCTATCTGGAAGAGACCAGAGTTGCCCACTTATTTGCCATAAAAACCTTTTCCCTAGCAGCTACAATCCAATGAAATAGTTTCTTTGAAATTTTACGAAAAATGTGTGGTTTCTGGCCACCTCAAACACAAGAGGACACCAGGTTTCTCTGGTGGTTGATTCTTGCTGAGTGTGCCCATCCCAGCTGTGTCCCCCTGCTCTCTGTAGCAGAGGTAAAGAGCCAGACGCCCTAATCTGCAGATTTCCAATGGACATGTGGGTTTCTTTTGTGTAGGGTCAAGTGAGAAGGAGGTCGCTCAAGCCTTCGTTCAGCTGCCGAGAGAGTTCCCGGTTTACCTGTGGCAGCCCTTTGCCCGACACAGCTACTATTGCTTCCCGGAGCCAGGAGCGCAGAGGCGGTTCAGCGCCGTGCTGGGGGACTGCGTGAGACACGCGAACCACGGTGAGTGCAGGAACGGCCTCTTCCACACCTCAGTCACCCCCACCAAGATTTAAATAGCTATTATTGTAAAAAAAGCTGTGGAAAAATGCCGGTTGCTTCTGGAAGATGCTTGGCTTTCAGTGCCTTGAGGAATGCGTTAGCACAGCCCTTCTTGCTTTGCTGGGGGCAAAGGTAGGTGGGATTTGAGCTGTGGTGTAGTGAGCTTGGATAGAAAACTGCGGTGAGTTGGACTCTATGATCCTTGTGGGTCCCTTCCAACTCAGAACATTCTGTGATTCAATGAAAGTGGCGTTCCCTCTCTGTCAGCTCTTTCAAATCCGGTATCACGATACAAAATCATACGAGACATTTACTAAATATTGCATGGCAAACTCTCACCTGTGTTGGCAAACTTGACACATGCATTATAGATATAATTGACCAGGTTTGTGCGCTGTGGAGGGAACACAGTCTCCCAGTACCTTTCTGTAATGTCATATATACATCACCAATGCTCAAACATCCTGTGTTTTCTGCCGGTGTTTAGATGGCAGCTCAAGCCCCAGCCATGGTTAAGCTTTGTAGGAGGGACGTGAATGGTGTGTTAGACACAGTAATGATTGTTTGCACAATGGCAAAACTTAAATCTCACTTTCTGAGTATGTTAGACTAGAAAACTTAAAAAAACCCCAATTTGTGACTTGCTAGGATTATAAAAACAACCTTGCTCCCGTGAAACTGGAAAAGCTGGATCATTCAGAAAAATAAATGCCTTCCTGTTTTTTAGATTACTTTTCTGCTTTTCCATCAAGCTGACCTGGATCCCCCATTTGTGTCCAGGTTTTTCCATACCTTCAGTGTTGCTTTTGAGTCCCATCTGCTCCTGCTGCCTTTGTTGGGAGATGGGAACACTGAGGAACTTCTCCAGCCATCTCAGCTACTTGGGCCTGAAGCCCGTGCTTGTAGATAAATGAATTGAGAGTATAGCTTGTGAATGGTCCCTTTTACTTACCGAAGTGGCTCCCAATGTGGTTTTTTTTAGCTGTCACTTCTGTCTCTGGCCATCAGCTTCACCCCAGATCCTTCTCAATTGCCATCTCTATTCCCTTGTCCCTACTGCTGAAGCCACTCCTGGTCTCCTTTAGGACTCCGTTCCCATGATGAAAACACACGTTACTGTGTTTCTAGGCAGTTCCCTAAGATGTGCGGTTACTCGCGTGGTGCTTGGTGGTGGTTGGTGGCAGGTCCTTCTCCACGGGACACGCGGGATTCTCGATCCCGTTGTTACCCGGGTGATACGCACTCCCTTGCGAACTCATTTCCAAACCATGCTGAAGGTGATGTGACGCAGCGGGCCCTTTGAGATCCGTCAACCTCCTGCGAACCGGAGGGAGCAGCTCTGATGCAAATCTGTGTAGGTGTGGGGAGGCCGAGGGCTAAGACACCCTGGTAGGCAAATACCCACTCGCTGGGACTGTAAAGACTATTTCATGGCTGGATTAACATAGGTTGGAGGCATCAGTCTAGAAGGAACACGCCTTCAATTGGCACTTCCAAATAGCTTAGGTCTTCATAAATATTCCCTATATAGCTGCCAGAGGAACCTGAATTCCCATAGCCTGCTTGAGGGCAAAGCCTTGCCTGTGTGATTTTCGGTTCTGTTCAGGTTTTAGCTGCAGCGAGCATACAGTAGGGAAGCACTCCAGATTTTGGGAAACCACCCCTCTGCTCCTCAGCGGAGTTTGGTAAGGAGCTGGGGATACAATCAAGTTTTCCTGGCACTGTCAGACCTTCACATCTTGAAGCCTGTTCATTAGGTTTGGGGTTTTTCATTTCTCTCTTCTGGAGCAAGTGTAAGAGGCTTGACAAAGCTCTTGGCAGCCTTTTTTTTCCTTAAAGTTCAGTGCATCACTCTAGGGGCCAATTCTGAATTGGCAGAAGCTGGGACTAGATGAGCTAATAGGTCTTTTCCATCTCCAATGCCTGCAAATCTGTGGTTTATTAGATATCATATTGCTCAGCTATTGCTCACTTACGCATTTGTTCCAGGATTAATCCCTCTCTGTTTTCTCCGTAGTCAAGTTTTTATCAGATGGAAGATGCTTAGTGACACTGGAGTGCCTTCACTAAGGCTCATCCTTTCTGTCACATTAGTTCTGCTCAGCAGACTAAAGACAGTCTGGATTAAGACCTACTGTTAGGCTAGGAAAAATGAGCAGGTTTTTACAGCTAAGGAAATGGGAGCCCATATTTTCTGGATTTCCTGGAGTTAAACCATCTCCCAGAAACCTGAGTGCTGTGAGTGGAAAAGTGATGACTGCCCGGCACCCCAGTAACCTCAACTCTGCCCTTGGAGTGAACTTCTTCAGCAGCTTTTTAAAAAAGGACTTCACCATGATTTATATTCGTTCTTCCATGACTGAAAAACATTGCTTTATTAATATTTTTATACACTTTATTTGCAACCAATTTGCCCTACCAAAACCAGGCATCTGAACAGCTTTAGGCACGTGCAGTGACACTAATGAGGCTCAGGATATGAAAGTTGTCTGCTTGTTCTTTCATTAAAAAGAATTCAGTGAAAAATCCTTTGAGTTCCATTGTGGAATATAATTTAGTGGGATAAGGAGCAGCGGCCAAGGCAACACTCACCCCCCCTCTTCCAAAAAGTGCCAAGTTAACTTTTGCCAGGGCAGGTTTGGCAAGGGCAAGAGAAAAACAGATGTAATGTCTGACCAGAAGTTGCCTTTCTGTCTTTTCTATAACCTGCCACTTCTGGAAAGGAATGTATTGCGCTGGGCTTTAGCCAAAAACTTGGAGGAGTTTTCGGTTGGACTCTTGTTTTCGCCCAGGAAGTGGAATTAGATTCTGTTTCTTGCTGAGCAGAAACCTGGAGTGAATCAGCGTGTGGTTTTGTGCTGGGAGCCGCCCTGGCACTCAACGATTTCTTCTTTTTGGAGTCCCTTTGCTATAGATAACCGGTCCAGCCTGTGCTTCTGGGTTTCCTGGTCAGAAATCATGGTCAGGAGAACAATTACAAAAGCGTTTGGATTTAGAGATTACCGCCGCACGTATGATTCAGATGGACGGATTGCTGGTTCCTCTCCCCACTCCACCCAAATTTTCCTGTTGTGTGCTAAGGGTTTGCAGTTGGAGTGGACAGTGATTATTTGTTATCAATGGAGTACGTAGAAGTTTCGCACCCTTCTTGAGTACAGTTCAGATAAAGCGGATTTAAAACCCTTAAAATGAGCCGAAGCCCATCAAGACCTGATTTGTCATGATTTCAAAAGAATTCTAGCAGAATGTTGAGTTTCTGTGAGTTACCCTGATTCTGAAAGTAGACTGAAGGATTAATCTGCGTACAGAAATCATCCCAGCTTGCCGATTCATCTGGGCAGCTCCCGCTTTGCCCTTTGTGAGTTGACTTTTGTGATGCCTCAGGATTTGGGGAGCAGATCAGATGCTTTTTGGGTTTTAAGCTGCGAGCTCATGCAATTAAGGGCTAATTACTGAAAACACAAGTGCCCGGGGAGCAGCAGTGAACCCCAACAAACTGGTGGGTGCAGAGGGAACTGCATTAAAGAACGTTGTATGCAGCTCTGAAATGCCACAGTTCATTTATTACGGAATTTATTACCTAGGCCTAGGATATAAAACATTTTAACAGGCATATTTGCTGATTTCAAAGCTTTTTGGCTTTGATCAGTTAATATGATAAATGAAAGGGTGAGTTACATTAGTTAAATGACATAAATGCGCATATAGAAAGAGAACATTGAAGGGAGGTCTCTAAATATATGATGTTGATCAGCCAAAAAATGTTATTTGCAGGAGAATAACACGCCAACAGATACAGAGGAGTCAATAATAAAATATGGTGGTGTGGAGTAACACGGCCAAGTGATGGCTCCTGGTAAAGATAATTCTACATGTAGAGAAGAACGTGCAGCTCTCTGGGCGCAGGGCCACACAATGACATTGTCAGTGTTCGTTTTCCTATGTGTCAAGACGAAAAAAAGTGGTTGTAAAAGATGCGATTACAAAGGTTAGTGGAGAACTCTTGCTTTCTGATCTGATCTTAGCTGGGAGGTGTTTACAGTGCACTACATGTGGCCTTATTTGCTTTAGTAAATAATTAGTATTGTTGACCACATTAGATTCTTTTATATCTACAGATCCTACATTACGTCATTATATAAAAGATATTACTATATTTGTTTCAGTTTTGATGATTCCTACTTAGTTCAGGAGAATAACAGTATGTGACCAAAAAAAAGTCCTAATACCACTTTTGTATGATCTTCCCAACAGAAGGGGCAGCAAAAGGAGAATTTTCTGCCCATTATATTATTTATTAGCTTTCCCTCCCTAAGTTTTGCCTTAGCTGAGCTTTTCTCAGGAAATTTCTGTATTAATAGTAGTTTTAAATGCTTCTCAGGCTTTTATAGAAGCTGCGCTTGAGCTGAAGCGTGGAAGGACATAGTTTCTGGGGGAAATAGTTTCCCGTTATCCAGATTTCAGTCCTTTACATTCGTACGCCCTGAAAATCAAGCTGAAGTTTCTTCTGAACGCTTATTTCATTGTTGTGGTTGTTTTAGGAGGTCTTCTCGTTTCCTAGACGAGTTTACCAGCTATTGTGTTTCGCTTGATATTTGCTGTTAAAAGTGCAGAAGCCCAAGCCCTTGGTGCTGGGACAGAGGGAGGTCTGCGCCATGAGAAGGAAAACACAACCGGCTAATTCTGGGAGACCCAGAGTTTCACTTCATCATTTTATTTTCTTTCATCTGGTTTGATTTCACATCCTTATCTCAATAATCACCCTCACGGCACAGGAAGCGAAGGGACTTTCAAAACCATATCCGGTCACCGCCAATTTCACCATAAATAACACTGAAAAAAAAAAAATAGAGAAATAAATACATTGAAGAAGTACGAAAAAGTGACACATTAGGCAAGAGGGAAATACAAAATGTACTTTTCAGCTCGTGCAGGGCGTTCTGTCACAGCTTGGCTATGCCAGGACAACCAGGACAGCTTCAGGGTGTTTTTCTCCATTAGTTGTGTCCACATTTCCTTTTTCAACTCTAAGTTTAGCTCACAGGTGTTTTTCTCGTAATTATTTCTAGCTTTCCTACTTTACATGTATATAGTATGTGTAGGGTTTACTAACTCTTGGACTGTAATTCAAGATAATTACTGCAGCGTTGATAAAGAGAAGATGACATCAGATACTTAAGCTGAATGATCTGTATCTCCATGTGCCGAGCTGTCCATGTATCTCCAGCTGTCATGAGTCCAAACAGGCCTTTAGAAAGATTTATTTGGTCTTCACATTGCAAACAGGGTGGCATTTCTGCTCTGGAGAGAGCAGCTGAAGACAAGCATTTTCTTATTGCTTGTTTCAGATAATGTGCAGAAGGACCAATTAAATAAAGTAGAATTGAGTAAGAAATGGCTTTTTTTTGACATTAAAGAAAACTGTCCTTCTGCACTGGGATTAAAGCAAGAACCGTCTGAAGGCTTTTGTGATAATTTGAGGTGGGAAAAGGCGTGAATGAAGACTGACTCAAACCCGGGGCTTGTGTCTTGGCTTCTCTCACTGCAGCCACTGCGCTTTGATTAATTAAATCCCTTTCCAGATAATAAGATCAGAGTGTAGGCCACATGAAGGGCTGAGGCCATGGCTTGTCTTTCACCAGACAGGTACCTCAAGTCCAAATGGACTTCTCAAGACTGGTGTGCAAACTTCCATAGAAATATTAATTCTGTCATTAACATTCAAAGCCATATTCCTATAAATATATTTGACAAGGCTTGTGGGATGCTACAAAAGCCATTAAATGTTTCAGGGCACAGTTTAGTGGTTTTTTTTTATATATATATAATTTAGAATATTTTGCTTAAAATAAGAGTGTTTTTCCTCTTTCTGGGATGTTTCTGTTCTGCAACGTCATTTCCTTCATCCAGTGTGGTTTTTTGTTCCGGTAAGCCTGCACCGTAGTTAGGATTGTTGATCTGTAGGAGGTATATTCATACTGAAACACCGAGATGATTAATGTGCTAAAATCCTGATTGTGACGATGTTCTTCTTACCTCTGTCACCTCCACACCCTGGGCTGATTCTCTTTTCTTTTTACACATGACCGATCCCAGGGTGATGTGGAAGAGCCGTTGCCTTGTGCCCACCACCCAAGCTCATCTCTGCAGCTCTAAGGTCGGATCCGAGCTCCAGCTTCAAAGTTTGGCAGCCAGAACAGTTCTCACCTGCACCAGAAATACAGTAGCTGGTTTGGAAAATGCTTGGAGACTGTTGGAGATGTTGTGATTCTTTGTGTATGTTGCTGCAGCGCGCTCAGGTTTTAGGCTGCGGGACATGAAGCTTCTGCTCCCAGCAAAGGGAGGTGCTTTGTAATCTTTTTATACATGTTTTGTGCGCTGCAAAACAAATAGTTAAACCCGCCGAATGTTGGTTTGGTGGTCTCGGAGGGAGCTCATGCTGCTAAACGTTATTTGCTATAAATACAGGGTATTATTGGCGGGTTGCATCCTGTTTGGAAATGACCTCATGCAGCTTCTGTTGGTGGTTGGCAGCTCCTCACCGCATTTGCTGTGAATAATGTGACAGTACTTTACTCTCAGAAAAACATCAGAGCTGTGGGGCTGATGCTTCTCTGACCAAGGGCATTATACTTCATTCTTGACTTGGATAATAATAGGACTGGGCTCTGTTGTGTAAAATTCAGCAGTGTGTCCCTTTATTCAGAGGATCATTTCCAGAGGTGCTGTAGCTGTGTTACAAGCCCTGGGCTGATTATCTTTTCCAGAGGTCCAGTTCCCAAGCAGATGGATTCACGTTTGTTCTCTTACCTGCTGTCCCCTTTGGGTCAGCACCATTTGCTTATTTTTTCAAGACAGAAATTTTCAGAACTTCATTTTTTGGAGCTGATGAACTTTCTTACCAACTTTGTCATATCTTACAAGCTCTTAAAGGATGCTGGAAACTCAGGTGGTTGTTTTTTGCCACCTGATAACGTGATAATGGGATGGTCTTGCTCTCTGTCATGTCTGTGTGATGATGTTTCTCATACACCTCACAGAAGAAAGTTGCTCATCGTTAAACAGAAACTACATGAGCAACAGACAATAATCACTGTAGTCCCTACCCATGGCAAGTAAATCCCAGGCAGGTATTACCAGAAATGCTAGAAAAAATGCTCTTGTGGAAAACCCATGTTATGAAGATCACTCTCAGAAAGGGAAATTGTTCTTTGTCACGCCCATTTATTTTTATTTGATGGGCATCCCCTAATTGTGGTGTTGGGAGGTTGGCAGGATGATCCCTTAACTGCAGGAATGTCTTTTGTTCCCTGATATTCTCCAGCTCCAGTAGCTTTCTTTGAAGTACCAGTGCAAGAGATGGAATGTCCTGTGCATTTAGATGTCTTAAAAGTTTCCTTTCAGCAGCCTCCTTCTAGTTTTAAAACCAATTAGAAATGGAAATATTTTTTATTAAAGAGTATGTTTAATGGAAAGCAGAGGAAAAGCAACAATCTAGATCTGAAAGAAACAAGACGAGAGGGGGAATGACTTGGAAGGAGAAGAAAATGAGGAAAAATGCAATTTGCATTTCGTAGCATGAAATCTATTTCACTGAGGGTAGTGTCTGATGAGTGGTGGAAACACCATCTTTTGAGACTGCTAAAATCAAATATAAAACACTTACAATCCCAACCTAAGGGTTTTTCAGCTTTATCCACCTCCTGCTATCTTTTTGCAGTATCACAAGAAGGAAGGCCCATCAATGATGCCTGTGCAGAGATTTTTCTTGTCTCAGGGAAATTATATATAAAGAGATCAGCACGAAGAGCTACAAAATCAATCTTTTGGCTCTGCCTTCACCTGAACCAGCTTTCCACCACATGGATAAGGAAGCAAGGAAATGTTATTTAGTGACTGCAGAATTTTTCACCAAATTATAGGCAGCTCTCCCGCTCGGGAACGTACACGTACATGCGAGTGCTGCAGGAAACAGATGAAGCTGGAGTGGATAACTTCCGAGTTTTGGTAGACAGATGATGGGCGTTATGTCAGAATCAGCATTTCTTTAATTAAAACCCGTGCTCTGTGAGCTCAGACTTCTGGATTCTGTTTTAACGCTTGTTCATCTATGGCTTTGGGCCCCAGCCTTTTGCACAATGTCAGCCAAAAAGCTTAGATGGCCCTCAGTGGTTTAGCTCGCTTTGCTAAAGCACTTTGTCCGCAGTCAATATACCCCTTCGCTATTATTAACAATAAAATTAATACATTTATTTTAATAAAAGCCCATGGGGTAGAAGGACATTTACTGGCTTGCAATAGGATGACATGCTCTGTTTTTACAGGTCATTAAACATCATGCCTGCAGTTCCTTGGCTCTCCAAACACTTTAACGCAGTAACACTGCTGCCGCATCCAAAAATCAGTTTGCAGAATTAGGCAGGATGCAGAAGGGAGCTGTGAACCGCTGGTGTCTCAGCAGAGCAAATCACCCCGTCACTTCTGGGAGGTGAAAAATTCTCGCTGTCTGGTTATTGCATCCCACTCAAGTCCCAGCAGGCGCTAGAGAAACATTTCCCTGCTCATCCCAAACACACGTTTTTCCATGTGGCTGCACGAGTGGCACAAAAATGAGCTGTGCTGCTACTTATGCCAAGACTTTTAGTTTTGCCTTTTCTATTTTTAAGGTGGATAAATGATACACCATCCGTCTTCAAGCACTATTGGATTCCTGTTGCCTGATGACCATTTCAGCCTCCTCTTTCATGCTGCTATAATTAGTTTGGATAGCTTTATTAATGACAATTACTGTTCATGGTTTAAACCGTGGGTGGGAGAGTGCGTGGGAGCTTGGGGCTGAAGATTCACAGAATCACAGAATCCGAGAATGTCAGGGGTTGGAAGGGCCCTGGAAAGCTCATCCAGTGCAATCCCCCCATGGAGCAGGAACACCCAGATGAGGTTACACAGGAAGGTGTCCAGGTGGGTTGGAATGTCTGCAGAGAAGGAGACTCCACAACCTCCCTGGGCAGCCTGGGCCAGGCTCTGCCACCCTCACCAGGAAGAAGTTTCTTCTCAAATTGAAGTGGAACATTTGTGTTCCAGTTTGTACCCATTACCCCTTGTCCTGTCATTGGTTGTCACTGAGAAGAGCCTGGCTCCATCCTCCTGACACTCACCCTATATCTGTAAACATTAATGAGGTCACCCCTCAGTCTCCTCTTCTCCAAGCTCCAGAGCCCCAGCTCCCTCAGCTTTTCTTCATAAGGGAGATGCTTCACTCCCTTAATCATCTTTGTTGCCCTGCACTGGACTCTCTCCAGCAGTTCCCTTTCCTGCTGGAACTGAGGGGCCACAACTGGACACAATATTCCAGGTGTGGTCTCCCCAGGGCAGAGCAGAGGGGCAGGAGAACCTCTCTGACCTACTGACCACCCCCTTCTAACCCACCCCAGGTACCATTGGCTTCCTGGCCACAAGGGCCCAGTGCTGGCTCATGGTCACCCCGCTGTCCCCAGGACCCCCAGGTCCCTTTCCCCTAGACTGCTCATGATTCCCTCGTTACTCGCCCCGATGACCAAACATTCATCTGCCGAGTGATGGAGAACGACCCGCAGCTCATAGCCTGGAGCATCTTGTTAGGAGACTGCAAGTCCCGCAGCAGCTGAAACATTGGATGCAGCTGAAATTAGGAACAGGACCTTCTAAGTGAACACCGCTGTGCCAGCTGCAAGAGCACTTGGCGTTGAGGAGCCTGGTCTTCTGTGTATCATTTTGATAGTTAAGGTTTGAGATTATTTTTTTTAAAGAGGGATTTGAGCTGTTTATACGCTGCAAAGAAGCTTGTTCCTACAGACAGCCTTCTGCAGTACTGAACAAACTCAGCCGTGCCTTTGAGAGACGTGCAAATTTGGGGAGATTTATAAAGCCATTTTGTGTCCAGATGACTGTCCATCTTTTAAAAAGGATCTTTACAGAAGTTGTTCTGTTATGCTTATAAAAAGAATGTATGGCTAGCAATATCTTATCTGTAATTAAAATTAGGCTCCATGCCTGGATATATAGAGCCTCTAGGTGGGTGTTATTTTAAAATTAAACAGAATGAACAGAATTTTGGTTTGCTTTCCACAAATAAGCAGATGTTACATTCATTAGCAGCTGGAGAAGCTGCCTGGGTGATTTTTCCAGTGCAGCCAGCCTGGATTAAGCACATAGCATCAGCCTGGCTACCTGTGAAGCCTCACCGGCCTTTTGCTGGAGGACATTTGGTTAGATTTATGGTTTTGTATGGGTAAGGATGACCGACAACCACCGCTCCCCCAAGCCCCCCTAACACAGTCGATGTTCCGTACAGACAGGGTGGACACATTTATCACTCACGAGAGGTGCCGGCCAGATTTGTGGAAGGGAAAGCCCATGCGAGGGCGTTCGGGAGAGCAAAGCACACGTTGTCCTTTCTGCTGACGAGCAAATTGTTCCCAATGCTGCTGGGCTTTGCCACCTGCCCTGTTTGCAGCTGCAGCGTCTGCTCCTGTCTCCCACGCACTGTCCTCTCTCCTGCATGCAAGCGGGGCCACCCCAACAGCTTCTTCATTGTATTCCCTTTTCATAAATGGCTAGATCTGATTTACAGAAGCCCTGGCTCTTCCCTGGTGAGATTTCAGAGGATGGGCACTGCTGTGCCTTTCAGCTTGGGTACAATTCCCTTTTCTTGAGCCCTGTCCCATCAATGTGCCTCTGTCTCGTGTGCCTCGCCAACAGCTTAGCACGGCCCAACGCTGGATGGGTCTAGTTGTTCAATGCTTTACACTGATGCAATCTTTTCCTCCTATGGAAAGTGAGAATGAAATAGCCTAAATTAAGCAGTTGTAATAGCCTTGAAGGATAAAGCTTCCTTTCTGCTTTGAGCTGTCTTTGTAAGTAGTAAGACTGCCATAATTGTGTTTTTCTCCTGTGTTTACTGGCGTAGGAAAGAATGTGTGATTGGGATTTTATGGTACTTGCAGCTCGATATGTTTCCCATGAGCTATTCAAAAGAATCTCTCTTGGATTTTTAGCGCCTTCTTCCCACTTCTCTGCAGGGTTGGGGACAGTCAGAACAGAGAGAAAATACTCCCTTGAGCATGGAGTTTAAAACTTGGTGATCTTAGAGGGCAGACTCTTGTCAACACTGACGTGTCATCGTCTCGGCGAGTCCAAGGTCCAGCCCTTTGGATGGTCTTTTGTCCCTTTTGGTTAGGAGGGAGCACAGCTGCGAGGGAGGAAAACATGTGAGTCACGATGGGAGGGCTGCGGGAGCTGCAGCTCTCCCTCCCTCCAGCCAAGCCCGGCCCTCGTCTTGTCAAAATGTTCGGAGTTTAATTTTGAGAGGACAAGAGCTTTCAGATACAACGCTCCACCAGTTTCTCAGGTGGAATACTCCATTCTTTCACTAAAGCTGCCGTCGGGCAGTGAACGGCCCGACTTCTGACTCTTTTACAGATATTTTAGCATCCTGGTTTGTGACTTGCCATTAAAAATGCTGTAAGTCATGGAGGTAGCAGTCAGGGGTTTTGCCTGGCTAGTTTTCTCTCATTTGAACGTCATGTGAGCTTGAAGAAATCTCTCTGGACCTCCAAATATCTGCAAAACAGGGATGAGATCTATAGACTGGCACAGTGAGAGTGTTTATGGCACCTCAGTATGTATAGCATACGTTCCTGAAGCAATAATTACGCACAGGGGAAACTCCCTGAAAGGGCAAATTCTGACATTTGAGCTCTTAGCAGATCTGAAACCTCATTGCCCTCCCTGCAGATAAAATCTACACAGTGCTGTTTTCAAGCAGTAGGCATGGTGAAGCATTGATTAAATTAATGGTAGGTTTCTGTAGCTTTCGTTTTTGTGTAAAGTGCATGGAGGAAACATTTCAGGCATGACTGCAGTGTTAATCCTTCCTCTTTCCCATAGTTTGTATAATCCCTGTATTGCCTTTGGCGTGTATGCGAGCCTCCTACGAAGCTTCTCTCTTTAGAAGTTTCATGAACCAGCCTAAAGAAGTGTCTTGCTCGACAGGCAAGGCTTGAGAACTTACCCTCTGACTCTTCACATAACAACTGTTTATACACACCAGTGTCTTTAGCAGTGTGCTTACCTTTGAGAGAATTAACATTCCTCTTCCCTCCTTTCTTCCTAATTTGCACAACAGGACTTCAGCTGATCAAGGCCTTGAAGAGAGGACGATAAACCATTGTGGCTTTGTTTTTCCCTTAAGATAATAATCCTCACAATAACCTCTGTTTCACAGCAAAGACACAGCACTTGAATTCCACAAGTATGTCAGTGGTGGTTTTCCTTACTGAGATTTGTCAATCCTGATTGCTCTAGGGAGCTTTTCCACATTTTGAGGCACAGATCATGACGAACTGGTCTACATTAGCTGGATTTTTGTGTGCACTCATGCGAAGGAGAATGTCAGCTGTAACCTTCTTGAAAGCCTCGCGCAGAACACATTGCCTACAATGTAATTTCTGTTGCCGGACTGGTTATCCAGAATTGGGGAGAGCAAACAAGCTCAGCCACTTTGCAGGTTTTTCCGTGCTGTGGTTTCATTTGTACAAGAGTGTCTCCAGGCTACCACGTTGTTTGTGGGAAGAGCCAGCGTCTAGCAGCAGTAGCCGTGGACGATAACCAGATACTCCAGAGCTGTGCTTAAACATTCCTCAAATATTTAGGGAAAGCAGCACGATTTTGCCTGAAGTCTTTGTGCTTAACTGGTATGAGCACATTACTTATTTTATCCAGGTCTGTTTTATTGTATGTCCATGAAAAATCATCTTGATCATCAACTCCTTAATAAAACAAGGGAGATAAATGGTTATTGGGGAGCGTTAACTCAGGGTTTAGCAGTTTAGCAAGGGCATACAACATGCCGCAATCAGCTGGCTATCATTATCTTAAATTCTTAATTTTTATCTTAAATTAAAGAAGCAGGAGGTCCCAACTCTTGGCCCTGGTATGTGCTGTCAAAGTCTTCCCATCTTACATTGTTCATAGGCATAAAGGCAAGGGCTGAGCTTTGCTATTTTAATGACTGCCTAGTCAAAGTCATCCTCATCCTCATCCTTATCCTGTGATCCGTATTAACATTTGCTGGTGTTGGTTTAACTTATCAACTTAGTGATAGTTCATATGTGCAATGTGATAGTTCAACATGACGCTTCTAAATCTTAATGAAAGCCCAAGGTGTTCAGACATTCAGGTTTAGTAAATTAGTTAAAAATATTACTGCTACATGCACGTGAAACAGGAAAAAAGGGTCACAAAAGGCTGGTTATTTTTTAAAGGTTATTTATGGGTAACTCCTTTGTGTTACTTTTTGTTTGCCTTAGATTTTCTCAAGCAGACCACGTATGAAGTCGAGGCGTTCTTAGAAGCCATTCAGTTCTTCCGGCAGGAGAAAGGACACTATGGGACGTGGGAAATGATCACTGGCAATGAAAAAGAGGTAATAGAATATCTTCCTGATTTTTTGGGGCTTTGGGTATGGCAGCTCTGAGGACAGTGAAGGTCGTAAAGCCTCCTGGGAAAAAATGGCATTTTTAAAAGAAAATCTAGTACGTAGAAATACCCAAGATTTCAAGGTACTTCTTACCGATATGTAAGTGATAACTCTTTTTTAATAAACCCTATTTTGGATTTTCTTGCTAGGAAGAGAAAGAAAGTGTACTGTGAACTAGAGATGTTGTGTTCTGCTGGAATGTAGGGGTGGCCACATTTCCACAGAAAGCTCTTATGTCTACTTTAATTTTATGCCACGGGGTCAAGTGGCACATAAATGCTGTGTCTGAAACAAGGCACTTGCTAACATCCCCCTACCACATTTGCTGCTGTTCATAGTTTTGGTAAATCAGTGCGATCAATACACACCAAACTCAGAACCCACAGTTCGTATGGCAGCCGCGTTGGGCTGTCCCCTGTTTTTCTGTCTTTTATGACAGCTGGTTTACAGGGAAGAGAGATTTTTTCCTTCTGTCTCTGTTACTTTTGTTACTAAACACAACAGTTTCCCGTTACTTGTCCTCTAATGCCTCTAGATGCCATCACAGGAGATGGGGCTTTACAAAGAACAGAGTAGCAACTAAACATAAATGTTGAAGAATCTCTTAATTTTGCTTTTCCCCATTCTTTGGGTTTGAAGCTTTTAGTCTTGACTGGATAAACTAGCAGACCTGCTTCTTGTGCCAGGCTTCTGAAACAGAGTCTTGCGTAGTAACAGTCACGCTTAGACCCCCAAATGTGTGAACTTCAGTTCTTCAGAGGTGAGATGCTGAGTGCAGGGTCTGGGTGCATATTTGGGCACCTGAGTGAGCAGCTTTGCAGCGCTGACGGGGGCTGAAGTAACTCCACTGATGCCTCGGTGTCGCTCCAGATGTCTTCTAGTGCAATTCAGACATTATTTGGGCCCTGATTTATAATTTTTTCTTCCCAAAGCGCTGAGCACTCAGCAGTAAATATTTACTGTAGTACCAGCTGCAGGGTGTTTTCCTTGATGAAATCTGGCTTTCCTTTGGGAAAATGGAAAAAGGCCTGATGGATCCAGGGGTTTGTTTTAAGAAACCAGTTTATTCTTTTGGGAGAAGTCTACCTTTGAAACGCTGAAAAACGTAGCAACTGGAGAAGAAACTGTAAACAGTGTCTTTTCAAATGTCAGGGATTTAAGTTTCCTGATAATAAATTCCTTAGTATAAGGAGTCCCATCCTTCCAGTGGATGGAGCGAGGGATTTTCTCTTCTCCCCTCTTCCCTCAAGTTATGGAGCTATTATAGTGTTAGTTTCAATTTATGTTTTATTTTTCCTATTGCTTGCCAACTGCTTACTCATAACCCATATACCTCAAGAGAACTGTAATCAGAAGACATTCAGACTAGTTACGCTATTATCTTCTTAGTAATAATTCATTCTGTAAGTATAGTGTGTTCTCATGCCCGCTTTGACCAAACGTAATAATTATTTTAGGCAGATATCCAAGCTAAGTGAGTGGTTTGGAACAAGCAAGCTGCAATTTGTTGCTGTAAAAATCTCTGCAGAATGCCAATAAATATATTCCCGGCATTCATTTATAACGACAGAGTCTCCGCAGCATTAGCTCATGCAGTTCTGCCTGGGTACTGCAACATGGATGGAACATCAGCAAGTACCCAGTCACTCAACCAAAGACCTTCTGAATCTTTTTTGTGTCATAAAAGTTCCTTCTCCTGCTTTTGTTCTTTCTAATTTTTAATGCTTTGTCACTAATGAAGGATGAATTTAATTGTAGATGGTATTTCTGTAGGTTAAGTGCTGGAATTCAGGGTTAAAACCAGGCAATTTTTGGCAACGCTTGTTACAAACAGCACAACCACATAGTGAGGGCACTGCAGCACACTCATTATACTGACAGAACTCCATTGATCAGTACAACATGCATATAGGATAACATATTGGTAAATCAAGTATTACTGCATAAGGGATTAAAACCCCCAAACCCCTACAGTACCGAAATATAAAGCCAATCCAGCATTCCTAAAGATGTTTCCAGAGCGCTCGGATGCTTCAGGATGTATTTGATCCATTGTCACATTTATTGTTTGGTCTGTGCTGCTCTAGTTTGGGTGATTCGTGAGATGTTTTTAAGTGGCTCCTAAGTTTGGGACCTGAATTAGTCCATCATTTTTGACTGGTGTTTGAGTCAGCGTAGCTGAATTTGGGTGGTGCTGTGACATGATCTATAAGAACTTAAGTTACATGAAGCGGTAATAGGGCTTTGCATGTTCTTAGGTGTATTAATAAGTAGGGTATTGTGTGTTATATTCTCATGCGCAGGAGCTGCTCTGTTTTGCACTGCATGGTGTGCACTTCAGAGCCTAAATTTCTGCTGTTTATCCTGTTGTGCTGTTGGTCTGTGATGAAAACCCACGCATGTGGGCTTGAATGTTGGAAAGCACCGGCACTCCAAGCGTGATGAAAATGTAAAGCTGAGCGGTGGTTTTGCACCCTGTGTTGGCTCAGCACTGGTTCTTGAATGAGGACCGTGCTGGGCTGTTGCTGAAGCGAGAAAAAGAGCCGGGTTCAAATATGCATCACATAGCAAAACCTCTGTTCCAGCCCCACTGGAGGGGAAGGAGGATTGTGTACTTTATGAGGCTTTACTGGAACTGTGGAGCAAGCTAGCAATCCTTTTCCCAGAGCAAAGGAGAAATGTACAGAACCTTAAGATGCATTTTGTCTGCTTTTTTGAAGGGTTACTGTGTCTCTCTGTGATTTGCAGGACATCCACTGCACTTCAGAGCTTGCAAGAGGTGTGGACAACCTCTTATGTGCTGTTACGGCAGATAAAACACCTCGATGAAAGGTTTATGTGCCGTTCTGTACAGCACATGCACCATAGTGCTGCCTGTGTTGTCATAAATTGGCAGCTGCGCATCTGTAACTGTGGGCCAGTGCAAACACACCTGTGCAAGGTCTATGAACAGAAAACGACCTTGTCCAGAAATACAAGATCTCCCTCCCTCCTCTGAAGCATGAGGATGACTAATGACTGAACCAAATACTAAATAGTTCAAAATAGACATGCTTTTAAGTAGAGAAATTCAAGAATCTAGCACATATCCCCAGCACTGGTAGATGGCTCCGGAGGAGACGTGTTCAGAGACCTGAGATCACATAGAAATAGAAACAGGGCAGGTGCCACCATGAACTGCCTCCCTCTGTTTGCATCATTCACCTTTTTGGCCAACAGCAAGAGGAAAGTGCAGGAGGAAGAGAGGTCTTGCAGCTTTCTCAGGCAAGAGATACACTCTCTAAAAATTAAAAAAATAAAAAGGAGATAAAACCCCAAACTCTCAAAATCAGATGTGTGCCTGTAACTCTGTGTATTTATTGCCAGCGGGTGATTCTGAGGAAAAATCCTGAAATAGGTGCCAGTGAATGAAACCAGGAATCTGTCTCACACTGTTTAATTCTTTTTGTATGGAAGAAGCCAGACTTTGATGCTTCTTCGGTACGCAGCTGGGTGATGCTATCAGGAGAGCCACAGAACCAGAGAGCATTTAGATAAAAGGGGATCTCTGGAGGTTATCTGGCCCAAGCCCCCGTTCAAAGCAGAGCCAGCTTTAGGGCTTTGTGCAGCTGAGATCTGAAGATATCCAAGGCTGAAAATTGCATGACTGCCCTCACGGTGAAAATATTTATTAATATCTGATTAATAGTTGCCTTTTTGCTACTTGTAGCCATCACCTTCTTCCATTCCCTGTGCATTTCCAATAAAAGTCTGGCTCCATCTGCCCAACATCCTCCATTATGTGGTTGTAGACAGCAATAAGGTCTCCCCTGAGCCGTATCTTCTTAAGGATGAGAAATCTTGTTCCCTGCACCTCACACTTCATGTACTCCATCTCCTGACCACCTTGGTGGCCTCTGCTGGCCTCACTCCAGTGTGTCAAGATCTATCTTGTACTGGGGAGCCCAAAACTGGACACCACTCCAGATACCGTGTGACAAGTGCTGAAGAGAGGGGAACGTTCTCCTCCCTCGGTGTTCTCTAGCCCTTTGCTGCGAGGGCATCCTGCAGACTGATGTCGAATTTCTTAGAATCACAGAATGATTTGGGTTGAAGGGACTTTCAAAGCTCCCCCAGTTCCCCCCTGCCATGAGCAGGGACATCTTCACCAGCTCAGGTTGCTCAGAGCCCCATCCAGCCTGGCCTGGGATGTCTCCAGGGATGGTTCAGCCACCACCTCTGTGGCCAACCTGGGCCAGGCTCTCACCACCCTCAGGGCCAACAATTCCTTCCTGATGTCCAGCCTGAATCTCTCTCCTTTAGTTTAAAACCATCACCCCTTGTCCTGTCACAACAGGCCCTGCTCAAAAGTCTATCCCCATCTTTCTTATCGGTCCCTTTTAAGTCCGGAAAGGCCACACTAAGGTCTCCCCGGAGCTTCTCTTCTCCAGGCTGAACATCTCTCTCAGCCTGTCCAAGACCTTTTCTGCAGAACAGCTTTCCAGCCTGTTCTGGTGCACAAGATTGTTCCGTCCCGGATGTTGGACTGTGCGTTTGCTTTTGCTGAACTCCATGAGGTTTTTGTTCACCCATTTCTTCAGCCCATCTTGGTCCCTCTGAATAGCAGCCTTGCCTGCCGCCGTATTGACCGCTCCCCCAAACTGGTATCATCTGTATCCCCAATCTGATGGCTTTTCTTTCTAATTAGAACCAGCCACAAGACCCAATTGCCAGTTGGATGCTGGGATCAGAGAGGGTGATGCATCTCTTCTACAACTATGGAACCCTGTTTCAAGGTGAAAACGTTCTTGAGGAAGAACGGCATTAATTTAGAAAAATACAGCAATGATAGACTGACAGTTCAGAAGTAATCAAAACTGAGGCAATGATACTTTTCCCTCAGTTTCGCTACATTAAATCACAAACTTGGTGCGTAGAAGTCCCTTCAACACTTTTCTTCCCCCTTTCTTTCTTCTGGGTGCACCTTTGTCACAGAATATCTTCTTAGGTTCTATATTTCGTATGTTCATTGTTCAAGAATCTGGAGGTGTTTGGAGGAGACTTTAACATATATGGATTCTACAATATGAAAGTTTTACTGGTTTTAGACCAGTATAGTTGTATTTTAGCGACAAAAGTAGTTGCTTGAAAAGTTTTTCACAAACTCCAACAGTCATTTCTTTTATCCCTTTTTATCCCTCGGGATGGAGCTGGATCTAATGAATCTTTTGGGTCATGTTACACATTTTTGAAAAAAAAAAAAATCAGACTAGAATTATTTGATGCACAGATTACCCATGTTTCTCAATTCGGTTTTTGTCCTATATCCTGTCATTCCTGGGATTTTCTTCTTTTCTTGTTTTAATTGTGAAGTTGGTGCTCACTTGAAGAAGTGCCAGAGATCCACATTGGTCCAGTCATACATTTCTCTTTTTGGCCAGCTATCTTCCTATTAGAAGCATCCTTTGTCTGATGACTCTCTAAACAATTTCTCCTCGATGATACCTCCTCTGGGAGGGTGTGAATGTCCCAGAACAAGGTCAGTTTGGGGAAGGAGCAGTCAGCAAACCAACTTTTCAGATGTTTTTGAACCAGATACTCAATTGATATGAATAATTTTAACTAGATTGTTTTTCACGTGGCAATTTCATAGTAGCGTGCAGAAAAATTTAATGGGCATCTTAGTTCAGCATCTTAATTCCTCTGTTGTCAATGGTGATGTGGTCTCTCAAAGGCTTGCAGTGGAAAAAGCTTCAGATGAAATGTATTTGGTTTCCCTCAGGCATACCTGATATTTAAAATGCAATCCTCCTGGCAACTGGGATGGCAGAGCCATTATGTGTTTGTGAAGCCATTGTGTGTTTGTGAAGCCATTGTATATTTGTGAAGCCATTGTATATTAGGGGTTGCCTACATTTACACATCATTCTGTCATGCGAGTGCTCAGTTTCCAGAGGAAGAACTATGTGTCAACATGTCATTTTAATGTGTCAACATGTCATTTTAATCTTCTGACCATATAGATCTTGAGCAACCTTGTGATGGAGGAACTCCTGCCTAACCTTCAGACAATGATCCTGCCCAAAATGAAAGGGAAGAGGAATGATAGGAAGCGGGCCTGGTTTGGCGTAAGTACTGATACTTGCAGAGTAGTTGTTTCTCATAGCAGTTGTTTGTGTGTGCTGAATCTGATTTATGTTTCTTAATTTAATTTGGGTTTAGATCGTAGAAGAAACTTATGGCCTAGTCCAGCAGGAGGTGTCGGAAGGATTAAGTACCTTGAAAGAAGAATGCAGAGATTTTGCAAAAACTCTCGAAGGCACCATTCGCTCAGACATGGATCAGATTCTGAACTGCAAGAACTTCTTAGCTGGAAAAATCAAAGGTTTGTGGAGGAACAGCTGTGTTTTGGAGCAATTCTTTTAATGCTTCCCCTTGTGTTGCTCCAATTGCCAGATGACATTGTTTTGAAATCCTTTTGTGTTTTGAAAAATCCAACTGGAGACACGAATTTTCAGAAAACAAATGCTTTGAGCCCCTGCTGCCTTTGATGGCATCTGACACCTGTGGCTGCTGTGCCTGTGAGGCTCAAGTTGGAGCTGGAGCTTATGGGTTTTGAGTATCCTGATTAGAGTTGCTCATTCTGCTTTCATTTTCATACAGCCATAGGTAATGAAGATACACGTCGCATGAGCATAATTAAAAGTGTAGTGGTTTTGACCTGATATCTAGGGATGTGCCACAAAAACAGGTTCTGGTTTTGTGGCAAATTCATAGGCTACCACAGAATATTTAATCCAAACGGGTTCGTAGGTGGTTGTAAAGCGATGTGAAGTCATTTTAATTTTGCTATGAATATAAAAGTGAGTGTAAAAAGCGATGTTGTTTAAGCTAGCAAATAAATAACAGCTGATAATTTAGGAGCTGTTCTGTTGATATTGTCACAGAGCAGACTAAGATGTTTTCAGTGAACTATAGAATACCAAGTTTAGATAATTCCTTATCGAGTTGCTGTGGCCAGGCTCTGTGCAAACCTTGTGACTCCTGAAACTACAAACTCTCCTTTCATCACCCTCATCATCTTCGCAGGGGTGTGACTCCAGGGAAAAATAGAGTTGTCTAATTCATTGTGAAGTAGATCGGATGAGTTTTTTCACTCTAGTAGTCTACATGCAACCGTTGTCTCGTCCGGCTCTCCAGGCACCGTTTCTGAGCCTGCCCAGAAGTGCTGCACAGAAAACATCCAGCCATTTCTCGCATCCATATTGGAGGAGCTCATGGGGCCGGTGAGTTCTGGATTTGCTGAAGTCCGCTCGCTTTTTGATAAAGAAGTTAACGCAATCATCCAGGACTTCCAGAAGACAAATGATATCACGAAGCTCAAGGAGGTAAGACAAAAACATACCTGGATCCTTTTGCATTTGTACAAGGACAAGCAGTATTTGCTTTCCCAGGTGGCGGGATGGTTTTGTCATTTAGAAAGTCTTGAAGTATTTGTGCAGCTAGAATGCAGATATCAGAATTTGTTTGAGAACCGCTGTTACTTTATTAAATATTCACCCGTGGTTGCTTTCTCTTAAAACCGGTTCTTCCTCCACTGGAACGCAGAGTGTGGATCAGCTTCTGAACCTGCCGTTCGACTCTGTGAAAATGGAGCCCTGCTATCTGAAAGTGAACCTCCTCCACGAGCTCCTTCAAGACCTCAAGAGCCGCTTCAAGGTCTATCACATTGATTTTGTGATTCAGAGGACACAGAACTTCATGCAAGAGGTACTGTAACATCCAGCTTTTTCTCCTGGGAGAACAGGTTAGGTTCGTCCTTAATCTGCTTCAAGGTAATCTTGATAAAAAGCTACTTGAGAGTCTCAGAATATCTCTCAATCAACATACAGATAACAAAACCTAAGAAAATCACAGCTAGGAGCTGTTTCACATTTATATTTGTGGGATTGCATGTGTGTGAGTCTTTCAGTAAGGCACAACAACTTTGGATGGATCATCTCTTCCCCTGAACCTTCACATGCTGAATTTTGAGTGTCTCAGCACCTGAGAAAGTTGTACGTTTACCAACAGGGTGACTCAAACCAACCTGATCTCCATTCTCAAGGGTTGATTTTTCAGGAACGTTCTTAAATATGTTGTATCAAAATGGACCATCTCCTCCTTGGTAGTTTATTTTCTCATGAATATGAAGCAAGGCAATTAACGTTAGAAAGTGGCAATTACGCAGACGCAAACAACGTCTCAGGATGGAGCTGCGTGTAGGTGCTTTAACCAGCTTCTCATGGGAACGGTTGAAGTGACTACATCATTTCAGATACAAAAGGAACTCCACCTCTTTTTCCCCTAGTGTGCATTGGTATAAGCTATAATTTTGCTTTGCTTTTATTTCTTCTGGGTGCCTGGCCAGAAAACCACAAGGAGCTGGCCAGCAGCCTTCTTTTGGTTGCCAGATCACAAGGCAGATTTGGCCTCTATGAATCCTGTGATTTTAATCCGTAGTTGAGAAACTAAAATAATCTAATTGGTAATCTTGTGAAATGGAGCTCGTCCAGTTCTGTGGAGTGGGAGCTGTGAATATGGAAAGCGAGTCTCTTACACAGTGCTGGGATGGGGTTTTCCTAAAAGCAGCTCTTCTAAATACAGCCGTGATCAGCAGCCAAAGAATTATTCAGAAATCAAATTCTGATTTCATGTCTGGGTCTTTTAGGGGCGACCATTCCAAAATGCTGCCAATAAAATGTCTGTCCGTAAGCGAAGACCATGAGTCAAGACAGAGAAGCGGACAGAAAATACATCCCATAGAAACCAAGTGGGGTTTTTTTTGTCTGAACAGGAGTCAAAATTCACAATAAATATGTTAAAGTAAAGCACAAGTTGTTTTAAAACTGCTTTTATCGCTTCTCTGTCTTTAAAAGGCTGGTATCTAAAACTGCTGTGATTGCTTCTCTCTCTTTAAAAGGCGGGTAGTTTTCTCATAAAAAATAGTGAGTAGTTTCACTTCGTGTCTGTGGACATTTGTTTTATTAACGAATAAGGTCAAATATGTCTGTGCTCATGTGAAAGAAGTGTTGGGTTTATCCAGCTGGGGGGGAACAGGATTCTCGGCTTGGGAACCTGGCATCCCCTAGTGGCCAATTTCAGGAAATTCGGGAGCACAACGCTTGGCTCACATGGATAAAGCAGCTTTGGTGACGTTGCCAGAGCTACGCCAAATTATCGTTTGCCTCAAACAAAAATTGAAATTATTTTTATTATAAGGAAAGCTGCTGATTAATTACTTTTTAAAAAATTCTCTGCAGTATTAATTATTAAGACCACCAGAATCTGGTAGGAGTCAGTGTGAGTTGCCTTATTGGGGATAATGCGTTTTGTCTATGACCTTGATATACAGGTGATCAATTCTGCTTTCTGTCTTTGTCACCAACAGTTTGGATGGTGACATGAAATTAAATCTATATGAGAAAGCTGTGATAGCATAATAACGACACTGAGGCTTATTTTTCTGTATTAATTGCAACATTTCTGTGCCTGTTAGCTTGGAGAGAACTGAATTACTGCAGGGAATTTTTGGACAATATAGCATGTTAGTTGGGGTAGTTTCATTACCTTATTCTCTTGCTATAGGTGATCTTCTATTTTGGTTTCCCATTCCAAAACTGAGTGTTGCAATCCAAACTAAATAAGGCTTTTCTTCCACTTCCACAATCATTTGTGGATTTTAGGCCCATTGTTCTTTCTCCGTTTCACCTTCTCAAAAATACAATTTAAGTTACTGGTTCCATCTATCATGCTTCCTTATGCTTGTAAGAATTTGATGTTATTTGTCTTTGATATGTGTTTAATTATTTTTTTGTAGCTGATGGACAATGCGGTTTATACTTTCGAGCAGTTGTTCTCTCCAAGCCTCCAGGCAGACTCAGCTAAAGTTGCAACGACCATTGAAAAAGTCAAGCTGAGAGTACTAAAGGTAAATGTCATATTGCAGCCTTTGCACAGCAAGACCTGGGGTTCTGCCTTTTTGGAAACGGAGAATATATTTTACATGAATTTATTTATTTGAAAGAAGGTATCTCTTACCATCCAGCTGGAAATAATGATGTGGTGGCTCTTAACACAGCTGCTCATTTTGGGGGTAAAACCTAGTGATGGGCAGACACTTGTGGAAGTATTTATTTACACGTGCGGTCCTTTTAACTGCAATTAAATCAACTGGAGATGGTGCTGGGTAAATAATGCTTATTAGCTTGATATTTAGCCTGCCTCTAGAATTCGTTACTCTCAGAACAGGCAGTGCTGAAATACCTGGAGAGCGCAATCAGGGGGCTGTTTCGCACCCATGTAATAAAAAAAATGAAGAGAAAGAGATCCCAGAAAACCATTTTAGGGAATTTTTCTAAAAGCTGAAATAACCTGCGTGGGAATTCAACCCCCTGAGCGTGCCTATGATGTGGTATCTTTCAGGATTCACCTGTCTCCAGTTACAGGTTGACAAGAACCAGTTCCTCCTATACAGGTTACCAAGAACCGGTTACTCCGATGAACGATTAATAACCCCAAACACGTTTGGGCTTGTTTCTCTTTTTGTCTGTTTCGACAGCAATACGATTATGACAGCAGCACTATCCGGAAGAAGATATTTCAAGAAGCGCTGGTGCAAATTACTTTGCCCACAATGCAGAAGACGCTGGCTTCAACGTGCAAACCAGTAGGTTTCTGTGATTAGAAAAAGAAAAAGGGGGTGGAATTCGGTCTGTGAGAGAGGGCACTTTCCAGCAGAACCCCAAAACCTCTGCTGGCAACCTCTTTCAAAGCTAGATGCTACTTTCAGTCATTTAAAATGGAATTAATTGTGTCAACAATCAGGAAACAAACCCACAGAGACATTCTCTGTTACCCTTAATCATATGGGTGGGTTTGTACTCAGCAAAAGTGGCTACCGGTGTTTCGTGGAGATGTTACCGGTCTGGCTACATCAGGGACCGTCTGGAATGCTGTTCACCTGGCCTCAAAATAGTCTGTACCCTTCTTGAAGCCCATGCGTATCCTCTTGCATTTTCACTGTACCTGCTGAGAGGTGACTGCACTACACCATCCCGGCCTCTCTGCACTTTTGCTTCAAGTTCATCAGTTCCAGGAGGCAGTAAATTCTTGCTCATGGTGTGCTGCTCTTGCTGATGCTCTCCAGCTTGTTTCGGTTGCAAAACCAAGTTTAAAACCAAGTCTTTTCCCAAGTTATGCTTGGGAGTCTTTGAGTATGGACTATTCAAACCTACAGCTTTCAAAAATATATTTAAAATTACTCTCTTCTGTATGTCACTCTACTTTCTTTACAATCCCCAAAATAATAGTCTCTTGTAGAGTGTCAGTAGCACCTTCAAGACGTGGTGCCTGTGCACGGGGACAAGCATTTCGTCCCCTTGAATACATGTTCCCGGTCTGTGTCTCTGCCGCAGCGGCTGGAGGAAGCAGCGGTGGCACAAACTTCCCGCAAGCCCTTTTGGTTGGATTTCCCACCTGCCTTTTGCGTTTGTGCCTCTGCAGAAACGAGCAGCCAGCTCGAGAAGCGAATGTGCGGCATGGCTGACGTGCCCAGTCACGTCTTGACCTTTTGCTTGAAAGCGTCCTGATGTTTGCGTGTAGGCACCTCTTCTAGAAGTGGGCAGAGGTCACTTAACTTGCTCTTTAGAGGCCACCAAGCAGCTGCTTAGTGATAATGACTCAGTTGTTGTCTACACAGCCTGTTGCATGTAAATCAGCAAGGTGAAAATGTTCCACACCTATTAGACAAACAAAACCTAGCCCTGTCTCTCCCCTGCTTGCCATGGGTTTGCCTCCTTGGGCAAACAATGAGGCATTTCCTCACCAGCTGTTATTTTGGAATGGCTTATTATATGCAGATGACAATGACCTATAGTACAAGGATACTGTTTGATAAGTGCATAATTAATTGCAAACATACGTAGTTCGTTTAGTCGTAGTCCAAATAGTTGAAGAGCCAGCAAGGGGCATTGCAAGACCCGCTGGATGGCATCTCCAAGGTGCGCTGTTGAAGCAGGATTCTCCGAATCTCTCGTTTTCACATGTCCATTCCTTTCTTCTCTATCTGCACAGGAGCTGCAGAAATACGAGCAGTATATATTTGCTGACTACACTAGCGTGATCCAAGTAGAGAATGTGTATGAAGAGATTTTATATCAGACACTGCTGGAGGAAACCCTGAAAGGTGAGAACATTCTTGAGGTGACAGTAACAACATTTCAGCTGCTGGCCCATGAGCTCTTGTTTCAGAGCTTCCCAGAGCTCTGGGAAGCTCACTAGAAATGTGTGGCGAGCCCTAAAATCTCAGTTATGGGGCAGCTTCACTAAACTTGGCAAACTCAAAGCTCGGCACATTTGCAGCAAAATGTAATTACACCTGCTTCGTTTTATCTTGATTCTGTGGGCCAAGGAGTGAAAGGATGCTCTTATTTGCAAAGACGCGGGGATATCTAATGGTAACAAAAATGAATTACCAAAAAATGAAATGGGCTGCTGGATGCAGTTTGCAGTACATCACTGATGCCAGTGCGGTTCTCCCTGCGGATCTCTCTGCTTTTGTGTCAGAAAACCAAACTATTCTTGATGGTGTATATAGATAGATAAAAGACTTGTATCTCTCTGGATCGGTCTGTCTATACCCCAGATAGAAGACAAGCATATGTATTGCACAGTAACTTTTCACAGACCCTCTTTGGCACTCCTGTTCAAAAATATCAACAAGATAATTAATGAGCACATTTTTATTCTTATATTCAATGTAAATACTTCCACATTGAAACTACTTTTGTCTGTTGTGGGTCCTTGGGTAGTTTTCTAATACAGCAATGCTTAGGTCAATATTGAAGTTCCATTATTCAAAATCCTCACCCGCAGAGAAGAACTGTAGGCTGGAAGCAAGTTGAAAATGAAATTTGCTGTTGTAATATCAAAATGTACATTAGGAACTCAGGAAAACTCTGTATCTCTGTCAGTCTTTCCAAAACAGTTTGATCTTTCTGTTCTATTTAGTGATAAAAGAAGCTGCCATCATGAAGAAGCACAACCTCTTTGAAGACAACTTGAATTTGCCCTGTGAAAGCGTGTCCAGCTTAACAGACCTGAAAACACCTTCGGGATCGGCACAAACCACTCCAGCCAAGAAACCGTCCACCACCCGAGCCGAGGTGTCGGACACTGACGCTCAGAGTGACGAAACGCTCGTCGTGACAGGCAAGATTTCTTGGGAGAAGGATGCTGATGATAGGAAGTCATCAGACAAAGAGGCGGCCGGTTCTGTTGGCGCAGACGGTGATCAGGCGAGCGAAAGGGAAGAAGCGGTTGTTACAGACGCTGGCGGAAAACAGGAGTCCCGTTCAGCTGCCCTTCCAAAACAAGACAAAGAAAGCACGTTGGAGAGCGCAGCCACGGGGAAGGCAGAGGGTGTAGTGAGCGCTGAGAAAGAACTCAAGACACAAGAAGTTGTGGAGGGAAAAGTAGCTTTTGGGCCTGAAGCTGCAGGGCAAGATTTTGGAGCCGGCTCTAAACAACAACTTCAGGTACATGAAGAAGTGGAGGAGAAGGTCACTTCTGAGAGTCGAACGGCAACGGATGCTGCTTTTTTCCGTGGCACTGAAAACGAAAGCAAAGCACAGGAAGAAGGTTCTGAGATAGAGCCGACTTCCCCACATCATAATGCAGCAGAAGCAGGGATTGTAGGCAATGCTGAAAAGAAAGTCAAGGGAGAAAAAGAAATGATGGAAAGATTATCTCAGAGTGAAAATGCGGTAGGAAGAGAGTTTGAGGAGGATAGTAAAAAAGAAAGCAACGACCAAGAAGCGAGTACTGAGACAAGGGTTATTTCCCAGGGTGAAAACACGGGGAAAGGAGGGTTTGAGGCTAATCCTGAAAAAGAAAGCAAGTCAGAAGAAGGGAGTTGTAAATCCCCTGATGATGTGAATGAGATAAGGAGTTTGCTGACAGTAACAGTTGAGATACCAGCAGATACTCCAGCTGAGAACATAAAGGAGATTTGTGAAGGTGAGATATCAAAGTTGCAGGGGCACTATAAAGGGGACGATGAGACGAGCAAAATGGCTGTGGCAGGAATTCAGGTGAGCCAGGCGCTGGTGAATACGGGTGTGGCGGAATGCGTGGAGTTCAAGGAGGACCAACCATCTCCGTCTTGTTTGGGAACGGATGGTATGGATTCAGTGAATGAGTCCGAGGGGGCCTGCGATGCAGCACAAGCTCAGGTGGAAAACTCAGATACAGCAGGGGTGGAAGTCGAGCAGAGCGTTTGCTACGCAGGTGTGGAAAGCTGCAAAAATGGTCGATCGCAGCCAGAGGAACACACCGAAAATGGGTCTGCAGGCGGAAGATTAGACGGGGAGGGAAGAGGAGCGGGCGGCAGCCACGCCGTGCTGGCCGAGGTGGGGACTGAGAGCTTTCTGTGTGATCCCGCTGAAAATGGAGACGCGATGCAAGTGCCCGTTTTGGATACAGAAAACCCAAGAACGGGACTGCGGGATGTGCCAGTTTGTCGGGTGCCGGAGCGGGGCGAGGAGAGCGCCGCAGGGGTCCCGGGAGACCCGCAGGCTGGGGAGGGCCCAGAGCAGCCGGAACGTGAATCATCTTCGCACACAGAAATAAAAAGCACAGATGTAAAAGCTATTCTCACGGAAGAAAACAGAGAAGATGGTTACACACAGCAAAAGTCCGAAGAGTAAGAAGCGCTTTTCAGCCCAGCCCTGCAGGGTTTATTTACTCCAGTAACCCCTGTTTAATTGTGAATCCTTATTGGGTTATAGTAAACGGGCTTTGTTGGGGTATTACCAGCTCTTGCAGTCTTAGCACCGATCCCTTCCTGACTGAGAGGTGACAGGTTTGGTTTTGGTTAAAGCCCTCACTGTTTAAAACCAAGTTACTGCTGGGGAACCTCATCTTTTCACTTAACATTTGCTGTCTTTTGTGGTTATAGAAAAAGTCTGAAAGCGTGACCACTGAATGCTTCAAAAGCAACTTGCTGCCAACTAGAAAGTTATTTTAACAACTGTTCTTGGGTGTTTTAGCAGGGGAGTAGCTCGTGAGTTTGAAATGCATGGGTTTGACAAGCACTGCTGTGATTCTTAGGCGGCTGGTACATACATTGCTATTTGAGGATGCTTTTAGTATTTGCATGCGGTATACAGGAAATAAATAAAACTTGCAGTAGAACCAAGTAGTTAATTTAGTAGGTTGCTCGAAAGCCACACTCTATGCGAACTCTGCAAACTCATCACTTAATTATTTTAAAATTTTGATGGATACTAAAGACAAGCAAGTCTTCTGATTTTTTTTTTTTTCTCTTATAACTATATTTAAGATGGGGAAAATATGGGAGCAGGTTTCTCAGTCCCACTCTGCACTTCGGGGTTATTTAGCCTTCCAGAGCACTTTATGGCTGTTTTATTTTGTTTTAGTTTATGGAAGGGAAAGATGAGAATGTTTACAATAACTATAACCATTAGGCAGCATCTTTCTGTTTGACTTCCCACCATAAAGTATATTCACTTACAGCTACCTAATACAGACTATTAAGAGTCCTGCCATTCCCTTTCTTACTGACTGAGTTACAGTCGCCTAGTTCTGTAAGACTTTTTAGGTGCATAAACTGTACCTTAAATTGCAATCATTGTGAAATATCGTAATCATTGCAAAACATCATCATCATTGCACAGAATTTCTAGTACAGCTGTATTAGAAATCGCCAAGGGCAGTTCATGCGTTCTTAGGTTTTGGAGAGCAGAACCACGTTTGAAAAGCAGCTGTTGAAATGAGACCTGTTGCGTTCGTAGCCAGCGTGTGATCATCCATATCAAACCACGGTCTGTGCACAAACTTGCTTATATGCGTTATTTGCGTGCGCAATTTAAAGGCCATGCACAGGAAAGCTTGGAAATGAAAAATAGCATTGACCTAATCAATTAGGCTTTAGAGAGCGAGACCTCGCTTTAGAGTTCAGTTTAAGGCACCGTAAAAATGTGGCCTGGTGTTTCAAACTATTTCCGAATAAATGTAATACAGTACATTAAAGATTAATGATAACTACAATAAGGGCTGCAGGATTGACACCCATAAAAACACGGGAAGAAACAACAAAGTCCTGAGGGCATAACGCTTGTTGGCCTTTAACTCCAACAATCTGTGCAAGGTCTATTTAATGCTATCGAAATACGCTATAAATCTATAAATTGACACTAGAGGAAAAGGCAAATAAATAAGGAATGTTGTGGAGTAGCTGGACCAGCGTCACTAGGGTAAAATAACTCCTGTTTATTCCAGAAGCCGTATAGAAACATTAAGGTCACAGATGTTTTCCTTGCAAAAGTACTTTGACTCATTTCCTCCTCATATTTCATACAAAAATCCTAATCTGTAAACACATGAACCAATTTTTTTTTCAAGTCATTGATTATTTCACTGTCAGCTACTTTTTCTTTACAAATCATCAGTAATTTCTAATTGGTACCGAATGTTAAGTGACTTTAAATTGATAACGCGTGCTCCACAGTTCGACAGCAGCCGTTTCTTGTGGCCATGCTAAAATCAGGGGACATCGTGTGGTTTTAATAGGGTGTTTTGACTGAAAAAGGACCAGCAAGACAGCGATGGTCACTGTGACAAAGGCTGCAGTCGCCTACAAAAGCTGTTTACAACTAATACGAATTAGATACATCCGTACAGAAAGTGTTTAGCATAAACATTCCCATCATACTAATTGTTGAGTTATTTCTGTGTCAGGCTTAGATCGGGATAATATTTCCCTGTAATGTTGAAGAATTGTTGAATGCAGATGCTCGGCGTATTTGTTTTTCATAAGTAGGGTGGGAAAATTTAGCCTGTACATCACTTTATTCTACAATTTAAATTCCTCGCGGCAAGGGGTTGGGTTTTTTTTGCCTTTGTGAATGTTTTCTGTACATTTAGATGTTTGCAAACTGGCATTTTTATTGTGTTTAGCCAGACTGGTGTAGAGCTGATGGCAATTTGAAGCCAGCAATCTGCAGGGTTGTGTTGGACCACTGATTGAAAACAATAATAATAATCCACCCATTTAGTGATTTTTTGTTCCTTTCTTGGAATTCCCTGCACTTCCCTGGAATGAATTATTTCTCTTGTAAACTGGGATCAATAATAAATCGCCTTCCACCGCTGGGAGGGTTGAGGGTTTGGAGGCCGAGGGGCCTTGAGGGCAGCGGGCCGGGGGACGTTCTGCCGCTTTATTTCAGTTTTATTAAAAGAGAGGACATGAAACACGTTGTATCTTGCTTATAACTTTGTAGAAACGCTTGTGGATGAAAATAAAAGCAGCTCTTCCCTTCCATTGCTGGGAGGCTGGTTTTGTGTGTGTGGTAATTTAATTCGAGGGCAGCGGGTGGGGGGGCGTTCCTGCTGTTTTATTTCAGTTTGATTAAAGGACAGGATAAGAAACACGTTCTATCTCGCTTATAACTTTGTAGAAACGCTTGTGGATGCAAATAAAAGCAGCTCTTCCCTTCTGTTGCTGGGCGGCTGTTTTTGTGCGTGTGTGATAATTTGATCTGGGGGTTGTATTGAAGGAAGGTACCTTAAGGGTGAGCGGGGGCGAACTACAACTCCCGGCATGCCCCGGGGCACGCGGACTGCGCCGAACGGCGGTGGCGACGCGGTGTATGCCGGGAGTTGTAGTCCGGCGCCACAGCGCATGCGCGTCTCTCGCCTCCCCCGCCCCTCCTTTTGTCCACGTCGCCCTCTCCCCGGGCGTGCCGCCGCCGCCGTCACGTGTCCCTCCCGCCCCGCTCCCCTATTGGCCCGGCGGGGCGGCGCGCGCGGGGCCACCCGGAAGCTGGCGGCGCGGAGGCGGTTTCCTTGGCTACGCCACAGGAAGCGGAGGGCCCGGTCCCTTCCGGCTGCGCGTCGGCGCTGGGAGCCGCCGGAGCCGCGGCCGCTGAGGGGCGGGATGGGCCGGGGCCGGGCCTAGCGGAGCGGGCGGGCGGCCGCGGCCATGAGCGGAGCTGCGGGCTGCCCGGGCGGCGGCAGCGACAGCGAGCGGGGGCCCCGCTGGAGGAGGCCGTGGAAGCTCCTGGCCCTGGGCCTGCTCTCCGCCTCCTCCGTGCTGGCGGCCGCGCCGGGCGCCGGGGCCATGAGCAAGGAGGAGAAGCGCCAGCTGGGGTGAGCACCGAGCGGGCGGGAAGCGGCGGCGGGTCGGCCCGGGGTCGGCCCGGGGTCCGCCTGGGGTCGGCCTGGGGCCTGCCGGGCCCGGGGACCCGCGCTGCCCCCGGGCTCGGGGCGGGCTTGTTCCTCTGCTGCTCTAATTCCATTTCCGACGCAGGTATTCGCCTTAAATTAATGGATTAACTAAAGGCCGGTTTGTGCCTTATCCCGTAGGAGACTCGTTGGTTTTCTTCTCTGTAGAATTGTGTGTAAATCCCATTTTAAAACACAACATTTTATAGCATGAAGTGGGCAAAGTACAGGAATTTTAGATACTCGGGTATCTCATTGCGCTGGTCCCTTTTCTAATTTGCTGGAAAATCATGAATAATTAGGGATGAGAACACTAAGGTCAGTGTTGCCACTTTAAATCTGTATGGTCATAAAATTAATTATTTTAGTCTTTTAAGTGTGGCACATTGAAATAAAAATTAATTACATTTTAAAAATAACTCTTTTAGCCTTGTAGAGTTGGCATGGTTAGGATTGAAGGCATGAGATGTAGACCAGTCCTTCCTATGTAAAAAGTTGTTTGGGTTGACACTATTTGGTTTGTGAGCAGTGTGAGCTGACTTTATTGTTGTATACTCTTAGGCATCAGCAAAAACGCCCCAGCAAGCACACACACATCTTATTGCTGCCCCTATAATCACCGCTACAGTCTTGAGGGGAAGAAAAGAAGCCCAAGGGACATGGTTCACTATTATACTACCTCTACAACTGTTTTTTTTTTAAAGCAACAAAAAATAAGAGCCCTGCAACTCCCGACATGGGCTCGGCAGTGCCAATCTTGAAGGTTGCAGGCGGTGGTTGCCGGTAATTGTGGGTAAAAGCGATCAAAGGTAAATCTGAACCCATAGTCAGTTTGTCTAATTATGGCGGTGCCTCTGGTCAGTCCTGGGAGTCATAGAAATGGTGAATGTTTGTGTGTGTTCTTGCCTGGTGTAAACCGCTTGGGTCCCCCATGCGTGTAGAAACTGATTCTTCATTTAGAGAAGTGATAAACTGATTGTTAATGTGGTTTGGAATTGAAGCATAAAGATTACAATCTAGGTACCAGTGTATTGCACTTTGTCGTGGAGGATTTTTTTAGGCAGACACGTCAACGAGCGAATCATGATCTTGGCGTATTGCTGAGGCAGTTTAATCATCATCCTCGCCCCATCTACTGGTCATTTGCACGGAATAATGGTGCAAAAATCAGAGAACCTTGGAGACATTCACATTTATTAATCATTAGATACAAGTTGATATTTAGGCCTGATGTTTATAGTTACTGGGGTTTTTCACCTTGGGTTCTCAAGGTACTTCAAACATATATATATCGTCTTTTATACGTTTTCTTCATGTGGCTACATGAGTTTAACCTTTATTCACCGATAGTTTGACAATTTTTGCATTCATAACTTGCACTTGCAATTCACGCCTTGCTGTGGTTTGTATCTGGGGGCTCCGACCCAGCTCAGTTCCGTGGAAGAGCAGGTAATCTGCGTGTTTGTTCAACGACAAGATCCTGTCAGTTGCAGAAATTCTTTCAGAAAATGAAATGTAAGTTGCTGTGTGACTTGTGTGCTGAACCCCGGAGTCTGTCTGCTGCAAAGGACCAAGGAACTGTGGACTGGATGTAGCTTGTGAAGTGCCTGAAAAAGGCATCATACTCTGCTCTTTATGACATAATGCATTTGATGAGTTAAAACTACTCCTTAAATTTCCAAGTCATCAGACTGAGTCAGATATTTAGAATATAATTGTGGTGTTCTTGTCTCTTTTATGGTCGGTCTTATCAGCAGAGATTGTGAATTATGGTGATGGTGGCTTAGAAACTGGTGTCCTCTTTTGCCTTGCAGGGCTTCTCAGTGAAGCGGTCAGAACAATTGGAAGAAGTGCTGTCTGTCTCCAAAAACCAGTGTTTTTCTATAACATAGTAGCCTTTCTCACCTTGACTGCTTTTCAGATGTGTAAAATGAATGTGTCTGCAAGCATGTTCATTAGTATTTGCTTGCCAAGACTTGTAATGCAAGGAAGAGCATAACTGATGGTGCTTTTCTGCATCCCAGACAGGGATTTCTGCTGTGTCAGTTGGTTTTAGTAATGGTGATTACAAACAGAACATATTTGCTGGTTTCTTGCTGAGTATGGAATGTGTCCCGTCTCCAGCTTTAACGTGTTGGTGATATCTGCAGCTATTTAAGAGCACAGGAGGCTGAGATTCCCCAAATACTGTATTTCATGTTTGGTGAAGAAAGTCCTTCTGCAGTGAACAAAACGAGCCGAATTAGGAAAAATTATTATGCTATATTTAATTTACTTGGGTAGAACACATTAGTAGAGTTACTGATGTTCAGCTGCTGTTTTAAGAGAGTGTGTTAAAGGCCCTTGTGAGGCAGATCGTTCATGCTTTCTCTTTTTTCTTTTTTCTTTTTCAGAAACCAAGTGCTAGAAATGTTTGATCATGCGTATAGCAATTATATGGTAAGTGAAATACCTGTTGAATTTTTTCAGAGTTGTTATTGCTGACGTGGGAGAGAAAGCAAGTTATAGTACATGGCATTCTAGAGAACCAGCAGGGGGGTAGGGCCGAAAACAAAGCTACAATAAATAAGAGCACCTGCATAGCCTTGAAAAGGAAACCACCAAATGTTAGGTTCAGGAAGAGCGGTGTCAGGAGGGTTATGGCTTTCATACGGCTTTTTTTATTTTGATCTTTGATAAATCGTTTGGTTTGTAATGCCAGACTCCTAAAAATCCAAGGAATACCAAGCTCGTGAAGAGCTGCCAGCAGATTCTGGAGAATACAAATCGATCTCATTTATTTTGTGGCTAAAAATGATGTAAAATATTTCTTCTGTGGCAGGATACGTTAGATGTGGTTTGGTAGCTCTTTTACAAATGGTGTTTGTAGAACAAAGTAAGAGCAAAAAGGGGATCTGGTGACATCTCTGTGCGTTATGGCCTCTTCGGAGGACGTGACTGTCATATGACAGGGAGCCACGCTCGCTGGGGTTTCTTGTAATGTGACTTGGGATCTTTCTGTGCAGGTGTCTTCATGTTCTGGACATGTGGGCCATTCTGTGCTCTCATCAACCTCGAAATACATTCGCTTAAATGTGTTCAAGAATAAAGGACTACTTAGAGTGGGCTGACTTGCCTTAAGTAATAATTATTTTCAAATATAAGTAATCTCCCCTTCCAAGGAGAAACTGTAAATATGAAGAAGAGAAATATAAAAGCTGCATTCCTACTGAGTTTACATTAATCTTTTTGTACGTTCTTCGTGGCTGTTGCAGAAACCTTTCCAAGTTGCACCATTCTTGCAGTACCAGCCGCCGCTGTCTCTGGACACGATCTCGCAACACGCGCCAGTTTCTGGTTTAACGCTTTAATACGTGATATAAGCTTAAAAGCCCGTGAGTTCCAAGTTTATACAGTACATGAGAGTTATAGAATTGATGGATAGGAAGCCACGCAAAGGTATTTTCAAAGTGTGTGTGATTTTTAATATTAGCTCTTGCTTTTCACAACAGTTTAACAAGCATCAGGTTTTCTGGTGATAATTTGTTACCTGGAACCTGGTTCCATGAAAAGCACTTGGCTTGGGTTTTTCAGTGAGTTCTAAAGTAAAAACTGTTCTGTATTTGGCAAAAGTGGATAAAAGGTGATATGCCAGAGAAGAGATCTGTTCTCCTATTGTTCTTTGTGATAAATTATAAACCAGTAGGTGTTTTGCTACATCTGAAGCAAGGAGATTCTGGATGAAAAGCTTCAGCTGTCCTGGAAGCTTTGAAGCCACAAGGATATTTACTTGCCACGTATGCTGGAGCACTAAACAAACAGGGAAATATGACTTGTTTGTTTAAAGCTGAAGAAAATATGAGGGTGTCAGACTTGATCCTGAGGACAAGAGGATGAAGTATTTTTGCAGCTGCTTTTGAAACAGCCAGCTGCAAAGTTTTGATTTTCTGTTTCTATTAATATGTGTTTCAGACTCGTGTATTTAGAAGACGGAAAATTCACGTTTGCATGCAAAGGGAAATTCCCTTGTCCTTGTTTGTTTTCAGTTATTAACAGGAGCTTTGAGTAACAAGCTACTGGGTATTTTGGGTTTGGTTTTTTCTCCAATCCTTAAACAATATTTGTCATAATCAGGGCTTTTCTTTTTAATTCTTGACTGTCAGAAAGAACATGTGAGAATGTCAGTCACTCTGATTTTACAGCCCCGGTAGCGACGTGTCTTTTTGTGTTATGGCAGAACTGTGCTGAAGGGACAGTCCTGACATTAGGAAACACGATCATCTGTTCCATCGGGATGTGGAGACATCCCAGGGTATCTGTGGAGCTCCAGTTGTGTGGTATTTGGAGAAGTGTGTTTGCTGTAACGTGTGTGCCACGTTTCTGTTTAATGGGTTGTGCCACCTTCTGTTGAGGTGACTTGAAAGGACAGAAGTTACAGGTTGGGCAATCACTTGGCCCAGTAACTTTTCCTGCCCTAGACAGAGAATAAGCGAACTTTTATTGTTCAGAATCCTTCTGCTTCCTTATGATTGTATAAGATTAAACATCCATTTTCTCTAGAGTTTTTATCACATTTCTCTCCATGATTTAAGGCAGAGATCTTAGTTTTAGCATTGCCTTTGTCATGTACTTCTTTAATGTTTCTCTGAATACTTTGCACAGATATTCAGAAACATCTGAGCTGTATTAAAGTGACTGGGATTCTGGCTTTTGTAGTTGAGGAGAACAAAGTTTCGTGCAAAGACCAAATTACTTGGGTAGACAGGGAGACAAACTACCAGTTTCAAAAGTAGTTGCTGCAAAAGCTGTTTATTTATGGGAGAATGTTCCTTCTTTTCCTCTCTGTTTCATGTTTGAATATTGATTATTTTTTGTGTCGTATATTTGGGAAGACATTGAATGTGTTTAATTGCAGTTTCAGCACAGTAATTGAACTTTTTCATCCCGCCATATGTTATTTCTCCGCTAAAAGTAAAATGGGAGTGTACGATACAGCAACCAGTTTCCTGATGAAATCAAAGGAGAGCAGCTCCATCCCAAATCAGGTGTATTCAGCTTCTAATGGAGAAGCAATTTCTTGTGTGTTTGTTCAAATTAGATATATTTAAGACTCATCTTTCTTAATGTCAGTGGCCACTCTGAAACCTTTTCAGTAAAGCTCTCCTGTTGCAGTTTTGTGTCCATTTCATTTGATATCCCATTTTGGTGGTAGTATAAACCTACAGAGCTTGCGCTGACTAGAGGGGGAATAGGAGGGGGGATTCGATTCCATGTGCTTGACTTCTGCAGTGGTGCCGTTCTTGTTATTTCTGCCTGACCGATGAGAAATCCTATAACAATACAGCTTGCTCCGCAGAGTAGCCGCTGCCTTTCCAAAAGAAATCTAGCAAAGTCTCTCTTAGGATAAGTTATATTTGTAAAAGGTTCAGTCTTGGCAAGCTTTTTTCATGAATGTTATCTTTTGTTATGCCTTGGGTCGTGATTTACCAATTTACTCTTTTCCCTTCGAAGCGAGTTCTCTTATCTGTCACCGATTGTGCCCCTGAGTCACTGCTGTTCATTTGGAAGCGTTTCCAAAGTGACTTTAAAGTCGAATTTCTCCATGAAACACCATCTGCTTGATAATGCCTGCCTTAGCTTTAGGTTTTAAACTCATCTTTGAGCTGATAAGCTCAGGAACTTTGGAGAAAGTGTCATATATACCTTAACAACGCAATTGGGGTTCGTTTGAAGTGGCTCTGGAGATTTGCTGGGGTGGCTGGAGCAGTTGTAACTCATCCCTTGTTATGTGTCCCGCAGGAACACGCGTATCCGGCCGATGAGCTCATGCCTTTGACTTGTCGCGGACGGGTGCGGGGCCAGGAACCAAGTCGAGGGGACGTGGATGACGCCTTGGGAAAGTCAGTGTCTGAAGTTCCTCTCTCATGTGAACATCTAGGAATCTAAGTCCAGTTTGCAGCCCGTAAAACTCGGTTCTTCAGTTAGACGTGTCCACCGACTTTGGTGGAAAAAGATTCTGTGGGTGCAGATAAACCCATAATTCCTAATTTCTCTTACCTATTTTCTCTTTCTCTATTGGAAAAAAAGCTCTAATTGTGACCTTCTTACAGGTGAGGCAGAAATACATATTATTTCCTCCCATGATGTTCACTGGTGTCAAACTGTACCCTAATCAGAAAAAGAGAATTGACCACTCCGTGAGATCCAAAGATAGTGTATTTTTCAATCCATGTATTTTCCATAGGAAAGCCTTGTAAATGTGAGCAGTCATTTATGGTATTAGTATATTTGACTGCTAAATAGGAGTGAAAAGGGTTAATCAGCTGCATGAACAGTAGACTGTTAGCCATTATGCTGGCCTTATAAGTGATATTTAAAATGCCTTTTTTAGTATCAAGTTCTCTGCAAACATAATTAGTCAAATGATTATCATGTGTGTGGTGGCCTGAGGCCTTTGCCAAAATACAAAAGAGTTTTTCAGACATGGAAATTCTTCATATTTTTTCGCTTGAGATAGCTTATAATACAAAGTACCGATCCCTTGGCTGGCAAAATGTAGATTTAAGGACTGTTTTTCTCCATGTTATATTGAACAATCCGATACAAGCTGTATCACTCTGTGTTTGGCGTTGATTCCTTTGTCTGTATCTGTGGAATTTATAGAGCAAATACTTAAGAACAAACAGGTGATGCTTTTTTATTAGTAGTATCACTGCTTATTGTCCCCAAGCAGAATAGTGTTAATCAAAGCCGACGTCCTTGTCCTAAAGAGTATTTCTAATCACGCCAATGTTGAACATGGGATTTTTGTTATGTACCCAAGCTCCTTAGTACAGAGATTCCTGTATAAACCTGCTGCCTCGGAGGTATCGAGCGATACGACTGATGGGAAAGAAGTGTCAAGGAAATATTTTGTATAATCCTGGTCGTGCATTCTTTTTAATGACCTTTTTTGCATAGTAACATTTGAGTAAAAATACCTTTCAGCCCCTTGGATCTGTTGAATAGCATATTTTTATTATTTTTCTGTCTACATGCTTTTTTTTTGTTCCTGATGATCAGCTATATTATTATTGATCAGATTTCTTATTTAATCCTTTTTCTTGCCATTATATTTTGCTATTATATCACCGCTTAATTAGAATTTTAATTATGCTTCATGCATAGTCACATCGTGCCTGTAGGGTCTCAAACATCGGGCATTTCTTATATTTACTGAACAGCAGTCATCACCGTTTCCCAAGTTTTCAGTTTTAATATCATCATATTCTAGAAGTTCTGTGCATGGTGTTTCTTCCCATTAACGCAGTTTTACTGGGTTAGGCCAGAGGTCCTATCACTTGGTGTGCACTAAAAAAAGAGACTGGAAAAAGACTTTGCACCTCTCTACTGAGTTTCTTAGTAGATTTGATTGGGGCATAGAAATTACAATTTAATTTGCTTACCAAAGGTGTGCAAGTTTTGCAGTCAATAAAGGTACCTTCATAATCAGAGCTTGTTTGTCGGCTCCCATTCCCCTCACAAAGGGGAAAAACTCAGTAGGCTGTTTTGATATTAAACTTATTGTGTACAACTCACTTTTTAGCAGCTGGAGGTCTGGGAGAGGGTAGTTTCTAGTAGCATTGGGTATTATGTAAAGTTACTTAACTTCTACATGTACACGTCTATAGTAAATCTGGTTTAAATTGTGTTTTGTAGGTTTTCCCTGACCTTGATCGATACCTTGGACACTCTTGTGGTAAGTTTAATCTGTTGCTAAACTTCGATAAAACAAGAAAAGCCTTCTGATGTTCAGGCTTATTTTTAGGTTTCTATTTTGTTACTTTATTTACAAAACCCCTGATCTTTCTTTGCCTTTAGCCACGTGTTCTAAGTGGCTGCTGCTTTTCTTGGGCTCTTAATTTAACAAATAATGTGAATTTCCCTTCCCATTATAGTGTAAAACAACATGCTGGCTTACAGGTGAACGTCTCTTAGTGCCTACTGAATTATCTGTGGTATACAATTGTATGGACATGTTTCATGGATGAACTTGCACGCGTTTCAATCTATATTAAAAAAATGCAACCCTAGACATGCGTCGCCAGGAAATGTTGTCAAACGTAACATTCCATCTCAGTAGAAGACTCTGATCATTAATAAACTACTTTTTGTTAGATTTCAGTCTCTTTGATGTATTGTCAATGGCCATTCATGTCTCCAGGTAAACAAATGTAAAAGCTTTGAAAATCTTCACCGCACTGATTTGGTGTGTGAATCTTATAACGCTCTGCAAATGCTGTTAACACGGAGTCTGGAACTCCTGGGCTCTATCAGACACTCCAATGGATTCCTGTGATTTGTTTCTTGTTTTCCCATCTTAGAGCAAGATTAACACTTGTGGAATTTAAAGGTCCATATCGTAACAAATTGGATAAGTCACAAAGGTTCTTTAAGACGGGTTGAACTCAGAGAAAGTGTGAAAGAAAATCTGTAGGAAATGCCCAAGCCAAGGCCTGGGGTTAGGGGAAGGAACCAACAGGAAATCCCTGGATAATAGTTTAGGTACATTCTCAGTGACTTTATTCTTTCACCTTTTATTCGCTTTCATGTCTTATGAGAAAAACAATAACACTATAATACTAATGTCTGTCTGCATCAGAAGATACCCCTGCAGAACCCAAAGATCAGTTTCAGGCGTGTTAAGTGCTTTATTTTTTAATGAATCGCACTTGTTCTTGCACACCTGAGTGTGACTGTATTAGCTATGTTGGAACCTAAACACCTGGTTACATTTGTATTCCAGGTGTTAAACAAAACCAAAGAGTTTGAAGAGGCTGTAAAAAAAGTAATAAAGGATGTCAATTTAGACAACGACATAGTTGTGTCTGTCTTTGAAACCAACATAAGAGTCCTTGGGTGAGTAAACTTTATGTTTTCAAAACTCTTTAAAATGTGGGGTTTAGCTAAACATCCTTAAGGCACATCTTTCTGTGCCATTCCACCTCATTTAAAACAGTTGTGCCTTTGTCAGCCTGGCTCAGCACCTGCCTAAGCCAGGTTTTAAAGTGCTGGGCAGGATCCCATGCAGTGATGTGGAATCCAGTTGGCCCCCATCTAACTGCTGCAGGCAGAGCTTTTTAGATGAAATAAATGGTGCATGCTGAGGCAGCAGTGTCTTTTCTTAATCGAAATAGTCGTGCAGATTACACTGTTCAATACTTGATTTAACAGAGTATTTCAATACTTAGAGTAATAGATTATTTCAGGTTCAAGGGACCTCTGGATGTCTGCAGTCCAACTTGCCGCTATTTTAAAAGCAGGATCAGAGCAGCTTAATTTTAAGCTAATATATATACCGTTTTAGAGGTGTTAGTTATTATTCTTGCCTAACTATACTGATGAATCGGTGATTCCTGAATAATAAGAATTGCTTCCAAAATACTGAGAGCTCACCTTGCTTAGAACTGGAAGCGCATGTGCTCCACATTTCTGAAAATCATGGCTATGTGAATATAGCACAGTTATTTTAATGTAGTCATCTAAATCGTAGAAATTGCTGCTTTGCCGTTCAACTGAATATACCTGTTGAGTTGTGGGTCATCTTTCTTGTGTTTAGAGGTCTCCTAGGTGGGCATTCAGTGGCGATTATGCTGAAAGAAAAAGGTGAATATATGCAGTGGTACAACGGTGAACTTCTGCACATGGCGAAGGAGCTGGGCTACAAGCTTCTACCTGCTTTCAACACCACTAGTGGTCTCCCTTACCCAAGAGTAAGTTCTGTGCTTTCCGCAATTCAGATTGACTTCTATAAGCAAAAACTTTGGTCTTTTTGGTTTTGTCTTGGTTTCTAAAATCTCTTGTATATTTGTGAAGTGTCCAGAAAATCAGAAGGTGACACATGGCTCATTTGTAATACATGCTACCTTGTATTTTAAAATACAGTTTTAGGCTCTCTGAATCCTTATATTTCCAGCTCTGAAAATACTAAGATGTGTTGTTGTGCGTAAGTAGTAATAGTAATCTTGTCTTGCTCCCTGCTACTGTAAGTACCACCAAGTAGCTGAGGAGAATCATTTTGGTTTGATACGTTTCGCTCACAAAGTCAGTGAAAGATCAGCTTGCAAGCATATGCTTGTGAATTTAGCGCAAAACGGATTAATCTTCATGGGCCACGACCAGATTTCTAAGAGGGCAAAGGTGGCTGTAATCTAAAAATACTCCATGTAAAATCCTTTGTTGTATTCAAATAAAGCTTGCTACAGATTCTTTGAATGGCAGAAAAATCTTCCCTTGAGTTGTCAGTATGTGGTAAAGCAAAGCAAAACGAAGGGGCGCCTGTAAATCTTTCAGCTAGGGAACATCAAGATGATTATCTCTATTGGTCTCTAGGTTAACTTAAAGTTTGGTGTAAGGCATCCAGAAGCACGGACTGGAACAGAAACTGATACCTGCACCGCTTGTGCAGGTACCTTGATCCTTGAGTTTGCAGCTTTAAGCCGATTCACAGGAACATCTATATTTGAGGTTTGCTTTCTATGTTATTTTATTTTTGGGGATTAGTTATTGCTTAGTGTTCTATTACATTTCTGTAATTTTGAAGGAAAAGAATAGAGTTTATCAAATGGGTGCGTATCTTAGCTTTTCCACACAAAACGTGTGTGTGTGTGTGTGTGTGTGTGTGTGTGTGTGTGTGTGTGTGTGTGTGTGTGTGTGTTCAGATTTGTTGTGTTGGGGCTTTTATTTCTAAAAGTGTCTATTTGACTGTTTAAAAACCACAGGAACTAATGTTGTTTGAAAGAAGTTACAGAAGGCAATAAATACACTGAAGACTGGCTAAAGGGTGATACTTGCACAGGTTGTTGGGTAGAGGGTTCAGGACTAGCAAAAAGAAAAGTGAGATACTTGTTCCTTAGAATGCAGCTTAAAAAGGCAAAAAGCCCTCAAACATAGTCCCAGTGAAGCTGTGCAAGACTTATCTAAGGTCAGACTGTCAGCAGGAAGCTAAAGGAAAAAGTTTGTATTTCTTTGATATGATACAAAAAAAAAATACACTCTTTTTCAGATTAGAATTAGTATGGGCCTGGTATTTAATTTCATGGAAGCACAGTTGGCCTGTGTTGAGGGTTTTGGTAAAACTTGTCCCCCTAAAATCCCCTGCATGTGTTTGGTAATTTAGAGCCGTTTTTGGTGGGTAAGTTGGTACCTTAAAGCTACTTTTTGTGTATACAAAGAACGCATGTAAGTTGGATACTAAAGAAAAGGGGCTGCTGCTTCCCCTTGTCTGAGAAGACACAGCAGTTTTGGTTCTAAGGTTGTTCTATTTCTTGACTTTCTAATCAGCAGCAGAATAACATCCTCCTGTTTAAGTGTATGCAATACTGAGTTTTATAGTTGTTATATCTGAAACATTGCTTCATAGCATAATTTCAATAGGCAAAAAAAATAATAGGCCTTAGTATCTGCCTTTCTCTATAATTCCCTTTAACGAGCGTTTTTTGTTGTTGCAGGAATACGCACGGAAAGCGCTTGATTTTATTTGGGAAAAGAGGCAGCGCAGCAGCAATTTAGTGGGCGTTACTATTAATATTCACACCGGAGACTGGGTCCGCAAAGGTGCGTGATAGTCCGACCGGGATCAGGGAGCGCAAGTGCTTTTGGGCAAGAAAAGTCTCTTGACACAGCCCCCTGCCCCAAAACATTTATTTAGACTATTTAAAAATATTAATGGGGTAGGCAAGCAGAGTTATATAATAGGAGTGCTGGAGAAACCTGCTCTGAAAGGGTGTTTTGTTATTCATTGCAAAGAAAGTGTTCTCTGATTCACTCATACCGAGATGGGAATGCCTCGGGATAAATTTTCAGAGTTTCTACTATAAATACGTAGGATAAATATAAATAGGACTGTGGTTGTGTGTGGCAGCCAGTAGAAATATTTTTGTATGGGGAAAGCGAAACAACTGGCTTCAATGCACGTCTGTTCGTATCACCGCGTGCACCGATATTGCAAAACCGTCAGCGTATTGTGGCTCTGCACCCATCTGTGCCTTCATTCTTAAACGAAGCCAAGTGAAAACGTCCATAGAGCTGCTTCAAGTCAAACCCACCTTTTCATTCTTGCCGTTTCTAGATAGCGGAGTTGGAGCGGGAATAGACTCATATTATGAATATTTATTAAAAGCCTATGTCTTGCTGGGAGATGACAGTTTCCTGGAGAGATTTAACACGGTAAGTTAACACCTCGCTCAGGTTTGTGTCTTCTGTAAGACAAATCTGAGACTCGTATTGTCAGTCAGCTCTTAACCTGAGAAGCCTATGAAGACCTCTTCAGAATTCGTGATTTTGGTGTTAGTGCGAGCTCTTTTCTTTTACTATATTTTTGCTAATCTTGGGTGAATTGTCACCTGAGCAGCTATTTTCAATCCCATTCCATTAAAATCGGAATCTTCCGCACCTTTTCCCCCTGTTTTCTGTACAGGACAAACTGTATTTCAGCATCACCTTGGAGAGTGTAATTCTGCAAATGTTTCTATAAAACAACGTAAGGGCTTCTTACAAGCCATAGTACAAATGCTTTCTGTCCTGGAGCAACAAAAAAGGTCTGAAAATCAAAGTCTGGACCTTGCATTGCACTGCAGATCCTAAGGCCCAGTATACTCTTAAATATATCATACTTACAAGCTGAAAAACACACTCAGGTCACTAAATTCGTAAGAACTTTCTCAGCATCATTATTATTTCCTAAGAGTGTTCTTTCTCTTGAAAATAGCAATAGCCAGTAAAAAAATCGATATCGTAGAATGATTTGATATCATAAGCAATATTAAAATTGGAATAAATCAGTAGCTAAAGGCCTGTTGCAACAGTTTAATCATTATTTCATATTTCTAACCTGGAGCCACCAGGATTATATTTTGCCTCAATGATGTCTTTTAAATGTTTCTTATTGGAAATTGGAAGCCAGCAAGTTGACAAGTGGGTTTTAAAGTTCTTTTGAGCCATCAAGTCCAGCTGAGTTGGTGGTTTCTAATACCTGTTTTTTCTGTTCCACTCCTGAGATGCATTTGCTTTAGAATTCCCCTGTTTAAAGAAAGGTCAGCTTTTTTTAGCGTCTGCTTAAAGATTCAGCCCAAAAAAGTGCCTGACTGTGACAGTTACTTGTTTATCACCCGTCTGCTGAATATACTGTTGTGTATGTGTGTTACTTGGAAAATGTGATGTGTATTGCGTGTGTGATAATGTGGAGCTTTGCAGTATTTAATATCCTTTTTAGTTTGCAAAACTAGAAACTACTGTGCGTTGCCAAATGTGATAATTATTGGGAGTCCAGTATTTTTTTTTCCATTGAATTAAAATGCCATAGGCTGAGATCTAGATCTGGTTTGTAAAATGTATTGATAATATACACTCATGATTTTTCTGGTGTTTGGCAGCACTACGATGCCATAATGAGATACATCAGCCAACCACCTCTTCTCCTTGACGTTCATATTCATAAACCGATGCTAAATGCAAGGACCTGGATGGATTCTTTGCTGGCTTTCTTCCCTGGCTTGCAGGTAAGGTTTAAAACCCATGTGTAGGCGATTTTCATAGCAAGTAAACAATCAAATAGCCTGGATATATCACCAACAAGGCAATCTCAGTAATCTGATTTTCAGAATTACCGAATTAGGGTTTCTGTGCTCCCTCCTCCTGTCGCTTCAGTGCGAGGATGCAAGTTAATGTGCATTTTAGCCATGAAGTATCAAGACAAGTATGTCCATATGATTCACTTCTTCAGTCCTAACCATGAATACACCCAAATGAAGCTGGTTTTCAGTAGTCCGGTGACAAATTTTCTAGTTCGTGTGCCAGTTACGTCTTTAAGACAAACTGCATCGCATTCCCTCCACAGTTCTCTCTAAATGATAGAGACCTTTTTCCTACATAGAGCTCACTGATTTTGCTTAAAAAGCTCTTATGGAATATCAGTGGCTGACACTGAAAAGGGGGTAATATTTACAGTGTGATCTGCTGGAAACGTAGAAATCAGTCTGTAGGTTTACATGAGCGCAGTGTGCCTAACTTGCAATATTATTCGTGTGCCTGCTGAATTAGTGTTAATTTTGTTATTGAATTTTAGGTGTTGAAGGGCGATATTAGACCTGCTATTGAAACTCATGAGATGCTGTATCAGGTTATAAAAAAGCACAACTTTCTTCCGGAGGTAAGGTCGTAATTTTTTGATCGTGTTAAAACTTAATTCTTAGCTCGATTTGAGCAGTCTCAGCCATCCCTTTGAAAAAAGAGTAGCTATATGTGTTATTAGAACCAAAGGCTCATTTCCACAGCGTTCTTATGCGATTTACCGTACTGCATGCGTGACAACTGTGTTACGGTTATGACACATTTTTCCTTCAGTTATACTGTAATTAACACAATAATAGGAAGCTGTTGCTGAATTGACTTTGACTCATTTCAGTATGTAAAGCTTGTATAAGCACGCGTAGCAGTAGCTGTTTAGTAACGTAGTAGCATTAATGCTGAAGATTATTAAAGATTGTTCTGAGAGAATGTTCTGAAATTTTGCCTAATAGACAACATTTTAATTAACATCACGTTCACCTCATCTGGAAAAACGCCCTGTAAGCACTGGAATGATGTATTTGAGTCCTTTTAAAATTGTACAATTTGGCTCCTTAGGAGTTTTTGGGGTGTTTTTTAAAGTGCTTTGTGCTTAGGAAGGAAACTTTGAAAGATCAGTTGTTTGTATTTAAGCAAAGATGCTTTTGTAGCTCCTGAGACTGCTGCTGGGCCTTTAGTCCTGCGCTGCTGTAATAGAGTTAACGCAGGATGCAAAATAAACCCCTGTTTGCTTTTTATTCTTGAATTGATTTGTGCCCGTTCTTTTTCCTCCTCAGGCATTCACAACAGACTTCAGAGTTCACTGGGCTCAGCATCCTTTAAGGCCGGAGTTTGCCGAAAGCACTTACTTCTTGTATAAGGTAAGATCGCTTCCATTCCGCTGGCTTTGGGTCGCTTTGTCTGGCACCTACAATTTCGTTGGTGTTTTATTTCAATATAGAATGAGTAGACTTCCTCCAGCTTATTTTATCTACTGGAGCCAGTTCTGTATATAAACAAGATGAAAGTGTCAAAACTTGTTCTAGGAATTCTGTTTTGTGTGGCTGGAACGAGGAAGAAAACCGTTCAGCGATGAAGGCCCATATTTTTAAATAGACTTAGGTATTGCTGATCTCTCTTGAAGAGATCTTAGGGACCAAGAGCAGAAGCCACTTGTACCCTGCAGAGAAGAACAGTGTCTAAATGTCTTCTGTTTCTGTAAATGCTTCCACATGCTTATCTGCATGGCCATAAAAAGCAATGCAGTCGTGTATCACAAGTCTCTCTTGTGACTGTTTAGCGCTATTAATAAATTAGACTTTACCGGTGTCTGGGAAGGTAGGGAATCAATAAACTAGTGCTAGGAAAAGGAAAGCTGCTGATTGTACAGTAAGTCTAAGTGCACTTATATGATTGGGTTTGGCTTTTGTTCTTCTTCTATAGGCTACAGGGGACCCTTACTATCTAGAAGTTGGAAAAACACTCATTGAGAACTTGAACAAGTACGCAAGGGTACCTTGCGGCTTTGCTGCAATGAAGGATGTTCGTACGGGAAGTCATGAAGACAGGTGAAAGATTTTGCAATGATTTTTCTTCCATAAAAACATTATAGGAAAAAAAATGTCGTTACCCTGTTTATATAATGGAATTAACTGACTTGTGAGTAGCTCTCTGTCTTCAGTTCAATAACCAAGTCTTAAGTTACCCGTTCGTCATAGTCTGTAAACGATTTTAAATAGCTTTATAGTTCGTTTCGTTTGTCCCAGAGCAATAGATGAATTACTTGCAAACAAAATGTACTTCAAATCTAGAAGTTTGCAATGAGGTTTATTTGTTTTTTTCTATAATGCCGTTGTGTATTGAACATGCTGAAATATTTCCCTCCAAACATCATTTCTTCCAAGTGGAAGGAACACTAAATGGAAGTAAGTTCAACAATAATAGTCAGGAAATATTCAGAGACAGAGTAATATTTGTTTTTCTGATGTTTTAGATAAAAGGGGATTTTCCTAAAGGACATTCACTTTTTTCCATAGAATGGACTCTTTCTTTCTGGCCGAGATGTTTAAATATCTTTACCTGCTGTTTGCCGATAAGGAAGACATGATTTTCGACATTGAAGATTATATCTTCACTACAGAAGCTCATCTATTACCACTTTGGCTTTCCACTACAAACCAAACCATCTCTAAAAAAAATACAGTAAGTAACAGCTCCAATTCACGGCAGTTTTAGTGGCGCTTTGAAGCGGGTCCTTTTTTACGAGAGGAAATGAGGAAAAAAGATCAGGGAAATTCCCAATCTGAAGTAGTCCATCAGTTTTTAACACTTGGTTTAATATGAACTATTTCATGATATTAACAGGGAGAGTCACGTGAATATGAGTAAAGTTCCCACGACTGGATTCTGCACCATTGAATCTTGAGGAAAAAAAGCTGTGGATTATTAGCCATATATAAAAAGAAAACAATTCCCCATCTCTGTACAAACTTGAGAATGATACAGTATGATACTTTAATTTTCTATTATTTTTTCTAAAAAAATTGCAACAGCGTGCCTATGTTTTTGTTGCTTATTTTACCACGCAAGCCCTTGGTGAATTTTGCAAGGTTTTTTTGAGACCACTACCAAGTTAGTTTGACAAGATACAGCTATAGCTTTGGGGATATTTAATTGTTTCAGTCCCTGCAGTAGCATCTGGTGTGTAAACGTGAAAACACTTACGGGTTTACAAATTCCTTAACCTTCCCGAATAACCTATAATAATACAAGCATACCTTGGAGCATCATAAATTTGACGTAACTTCTCCCAGAATGAGAAGCTGATGCTTTGAAGACAGGCAGGATTCCCAAAGCTGGTGGCCTGTGCTGTGTAATTCCCTTGAGAACAGCAAATGTTAAAAAAGGTCGATAAAGACAATCGAGTCAATTGTTCAAATGCAGATTGCTTAAGCTCTTTAAAGCAGAGTGGCAAAGATCCCTTGAAAAAGGTGTTCACGGACTTCTAATGTGTTTTGTTAAGACAAGTGTGTTACTCTTCAATGGAATTTATCTGATGGGGAGAAAAAATGATATGAAAACGTGTAAATTATTTTTATTATAAACAGCCCAAATGCCTGTGACTTAGTTGGCAGCAGGAACCGAACATCCTGTTTGTATTTATGTTCATAAACAGGAAAGGTCGTGTTTTATCATGCTGACGCTTGCAAGACCTTCTTTCTTCAGTGATGTGACAACTGTGTGTCACACTACGAGCACAGGGATTTTAAAGCGTCTATTCCAGTAAACTAACAGCCTTTTAGGCCTTGTTTTTTAGGGAGCCTTTAAATACTTGATTTTGTAATTAGCTAATGTGTTGCAAACAGGTAAATACTACTTTAATTTTTATAGGTGAGAAAATAACTTGCCAGTTATCCAACCAGTTATTTGCAAAACTAAGAACAGGTTAAATACGGCTCCGAATCACCGTTCCACGTGGTTTCCCATGTTACAGAACAGCAATTTGTGCAGATGTTCACTCTGCCATCCCTCCTGAAAACAGAGATTGTTGGAATTGTGTGGAGATTCATCCTTGCCCATTCAGACTTGCAGGTCTGTGTGGCTCCTGAGGAGGAGAATCTTTGGTTTGTGTTTTTGTAGTAACACAAAGCGAGAATTACCTAAGGCCTGCGGCTGGTCCACGCTTCAGAAAGGCAAAAATTCCATGAAATCGTCATGACTTCTCTTAGTTTCCAGCACATAAAAGCACAGGAGCACTAGCGGTGTCATGAGCAGCCTTGAGAAGTTCTGTTTGCCAGCAGAGATGAGCTGTTTCTGCAAAAAAAAATTCTGGTTACTTAAATTTCAGATGAGTTAAGGGGTAGGTCTGTCTGTTGAATTTCTTGCTATACAATTGTGTTTACCAGGTGATGTGTGTCTTTCCTTTCAGACGACAGAGTACACGGAGCTGGATGACAGCAACTTTGACTGGACCTGTCCCAACACCCAGATTCTTTTCCCGAATGACCCCATGTTCGCTCAGAGCATTCGTGAACCCTTGAAAAACGTGGTGGATAAGAGCTGCCCTCGGGGGGTTTCCAGAGTGTAAGATGGATATTTTCTGTCTGTTGTTAGCGTAGGACTGAACGGAATGGGGTCTGTTATGCACGGAAGGAGAAATATGAGGTGTATTGGAGCTTGTTCTGCTTGAGTTTGGAGCCCTTTAGGCATGGAGAGCCCAGCTACAGGACAAATTAACTATGTTTGGCATCATCAGCAAGACAGTCCATTTCCAGCAGGAATTAGTGGCTCTTTTAAAACAAAAGGAGGTTAACCAGTCACATACTTCAAGCAGGAATTGTAGCCCAGGTATTACAGGAATTCTGTCTCTGATTTGTAAAATCAGTTTCTCTAGTCTCTTGAACAGTTGTGGAGCTCTTCTTTGTAGTAAGCAAATCATGCTACTATATCTAAGTTCACCTGTTTTGAAGAATATGGAATAGTCTGTTAGAACTGAGGAGGTTTATCCTTCTGGCCACCCCTTTGATATTAATACTTTGTGAGTAAACTGAGTATCAACTGTATGAGGAAAACTGGGTTTAGTCAGTCTTACAATAAGGCTATTTAGAAATGAGAGACAGCATATGGTAGTTATCAACATTGCATGTGCTTTTTTGTGCTACAAAATTATTGATAATATTGACAGCTTTTTAAAAAAGATGGTTTAATGGAGAAGTGGATTTCTAGTGAAGCTTTTACTCAATATTATTCCAAAGAATTCTAATCTAGTGGTGGTAAGAATAACTTGTGAGAATTCAAGACTAATCTGGTTTTTAAAGCTTTGCTCTCCAATGTCTTTTGGCAGAGAAGAGAGTTTGGGAAGTGGACCAAAGCCACCACTGAGAGCCAGAGATTTCATGGCCAGTAATCCCGAACACTTGGAGATACTGAAGAAGATGGGAGTCAGTTTGATTCATCTGAAAGATGGCAGGGTGCAATTAGTGCAGCACGCAGTGCAAGTAAGACCTGACAGTACTTGTTTTTTAACAGACTTTCAGTTAAATCCTACTAGCGATGATATTTGACACTTAGAGGTTCAGGAGGGACAGCCAGACTGCGGAACGAGGTGCATGAGCTGGATATGCAGGATACTGCCCTTTCTTTAGGAGGTCTATATGTTTGTATGTTTTTCGTCTTCTGTGTGATGCTAAAAAGTTAACGTCCTTATTTGAAATTATGAATGAATGCCAGTGAGCATCCACTCTGTATTTTAAAATCTTTATACCAGTGGTCCAAACGAAAGTTCAATTTATTTTTTTTTTTCAAGTTTCTCAAATAGTTAAGAAGAAACTTAGTGTTTCTTTACTACTCAGGCAGCAAGTTCACTGGATGCTGAAGATGGCTTACGGTTCATGCAGGAGATGATTGAGCTCTCCAGTCAGCAACAGAAGGAGCAACAGCTGCCTCCTCGTGCTGTTCAAATCGTTTCCCACCCATTCTTTGGCAGGGTGGTCTTGACTGCTGGACCAGCACAATTTGGGATGGACTTATCCAAACACAAAACAGGGGTATGTAAGATGTGTATCACAGAATCGTTCAGGTTGGAAAAGACCTTTAAGATCATCAAGTCCAACCGTTAAGCCAACACTGCCAAGTCCACCATGTCCCTGAGAACCTCATCTCCATCTGTCCAACCCTCCAGGGATGGTGACTCCAGCACTGCCCTGGGCAGCCTGTTCCAATGCCCCACAGCCCTTTGGGGAAGAAATTGTTCCCCAGATCCGACCTCAACCTCCCCTGGTGCAACTTGAGGCCATTTCCCCTGCTCCTGGCGCTTGTTCCTGGGGAGCAGAGCCCGACCCCCCCTGGCTCCAAGCTCCTTCCAGGCAGTTCAGAGATCAGAAGGTCTCCCCTCAGCTCCTGGTCTCCAGCTGAACCCCCCAGGTCCCTCAGCCACTCCCATCACACTTGTGCTCCAGCCCCTCACCAGCTCCGTTCCCTTCTCTCAACTTGCTCCAGCACCTCAAGGCCTTTCTTGGCCTGAGTGGCCCAGAACCCCCAGGGTTGGCGGTTTGTCCTCCCCAGGTCCCAGCACAGGGACGGTCACTGCCCTGGGCCTGCTGGCCACACCAGTGCTGGGACCAGCCAGGACACTGGTGGCCTCTTGGCCACCTGGGCACACGCTGGCTCATGTTCAGCCGCTGGCACCAACACCCCCAGGGCCTTTTCCTGGGGCACTTTCCAGCCGCTCTTCCCCAGCCTGCAGCGTTCATGGGGTTGTTGTGACCCAAGTGCAGGACCTTGGTGAACCTCAGGCAATTGGCCTCAGCCGGGCCAGACCCCTCTCTATGGCCTTCCCAGCTTCCAGCACATCAACACTCCACCCAACCTGGTGTCATCTGCAAACTGACTGAGGGTGCCCTCGATCCCCTCATCCAGACCATTGATAAAGAGATTAAACAGAACTGGCCCCAGTGCTGAGCCCTGGGGACACCACTCGTGACCGGTCAACAACTGGATGTGGCTCCGTTCACCACAACTCTGGGCTTTATTACAGTCCAGGTACACAACACCCACAGCCTTCCCCTCATCCACTGAGCGCATCACCTTCTCGTAGAAGGAGATGAGGTTGGTCAAGCAAGACCTGCCTTTCATATGCCCCTGCTGATTGGGCTTTTCTTGTTTCATTATTGCATAGCCTGAGTTTTACACTACGGGTGCTATTTCAGGGTGGCCAGCTAGAGGGTGATCAATTAATTCCACTGGTTAAAATGACAGGGTGCAGCAATGACAGAATGACGGCAGTGACAGTCTTCAGATGAGCGGCTTAGCGGTCTGTCGCCTGCACTATGCTCCTGAGTCATGATTTAGGTTGTAATATCCACACATAGTATGATTTGTAACAAATTTATGTAATCTGCAGTGCATATCTTAAGAGATGTTGATTTAAGGGAAGGCTTAAGTCAAGCCACGACTTTGCAGAAGCCCTTATAGGCTTAGATTAGGCTCTTCTTATGCAACTTTTATGAAAGGTTGTATCTAGATGGAAGAAGAAAATAGCCCAGAGACAGTGGTCCCTGTGGGAAGCAGGAGGCAAACCCAATGACATCGGTTGGCAAGATGCAGCACAACAGAGGAAAAATTCCTGGAGGCAGCAGTTCACAGGTATAGACAAAATACACTCGATATGAAAAGTAGGTTTTCACTTGATCATTCCTTGCTTCTTCAAGTCCAGCTTCAGGGTGAAGATTGTGTGCGCTCACAGAATACAACACTAAATACACTAGATTAGCTGAAGAAATGAACATGCTTAGGAGTCTTTTGCAGGCTTGAACCTAGTGCTCTAATTATCTCTTTTTGTTTGGTTTATTTTGCTTTTTTCCAAACAGACGAGAGGATTTGTTGCAACCATTAAGCCATATAATGGATGCTCAGAGATCACTAATCCTGAGGCAGTGAAAGAGAAAATTGCTCTGATGCAACGAGGCCAGTGTATGTTTGCTGAAAAGGCACGAAACATTCAGAAAGCCGGAGCGATAGGCGGCATCGTTATTGGTAAATAAAATTAAGTTCTTCATGAGTGTAAATGCAACCTGTATTTTCCAGACACTGGAAAGCTGACAGATGTTGAACGCTCTGAGGTGACAGTGCTCTCACACAAACTGTGCTCTCAGAACATGAGGAAATGTTTTGGCTGGTGCTGTGCAGAAAATGCAGCTAAACAAATCAAGGAGGGCCATCATCACTGTTTTTGCAGATGAAAAGTTGTTATTTTAAGGATCACTGAGTTGAAATAGCGCTATCTACCAACTGCTGGGGAAGACTTGAGATACAAATGAAAATGTTAAGGAAAACAAGTACACAAGTTGGCTTTTTGCTTTTTACAAGCGTTTTCTGCCTGGTATCCTCTAAGCCGCCAGGGCAGGAGGATGCTGCTCAGTCCGCGGGAGCTGGGGTTGTGGCGTGTTGATCTAACGGGGGTTTGCTTGTTCTGCCTTTGTGTGCGCGGGGTAGATGACAACGAGGGAAGCAGCAGTGACACCGCTCCGCTCTTCCAAATGGCCGGCGATGGCAAGAACACAGACGATATCACGATTCCCATGCTCTTCCTCTTCAACAAGGAAGGAAACATCATCCTGGATGCCATCCGGGAGTATGAGGCCGTGGAGGTGCTGCTTTCCGATAAAGCGAAAGACAGAGGTAAGATTTGAGGTTATTTACGTGCCTTTAGCTTCCGGCCGAGCTGTGGCACGATGTGAAATGTACGGGAGTGATTAAAAGCACAAACACGTTAGTTGGTAGCGCTAGTTTTTTGTTTGACATCGGTATTAGGTTTTTCTTAAGAAAACCATTATCTGAGATGTGTCATTATCCGCTCCACCCCCCCAATTACCATTAACATCCAGAAATGCTGTTCATCAGTTAAATGTCAATTCGAGTAATGCGAAAATCCAGCCTTTTGAATTCCTTTTGAACCCTTTTTGTCATAATCTCCTTTGAAGTGGTGTCATGAACAGCCTAAGTGTTTTCAGTGCCCTACATTGTAAATGCCTCTCTCTTCTCAAGCTCCCCGGTGACATTCTCGGTACGTAAAACGAAAGGCACAACCGCTACAACTATTTTGCCTACCTAAGGAGAAGTGCTTATTGTAAGAAATAAGGCTGCTGACCTCAGACGTTTTGCAGTTTTTCTTGTATAATACAAGAAAATTGCAAGCTAATACATTCCCAATTAAAATGTTGGCGTGTGGCAGCAAATCCGTCCTCGCAGCGCTGCCATGTCCAAGCAGAGTAAGAACAAGTTTCTCTAGCAAAGCAGCGTTTCATTTTCTGCGCATTTGCTGAAAGCCACAGTGTTGTTTCTTCATTTCTCGTTCCTCCTGTTGATAACTATGGTTAAGATGCTCTAACGAAATACTGAATACGAAAGGTAGCTCTGCATTTGAGGATTTGTAATCCGTATCTGCTTCTTCCCCCCTCCTCGTGCTTCCGTTTGGAATCCCAGCAACAATCTTTAAAGGTAAAACGATTCCAAACTACATTATTGATAGCAGTAAGTATCCCGTGTTAAAATTGGCTTATGCAGTTAATCTCCCTAGAAGTCATGAAATATTAGTGTCCCGTATGCTGGCTATAAGCGTCAAACTCCAGAGAAATCCTCACGGTTAAACTGGACGGCTGTTGTAAAGCTAAATCCGTACTTGAGATAGGCGTGTTTGTTGCTCTGAGTGGGGATGTGATGGGGAGGCTACGGCTTGGCGCTCTCTTTAATTCACAATTCAGTCACTTACGGAACTCTGTCCAACTCCTCCTTGCTTAGTCCCTGCTGGGTCTGGGGATGCTTTAAAACCCAGTATTAAAGTTCAGTGCACGCAGCAGGTATTTGCTTAAGCCTGAAGGATGGCGACTAGCACTGACCCAGAAGTTGCTATTTAAGTTGTTTGCCCTTGTTTAAACTGTGTTTAAATGTCTGCTCTTACCTCCCTCTGTGAAATATAATAACATTGGATCATCGTATCAATGGAAAGTCTGCACTTCCTTGAGGAAATAAGGTCAAGGGAAGCGGCTTTGCATTTGAAACACATAATAAAATGCCGCTTTTCTCGTTTTGGTCAAATCACTTTTTTTTTCTCTCTCTCAAAGACTTGGAAGTGGAGAATATGGACCAGAAATCAGCTGAAAACGATTCACATAAGCAAAATTCCGAAGAAGATACTTCAGCATCTCAGGATGTTGGTGCGGTCAGTGAGGAGCCTGAAGAAGGAGAAAGCTCCGACGTTCCCGACCCCGACTCTTTATCTCCTGCTCACGCAGACAGTGACAGCGTTTCCGTTTCAAATCAGGATTCGTCCGTCCCTGGAGCCGACGGGGCTGGTGCTGCGGAGCCAGCGTGCGCGCCAGGGGACAGCCGGCCTCAGGAACAGAGCGGGACTCAGCCAAGTTCCACAGTTAACTGGGATAATAAAGCCCAGCCTATGGAATCCATATTAGCAGACTGGAATGAAGATATAGAAGCATTTGAAATGATGGAAAAGGATGAGCTATGACTTGTAATAATAACTTATTTGTTAGTAACCAAATGGAGAGCTCTTTGGGTAGAAGTGAGGCCCCGATATCTGAGAACTAGCAAACATATTCAGTGTTGTGATAAGCAACCAGGTTTCACCTGGAGATGACCAGAGAAATCCAGCACGCGCTCTTTTATTGTTTTAATTTTTCCTGTTTAAAAATGGGAACGTGCAATCGAATCATTTGCCTGGCTCCGCTGGGGCCGTAGCCCGGGACTCGTGCGTTCCAGGCCCGCGACGCGGCGCTCCCGCCGGCTCTGGAAAGCACGAGTTGGCGCAGCGGGGCGAGCGCGCCGTGGTTCACCCACGGGAGCACTGGGAGGCGGCAGGTCGGCCGCTGGCCCGCTTGGAGCCGAGGCGCCGTTCCGCCCCGCGAAATCCTTCACTGATAGCGGGTGAGATTGCACTTCTAGCTGTCGTGTCTTTAAGACACAGTGAGAAGCAGTTTGGTTTCATCCTGACGTATCGTACTGAGGCCAAGTAGTGTTGCTCATCGCTCCGTCCATCTCTTAGCGCCAAGAATGACTCTGCCACGCAAGTTTGCTCCGCTTTCAACCAGAGAAACTGTTCAAACCAAAGGCAACGTGGACCTTGTAAGCAGGTTCTGTCAGGGAAGCCGAGGCAGCAGAAGCAGATAAAGGTTCACGGTGTGTTGTGGAAATTCTGCTCGAGGTTAAGGTAGAGCGGACAACGTCTGTGTTGAGTTCCGGCTGTTCTCTTCGGCCTCCCGGCTTGAAAAACTACCCCGAGATACGGCATTTAAACTGGCAATATTCTCTGAAAAGGACACTAAACATCACCACATCAGCTATAACAACAAATTCTTCCTTTTTCTACAAGTTCGACCTCTAACGGCTTGACTTTGTAATCCTTTTTATACGCAACTTCTACCTGTGTGATCCGTAGGGCAATGGGGCCAGCGCCGGCAGCGAAGCGCAACAATTTTGGCCGTCGGGTCCGTGGTTGAGGGCGCAGCGGCGCGAGCCGCGAGGGTGACGCTCCGCTGGTGCTCGGGGTTTGTTACAGGTAAGTGCGAGTCCCGCTTTGTTATCCCCACGCTGAAAAACGTGATGGAAATAAAAACGGGGATGTTTAAACATCTGAGAGACATTTTGACTGTGTCCAAAGAAACTGCCAAAAAAACCCTAATTAACTTGATTTATATAAACTGCTTTTAGTGAATTGTGGTTCAAATAATTGTTTTATATTGAAGAGTAAATTAATACTGCCTATATGCTGCACCAGGCTGAAAATGAAGGTTTATATCCATCTTTACAATGGAATAATTAACAAAAAAAAGCCCCAATCTGAACTGCAGCTTTCATTTAGCTGGTGACATTACACGTGCTGAATATGCAACGGTTAATTAGTACAGCCATACTGTATTTATTGCTGTGTACTCCTGTCCAACGTGGAGAAATCCCAGGCGAACATTGCGTACGTGTCTGATTAACGACACTTGCCAGAGGCTCCCAATGCACAGGCACCTTTGGGGAGCGCGACAGAATAACGTCCATAGACAGAACCGTAACTTCAGATCACTCAAGCAGGAGGTAATTTGGAGGAGGAAATGAAGTGGTAGCGGAATAGTGACTAAGTGTCCTTTTAAATAAATTAGCTTTTAAAGGTAGTTATCATTCTTTTGCACAAATAAACTGGGTGGAGGTTTGGACTGGACGAGCGGGGCTTGAAGGCTTTTTCAGCTGAGGATTTATTTTAATTTATGGTATTTTGTGTGTGTTACACAAGTTTTCTCATGTAAGGAGTTTGATCATGGGAGTCTTTGAAGTGTCCTTCAGCTCCGAACCATCGGGTGCAGATCCAGAGTGTTCACTCCGGTAATTCCTTTGGTCTGTCAGTGCTTTAGTGCCATGAAAAGAGCATTTTTGTTCCCGTGTTCTTTGACATGGGCCACATCTTCACGCTTCTCAGCTCTTCTGGTGGAAATAGAATTACTTTTATAGCTGTCGAGGCCCTCTGGTCGTTATAAGACCATCAATATAGCAACTAAAGGTTTTCTTTTTTTTACTTGCAGAAAATGTAGATGTAAAATTTTATTAAAACATTCGCTTTCTTTGCCACCACCAGCTCATTTATATTTCAGCGCTTTTTCCGCCTCTCTTGCTGAAGCAGCAGAGGTCAGTTCTCCCTCGAAGGGATTTTGAGTGATCCCAGATGGATCTGGAGCATCGTTTTGGTGGTGGCCCTACCTCACATAACTCTTGCCTCCTTCCTTTTGGGTTTTATTTTGAGTTTATTCTCCTTTACCTATGAAACCACCACGAGAGCCATAGCCTTGTTTACAGCCCCGAAGGGGGTAGGGCTGACCTTTGGGAAGGAGGACTGAATTGGGGTGGGGGGACACTTTTATTCAGGTTATTTTCACTTTGTATTTCCTTATGAGGAGGAAAACAGACGTTTCGTTTAACCCATTCATATCATTCTGGAGAGAACTCGGGTTTTCTGTCACTGTTAAAAAGCGAAAAGAATGTATTCATCAAAACAAGAAAAGCTTTTGGAGAGGGGAGTAATGGTTCTTCCCACATTTTTTGAAGTCTGCATGGGGGATATCGCTGGTACATCAGTAACCGCCCCATTCTCTGTACACTGTTGTACATTTATTTGTGTGGGATTGAACCTGGAAGAATTGGGGACCCGTAGCTGGAGCCAGCGCTTCTTCCAGGCCATGTAATTCACAGCAGCCATTTAACTTTTCATTTGATCTTGGAGGAATCTTCTCAATTGTTTACATTTCGTGTTTCTTAATGAAGTTTGGAAACGAGCCCAGCTTTGGTTGCGCTCCTGCCAGCGAACCTGGTGGTGCAGCACGAGTGACAACCGGACATCTTATGCAAAAGGCGTCAGTCAGGACATAGAGAAAGAAACCCATTCTGTGAATGAAATATCGTATGTTCAGATTTTATAAGATTTTTGTTGGTTTTTTTTTTTTTAGCCAGCCCAATTTACAGCTATTTTCTTAAGAAAGATGTCTAATACCAGGTGCTGTAACACTATTGTTGGGTTTCGCTGTTTGGTGAGAAGTGTATACAATATTTCTAAAGGGCAACTATGTACTGTGATGTAAAAGTCTGGGCTAAAATGTATATAATCTGTGTACATAATTGTGTACTTGATTATAACTGCTGATTGTAAAGATTTAATAAAATGTAAATATTCTGGTCAATTGCCACTCATTCCTTTACACCAGTGGTTGCGTTGAGGGGCTGTCACTCAGTTTTCACATTTCCATGTCCCCATTGGGACACCTGAAGCTGGAGGACACAAATTCAGCCTCACCGTTCCCCTCAGCCCAGAGTCCCGTTTTCTCCCAAAGTGCTGCATAGAAAGATCATGTTAATAAACATTTCCAGCTGGAACGGTCCCTATAAACCATCGTTTGCCTGGGAAAGTTCACCCGAGCTATTAAACCCCAGCGTGGGCGAATTAATCTTTATTAATCCTTTAGTAGAGAGCTGCTGCAATTGCGGAGGCGTTTAACCCCAAACTGTGCGAAGCGGCATCTGCGGAGCGTCACCTCTTGTTTCTTCGGGGAGGAGCCGCTGGGTTTTGGGCATGAACCCCAGCCTAGGGGTTTGCTCGGAGGTTTGTATGGGGACGCTGGTTTAGGAAAATTAGCAAAGGTGGCTTCGAAAGGCATAGAGAAAAAAATAAACACACAAAAGATGCGCAGAAAGGGCAAAAAGGCATTTCTTACACGGGCTGTTCTATGTAACGGGGCACGTGGCTTTTCACGTTTATTTTCAGGCTTGACATAGGGAATGTGATGGCCGGGCAGGGAGCAGCTCTGTTAAATGATGTCGATCTTCGCTGCGCTGGTGTTACAGCATCATAAAAAATTACACGGCTGCTATTTTGGGCAGCAGCTCTCTGCGACTCGCTGAATAAATGCAGTTCCCTGTGACTCACTCTGGGGCATTATTAATAGGCACAAAAAGCAGAGTGCCAAAAACCTGAGCGGATCGCGCCGTTCCCACACGCAGCTTTCTAGTTTCTCGCAGCAATTGCACTCCAGAGCTTTGTGTCTCAAATTCTATGCATATCTATATATATATATATAGATACACAGGGAGAATAGGTGTCCGTGAGGATGGTGTTATAGTTGGATTTTACGAAGCAGGTTCACAGTCCCACACGTGTTTGTGACAATGAAGAAGATGAGAAGATGATGATGACCATGATTAAGAAGATAAAGAAGTTGATGATCATGATGAAGATGACGATGAAGAAGAAAATGAAGATGATGCTCATCATGATGAAGATGATGACTGCTAGCTTGAAGCTCAAAGCAAGCATTGACATGGATGTTGTGGGTAAAGGAATATATATATATATTCCTTTCTAAAGCAAAGACATCAACTTTTTTACTTCTACCAGCTTTCAAATTTTGCAGTTCCCCTGAGCTGGGACATTTTCTTTGACACAACAACACTCTGCACTTACCCAACCTTTTGGATGTTGGACCTCAATGTTTCCTCCCCAACAGTAACACAAATACCATGCCCCTCCAAACCCATCCCTGCGTTCCTTGTCTCCTCTTCCCCAAACATCTACAGAATGAAACTAAATGAGGAAACGTTTTAGCCTGAAAAAGGAGAATTTCCCAGCGGTATCAGGACCCAGAGCAGAGGCCAAAAAGCAGCAACTCTCCATCCTGCTTGTCACGAGGGGTTCTTGCTGGTGAGATGTAAAACGTGAGTATAAAACATGCACGTTGGGCACAAAGCCTGCGTGGCGTTGAGTGTCAGCAGCAACCCGACCCAAAGCTTTGGTGGGACAGAAAAGCCAAGAGCGGTTGGGAATCACCCCCTTTTGTTCAAAGTTTGTATTAAATTCATTCCGTGGGGGACGCAGACATCACCCAGTGGAAGCAGAAGGGCTGGTGTGTCAACCAAGCCCATCGGTAGTTGAATCACCACTGACTCCAAAATCGAAGTGGTGGGTAATTACTGTTTTATAGACTCGATAAAACTGAAACAGCTGAGAACCGAATGTTTGTCTTCACTCTAATTTTCATACGGTGCCAGCAATGTCTTCAGAGCTCAACACCTCTCCAGTGCTTCAGCTACCCCTTCGCTCTTGCCTCATGGTTCAGATTTGTGCAGAGGAGGTCGGTGCCCACCCAAGTCTGCGTGGGGACGATGGGATGAGGGTGTTTGTGGGGTGAAGGTTTCACCTGCGCAGCCAGGGTTTGGAAAGCGCTGCTGCTCCTGCCGTGCATGAAGGGACGGAGAGGGACGGTGAGCCAGCCTGGGTTCTGCATGGCCTGTCTGTGGCTGGGGACGAGCTGGGTCTGGGTCTTCTGGGTCTCAGCAGAGAGACTGAAACAAACAAAAAACCCCACAACAACCACACACCAAAACAAAGAAACACCCCTGACTGAATGCACCAGAAGAAATTAATATTAAGTTTTGGATGGAACAGTTTTGGGGCTCAAAGTCCAGCATCAGAGACAGGTTCATGCGAGTCAGGAAACAGCAGGATTAGTGGTCAGATAACTAACCAGCTGCCTCGATGATCCTCCTCAAAGGCGTTTTGGCCAGTTTCTCTGTTGTATCTATTTGCACATCCATCCTCTCCATCTGTCTCTAGAGTTTCCAGGCTGCTCTTCACCCATGATGTCTACAGCACCAGCAAAACCAAACACTGCAGCCTTGTGAGATGAAAGAAGCGCTAAAATATGGTTTGGGGTTTCTTTAATTTAGGTGCAGGATCCTGTGAGTCAAGACGTGCGTTGGGTCAAACGCTGCTCTCATAATAATTAAAAAAAATATAAAGGCATCATCTTTTGAGCTCAAAGCGTACGTGTTGCAACAGACACGACACGGACACGGGCAGTGGCTGAGGGAAGAGGTTGCCAAAACTCCAAGAAACCGGAGCGAAAGTAAAATGTGTCCCTGTCCCTGGTTACTAGTGATGGAGACAAAAAGAAGTGCTGGATAGATAGCCAATAAACAGAGGGGTTTTTTTCCCCAGGAATCCCCCTCCAGGTTGAAACTACAACAAACGGTGCCAAATTGATCCTGAGAGCAGCAAGTTCAACCTTGACAACCTCAACCCCCGCAAGCCTTCCTTGTTAGCCAAGTGACGATGACGATGCAGAGATACCAGCAGTTTTCCTTCTCCTCCCACCCTCTTTTCCACCCCACTGAGTATATCTGAGCAGAGAACAGTAACGTGGAGATAGGGCTTCAAGGAGACATGCGTTTTTAGCTACAGTAACCTGCTTATATTATTATAGGTCCTCAGACGCTGTGTTTACTTAGACTTTTAACATTTGCTCAGACTTTGCAAAGGTGAAAGATTTAAAAAGCAACGCTCATCTGAGTAACCTTGTGATCTGCTTGTGGTATGTGCAATGTCTTACAAGGTTTGGTGGGTCCTGTCCCTCTCCCAAATGCTGCAGTCACGTCCCTGCACTTGCTCTTGGCCACGGCTTTTTGCAGCCAGTTGCTGCTCAAGGCTTCAGGTTTGCCTGATTCAACAAGCAAAGAAAAAGTTATGTTAATATATATATTAATATCTTAAAACTAATAAGTGACCGAAAGAAACCCCATGTAAAAGGAGGCTGGTGTACTGAAAGACCACGATGTGTCTAACACAGGGTAATACGTACATGAGAAATGAACTGTGTTGCAAAAGGATGGACCCAATTCCATCACTCTCGTACCACCGGCGAAAGCTTTATAAAGCACTTCTGAGATTGCGGGATCAAGCCCCCGGACTCTTTATTAATTAATAGTGTTTAAATAATTGAAACGTGCTCTCCTTAGCATGGCTACCTGCTGCAGAGCTGACATAAATGATGGAAAAAAATCCTATGCAACAGGACAGGCTTATCACCTTGAAGAATTCCTAACAGATCAAACCCCGTAGCACTCGGAGATGCCACCAGCCCTCAGAAGGACGATGTGACGGAGGACGGTGGTGACACCTCGTCTCCAGGGAGGTTGGGATGCTCAGGAAGGGCTGTGTGGTCAAACCAGCTGCCGAAATGCAGCGAGGATTTCGGAGCCATCGGTTTTTGACCATCAACAGAATAAAGATGCACATAATGAAACCTGTCACTGAGCTTTTACCCACCTCCCGGGTGGGTCCTCCAACCCGAAAGCCAAAGGAAGATCCAGGGCAGGGAAAGAAAGTGAAGAACCTGGGTTTGTTTTTCTGCATATATTCTGGGTATAGCACAGTGTGATGGAAAAAACCCTCATACCCTTCTTCTGTGGACTGTCCAGCCCCACTCGGAGTGAACACTGGAGGCAAACGCCCTGGAGAAATGCCCTAATATCTGAGAGATTTTTCAGAAGACATGGGTGATTTTAGAGGGACTTGAAACCCTGATTTTCAGGAGGTCTAGTGAAAAATGGCCAAGGTTAAAGGGCTTTGAGCAGCGTGCCCTGCTTGAGTGTCAGCCACATCAAACGGTGCTGTTAACGCTATTATATTATATATTATATTATATTATATTATATTATATAAAATTCCACCTACGTCACGCACAGCAATGACATCAACGCAACACAGAAACCTGTGACCTGACCAAGTTTTTTCCGCAGTGCACACCTGGCCCTCGTACGGTGCCAAAGCAGAATGAAATACTGGCAAAGGCAACAATCTCCTTTGAAATAATAAACACAATAGGTGTATTTTTGTTCTTTTTTTATATATATATATATATATACCCATGACAGCGTTTGTTAAAAATATTACATCTGCTTTTGAGAAGGTAATATCCTCTCTGTATAATGTGGAAAAATAAACTCTCCAGGACAAGCAACAGATACCCCTGGTTGGCATGGAGCTGCTTTAAGAGGTCGGATCCGGACTCATCAGCGCGGGGGCTGGTTTTACCTTCCTTGTCCCCAGACTCTTAAAACACGATATTGTAGGAACGGTAGAAGACCAGAATACATAAAAACAGTAAAATGTTTATTTTCTTAGAAAAAAAGAGATTCAAAATGATTGTGATCACACTCCCATTCGTGCTCAGCAAAGCCAATACTGCAAGCTTAGTCCTTGATTAAGATGCCTATTAAATGAAACTCTTTTTCCTCTTAAAATACAGATTCCTGCTCCTGCATCACTTCCAGTATTTCAGTGACAACATGCTTTTAATGGATAACAGCTTCTCAACTTCTTCCCAGCAGAGAAACAAGGCCTGCCGCGGCAAAAACATCCCGTCTCCAAAGCCTGAAATCACCAGCGCTAATTAATCCCTCTGGCCCGAGCGCGGACTGACAGACAGCTCAAGGGTGGTTCTTTAGATGCTCGAACGTTCGCTTGTGGAAGCTTTTGTAAAACACTACCTCACCTGATAGAAAACGGGCCAGAAGCCTCCATTAAATCAGCAACGTCTTTCGGATTAACTTTAAGAGATTTGCTGCGTATCTGGACACAGAAAAAAAGTGAGAGGTTGCGACGAGTTTTAACTAGCAGCAATTAAAAAAACCAAACAAACCAGTTCCTTACGAGTTCTGAGCAATATTCCTCATCTGTTCATTAAGAAACACTGTAACTGAATGGAGCATATAATGTGGAAATGATCTTCTTCTGGTATGTAGTGCTGTTCACTCAAGAAGACTTCCAAAAGGTCTCGACTGGGTTGTCATCGTCTATTTACACAGTAGTTACTGATTCCGGGGCGAGCGGCAGAGCGGGCACTATGTGACGTCCTCCTCTTCTGAACAGTAATCACGACCCTGCATGGAGAAAAGCCAGAAGAGAATGAAGTAAATCAAGGGAGCGCTGACTAATAATACCTGTCGGTTCTCTAAATTTAGGAGATTTATGTTCAGAGCTGGGTAGAAACCTTAAAAATAGGGACTGGCGTTTGCACAGCTCCTCCTGCTGTTTCTGGAAGGTTTGCATTAAACCAGGATAGGAGACCCTTTGTAAATAGCATGAATTTTGTCCCCTGCTTTAAATTGCAGGGGGATTTACAAAACTATTCTTTGTAAAGATAACACTTTGCTGGACACAACCCTAGAGACCCATTGCAAAAATACAAACTCTGAGGCAAAAGAAATGAAGCTGTTTAAACACGAAGGTGTTTAAAAGATGTATAGACGAGGTTCTGAGGGACATGGGGTAGTGCCAGTGGTGGGTTACGGTTGGACTTGATGATCTTTTGTGTCTCTTCCAAGGAAAACGATTCTGTGATTCTATGATTCACGTAATCCTATGGGCAATGCAATTGAGCTGTTGTGCGTAACGCCACCACATCTGATAATCTCAGCAGGAGCTGGACATAAGAGTAAACTGAAATACTGAAATTGCACGTGCACGGTGGCGGAAAGCAGGCCAAGCTTCACAAAACACGGACTTATCTTGTGTTACACCTTCTGTCCCATCCCCACCACAAGACGGAAGGAAAAGGAGAGATGTTTTTATGGCGCGGAGATCAGTTTATTTGGGAGGCACAGCTATGGCACATGTCGGGAGCAAGGGCTCCAAAATGTGTCTGCAATTAAAATCCCACCGACGATGCTGGGATTGCTGGGGGGTCCGCACCAAGATGCTTCAGGTGGGGTTAAGTACATACTGGTGTTTCAACACAAGAGAAAGAATATTTAAGCCCTGGAGTAGCTCATGAGCAGGAAGTTAAGCAGATGCTTTAGCATCTTCATGAAGGAGGGCTCGTCGTGAGGTTTCCTCGCACAAATAGGCAGTGAGGGGTATTTATCCTCCTAAAAACAGAGGGACAGGGAGAAACCACGCCACAAAGAGGCCAAAAAAAGTTACAGTTATTATTTTTCTTTTTAGGCAAAAGCTTTTGCTTGAAGCTGATTCCCTAATCGAATTTTTATCAGCAATAAGGTCAGTGTTTCTTGGGAAGATGGGAGGAAGAATAAAGCCACGTAAATCCATCACACCAGGTTTTCTCCTTGGTGCTCCTCAGGCAGAACGGCAGGAGAAGGCTCTGTCTGCATCGGCAGAGAAACAAGGCAGCTTTGGTCCTGTTAAACATCTAGTAAAACACACTTTAAAATGTCAATTTTTGCCCCCCCCGGTTGTTTCAGAGGACGGTTGATAGATGCTGGAGGAGATGACACCTTGAGTGGTTTGCAGATGCGATCTCTTGCTGTGCCGGAGATGGGAATTGTCCTGGTGGGGCTGGGCAAAACCTCACTCCAAACGTCCCTTAACAGCCCATAATAGCACGGGCTATTATATTAAATAGGTTTTAATGACTGAGAGCATAAATGAACTGCACCGAGGAAGACGAGAACAGGAAAACGCGCATCCAAGTCCGGGTAATTCCCAAGAAATCCCGTCTTCCTTCCTTTGCAGTTTCAAATTCCGACTTTCAGCCTTTGTAGATGTCCACACTTGTGTGAATTTAAGATAATTTAAAATTAAAAAAAAAAAAGCCCTATGCTCCTTTCCTGCTGCTTGTACCCAAACCAAAAGTGCTCCTTCCCCTGATGTCTCCCATCCAGACAGCGCGACCATCCAGGTCCCGCTGCCCGGGTGTGCATCCTTTTAGAGAAAAAGGAACAAAAAAAAAAGGAAGAAAGAAAAATAATCACAGGAAAAGCCCTTTTCCCCATTGTTGCGGGTGACAGGCCCATAAACCAAACCCCACGCTGCCCGAATGCAGATCATCCCCAGTTCAATGGGCTTTTGTGGAGACGCTGCTTGGCACCGGCATCCTCCTGCAACCCGGCCTGGAGAGGAGGAGGAAGAGGAGGCCGGGGGAGGGCAATGAGCCTTGCCAAGCAGCCCTTTCTTCTGCCGGGGCTGAAAGCGGCTGGGGGACACAGTGGTCCCTTTCAGAGGAGGTGGCCGGCGCTGGGAAACGTCCCCCCCGGCTCCACGGTGGGAAACCCTTATTTTCCCCATCAATCTGGTTTTGTTCACAGCGCCCGCAGGAAGAAAACGCCAGGAGGTGGCACTGAATAATTGTATGCTGTGCCCATTTTTGTCCGTTTCTCGTTTCGTGAGAGAAAAATCAATACGGTCACTAAGAGCAATCCACTTTGCTAATGAGTTTTAGCCTAATAATTCCGCCCTTGCATACGTTTCGGTTGGCAACTCCCCCCCGTTTCTCTTTAAATGCGACACAAGAGGCTGCATTGTGCCTTTCCCCCGCGTTCCGTGCCCGGTTTTACTACAGAGGGGATGGAGCATCTCTCCCATGGCCTCCAACAACAAACTGGGGAGAGATCCCTGCAACTTCCACAACACCAAATGATCTGTCACCCCAAAGCGACATCCCCTGTGGTCACAGAAACACGATGTCCGGGGCTCAGGGGATCCACAGGAGCGATCGCAGCAAAGCATCTTCACGTGCTATGACGCTGCTTTCATCTCATAGTTTTTTTTTCCATGAGCACATTTGCATTGTGGTTATTTTCTATAAACCACCGTAGCCATGTATGATGATGGAACTGGTGATGATTTCCTCTGGTACAGCTCACCTGGATTGTTTGTTTGTTTGTTTGATAAACCCCAAAGCCAAGATGTGTTTCTCCTCTAGGGGTACGAGCCCCTGATATAATCCTAGAAGTTCAATTATATTATCAACCTCAGCCTTGGCAGTTTTTCCTACAGCGAGACAGCCGCCTGCACACTGTGTCATATCCTACAGTAACAACACACACTTCAAGGAGATAATTTCTAATAATTCCTTTACTGCTCTGTACTCAGAGAAAGCAGTTGCTTTTCAGACCATTTTCCATGATAGCCATCGTCAGGATGTTTTCACTAGCAGGTGCTAAATGGGGTAAATTTTCCACATTCAGCGCTGTTATATGTCACAGTTTTTAATTTTGCTTTTATTTCATGTTTTCATGCAAGTGCTGGTGGGACAGGGCCCCTTCAAATCTGAGCCATCCTGTTCATTTAATGAGATTTCTTCTTGGGGTAAGGTGGAGTTTGCGCGCGGTCCTGGGCAATCAAGGCCCAAATATAAGTCGAGATGTAGGAAAAAGAAAAACCCAAAGGCTGGACAATTTTTAGGGGCGACATGGTAATTCTGCTGTGTTTCACAGCAATTCTCTGTGAATCCATATACAACATCTGCCTAAATTAGTCCTTGCTCTGTTAGAGTAGGGAGAGCCCAGATAACTCATTATTTGCCAGAATGCCAATACAAACGGCCTAATTTTGCTCCCGCTTCTCGCTGCCACCAGGACACATTTCTATCTTCTTAATTGGAGATGCATTTCAAAACCTGATTAATCACTATGTGATGAGTACAGCGACTTTCCCCACCCCACCTGCGGCTGGTCGTGCCCATTTCTCTTCTTCTTAGATTCATCCAGCTGCTGCGTTCACTTTAGGAGGGATGTGTCTGTCGCTCTCTGCTGCTTTTTCACTTCGCAAAGTTGTATTAATATTTCTGCCTTCACTGAATCACTTCTACTTCTGACCCACGTCTTTCTAATTTGCTCTGGAGGGGGCTCTCTCCTCCAGCATAATTGCTGCTGTTACCTGTTGCTCATCCTCTACTGGAATATATTTCTGTGATTTCAGGCAAAGAGGCTGTAGCAAGGGGCGGGTCGGTCTCTTCTCCCAAATAACAAGGGAAAGGATCAGAGGAAATGGCCTCAAGTTGCACCAGGGGAGGTTTTTCTGGTTTCTGCCTTGGGGTGGCATTTGCAGAAGGCGGCTCAGTTTCGCTGTGCCCACACCCCCATTTCT